>NW_028190521.1:0-1200000 GCF_048542155.1 Nylanderia fulva | reverse complement strand
AAAAGGAATCGTAGGGGTTTACGGTGGAGACGTGCGGGCGACACAGAACCAGGTGTCACGGGGCAGCTATACAAAGAAATGATGGATGTCTGGCACGGCAACCCTCGTAACGTGCCGTGCCCTGGGCACCTCAGGTGTCACTCCGGGTCCATGCCTCGTTATCTCGCCGATAGGAGAAAATAAAGCCGATTCTTTTTCACCCTGCATAAAGCCGACATGTCGTGCGTAAGGCAGCGGGTCTTTGTTTAATTTATATTCAAATTATGCGGTCAAATATTTTGCATAAACGATGCGTTTGTCAACATTAAAACCAAAAGTATATATATATATATATATTTAAATATTAAGTATTTATAATACAATTTATAATAATAACGTAATAGTTTAAATATTCAATATATTCAATATATTATTAAATAATAAATATATATATTAGATATATTAATTACATTAAAATATCAAAAATATATTTCAAAAAATAACACATTTATATATATAAATGTGTGTTACTTTTTATCTAAAAATTAGAAACGGCGCATTAATACGAGAGCAAAGACAAATCTTTTGCCTTTGGAATGGACTCTCTTCTTGTAAGATTGGTAATATTCACTTTCCTGGAGTACGGCTTCGAATCATCGAATACGTAGGTAGTGTGAAAATTGAATGACCGATTGTAATCCTCCGAAGGGATCCTCTGCCTCCTCCTTCTTCCTCCAATTCCTGACCAACGAGAAACACTCGGGAGTATAGAAGAAATACTGGTCGCGCGCGCGCGTGTTTCTTCGCACCTGGCAAATCCAAAACACCTCTCGAAGTGGGCTCTCGCTTTCGTTCACTTACATGGGTTCCTCTCGTGCTTTTGTCGGGCCACGCGCCCAAAGAAATACAAAAAAGATTAAAATGGATCTCTCCGAGATATCCATCCCCTTCGACGCGGCATACAATATTTACAGGGCGACGTTAATCGCGCTTTTCTCGCAAATATCGTGTATTATTATTATACATAACGTCCCAAAATTATTGGACACTCTGTTAATAGAAAAATTTCCCGGGGGTTACTTGGGGACGATTTTTTCTCGGCGGAAATGTCGAGGCACCAATAATTTTCGAGTTATAAACGGGTTATTCGGATTGTCCCGTTGCGATAGATTATTATTACGTCTTTATGATCGTCGGTGTTGAATGTGCCAGAAAGTTTTAAGAAATAATCATCGATATTGTGGACATTAATGTATAGCTGATAAAAAATTATATGTTATACAGAGTGTCCCAAAATTATTGGATACCCTATTAATGGGAAGATTCCTCAAGTTATTTGGAGATGATTTTAGGATGATAAAATAAAGGGTTTTTCGCAAACTAAGCCTTGTGGAAATAAAATATTAAAAAAACACATTCTTCAGTTAATTTCAGGTAGAGTTTAGTAGAATTTTAATTTAAGGCTTAATTATACAAAAATATATGATGGCAAAATGATGGTAATCTTCCTCTTTCAATATTTTTGCTTAAAAAAAATCGACAGCCTGTGTTTAGAGTTTTGAAAAAATTATTCAAAATCATTAGTCTTATTAGCATTATTAAAAGTTTCTATTATTATACAGGGTGTCCCAAAATTACCGGATATCCTGTTAATAAAAAAACTCCTCAAGAGTTATTTGGAGACGATTTTTCCTCAGCAAAAATGTCGAGACACCAATAATTTTCGAGTCATAAGCGGTTGAAAATAAAGGGTTTCTCGCAAACTAAGCCCTGTGAAAATAAAATATTAACAAAATCACATTCTTCCATTAATTTCAGGTAGAGTTTACTTTAGTAGAATTTTAATTTAAGGCTTACAATTAATTACAAAGATACATGACGGCAAAAAAATGATGACCTCCCTTGACATTTTTGCTGAGCACAAAAATCGTCTCCAAATAATCTTAGGAATCTTCCTATTAACAAAGTATCCGATAATTTTGGGGGACTCTGTATATAAATAAAAATAACATAAAAGAGAAAAAATACGATAAAAATGACAAAATTACATTGATAAGCTTCTTCGACAGATTCGTATCCTTTTTTTAATCCGAGAAAATTCGCGTAACGTGAAATAATATTAAGAAACCGACATATATCTCTCGTCGCACGTGTGCGGGGGGAGGGAAGGAGGGGGATTACTTATATATATATATCTTAATCTCGTGATACGATACTCCATCTGTATAAAGGAAGAAACGCGGTCAAGGCGGTTGGTGTCGACAGCAACGAGACGCGAAGCGTGATTCGTGTAAGGAAAGATTTTCTTCCCTCGCACGATCCGGTGGCTTCTTTCTCGTTGGGATAGGTCCTGTCGGGGCACCTCATTTCCTTTCGAGTTGTCGGTCGCGGATTCGGTTCTACAGCGTGACAATTCTTCCTCTCTCCTGCGCTCGACTTCTCTACTCACTGAAGCCCGAGCCGACAATGGATCGTTGGTCCACCGCGTAAAGAAATCTAGCGCAGAGACGAGAAATGTGGAGAAAAAGACATGAGAGAGAGAGAGAGAGAGAGAAGTTATGTTCAGAGCAAGTTCTTTTAACAATAAGCAGCGATATAAGAAAAGACGGAAATAAAATTAGGGAAAATAAGATAGCATGATGTATTTAGGACACATATATAAATATATAATGAATTAAATTATAAATTTGAGAAGAAAAATAATACTTAATTATATTAATTTTGCATAGAAATATTTTTTGTTTCTCAAAACTTATATATTGAGAACGGTAAACTCTCGTTTCACTTGACTGATGAAATTTCAGGAAGAACTCTGATCTATACAGAAAGAGAGAGAGAAAGTAACAAAAGGGAAGAGAAGGAATTTAGAGAAAATGTCATTCACGCAGCAGGTCAAAATCGCCATTCATAGAAAACCGACAACTTTGAATTGGCCCCAAAGAAAAAAGCAAGAATGGCTAGAAGGTAGCAAGTATACTATATTTATAGAAAGCTAAACTATACGTTACAAGAGCTAAACTATACTACCTAACAAAGTCTATTTTAGCTAAATGCTGTTTCAAATAGACTAAAATCCCATTCTATTTACAATACATATTCATAATAACAGAAATAACAGAGGGATAATAGAATAACAATCGATTATAAAGTATCTTGTTATTCTCCAATTTCTACTGTATGTTTGTACATACGAAACTCCTATTATTTACAACTAACAGAGCAAAATAATGAATAATATGTGGAAATTTTAACACATACATAAATGATTATTACACATTCAGCTGCTTAAAAGCATTCAGTTGCAAGGAAACTTGTCAGAAGCTGTAGACGAGAGTGAGACGGCGCAAGATATCGGTGTCGATATTAGACAATAAAAAACCAACTGAAAAATTACAAAATCGAATCCAAGAGAGAAAATAAAAATGGACTACCGGCGGCATAGGCAAGTGAATGAGAGTGACCTTGACAAAACATCGCGGCCACAGAGTGAAGCCGTTGAGCCGCGAGAACAAAGAGATTCTGTCCTTTGTCAAATGGTATCCCTATCTCCGTCTGCCCAACGCGTTCTCTCTCTCTCTCTCTCTCTCTCTCTTTCCCTCCAGACTTTTATCTCTCCTCCCCATTTCTCTTTCACTTACTTTTATCTACGTCTGTTTGCCACTGTTCGGATTATTATGTCGTCGCTTTCACTGTCTGTCGGCCATCATTTAAGCCTGTCCATACGCTGCTCCCGCGCATTGATCCGCTATTTAAAGAATAACCGATAAAGAACTAGTGAAATTTGACACGTCCGAAAGCAGCTTTAGCACATCCTTACAATAAAACGTGTAATATATACAGGGTGTTCCAAATATTACTGGATACCCTATTAATGGGGAGATTCCTAGGGTTATTTGGAGATGATTTTGGGATGATAAACTAAAGGGTTTTTCGCAAACTAAGCCTTGTGGAATAAAATATTTAAAAAAACACATTCTTTAGTTAATTCCAGGTTGGAGTTTACTTTAGTACAATTTTAATTTAAGACTTAATTACCAAAATATATGATGGCAAAATGATGATGAGCTCTTTCAATATTTTTGCTGAAGAAAAATCGACAGCCTGTGTTTAGAGTTCTAAGAAAATTATTCAAAATCATTAGTCTTATTAGCAAAAGTTTCTATTATTATACAAAGTGTCTCAAAATTATCGAGCACCCTGTTAATAGGGAAATTCTTCAGGTTGTTTGGAGACGATTTTTCCTCAGCAAAAATGTCGAGGCACCAATAATTTTCGAGTTATAAACGGTTGAAAATAAAAAGTTTTTCGCAAACTAAGCCTTGTGGAAATAAAACATCAACAAAATCACATTCTTCCATTAATTTCAGGTAGAGTTTACTTTAGTAGAATTTTAATTTAAGTCTTAGTTACAAAGTTACATGATGGCAAAAATTAAGAAATCTCCCTATTAACAGTGTCCGATAATTTTGTGACACCCTGTATATTAAATACAGCTTAATCTTCCATAATTCTCATAAATCCTGGAAGCTACAAGAATATATATATATTAAATTAAGTATTTTGTCTCCAGTATAAATACTTATTAATAATAAATCGATATTACAATAAAATTAGAACCAGGCTAACCTTTCGCCGACAGGCCTTCGGGGGAAAGCGAC
Source organism: Nylanderia fulva (assembly GCF_048542155.1). NCBI lineage: Eukaryota > Metazoa > Arthropoda > Insecta > Hymenoptera > Formicidae > Nylanderia > Nylanderia fulva. The sequence continues at coordinate 1,195,363 of NW_028190521.1, read as the reverse complement.
CTTTAAAACAGAGAGTTCACTACTGACCCTTTAATATCACTGGGCCTCTCTCTCTCTCTCTCTCTCTCTCTCGCATTTTAATGCATAATTAATTAAGTCAAAGTTCACTCGCCATAATGAGACGCGCCAATAACCAATCCGATAAAATGTCGAAATCCTCCGGTCAGTTTCCTCGCGACGCTTTTCTGCTCGGGCGATCTCGCGGAAGAGAAAAACGGAAATGCTAAGGACGTGAAGACACGCCAGACCTGTCGATATCAGGACGGCGACGTCCCTCGTACAACAACAACATCGGATGACAGGAAGGAGGTGGAGAGACGATAACAGGAAGAGAGAAAGAGAGAATAAGAGACAGAGAAACGGAGGAGGGAAAAAGAGAAGAGAGACAACAGAGTTGAACAAGTTGGAAAAACACTTAAGCGGGCAGCTAATGCTTTTATCGCGACCCTTGATTCCACCCTCGCCTGATTTTCGGCGACAAATCAAGGCGCTTGTCCCGCCGGGAACGGTAAATACGTTTTCGACGCCCCTGCGTGAAATAATGCGTGCACGCGCGTATGTACGCGCACTTACGAGCGCACCCTGTCTCTCCGGAGGGTGAGAGACGAGCCGAGTGGCGGAAGAATGGCACTTTATTAATGTTTGCAAACCTAGTTCCGCCGCCGTCGCAGACACCGACGACGTTTCTGGAACGATTTATCAGCGCCGTGTCGTTTCGGTTTTTGCTGTGAAATGCGCGTTGTTGGGGAAATTAAGAAGGAAAAAGTGTGGAGGGTGTAAGCAAAGTGGGAAGTATTTTGCAAGTAGATTTTGTTCTCATGATTTCGAACTCTCGCGGAGCACTTCGAAAAAAAGTACAGTACTTTTAAGTAGATTCGCAAACCTGGATATAGGTTCGAACTCTCGAAAAGTATCTCGAAAAACAAGAGTGGTACTTTCATGTGCATTCGAACCTGGATCAAGTATGTTCGGATCTTTTATAAGTACTTGGGAGAAAGTGAGGAAGTAGGTGAATGAGTGTATTATAAATAGATTTTTTATCTCGTAGTTCGATTACACTACTTGTAAAAGACAGATTCTTTATGATGAAAGGTACTTTACATTTCGAACCTTGTAAGTGTTCAATCTCAAATTTGTACACAGAGAGAACTTTCTCTTAGAATTTACCCGGAAAATCACGGTAATCATAGGACAATATTAGAAGGATTTCATAAGAGTGTTTCTAATTAATATTTAGCATAATAAAAAATATTAATAATGTACATAGTAAAATTAATCGAACATATTTTTTTATTATTGTGGGAGATATTAATATTTTTTATTGTGGTAAACATTAATTACTCTTATAAAATTCTTCCTACATTGTTTCACTATTATTATGATTTTCAGAGTAAATTCTAAGAGAAAATTCTCTCTGTGTATATAACTATTCTAGAGTCAATTACTTCGCAAGAATATAATATAATTTCTTACGAATATTATTTAAATTCTAAAAAATAAAACTTAATTATATTGGATTCGACTCGAATGTTTAAGAACATATTGATCGATCCCCTCCCTAAAGATGATCTTCAAACAGAGCAGAATGTGAAAAGTATATATCTATTCTGCATATTTTTCACAAATTGTATATAACGTATGCAATACCTATGATTAAATAATAGTAAAAAATTAATGATAAAGAGCTGTTCCTTAATATCTCAAGCTCACGATTTAATACTTTATTGATTCTCTTTTAACGCCTGCCACGGATTGATACTTTTTATTCCCCAGAATCGATCTTCGTACGAGGCTGTTGCCCGGGACAACAATAACCTGTATGTGTTGAAGCTTGTTACATGACCCATCTTGCTTATAAACTTGGAAATTCGATATAAGCGTACGTTTATTCGCGAAATGACACGGAAAAAGTAGCACATTGACACATCCCTAAAATCGATTCTCGATATACGTACATCTGCAACAAATCTCCAGATTGTTAATAATACTTATTCTTTATGGTTGAATTTTCTAGTGTGCATTAATTCATCTTCTTCTCTTTTATTCTGAAATATTTTATATACGGGGTGTCTGACCAAAAATATTGAAGCATCAATAATTTTCGAATTACAAGCAATTGAAAATAAAGGGTATAAAACCACACTCCCCAGTTAATTTCAAGTAGAGTTAACTTTAAAAAATTTTCATTTAAGGTTTGATTATAAAGATACATGATGATGCAAAAAATGATGGCCTGGCTCGACATTTTTGCTGAGAAAAAATCGTCTCCAAATAACGAGATGTACTTGTACATTTTCAGCGTGACACTTTATGTCAGAGACCCTGTACATGTTTTATTTTGTACACTAGTGAACAGAAAACTATATAAAGAACCCAGCAAACACAGTATATAAATGTTATATACTCACGCATGTTACATGTAACGTATATGTTAGTTGTAATTTCCCACTCATAGATGTAACATTTTTAATATTACATATATTACATTGTAGTTATATTGTCATTATATCCCAAGATAGCACTGACTTATCAATACATCAATGTGCTATTTGGTATATAACTACAATGTAATATATGTTATATTAAAATGTTACATCTATGAGTGGGAAATTACAACTAACATGGATGTTACATGTAACGTACGCGTTATATTACCTGTTACATTCCGTTTTATTATAGCAATGTAACAATTATATATCGGTGTTTGCTGGGATGTAACGTATATGTTAGTTGTAATTTCCCACTCATAGATGTAACATTTTTAATATTACATATATTACATTGTAGTTATATTGTCATTATATCCCAAGATAGCACTGACTTATCAATACATCAATGTGCTATTTGGTATATAATTACAATATAACTACAATGTAATACATGTTATATTAAAATGTTACATCTATGAGTGGGAAATTACAACTAACATGGATGTTACATGTAACGTACGCGTTATATTACCTGTTACATTCCGTTTTATTATAGCAATGTAACAATTATATATCGGTGTTTGCTGGGAAGCTGAATCTCTCGAAACAAGGAACCCGAAAGCAAGAGAAGCGATCGCTTCCAACAAAGCATCGCCATTTTTCCTGGCGGTCCAGATTGGCCGCCGCATCCGCAACGGAACATCGCCTACGTATTCCCCTACGTTAAAACAAAATGCCTGAACCTCCACGCCACCGTTCCAAGATTCACCACGGCGGCGACGAGGGCAGCACCTACCCGTTCCAGGGAGCCGGCAAGCAAGCATCACCCTCGAGTTTCAGGTTTCAGGTCGGCGAGAGCCGTTCTGTAGAGACCTCGAAGTAGACGGCAGGAGAGGGAAGTAGGAGGAGATGGCGCGTAGGGGATGGGACGCTAGAGAGAGAGAGACGAAAGGGAGACGACGACGGCGGAAAAGCAGAGAAGGAGGTGGAGGAAGAAGAGAAGGTTGGAGGATGGTGGCACTCCATCGCAGTCCGTCGCCTCGTCCAGAGGGGTGGGAGTAGCCGGCGGCGGGGTGGTTTTGTCTTCCTTCGTCCCCCTCCTCCGAGTGCGCCTGCGCCCAGCCGAACCACCCCCGCGCGAGCCACCCACCCTCTTCCTGCGCCGGCCCGTTTACCCTTCCGCCGTCATCCCCTTGCTCTCTCTTTCTCTCTCTCTATCTTTCTCGCTCTCTCCAGCTTCCCTCCCACTCCCGTTTCACCCTGCCCCTCTCCCCCGTGTGTCCTCTCGTGCGCCACCCCTCTATTGATTTTGTTACAAACCGGCTCCACGACCCACCCCGCCTTCATCCCTCGCCCTCGGTTTCCCGCGACGTCGCCCTCGCCGACCCTCGCGAAGTCTGTTGGAGCGATACGCGCCGATGCGTGTATACGTTGATGTATAAATGTATATTGTTTATACACATATTTTGCTGTCGTCGTCGTCGTCATCCAGAACGAATTTTAAATTCCGAACGCACGACTCTCTCCTACAACAGTCGTGTAGTCAATAAAAGTGGAAGTGTACTGACCCGAAGAACCGACCTCGAGCGTCTGTTTCGAAAACAGCGACTCTCACCTACATCTAATTATCCAGCAAAAAATTAGTAAACTAATTTTTGTTCACTTTTTTCATTCCAGATCATAGCCTATCATCCTACAGAGACAAAAGGACCAGGATGTAAATTGATTGGAATGCATGAAAAATCCTGTCAACCACTTTGGACATTATTTGTCCTTCATTCCTACTACCTTCAGCTAAAAATATGGTATACATTTAATAACAAAAGGGCGAACGATTTTTCTCTCGCAAAGACAAACGCGTTTCCAATTGAGGAGGTGAACCTACAGCGCAATATTTCCGACACAATTCTCATGTACATATATATATAATTTTAGACGGGAAATACTAGGTAGGCAGGGAATAAGGAGTCCTCATCGATATATGTACCTAAAGAGAGTGTAGTTTATAGAGCGTATTCATTTTTTCGCGAGCTATTTCGCCCGTTCTCCACCACGTGCGCACAACACAGAGCCGACATTCGGTCGGCCACTCATCGTCGGGGCCCCCAACTGGTTCAAGTACCACGTGCTCTCGTGGCTCGCCCTTGCGCTCACGTACGGCCAAGGAGTACTCGATGGCATTTGCGGTGGATTTGGCGGTGCTCCGCGCCGCGGGAGCTCCACTTCTGGCCACCGGTAACCATAGGGTTACCTCCTCCCTCCTCCTCCCTCTCTCTCTCTCTTCCTACCCTTACGGACGCTCGAGAGGCCCCATATGATACCCCCGTGATAATCTCCCGTCTATAGGGAGGGAGTCACTGAGCGCGGATTAAAAGGGTGCCTTTTTTACCCGGGGTTCCGCGTTTTTTTCTCCGCCTATCTGTCTCTCTCGCTAAGCTCTCCCAATATTCGCGATTATACCTCAAGATGTACGCGCGCTTTTTTGCACGTAAACAATATACAGATTTCGCGGGAAATTTACAGGGTGATTCGGAGTATCTCTTTCCTATACAGCACAACAAGATTGCAGCAGCATTGTGCTGCAACATTTCATTGCAATATTACAACATTGCGTAAACATTGTGAAACGTTGCAGCAATCTTGCTGCAAGGTTGCAGCAACGGTAAAATGTCCGCTTTCATTGGTCTATAACATTGCAGCAATAATGCTATAAAATATATATGTAATATTACTATTGGATTATTGGAAGTGTGCCAAATCCCAGCAAACACAGTATATATAAATATTATATACTCAAGCATGTTACGTATATGTTAGTTGTAATTTCCCACTCATAGATGTAACATTTTTAATATTACATATATTACATTGTAGTTATATTGTCATTATATCCCAAGATAGCACTGACTTATCAATACATCAATGTGCTATTTAGTATATAATTACAATATAACTACAATGTAATATATGTTATATTAAAATGTTACATCTGTGAGTGGGAAATTACAACTAACATGGATGTTACATGTAACGTACACGTTATATTACCTGTTATATTCCGTTTTATTATAGCAATGAAACAATTATATATCGGTGTTTGCTGGGATACATGATCGGACTGAATGTTCTGTACCTAATATTTTTTGCGTGAATTTTATTTTCATAATATTTCCGAAATGTTGCTGCAACGTTGTTTAAACTATACTGCAAATTCATGGCTATATAATATTTCTGCAATATTGCTATGCAATGTACAATATTGCAATGTTGTTGCAAACTTGTGTGCTGTATGTGTATCCCAAAAACCGTTCTGACGTTTATGCGTCGCCGCGAAGTCGAAATAATTGCGACAGGCTAAAATATTTGGACCTACATCTGCCGGCTTCGCTTTTCTCTGAAGGAAGCCGGCTCGCTCCGTTAAGCTGGCTCCCGCGTAAGTCAGGCATGCGAAGATTCGAGAGCCTTGTTTCGTGGGATTGCCCGAGAATCCCCGCAATTGCATTGGCCTTGTAGATTACACAGAAATCTCACACTTACAACCGCGACGATACTTTATAGTGACGATTTATTAGAAAAAAAGGGAACCCCTTATACCATCTTATTAAACAAAAACTACAGTCCATTAACAAGTATGAATTTTGTTATAATGTTATAATAATTTAATGTAATAAAATTTGCCCTTCCTTGAAATAAAATTCTAAATATGCCACTGTATGTACATTTTTATATAATTTGGTTTAATTTAACGTAATAAAAATAGATAGATTATACAAAAAAAATCTCACACTTACAATTTTGACAACACCTTGTATAGTGACGAATTATAGGGAAAAAAGGAGGCTTTTCAACCCTTTCCGAAATCTGAAATTTAATCAAAATTTAATCTAAATTGTCAGCATTTTGAACTTATAGATCACTGTCTCATTAAAAGTATAACTTTTGTTTGATATAATAAAATTCGCCCTCCCTCGAAATAAAATTCGAAATGTCTGTATGTGTATATATTTGTATAATTTGGTTTAATTTAATATAAAAAAATAGAATCAAATTTAAATTTTACGTACAAGTACATTAAACAAATTATTAAATTAATAAATATTTATTTCAATACTGCCTAATGAATTATTTATTCGAAACAAATAAATATTTATCTGTCTTGAAAAGGATTTTCTTATATCAAATAAATATGTTTTATCTCAAATCAATATTATTAGTTTCAAATAAATGATTTATTGGGCAGTATTGAAATAAATATTTATTCGAATGCAATAAATTTTTTGTTCGGTGTATGTAAAGTTGAAATTTAATTATTCGGTAAGATTTTAAAATAAATTGATTTTCGAGTCTGATCTGCAGGATATTTCAATAAATACACAGAATCTGCATCGCGAGATCAATAGAACGGGGAATGCGTGATTGATAAAAATTAATATACTTCGTCGGCCCTTAGACAGATTAATCGCGGAGGTAATGCGCCATTTATTACAGTAAATACTCGCCACGTGTTCGTTCTCTCTCCTTAGCCCGACAATTCGACGTTACGTAAGGTTTCGCGTTCTCGAGGGGAGGGAGAATAGAATACCGAGCCGAGAAATCGGGCCCGCGTCCAAAGTGGGTTAATAAAGCGATATTAAAGCCACGGGTGGTGGCGGACCCTACGGCAGAATCCCTCGTGTCCACTCTGGTCTTCGGCCAGCGGGAATTACGTGTGAGAGAGCTGCAGCCACTCCGTGATCCGCCATGGCGTTTCATTAACGCTCCGCTGTCTCGGCACGTTTTTGCGACAAGCTCGATTATTAACTTCGCGTTTTATTTAGAAGCTTCCAACGCCGCGTCATGTCTACTCGCGCGATCTCTTTATATTCGGAAGTGAAATTTATAACAGAAGTTGAATTCATAGCGTGTAATGCAATTTTTTTAATATTCTACATGAAAATATGAAAAACAATTGCTTTATGTAAATAAATGTTTTTGCATGTAAAATTAAAAAAAAATAATATCATACATGCAGTCATTGATCTTTAAAATATACATTTTTTTTCTAAATAAACATAAATTACCGTAATTTTACAACGTTCATTTTTATTCTTTTTTTATATTTTTGTGTAATTAAAAAGTCAGTAACCAAACATTATCTTGATGTCATATCTGAATATAATTATTTATATTATGTAATGCAATTTTTTTAAATATTGTATACAAAATATAAAAAACATTTGCCTTATAAATGTAAATTTAAATTTTGGAAAAATTAATAAAATATAGAAACTTATTTTTTTCTAAAGAAACATAAATTACCGTAATTTTACAACGTTCATTTATATTTATAATGCAATCTTTTTTATATTTTTATGCAATTAAAGAGTCAGTAAAAATCATTCACCAAACACTATCTTGATGTCATATCTGAATATAATTATTTATATTATGTAATACAATTTTTTTTAAATATTGTGTACAAAATATGAAAACCATTTTGCCTTATAAATGTAAATTTAAATTTTGGAAAAAATTACTAAAATATAGAAACTAATTTGTTTCTAAATAAACATTGCCATAAATTTACAACGCTTATATTTATAATGCAATTTTTGTTAAATGTATAAAAAATACGCGTTAAGGCTCATTCACTATCTTGACCCTCCGTCGTATTTGAATTAAAGAGAACTATCGAGAAATAGATTTACCACGCTTCCGAATGTGGTCTGCTGCATTATCGCGACGTAATCTCTATGAATGTAGAATTTTCACCCGCATATTCCCGACTCCGCTCTAACTGCCCGACAAGGCTGGATATGTAGAGTAGATCGGCAAACTGTAAAGTTTACAAACACCAGCGCCCCGTGGTTATTATCCCGTAATCCCGATGTTTTACATGTTATGAGGATGCGAGAGAGAGGCGGTCTGTTACCTGCGACCTTCGGTTTTACGTTATTACATACTACGTTCACACGGTTTCCCGCGCATATCTCACCGACGAGAGAGAGAGAAGAGAAAGACCCGCATGATTTTACATAAATTTCACGAGTCGAAACACTATCCGCGAGTGTGGTCGTAATTTACTCGGAAAGTTATATAAATATGTTCCACTGTGTTCCGTGTAATCGGAATTAAACCACGAACAGAGAGAGAGAGAGAGGGAGAGCTGTAACACAATTATCTATATATAAGAGACAACTTACTGTTTTATCTACATAGTCATTATTTCATTTATCTCTTATTGTTAAGTGATGATATATTTGTTGAAAGTTTTGATTAATTCAAAGTTCTCTCAGAATTATCCCATGTTTTGTATAAACGTTAAACACGCGTAACGTAATATAGGGTATCCTACTCAAATCTTGTCAAAATATTCCTGATTTTTATGATATTTAAAATGTGAGATAGATGCAGCTTTTTAAAATGAGTTTCTTTGTTGCATGCGCCTTCTAAATATTTACAGAGAAAGTTATCGAGAATGCAGTTTTTTCTGGTATTTAGTAGTATTTGATTTATTGTCAAATTAATTTGGACAAAAACAAATTAATTTGAACAAAAAGAGTGCAAAATAGTTTATTATAAATTTTTATTTTAAAAGAAGCACTAATTTATTTAAATATTATTTTAAAAATTGAACAATTTCCCGCGCAACTTACATAACACTTTGATAATAAAAAGAAATTGTCATAAAAAATATTACAAAGCTAGATAAATGTTTTGTAAGTATTAAATAAATGTAAAATTATCAAAAAAAGCACAATATTTTTGAGAAACATCCCCGAATAAAATTCCTGGATTTTTCAAGGTAAAAAAAGTTCCCGACAATTTCCGGTTTTCCTGTAACAATTCGAAGAGAAATCTCTCCCGATCTGTTTTATTGTTAGTTTCGATTTACGCGGGATCGCGTGTAAAATGATCAAAAAGCACAATTTTTTAGAAACATCCCCGAATAAAATTCCATAAAAATTCCTGGATTTTTCAAGGTAAAAAATCGCCGACAATTTCCGGTTTTCTTGTAACAATTCAAAGATAGATTTCTCCCAATCTGTTTCAGTTTTGATTTACGCGGGATCGCGTGTAAAATAATTGTAAAATTATCAAAAAAACAATATATTTTTAAGAAACATCCCCAAATAAAATTCCACAATAATTCCTGGATTTTTTAAGGTAAAAAATCACCGACAATTTCCGGTTTTCCTGTAACAATTCGAAGATAGATTACTCTCGATCTATTTCAGTTTTGATTTACGCGAGATCGCGTGTAAAATTATCAAAGAGCACAATATATTTTTAAGAAACATCCCCGAATAAAATTCCACAAAAATTCCTGGATTTTTCAAGGTAAAAAATCGCCGACAATTTCCGGTTTTCTTGTAACAATTCGAAGAGAGATCTCTCCCGATACGTTTCAGTTTCGATTTACGCGGGATCGCGTGTAAAATTATCAAAAAGCGCAATATATTTTTTAAGAAACATCCCCGAATAAAATTCCACAATAATTCCTGGATTTTTCAAGGTAAAAAATCGCCGACAATTTCTGATTTTCCTGTAACAATTCGAAGAGAGATCTCTCCCGATATGTTTCAGTTTCGATTTACGCGGGATCGCAAGTAAAATTATGAAAAAGCACAATATATTTTTAAGAAACATCCCCGAATAAAATTCCACAAAAATTCCTGGATTTTTCAATGTAAAAAATCGCCGACAATTTCCGGTTTTCTTGTAACAATTCAAAGATAGATTTCTCCCAATCTGTTTCAGTTTTGATTTACGCGGGATCGCGTGTAAAATAATTGTAAAATTATCAAAAAAACAATATATTTTTAAGAAACATCTCCGAATAAAATTCCACAATAATTCCTGGATTTTTCAAGGTAAAAAATTCCCGACAATTTCCGGTTTTCTTGTAACAATTCGAAGAAAGATCTCTCCCGATATGTTTCAGTTTCGATTTACGCGGGATCGCGTGTAAAATGATCAAAAAGCACAATTTTTTAGAAACATCCCCGAATAAAATTCCACATTAATTCCTGGATTTTTTAAGGTAAAAAATCACCGACAATTTCCGATTTTCCTGTAACAATTCGAAGATAGATTACTCTCGATCTATTTCAGTTTTGATTTACGCGGGATCGCGTGTAAAATTATCAAAGAGCACAATATATTTTTAAGAAACATCCCCGAATAAAATTCCACAAAAATTCCTGGATTTTTCAATGTAAAAAATCGCCGACAATTTCCGGTTTTCTTGTAACAATTCAAAGATAGATTTCTCCCAATCTGTTTCAGTTTTGATTTACGCGGGATCGCGTGTAAAATAATTGTAAAATTATCAAAAAAACAATATATTTTTAAGAAACATCTCCGAATAAAATTCCACAATAATTCCTGGATTTTTCAAGGTAAAAAATTCCCGACAATTTCCGGTTTTCTTGTAACAATTCGAAGAAAGATCTCTCCCGATATGTTTCAGTTTCGATTTACGCGGGATCGCGTGTAAAATGATCAAAAAGCACAATTTTTTAGAAACATCCCCGAATAAAATTCCACAATAATTCCTGGATTTTTTAAGGTAAAAAATCACCGACAATTTCCGATTTTCCTGTAACAATTCGAAGATAGATTACTCTCGATCTATTTCAGTTTTGATTTACGCGGGATCGCGTGTAAAATTATCAAAGAGCACAATATATTTTTAAGAAACATCCCCGAATAAAATTCCACAAAAATTCCTGGATTTTTCAATGTAAAAAATCGCCGACAATTTTCGGATTTCCTGTAACAATTCGAAGAGAGATCTCTCCCGAGCTGCTTCAGTCTCGCATTACGCGGGCTCGCGTGCTCTTTGAACGCGCGTGTTTTGACACGCAGGCCACCCACGCTTGCGCCATCCTCTTGATCGCGCACGAGAACTCGCCATTAAATGCATTAGGACACGTTTAATAGCCGCCGAGAGATATCTCTCTCCCTCTCTCGTCATATGGCCGGCTGCTTCGTGGGGTTGTCCGCGCTCGTGCTAGCACCCTGCGAGTGTGTCTAGTTCTCATTGTTCCCGCGCGTCAGACACGTGGCCGTGGCACGAGTCCAGTGATATCGAATATTCCTCCTTGTTTTCTCCACTCTTTTTTTCCTCCCCCTCGCTGATTGGCACTTTAAAATCGGAACGATCGGGCGAGGGGGATGAAGAGAAAAAAAGGGAAGAAAAGAAAACGAAGAAACGAGAACACCCACGGAGGTTGGAACTCTCCCCCTATTCAGCTCTCGAGACTCGAATGTTCCCGCGAACTCCCCGTGCGCTGCTCGGGAAGTTTGCACGTTAAATTGACCGCGCGGCTACGATGAAAGCGGTAATTTCAACCGCGGAAAATTCTGTCCGACGCTGAGGAGTAAATTGTATTTTTTTTTCTTGTTCGCCCCCGTGTGCGGAATCGAGTAACGAATAACGCTTACGGCGAATTACCGCGACGAAGTGATAATCTCGCGTCCATCTCGAGTTGGCTATCTCCTTGTATCGCATTCCTGCCGTCGACATTGCAAAAATGATCGAGATCGTTATTTTTGTCCGGGTTGAAATTTTTAAGACACATAAAAACGCATTAAAATCTGTATATATATATATATGTGTGTGTGTGTGTGTGTGTGTTCCCCTAACATCTCTGAACCGGCGAATAATTTATCACCTGCGCCGCGGAATCATCCGCGTGGAAATGGATCAGGTGCTCTCTCGGGCGCCGCGTTCCCTTTTTCCTTGTCTACCATCGCGCGGTCAATTAATAGGAGTCATTTATAAGAGCAAACCGGGGAATCTGGGAATCCACGATCCGCCCGGAGGCAATAAATCTCAAGTCGCCGAGAGGCGGCATGGTAGCGGAACCCCTCTTGTAAGCTGGTTGTATTGTAGCTATTACCGAGCCATGCATCACTAGGTAACAACCGCACGATTCGCCGTCTCCCTCGTTCCAACCGGCGAACCATCCCCCTTTCTCCTCTCTCTCCTTCTCTCCTCTCTGCTCCGTGACCCCGGGAAAAGAGCGTCCTAGGACATCGTCGTAGGAAAGCGCAGGAGAACGCGCGGCGGTTTGGGAAGCTGCGCAGCTGATATATATGTATTGTGTGTGTATATATATATATATATATATATATATATATATATATATATGTTGGACCACCCAGGTTGTGCTCTGGATACTTTCCGCATCCGTGGGACGCTCCGCAGGGGAAAACATCTCGTCCGATTCACGCATGACCACGAAACGCGATGTTATGGCAGGAGTGATGAACGATCGCGCTGTCGTTAATGAGCGAATCGCGTCTCGCACCGGCGTGTTCGACGCTCCTGACCGAAAAAGCTGAATAAAAGCGCCCCGTGTCTCTAGTTTTCGTTTCCTACAAATTATGCGACAACGCGAAACTCTCTCAGTGGCGGAAAACAATATCCTAATAGCGAAACAAATCCGAAAAATATTCAAAGAATATTCAGAGGATATCCAGAGGACATTCGAACATCCTCAAGATATTCTCCGAACGTCTTCGGCATATGTGTACTGTTAGAGTATTATGGGACAACGCGAAACTCTCCCAGAGACGGAAAAAATATTCTAATAGCGCAACATATCCGAAAAAATATTCAGAAAATATTCAGAGGATATCTAGAGGATATTCGAACATCCTCAGGATATTCTCTGACCGTCTTCGGCATATGTGTGCTGTTAGAGTATTATGGGACAACGCGAAACTCTCTCAGAGACGGAAAAAATATTCTAATAGCGCAACATATCCGAAAAAATATTCAGAGAATATTCAGAGAATATCTAGAGGATATTCGAACATCCTCAGGATATTCTCCGAACGTATTCGACATATGTGTGCTGTTAGAATATTATGGGACAACGCGAAACTCTCTCAGAGACGGAAAAAATATTCTAATAGCGCAACATATCCGAAAAAATATTCAGAGAATATTCAGAGAATATCTAGAGGATATTCGAACATCCTCAGGATATTCTCCGAACGTATTCGACATATGTGTGCTGTTAGAATATTATGGGACAACGCGAAACTCTCCCAGAGACGGAAAAAATATTCTAATAGCGCAACATATCCGAAAAAATATTCAGAGAATATTCAGAGAATATCTAGAGGATATTCGAACATCCTCAGGATGTTCTCCGAACGTATTCGGCATATGTGTGCTGTTAGAGTATTATGGGACAACGCGAAACTCTCCCAGAGACGGAAAAAATATTCTAATAGCGCAACATATCCGAAAAAATATTCAGAGAATATTCAGAGGATATCTAGAGGATATTCGAACATCCTCAGGATATTCTCCGAACGTATTCGGCATATGTATGCTGTTAGAGTATTAGTGGGACAACGCGAAACTCTCCCAGAGACGGAAAAAATATTCTAATAGCGCAACATATCCGAAAAAATATTCAGAGAATATTCAGAGGATATCTAGAGGATATTCGAACATCCTCAGGATGTTCTCTGACCGTCTTCGGCATATGTGTGCTGTTAAGGTATTATGCGACAACGCGAAACTCTCCCAGAGACGGAAAAAATATTCTAATAGCGCAACATGTCCGAAAAATTTTCAGAAGATATTCAGAAGACATTCGAACATCCTCAGGATGTTCTCTGAACGTCTTCGGGATATGTGTGTTATTAGGGTATTATATTATATAATGAAGAATAAATATTGTTCTTCTAAATAGACGCTCGTAGTATTTTTGATTTTTCAAAGATATATGTATAAGACCATGGAATCTCTGTCGACGTGATAAAAAATATCGTGAAAGCGAGGGAATTTTTTCCGCTGATATCTTGGCGTTTTCGAAAACATCCGCGATCAAAATCGTTCGTTCGATCCGTAATGATACAACGCGAGGCAGACGGTGAGAAAATAATGGGTGATACTTGGCGAGCAAAACGCAGAAGGCCGCGAGGGAAAAAAGCGGTAGGAAAAGGGAGACAACCGAGAGGCGAACAGAGAATCGGGAACGAAATGTATATATACGTGGTACAGCACAGAGTCTCTCTCTCGCCGGACAACCGACAGTTAGAAGAACGGGGTGGCTGTCGAGGAGGGTAGGTACCTGCCTACTCCTCGCACCCTCGCTTGGCGCTATAGTAACAACACGGGGGAAACATAGGGAAATCAATATGGCTTCCGTTGCCCTCATCCCTCTCGCGCGCGCGGCTCTCGCAGGCAGCCGGAGTCGTCTCTCGCTCTCGTCCGATTTTCTCGCTCCTCTCTCGCTATCACGGAATTACGTCTCTCGCCCCCCGAAACCTACCCTCGTTCATCTCCGTCTTTCCTATCCTCTTTCTCTCCCTTGCTCCGTTTCTCTCTCTTTCGCTCACGCTCTCGCTCTTTCTCTCTCTCTCTCTCTCTCTCTCCAGCACTCGACGCGGACGGGTGAACCCATTATAAGGGGGTGTTACTCCGGGCCAATCCCCAACCATCCGGAGAGAGAAACCGGAGAAGCGAGAGTCCAAGAAGGGCGCATGTGCGTTGCTAGGGCCACCGGATGGGTCGCGCGATGCGATGCGATGTGATGCGATGCGGCTGCGACACGTTGTAACGCTGCGCGTTACGTACACCCGGTATATCAGATATATTATGACGAAAATATTTCAAGATATAGCACGCACAACCAATGGAATTCGCATTCTGGCTGATTAGCAGTGTTTGCTGGTATCTGAAGAAAATTATGTAGACGATTATCTAGATGAAACTTTGTGACTTCATCTTATCTGCATCTTAGATGAAAATAAGTATTATCTTTACTAAATTATCTAGAATAATTTTTCAGATCATTTTAGTTTAGAACAATAGCACATATAGAAATACTTAAATAGTAGAACTTAAGCAGTAAGCGATAAAAATTTATAAATAAATATATGAATATATCTTTATATCTCTTTTATAATTTTAATTTGTTTATAACTGTGTTTACATAAGCAATCTTAAAAATAATATTATCTGAAAATTATCTAGATCAATCGCCATATAATTTTGTTTTTTATCTAGATATATTTAAAACAAAGTCATCTTTATCTTATCTAAGATGAATTTACAAATTTTTATCTCATCTTTAACTAACTAATTTTAAGATCATTTAAGCACGACACTGTGATGATTCTTTGTCGAAAATTAAGGGTGGTAATAAACTTGGTGATTTCTCTTTCTAAGTTTCGTTTTTTAATTTATCTGAAATTGGAAAAAAATAAAATCTTAATTTTTTACCTCCCTCTTTACAAAAGTATAATTTCTCAGGGAGGGTTATAAAAGTATATGTTTATATAAGAAATTGTGCTTAATTTTCGACAAAAAATCACCTCCTATTTTTTCGCACTTATTTAAATACACCCTGTATAATAAATTTGCCAATTTGCCAATTATCT
The DNA here is from genome assembly GCF_048542155.1 of Nylanderia fulva. Taxonomy (NCBI): domain Eukaryota; kingdom Metazoa; phylum Arthropoda; class Insecta; order Hymenoptera; family Formicidae; genus Nylanderia; species Nylanderia fulva. The sequence continues at coordinate 1,179,542 of NW_028190521.1, read as the reverse complement.
AAAATATATTCTTCTATAGCAAAAAAATAATAGCGAGTATTATCTTTGCGTTTTTCTTTTTAACAGTCATTAATAAAATCAAAATTAGATGCATTTTAATCGCTCTGCACAGTTTTACAAATGTCTCAAGATATATTAATGTGAAAATTTCAATCTATATAAAAATAAATTACTATTAGCGTTACGAAAATTATATCGCATAGATAATAAAGTAATTGTATTTGTATCATAAAATACTATTGATTCGTTTTATATAAACAATTTACATATATATTTATATTTGAAATTATAAATTTTTTGTATAATTGTCTTACATTATAGATATATGTGTATATGTAAACCTTAATTTTGATTATAAGATAGTCTTTTCTATAAACTTTACATTTACATATATATGTGTACAGTACATTTCTAAATTATATATTTTTAAATATAAAATTAACACTTTTTTAAAAATTTATTGTACACATATAAATGTAAAGTTTATAAAAGTTTATCTTATAAAAGTTAAAGTTTACATATGAGGGTAAATATACATAAACACATTAATCTATACTGTAAGACAATTATAAAAGCATGTATTATTTCAAATTTAAAAATATATAATTTAGAAATTTACTGTACCTATAAATGTAAAATTTATAGAAAAGATTTTATCTTGTAATATAGAAGTTAAAGGGTCCTAAAACTCTTTCTCTCATAAAGTGCTCGAGATAACAAGGATGGCTCTCTGACGGCGAACCATGAAACCAGAACTCGACGTCGGTAATCATGGAAAATCCAGGTATATGGAAAATAAATCTTTCACAAACGATAGCCATTCATAAGCATGTCGAAAATAAGATATATCACAGCAATAAAAAAAAAGATATTTTTATATTTCAATTTGCAAAATGATGGTCAAAGTTGTTACTACAGTTCGCGAGAAATCTCAACCTGATTCCAAGCAGAGCTTGCCCGCACCTTTCAACCAATAGTTCTCGAAATATCCTAGAACACTCTTAGTCTAGTAGATCCATTCAAGAATCGTGCAGAAGTTGAATCCCGTAAAGAGCTATACAGGTATTAAAGCTTGTTTGTTACCCAACGATGCATGTTTCTCATCCAGTAAGCGATTTAAATACACCGCGCGTCAAACTTTGAAAGAAACAATTCCACCGTCGTTATACTTCACACCTTCTTTCTTTGTGTGAATCCAGCACATTTGATTTCACGGGATACTTCATCTTCCTTGCGTTGGCTTACTCTAGTAATCGATTAACGAGGGAGGAAGAGACGTCAGGAAAGGTCGAGTAGTCACTTATAGGTAAGTCATATATCGAGCATTGAGAGAGACGTCCTTTTGTTTGGAGAGAGAGAGATCCTTTCCTGCTCCTCCTCGCCTCTTTTCCTCGTCCAGATGACGGATTTAAGTTTTTTTCTCCTAGAGGAACATACACCAAGTAGAGAAGAATGCGCGATTCACCAACTCCATCGCGGAGCTTATATATATATATATATATGTACATCTAGTTTTTTTAATAGAGGTGAAACTTAGAAGACCTCCATTGTATTCGTCTTCGTGAATTCCTAAAACACCTCTTGATGCCAATCGCGACACGACCACTTTCTTCCATCAGCACATCAATTAAGGAAAGCCGCTTGCTCCAATATGTGGATTCGAATTTTATTTCCATTAGATAATGATGATGGTGAAGATATGTGTGTATACATATATGTATGATTGTGTGTGTCGTGCAACAGCTCCTTAAAATTCACATAGTCCTTTTTCCCTTGACACAATTATTTTTTCTACATTACATTAGCAGTTGCACAGGCTAAACGAGAAAGAGAGAAAGGCGCAATATTCTTCCAAATATTAAAGAGGTAAGCTAGAGCCTTCCAACGTCACGATTCCTTGACAGTTCCAACCATGGTCTATCCAGCGCACTTGACACAGAATACCGTGAGAACGAATTGGCTGAAAGAACGAGGACAAACTACACATTTGTTACTGGCCGACGAGAAACACCAAATATCAAACGACGCTCATCGCTTGTAACGTTTACTGAGTAGCATCGGACCACCTTACTCCCTTATGTTTAAATATGTATTATATAGACTATAGTCTTTAAAAAGCGCTCGCGAGAAAGCTCGATCGAATGTACCTAAGATAGAACGTTTCATTGCACGTATTTTTGCATCTGTGCTGTTTGATCAAGCAAATCTGATGCCAGAAAGCAGTTTATATGCGAATTTTGCACCAAATCGGTAAACAAATAATGAAAATTATAAATTAAAACGCGAGAACGTAACACGATTTTCCACATATTGATGTCCTAGCGGAATGTTAAGGAAATAACTTCGCAAGGAAAAGGAATCGATCAAGGAGCAACGTACAGTTGTCCAAATAATATCCTTTACCGGTACTGTATCCCGTATGGTAACTGATGACAATTATAGCAATACAAATTTATATCATCGAAACAATCCAGCAATTATTATTGTATTAGATGTAAACTCATTTCCTGAATATTGTTAATACTTAATAATATAATTTTAATTATTTAATGTGGAAATAATATCAGGGAAAAGACCATAAAATTGTAGTCGGTAAAGCAGACTTCGAAGATGCCACCAGCCTTACTAAAGACGGGGTTGAACGTATTACAGGCACTCTCTACTAGAGAGTTGTGGAACGTTGGTATCTCGTGACAGGCTGCTGGTACCAACAGAAACTGATCTTACCAACCTCTGGTCGGTAAAGAATTTTTCTCATATCAGATAAATTAACAATTTTACGAGAAAAGCCAATTTTCTCGATAATCATTACTCTACCACCGTGCTTTTATACCAAAAAGCGTTTCCTCTAGTAATATTTTTTACAGTTTTCGGATCAAAAATACGAGTATTATAAAATTACATCTACATGATTTAATTATATTAATATGCCTTAATTTATTTAAAATTTCCTTTTTTCTTAAAGAAATTTATGCGTTGTATTTATTTCGTTATTTAACGTTAATATTTAAATGCTTTTGTCATAAAACAGAGTATATGTATAATCGAATGCTTCTCACTCGCGCTTCGAATAATAACGTTAGAAGGTCGTGTTTATCATCACGTGTTCTCATACGAAAAGATACATGTACAGGCGAATAGATACGCCAGGATATATACAAGCAAGACTTTCAGTTGTCTGTTGAAGTTGTAACGGTTCACACGGTTAAAGTGACTCTACTAGTCCAGGTAATATCGACGTGAAAGTGAAATTTTAATATAAAATACAGTAAAAGATAATCAATTTAATATCATATCGACTAAATTGAAATTACTTAATAATCATATTTTTGGAAATGGAATAAGTTTTGCTTTGAATATCCACCTGTAAACATACATCGCGTAGATTGTGTTGGTTCACTAATCATATTTATAACAAGAAAAAGTGTTGAGATGACAGAAAAAACATACATGTATTTTTTGCATAATTTAAATAAGAAATGTTGCGAATTTGTATATTTGTGATATGTATACAAATTTATTTTTAATTTAATTTTACTTTGTAACAGTAAATGCATTCATTTTTTTCTCCCATTTTAAAAGATTTAAACAAAGTGTGGTGACGCAGAATGTTGACGCCGGCAAAAGCTTCGTGGAACATCAAAATATGCGAAATGACATATAATAAAAAATCACTTTTGTGACGCTGCACCAATCGGTGATCTTGTAAATATCATTAAGTATCAATATTAACGTAACGATTCGTTTCAGGTCGAAAATTCGCGTTAAGAAGACAAGAATTATGGCATTGACGTTAGCGCTACCATTAATCGGTCTAGATCCGGAACAGTTTTCCGCGTTAAGCATGAAGCTTCTTACGCTCGAGAACGAACAGAGCTCGAGAAATTTGAGCGATTCCGGACGAGCTTCTCCAAGTACCGGAAGTGAGTCCAGCGGCATCAGCAGTCTCGCACTGTCCAGCGAACCAGCGTCAGCCGAATTAACGCCGATCTCGTCGAGACCAGAGACTCCCACCAAAGTGTCGTGCAATGAGAAGGTAAACATCACGCGCGAATAATTCAGAACCTGATATAAAGAGGGATTGTAAGAATCCTATATAAAAAAAATAGACGGATCGATAGATGGAGAGAGAGAAAGAAAATTTCAGAGAAATTATTTTCCAAAAGATTTTTTTTTCCCCCGAAAAAGATGCGATACAGTCGTATTTATAATATATTGGCACATGTCTTGAATTATTTTCCTAAAGAATATTTATCTAGTCAAAATAAAATAATGTATCCAGTCGTATTTATACAAAGTAGGAAAATTTGGTTTTCTCGTTAAAATTTTGGTATTAAATATTTAGCACAGTCATGTGTTAATTTAACATCAATATTAAATTATTAAAATAACTGAAAAAAGATGTAAAAATAGCACAATGTACATCTATTTTTAATGTTACACGATAGATATGTTCTCTTTTATTAATGACAAGATTTATCTGTTAAAAATTTCAGAAAAAAATGTTGATTTTTTATTTTATAATATAAGTGAGGATGTTAAAATCTAAAAAATTAACATATTTTTAATTAATTTTTATCTTAAAACTGTGTAAATTTTATATAAAATATATTTTAAATTATTTGAAGTTTGGCATTTATTTTGTGTTAAAATATTAACACAATATTTGTATCTTCATTTAAAATATTCATATTATGTTAAGTTAACATAAAAATTTCTGTAGTTTATTTGGGATATGTGATATCTGTTAAATTTAACACAAATTTTTCATCTGGATAACTTTAATAATATTGCTGCACGAATTTTTGCATTAAAATCATAAATTAAAAAGGCTCCGATATATAAATATAAATTCAGGTATGAAAAGAGTTAGTAAAAAAGTCAGACACAGATTTTAAATTTTAAATTCCTATATATATATACTTATATGGAAAATAAAAATTATTTTGTTACCTAATATCTGGCTTTTACTAACCATTTTCATGCCTAAATTTTGGTATACTTAATAAGTTTGTACGTGTATGCAAGAGAGAATAAAGAAAGATTCTTTCCTTCCAGATGAATGCACCGCTTCGCATAATGCACGGAGGACGCGACATACTGAATTTGGGAGCGAACATTAGATCATCGTACAATTGGGAAAAAATGGATCGAAAGTTATCTCGACACGAAATTCGAAATATTGTAACCAATCGCTCGGTGTATTATCGATTAAACGAGCAATTAATGAACGAATATTCGATGGTATGTATCCATATACATGATATAGTAAAAAATAACGATAATATTTACAGTCTATATCCTCCTCTTCCTTTTCTCATTGAGGGAAAATAATTAATAAAAAATAAGAAATTAATTTAAATAATATAATAATGCAGTATATATTGTATAAATATATATACAAGTAATATATATAAAAATATAATTATATATAAATTAATTTATATAATTGATATAAATAATTTATATATACATACATAGATGTATTTTTGAATATTAACTTGAAGTATTCCATATTAATTTGATATTAAGTTAAGTTTTCACAATTTTAATGACCGTAATTGCTTTCTAGAAACGCTGCGACGAATGTGGATTCTGCGAACAATCATACGTCTTTTAATATCGACGAAATCATAACGAAACGATTGAACGCGACAATAATGCCCCACGTCCAACATCGTGGACAACTAAGACTGTGATAGACCGAATAAGCGGCAGCCGGAGACGGAGACGTGTATCGTAAATCACACAAGATCAAAATCATAGATGTATATAAGATATGTATAGATATTTAAAATTATTTAAGGGAGGCTACAACTCGCCATACGCGGTATTCGCCAAGTGAGAAATGAATATTGATAATTTAAATAATTCCTAATTATTAAGAGCTTTATTTATTCCTCGTATATTTGAGGAGGATATATCTATTTAAATTAGAGAGATTCGAGTGTGTATATATATTTATATATTTAAATGATATACGTTCCCCCAACCGGATACGGGCTGCAATGGTCATTGGAAGTAGAGCTTTTCCTATATTTTTTATCTTTGTAAGAGAGTGGTGTGAAATGAAAAGAGCTGAAATGAATTTTGCATCAGAATAAAAATAAATTAATTAGGCTAATCCAATGTCTCTATGGCGTCTAATTTTAGACATATAGTTCTGAAATCTTTTTTTTTTTTTTAATACGATGCAAAATCGATTTTATCGCCCGATTATATAATTCTTTCATGTTTTTATAACATCTCTTTCTTACAAGATGCTCCTTAACTATATTCTAGTGCGTATGGACCTAATTATACTTCGGACGAATGACGATAGAAACATCAGCACTTTATAAAGCAGTCCGAGCATAAAGTATCGTCTGATTAAACAATCGGCGATCCATCGAACGATCAAACGATATCGAGATCCTTTATGCACGATATGTGACAATTTATAATCTATGTCAAACAAGTTTCGAACATTCGACGAAAAAAAAGATTGCAAGTTTTTACTCGCAGTCACTATTTGTTCGGAAAGAAATCTTTTCTATATGTATTCTATATATATCTATCTTCTTTATACAAATTTATTATTAATTTAAATATCTCGTTGTCAAGATTGTCATCGTCATCGACGTAAGTCGATCGTGTATCGTTTTATATTTTTGCAATTGTATGAACAAGTGCCGCAATTAACTTTTTTTTTTTTATGGAGCATCGTTATATAAATGACGCACCGATAGACAATATTGCAATATCACGAACGATCGGCGATTTATCAAGCGGCCGAAAATCAATCAATCATATCAATCTTACATTTTCGCGGTAAATGTAATAATATACCTGCTACGGAGGAATATTAATGTACAATTCTACGACGGCACATATTGCATATACATACATCTTGACCATTGTTTATGAATGCATGATAAACAATTTTTTATAGATCTCAATATATTGTTGCGGCATTATAATTATATCTATTTTTTACACCAAATAAAATCATGTAAACCACTCGCTCAAAAATCTGACGAAATCACTTATTCTTGTCTTTATGTACGTATTTGATTTTCATAAAGAGACACGAGGGGATAAGAAGCGCTCTGCAACTTTTTCCTTAAAATTACAAAATCAGATTCCGAAAAAAGTTGCATTTTAAATATGTAATCCCTAATTTTAGCTATAGTAACTAGTATGTTTTTCAATCATTTTAATTTAATTTTATTAATTTTTTAAAAGTAATTTTTAATAATTTTTTCTATAATTCACGAGGAATTCTCTCTTTAAAAATATTAGTTACTAATATGTTTTTTTAATCATTTTAATTAATTGTTCAAAAATAATTTTTAATAATTTTTTCTCTCTTTAAAAATATTAGTTACTATCACAGTTAAAATTTAGGTATGGTAACTAAATTTCAGGTGTAACATAGGGATACTTCTAAAATTTAGCTAACTGTAATTTTATTTTCCGCAAAATACACACACATATATGGTATATATATATATAATCGTCGCGTGTCGCAAAATCAACGAGCCTCTCCGATGCTACTTGAAGATGAGCGGGCTCGGCGAATTAGTGTGTAAATTCGCGCGCGAAAGGCATTAGTGCCGTTTCACGAGCCGCACAAGGGGATTGATCGCTCGGACCCTCGTGCCTCTGCATTGTTTCAGCTCGAGCGTAACGCCTGTGGCCGATTCTATCCACAAATCCCGACCAACACTTTGATAAGAGGAACCACCGCTCGCGAAACTTGCATCTGTATCGGCAACGCGTGACGTTCTCCAATCCTTATTCGACACGCGCGTGCCAGATATTCACGCATTCGGAAAAGACGAATTAATTACTAAAAAAAAAACTTTCAATAGAAGAAAAATACTGCTCTCTGTAACGTACGATAATATTCAAATTTGATTTGTCTTAATTTCATCCGCGGAAAAGACGAATTATTTCTTTTTATAAAAATATATTTTTCTCATTAGGAAATTATAGGTATTCAAATTTGATTTGTCTTAATTTTAATCACGCAAAAAAAGATGAATTAATTATTGGAAAAGAGAAAAGACACTTTACTCGTTATAAGAAAATTATATAAGAAAAAGATTACTTTCAATACTAGTATTCAAATTTGTCTTAATTTCATTCGCGAAAAAGACAAATCAATTATTAATTAAAAAAGGAAAATATTTTTCTCATTATAAGAAAATTATATAAAAATAATCCTGCTCTCTATGATAGTATTCAAATTTGATTTGTTGTTAATTTTAGCTATCTAAAAAAGTCGAATCGATGACTGGAAAAAAGGAAAGGCTTTTTGTCATATAATAGTCTTTATATTTAATTTGTTTTAATTTTATCCGCGAAAAAGAACGCGACAAATCAATTATTAAAAAAAAATTTTTTTTATTATGAGAAAATTATAAGAAAAATATTTTACTCTCTGTATATTAGTATATATAATAGTATTCAAATTTGATTTGTTCTTAATTTTATCCATGCAGCTCCGGAAAAGATAAATCAATTTTATAAAAAAAAACTCGTTATAAGAAAAAATTACAAGAATAATACTACTCTTTATTCTAACATATAATAATATTCAATTTTGTCTTAATTTTTCACACATTTTTGGAAAAGATAAATCACTAAAAAAAGGGAAAAATTTTCACATTATAAGAAAATATAAGAAAAATATTATTTTCTACTAACATAAGATAGGACTCAAATTTTGTCATAATTTTTATTTCTAATTCTACGAACCATATCACTTGTCCGCGTGCGACCATGAATTATATTTTGCACGCGAGTAAGGTTATGTTCACAGTTTATTATTATTACGGAAAACAACATCGAGCTAAAATATTAATGCATTACCAAATTCTGCTTCCCGTTCCGAGATCAACGATCGCGAGAGATTAAGAATGATTCTCGTTCGGCGGCACGTTTGGGCTCTCCCGAACATTCGCTAAATATACATCATTTGACGTTTATATGTATACATACAGCTCGCGCGTATTTCGCGGGGTGTGCGAGAAAACCTTTTAGGCCGCACGTGTACACACATACACACTTATATATGTATATACACTAACGGAGCTAGCATGTATCCGCGCGCGCGTTGCGAGCGCCCCCGTCCGTCCGCGCGTGCACGCGCGGATGCGTGGGTGCGTGCAACGCGCGAGAGATGCGCAGGACGACTATTCAGATATTGTTGTTATTGTTGAGGGAACAATCGCCCGTCAATAGGCCGCCTCGGCACAATGTATCTATTCAGGTGCGGTCAGCGGTGCTCAATCGATCAGGATCCACCCTTCGCGCGCGGGAGTCGGAAAAAGCGAGTCCACGCGCGTGACCGACGATTTATTTATTTTCGGAAAAAGCACAAGTTTTCGTCTTGATAAAGTTCTACTCTTAACTGACAGTAAGTTTATGCAAGAGGAATACGCGTACTTGTTTTTATTTTATAAAATATATGATCATCATTGAAAAATTTGTGTTAACAAATATCACATGTCTTAAATGATCCACAGAAATTTTTGTGTTAATTTAACATAATTATTTTTATTTTATAAAATATCACATTTGTGATAAGTTTGTGTTAAATTTCTGTTAACAAATATAACACGTCTACACGGTCCATAGAAATTTTTGTGTTAATTTAACATAATACGGATATGTTAAATAGTGACACAAATATTGTATTAGATGTTAATATGTTAACATAAAATAAATGCAAACTTCAAATAAACTTAACATAAATTTTGTGTAAAATTAACATAGTTTTAAGGTAAAAATTAACTAAAATAAAATTAATTTTGCAGTTTATCCCCACTTATATTAGAAAATAAAATCAACATTCTTTTGTAAATTTTAAAAGATAAATTTTGTCTCTAATAATTACGAACATATTTATTGTGTAAAATTAAAAATAGATGCACATTATGTTATTTTTTGCAATTGTTTTAATAATTTCACATTTGAGTTTAATTAACACAGCAGCAATATGTTAAATTAACACATAAATGTGTTAAATATTTAACACAAAAATTTTAAAGGGGACCGTTTTTAATAAGAAAACACAATTTTTCCAACTGTGATGTAGGTACATCTAACATTCTGAGAAACAAAAAAAATATCAAATTAATGTAAATTATATTATAAGAAATAATTGACTTATTGACTTGCGTAATTAAAATTAATTTTACGATTCTCGTATAAATGTATATGTATGTATATGCATTATGTTAATAATAATTATCTTCAACATATTTTTTGATTTTTCAATCATTTCAATCACTGAACCTAAGCATGGTCTAATAAACGAATAGATACATTATATAGTGTAGGTATATAATGTGTGTATAAAGTGCAAAATTGTAAGGACTCAGAACTTTCCGGTCACCTCGGATCATCTATCGGAGCGTGAAATAAACTTTGAACCTCGATGAAACATATCGGTCCTTAAGATCAAATCGGAAATGTCTAGACATTATACCAAATCAAGTTTCCTATTTCTATTATAATTATTATAATTCTAAATTGTAATTTTAAAATTTCTATATTAAAAATCTCATTTTATAAATTTCTTAGAGAAGGAGGAGGCTACACTATAAGAAAATAAGTTCTATAAAAATAAATTCTATGTACAATTAATCATATATCAGCTTATTTCGACATGATAGCATTCAAATGCGACCCTCGCTTAAATATATTAAATATATCAAATATATTAAATAAATATTATGAAAAATTGTGTAAATTACCTATCACTGGCAGCTATTATTAGACGAGTTAGAGCTTGAGAGCAGCTATCAAACAAATGGCTATATCAGCGTGATTGATACTTTATAGGGTCACGCAAAGACGCTCTATAAAAAAAGAAAAAAGGTCCTGCCGCCGACTGAAGAAAGAAAAGAGACCGCGAATGAGAGCCGCTGCCACGGGCCGAGGGTACCCGAGTTTCGCGGCTATAGCGATGATTACGTATGCGGGAATCATTGTCGAGTAACGCGCGATGCACATGCAAAGGCCAAAAATCGTCGAAATCAGTCGAGTTCAACATCAGCATTGTACCTGGGCTTTGTCTCTGCCTCATTGTTGTTGGTCGGTGCTCCTCCCTACCCCTTCTCACTCTCTCTTTCTCTCTCTCTCTCTCTCTCTCTCTCTCACCCTCTCTCTCTCGGTATACAACCTACACGTACACGCGAGCCGCGGCTGCTGTCCCAGGTTGACTTCTATGGCTGGTCCAGCCACGCATCCAGGACCATTCTCGTGGATCGGTATAACCCCTTTACTTCGAAAAACGCGTGTATAAAGATATATGCAAAAAAATATGTATATATAAAAATTCGATATTTTTGACATTTCAAATTTTTTGAAAAATTAATATCGAAATGACGAGATAAATCAGTCTGATGCTTCCAGAAATTCTTGCACAAGTTTGAGAAGAGAGAGAAAGAGCTTTGCCCCTAACATAGAAATATTTCCTTTAAAGATGAGAATATTTATTTAAATTATAATTTAGGACACGATGACACAAGTGAACGTCAAGTTCTTCATAAATTATTCGTCGATTTTCGTACGCCGTATCTTTAATTCTTCATTCGATCCAGGATCATTCTCGTGGATTGATATAACCCCTTTACTTTGAAAATCGCGAGTCTAAATATATATGCAAAAAAATATGTATATAATAAAATTCGATATTTTTGACATTTCACATTTTTTGAAAATAAATATCGAAATGACGAGATAAATCAATCTGATGCTTTCAAAAATTTTTTCAAAAGTTTGAGAAGAGAGAGGAAGCTCTGCCTTTAAAATAATTCCTTTGAAGATGAGAATATTTATTTAAATTTAGTACACAATAGCGCAAGTGAACGTCAAGTTCTTCATAAATTATTCGTCGATTTTCGTACGCGGTATCTTTAATTCTTCATTCGATCCAGGACCATTCTCGTGGATCGGTATAACCCCTTTACTTCGAAAAACGCGCGTATAAAGATATATGCAAAAAAATATGTATATATGAAAATTCGATATTTTTGACATTTCAATTTGTTTGAAAAATTAATATCGAAATGACGAGATAAATCAGTCTGATGCTTCCAGAAATTCTTGCACAAGTTTGAGAAGAGAGAGAAAGAGCTTTGCCCCTAACATAGAAATATTTCCTTTAAAGATGAGAATATTTATTTAAATTATAATTTAGGACACGATGACACAAGTGAACGTCAAGTTCTTCATAAATTATTCGTCGATTTTTGTACGCCGTATCTTTAATTCTTCATTCGATCCAGGATCATTCTCGTGGATTGATATAACCCCTTTACTTTGAAAATCGCGAGTCTAAATATATATGCAAAAAAATATGTATATAATAAAATTCGATATTTTTGACATTTCACATTTTTTGAAAATAAATATCGAAATGACGAGATAAATCAATCTGATGCTTTCAAAAATTTTTTCAAAAGTTTGAGAAGAGAGAGGAAGCTCTGCCTTTAAAATAATTCCTTTGAAGATGAGAATATTTATTTAAATTTAGTACACAATAGCGCAAGTGAACGTCAAGTTCTTCATAAATTATTCGTCGATTTTCGTACGCGGTATCTTTAATTCTTCATTCGATCCAGGATCATTCTCGTGGATGGTTAACCCTTTTACTTCGAAAAACGCGCGTATAAATATATATGCAAAAAAATATGTATATATGAAAATTCGATATTTTTGACATTTCAAATTTTTTGAAAAATTAATATCGAAATGACGAGATAAATCAGTCTGATGCTTCCAGAAATTCTTGCACAAGTTTGAGAAGAGAGAGAAAGAGCTTTGCCCCTAACATAGAAATATTTCCTTTGAAGATGAGAATATTTATTTAAATTTAGGACACGATGACGCAAGTGAACGTCAAGTTCTTCATAAATTATTCGTCGATTTTCGTACGCAGTATCTTTAATTCTTCATTCGATCCAGGATCATTCTCGTGGATTGATATAACCCCTTTACTTTGAAAATCGCGAGTCTAAATATATATGCAAAAAAATATGTATATATGAAAATTCGATATTTTTGACATTTCACATTTTTTGAAAATTAATATCAAAATGACGAGATAAATCAATCTGATGCTTTCAAAAATTTTTTCAAAAGTTTGAGAAGAGAGAGAAACAATTCTGCCTTTAAAATAAATAATTCCTTTGAAGATGAGAATATTTATTTAAATTTAGGACACAAGTGAACGTCAAGTTCTTCATAAATTATTCGTCGATTTTCGTACGCGGTATCTCTAATTTTTCATTCGATCTTGCACCCAGGATCATTCTCGTGGATTGATATAACCCCCTTACTTTAAAAATTGCGAGTCTAAATATATATGCAAAAAAAATATAAATATATGAAAATTCGATATTTTTTACATTTCAAATTTTTTGAAAAATTAATATCGAAATGACGAGATAAATCAATCTGATGCTTCCAGAAATTCTTTAAAAAGAGACTTCTGCCTCTAACACATATAAATAATCCCTTTCTAAAGACGATACTATTTATTTAAAATCTGGGCCACGATGGCGCAAGTGAACGTCAAGTTCTCCATAAATTATATTCGATTCTCGGCGAATTTTCGTATCTCTAATTCCTCATCCAAATCTGCGAAATGAAGGGAAAAAGGAGTAGACTCGGCGCGGCAGAATCTGTGCCTGGCGCCTTTTTCCACTGTGCATAATACAGGTGCAGGACAGATAGGACAAGATCCCCGCGATGATATTGGAACGAGAATTTGAGCGAGCGAGAGGGGTAACATCAGCGACGGAGCAAGAATCCAGCAAAGAGAGAGAGAGAGAGAGAGAGAGAGAAAGAGAGGGGGATGGTAAAGAGAGAGGGGGCAGGGGAGGAGAAGAGGGCATAGAGCAGCTGAATAGGAAGCGACACAATGGACTTGGGTGGCTGTGGAGGCGTGTTATCAAATGGGTTCCTCATTCACATACTGCGGCCTGAGCTACCTGTGTCTGTCTGTACCGGTGTCTGTCTGTTATACTTATTCATACCGCCCATTGTGTCCTCCACTGTTGAGTCGAGTTCAGTTCAGTTGAGAACGCGATGGAACGTGCCACAATGCACGAATATGGGCTGCGCCGCACCTCCTCTCGCTCCTTTTGCACCCTACACCATCTCTCTCTCTCTCTCTCTCTGCCATTTGCCACCCAGCGCGCGCGCGCGCGCGCTGGATTCGCCGGAGCTGACTGAAAAGAAAATTGCGTCGGGAAATTGTATCCGCGAGAAGCTCCCTGCCGCCCTTCTTTTTCAACCCCCCACGACCGATAATGCCCAGTTCTTGAAGCGCGCAGCCCGCGTCGCGAGATTTCTCAGCTCGTCGAATCTTGGCGCCGACGACGACGTGGATGCCGTCTCGTTAGACGAGAATTTCCGCGGGGAACGATCGATGGCTCCCGCGGATCCCATCCGGAATTCCGGGATGCGCTTGATACTACCCCGGCAATGGGGAGTATTACCGCGACACGGTAGTTGTTAGAGGCGATAAAGAGGGACCGAGATGAGATGCGAATAGGAGGAAGGTTCAATGTGTGTTAGCCCCTACCCTATCCTCGCTAAAAAGATAATCTCGTTTCCTTTAGTGATTCTGATGGATCTTCCGATGTTATAGTTAAAAAATTGTTTTTTGAGAATTTAGAGAAAGAGATGAACCAGGAGAAGGAAAACTTAAATAATATGCGAATAAGAGGAAAGTTCAATATGTGTTGCTCTCCTTCGCTCTAAAAAGATAATCTCGTTTCCTTTGGTGATTCTGATGGATCTTCCGATGTTATAGTTAAAAAATTGTTTTTTGAGAATTTAGAGAAAGAGATGAATCAGGAGAAGGAAAACTTAAATAAAATGCGAATAAGAAGAAAGTTCAATATGTGTTGCTCTCTCTTCTCTTTAAAAAGATAATCTCGTTTCCTTTAGTGATTCTGATGGATCTTCCGATGTTATAGTTAAAAAATTGTTTTTTGAGAATTTAGAGAAAGAGATGAACCAGGAGAAGAAAAACTTAAATAAAATCCGAATAAGAGGAAAGTTCAATATGTGTTGCTCTCTTTCGCTCTAAAAAGATAATATCGTTTCCTTTAGTGATTCTGATGGATCTTCCGATGTTATAGTTAAAAAATTGTTTTTTGAGAATTTAGAGAAAAAGATGAACCAGGAGAAGGAAAACTTAAATAATATGCGAATAAGAAGAAAGTTCAATATGTGTCGCTCTCCTTCGCTCTAAAAAGATAATCTCGTTTTCTTTGGTGATTCTGATGGATGTTCCAATGTTATAGTTAAAAAATTGTTTTTTGAGAATTTAGAGAAAGAGATGAACCAGGAGAAGGAAAACTTAAATAATATGCGAATAAGAGAAAGTTCAATATGTGTTGCTCTCCTTCGCTCTAAAAAGATAATATCGTTTCCTTTAGTGATTCTGATGGATCTTCCGATGTTATAGTTAAAAAATTGTTTTTTGAGAATTTAGAGAAAGAGATGAACCAGAAGAGGGAAAACTTAAATAAAATGCGAATTAATAAGAGGAAAGTTCAATGTGTGTTACTCTCTCTCTCTCTCTTCCATAAAAAGATAATCTCGTTTCCTTTGGTGATTCTGATGGATCTTCCGATGTTATAGTTAAAAAATTGTTTTTTGAGAATTTAGAGAAAGAGATGAATCAGGAGAAGGAAAACTTAAATAAAATGCGAATAAGAAGAAAGTTCAATATGTGTTGCTCTCTCTTCTCTTTAAAAAGATAATCTCGTTTCCTTTAGTGATTCTGATGGATCTTCCGATGTTATAGTTAAAAAATTGTTTTTTGAGAATTTAGAGAAAGAGATGAACCAGGAGAAGGAAAACTTAAATAATATGCGAATAAGAAGAAAGTTCAATATGTGTTGCTCTCTCTTCTCTTTAAAAAGATAATCTCGTTTCCTTTAGTGATTCTGATGGATCTTCCGATATTATAGTTAAAAAATTGTTTTTTGAGAATTTAGAGAAAGAGATGAACCAGAAGAGGGAAAACTTAAATAAAATGCGAATTAATAAGAGGAAAGTTCAATGTGTGTTACTCTCTCTCTCTCTCTCTCTCTCTCTCTCTCTCTCTCTCTCTCTCTCTCTCTCTCTCTCTCTCTTCGATAAAAAGATAATCTCGTTTCCTTTGGTGATTCTGATGGATCTTCCGATTTTAAGAATTAAAAAAATTATTTTTACAGAATTAAAACAAGGATACCTTTTTCTCTGCCTCGTGATCTCGAAGAAAGAAAAAGTGGAGGCTAAGATGTGAATAAGAGAAAAGTTCAATATATGTTAATTCCTCTTTGCTAAAAAGATAATTTCGTTTTCTTAATAGAGTTTCTCCTAAATTTACCAATTTTAATATTTAAAAAGAAAATAATAAAGTTTAATGTTTGTTACCCTCTTTTCGCTAAAAAGATAATCTCGTTTCCTTGATACAGTGATTTTCGTTTTTGATCCTCCGATTTTAATATAAAAAAAAATAATTTGTAGAGAATTTAAAGAAAGAGAGAGATAGCTTTCTCTGCTGTAAAAGTGCCCCGTCAAAAAACGATAAACCAAGAGGAGAAAACTCGAAGAAAAGAAATGGGGGACTATGGAGTGCAAATAAAAGGTTACTCCTCTTCGCTAAAAATCTATCACGTTGGATCTTCGCTTTTAATATAAAAAAAAAATAATTTTTAGAGAAATTTACAAAGACAAAGAGATAACTTTTTTTTACCACACAATTAAAAAATTTCTGTTAAATTTAACAGATATCATATATCCCAAACGGTCCACATAAATTTTTTTGTTAATTTAACATAATATGGATATGTTGAATGGAGACACAAATATTGTGTTAATATTTTAACACAAAATAAATGGAAACTTCAAATAATTTGAAATCAATTTTGTGTAAAATTAACATACTTTTAATGTAGAAACTAATTAAAAGAGAATGTTAATTTTACATTTTATCATCCTTGCTTATATTATAAAAAAAAAACATTTTCTGTAAACTTTAACAGCTATATCTTATTACTAACAATACGAAATATATTTATTGTATAAAGTGAAAAATAGATGCATATTGTATTATTTTTACACTTTTTTCAATTGTTTTAATAATTTAACATTTAAGTTCAATTAACAGAACAGTAATATTAAATTAACACATAAATGTTTTAAATATTTAACACAAAAATTTTAACAGAACCATTTTTAACAAGAAATTTTTTTACTATGCAAGGTGTTTCTAAAACTATGTTAGAGATTTTAAGAGTGTATTCTAGAGATCAAAATAAGAGAAAAAGTTCGTATAAACGTGGGTCCAAAAATGTTGAGCAAAATTTCAACGATTTGTGAGAAAGTCTCCGAGAGCTAGAATATATTTTTCGATTTTTTCGCCAACTTTAGGGAGCTATAACTCGGAGGAAAAGCATTTTTGGATCCATGTTTATAGGAACCTTTTTCTTATTTCAAAATCTCTATCATAATTTTAGAAACACTCTGTAGATCACGAAGACTTTGAACGTGTCTTGTTTTGCCTCGCGCTGGGCCAGTTTGACGTTTAGTGTTTGACAGTTCTCCTGTCACGTGGCGGCGCGCCTCGGCCCCCTCCGACTTTCCGACGATAATTAGCGAAATGCGGGGAAAATGAAAGCGTTAAACGCGTCGCGGGGAACCGAAAGAATCGCCGCGATTTAATCAACAGAACAGTAATATTAAATTAACACATGAATGTTTTAAATATTTAACACAAAAATGTTAACGGGGACTTTTTTTTTTACAAGAAAAAAAATTTTTCCATTGTGCACGAAGGTGCGAGAAAAAGAGGAGGCTCATCTCGAGGAAAGGAAAAGGAGTCGCGAACTCACACGGACGTTTCTCTCGTCGCGGTCGCGATATGGAAAAAGAAAGAGAGAGACAGATGGAGAGAGAGAAAGAGAACGTAATACGTATATATAACGTATAAGCCGGTCCTAGGGCCCTGGATGAGCCGGCCGCGGACGCAACGGCATACAAAACTCGCTCAATACGTCATTCAGCCGAAGAATACGCCTCGTTCTCGCCATTTTGCTCCCAGAATGAGAGTTTCAAAGGGAATTAAGGATTCAAAGGCATCTTTTGCGCAGCGCGCATAAAACGTCCAGCCGCCACCGCGGCTCCGCGTCTCTCCCTCTCTCTCTCTCTATCTATCTCTCTCTCTCTCTGTCTCAATCTTTTCTCCTTATCTACTTCCGTCTTTCCCCTTTTCTCCTTCTGCGACTCCTCCGTAAGCGTCGCGCCTTGCGTTTCTACAACCTTCTCAAGAGAAGCTGTGAATCGCGCCACATCGATGAGATAGAGATCCCACAGAAGGATGTTAAGTCACCGAACAAAGTATCCGGCTCCAATTTATTTCATTTAGCGCACACATTTAGCGGTGAGCATGCCTGATGTCGGCTTTTCATCTCGCGTCTCACGGAAGAATTAAGTGAGCGATAAATTACGCAATTCTTCGATCGCGAAAAAAAAAATGATACATCTCTCCGGCTCAGCGTAAGATTTTTGAAATAATTTCTCGGGAAATGTTATATATTAAATATTTTTGTCAAATGTCTCAATAATCCTTAATCTATATCTACACTTATCTATAATAAAAAAAACTTAAATCTTCAGATTTATTTTCCATCAGAATTTCTGTTCCATCAGAAAATATCTTTCAGTTCAGATTGTGTATTAATTTTTATGGATATACTATTTTTTGGGATACTATAATTTATACAAATAAATAAAACGAGATTATATATTAATAGAATTCCATAAATGTCCAAGTGACCCTGAATATGTCTACATTTATCTATGATAAAAAGACACTCTTCAGATTTAATATTTGTTCAATCAAAAAATATATACAGGATAAATATAAATAAGTGCGAACAATTTCAGATGATTCTTTGTCAAAAATTAAGAAGGGTTTCTTATAAAAATATATACTTTTACATATATATTTCTCCCTGAGGAGTAATTAAGTTTTTATGTTTTTTCTCAAATTTCAGACAAATTGAAAATTGAAACTTGGTGAATATTTTCGTCTAATAAAAAGAATATTTATTAATATTAAAAAAAATAAAAACTAAAATTCTTATTTTCCATACTAATAAAAAGAATATTTATCAATGTTAAAAAAAATAAAAACTTTCCTAAAATTTTTCGCATTTATTTAGGTACACCCTGCATATATCTTTCAGCTTAGACAGTGCATTCATAAAAATTTAACATTTTCTGAATAATTTCTTAGGAATATTACACTGAAAAAAATTTATTAAATTAACAAATATTTAGTTCAATAATGCCAAATGAATCATTTATTTAAAACAAATAAATATTTATTTGTTTCAAAAAAGATTTTCTTATATCAAATAAATATTTTTCATATCAAATAAATATTATTAGTTTTAAATAAATGATTTATTGGCAGTATTGAAATAAATACTAATAAGAATTAAATAAATTTTTTTAGGGTACATATGATTACACTATTTTTGGTATACTATAATTTATACGTATAAATAAAACGAGGACATATTAATAGAATTCCATAAACGTCCACGTCACCGCTCAAATAGCCGGTCAAATGTCCTAGTGACTCCAAATCTGTCTATACTTATCTATGATAAAAAAAGAGGCTCACCCTTCATATTTGACGTTTGTTCGATCAAAAAAAAAAAAAAATGCGCCCTCATAATTCCACCCTCTGCGAGATGACCTTTCCTATTTACGGCGTTCGCGCGGAACAAATTCGGAGCGGCGATCGCTGTTTGCGCTAAAAGTTAACAAAAGGAGAGATGACGGTCGTTCCCGTCTGTCTAGGATTGCGCGATTAACATAAAAATGCGGCGCGGCTCGTAAAAGGCCACCGTATACATACATATATTATGAGCATTATGTATCGCGGGAGGATTATAGTTTCTGATTGTTATTCATATATGGTCGGTATAGCTCCTGACATTCGTGCCAACGCGTGTATCGAGTCAATATAACGTCAACATAACGCGAGTACAGGGGGACGAAAAATATTGCGCTGTGACACATTGATCATAATTTTCTGTTTATACAGAGTGTGAAATATTGAAATAAAATTAAATCTTATAATATTAAGAGAGAGATTATATTATCATTTTATAATATTATATAATATATATGTATTTATTAACTATAATTTTAATTATAATTCTATATTATATTTATATTAATATATAATATAATATATAATTCTATATTATAATTATAATTGTATATAAAATATAATATTATATTAATTTTTATTATAGAAAATTAATTTTTTATTTTTCTCAAAAACTTGTAGCTGCAATTTTCGCGGAAAAATGTTAAATCTCACGTTGCAAACATATTTATCTCCTATTTTATTTGTAAAGAGAAACTAACGAGTACAATTGTACTCGTTAGTTTCTCTTTACTAATATTCGTATTCTGTAGGGCTAATTTACTCTTTTGCCATTCTATGGTGCTCTTCCTTTTAACAGTATCAATCGTAACATGCGCAAATTTAAACGTTCACTCACCATTTTCTGCGCAGAAAGATGAAAGAATGTCCATTTGTCCAGTCTGAAACAACAAGTACATTTTACTGTTAGTAAAGCGAGAATAAAATATCATCGAAAATTATTAAATTACATGAAAAAAAAATTAGCTACCATAAGTAATATATTAATTAATATTTTAAGCTATAATAAAAAATTCTTCGTTAAATCATAGTTAAACATTATTTTAAAAATATGAATCACCACAGCTAAAATTAATAGAGGTATTTAAAATTTACCTATAATAGCTAATATTTTTTTTATGTACTCTATAACAATTATTTATTAATTTGATTATTTATTAATTAGATCAATTGTTTATTAATTATTTATTAATTTTCCTGTAGACAAACTAATTTGCGAGCTGTAGAAAAAAATAAATGTTCTATACATCGAAAGAAAAAAACACAACAAATATACCCCCAACTTGTCACTAATAAAACAGAACATATTTATTGTGTAAAATTAAAAGTAGGTGCACATTGTGTTATTTTTCCATTTTTTTTCAGTTGTTTCAATAATTTAACATTTTAATTCAATTACCAGAACAGTCACATGTTAAATTAGCACATGAATGTTAAATTAACACAAAAATGTTAACAGGGACCGTTTTTAACAAGAAAACACAAATCGAAGGAAGAAAGCACAGCAAATATCGCCCCTAACTTAGATAGCGAATAATTCGAAATTTCAATTCTCGCACGTCTGATTACGATCGACACAAACGTTCGCTCTTATTCGAAGGCTGGCGACGAGAAATCGAGTCGTTCTCGTCACCCCGTCGAACATCCCTACATACATCGGTATTCTTTCCATAGGCTGCACACACTCTCGGTGCATTATATTTTTCGTTTTATATTCTCCTCTCCTATTTGCGCGCCCCCGCCACGTTTGAGCATTGCCGAGGCCTTATCGGCAGTTATCGGGCCGTGATGTCGCACAATGGGGCAGACAATGCACGGGACAATACACCCTCTGCTTCTAGACTATCCGGCCCTCTCACCCGGGGCATCCACCGCCCAACCCGTCGCGTCGACTTCTCTCTTGGAGAATCAGCACATCCCCGCCAACTTAATAAACATAATAGCTGACTGTGCCGCCCCGTGGTCACAATGAGAGCTCCGAGCAAAGAGATACCAAAGATACGAGGCACCGGCATTGTGCGCCCTGCTCTTTCTCCGTCTATCTCTCTCTTCCAACCCCCGTCGAACGGATTATATGTCGACGTGCCGTCGCGCGTTTGCCATTCACCAAAGTTTTTGGAAAGAATGAGAGAGAAAAGAAAGGAATCTTTGTTGCCTGGATGAAAGAGATTCGATTTTAATTGTTATCGGATAATGGCAAGTTAATGGAGAGATATAATTAAATATTTATAGCGCTTTTTTCAGTTTTTTATTATATATATTATATATATATATATATATATATATATATATTATTATATACTATATTAAGTAATTACATAGTATATTGTGTATCAAGTGCGGAAAGTTGACAATTGGTCACGAGTGTGAGGGATGGACCACCCCACACGAGTGAACAATTGTCAATCCGCACGTGATACACATACTATTTTGTATTACAAGTGCAGGCAAAGTGGCTTTGTGCGCGTTTTCTGTGCGCGAGGTGGCGCACGCCGCCATCTTGCGGCGGCACGGTGCGGGAATAGCCGTGTTCAAAGTCATTGCCCACGGCTAAAGCCGTGGACAATGACTTTGAACGCGGCTCAGCCGTAGGCAATGGCTTTAAATGCGGCTTATTCACTCACCGCGTCGCCGCTAGATGGCGGCGTGGGAAATCGGCCGCTTTCCGCACAGAAAACACGCACACAAAGTGCTACTTTGCCAGCACGTGTAATACAAATGTATATTATTATATATTTTATATGGAATTGTACATATATGTACAGTAGGAAAATTTGCTTCTAAAATTTTTGTGTTACATATTTTACACATCCATGTGTTCATCTAACATATTATATTAATTTAATTTAAATTAAATGTTAGATTGGTAAAACAACTGAAAAATAACACAATATGCATCTATTTTTAATTTTGCACAATAAATATGTTTTCTTTTATTAGTGACAAGATTTATCTGTTTAAGTATATATTTAAAAATATTTGATTTTTTATTTTATAGTATAAGTGAAGATGATAAAATCTAAAATTAACATATTTTTTGTTAATTTTTACATTCAAACTATGTTAATTTAACGCAAAATTTATTTTAAATTATTTGAAGTTTTGCATTTATTTTGTGTTAAAAGATTAACACAGTATTTGTGTCTCTATTTAACATATCCATATTAACACAAAAATTTCTGTGGACCATTTGAAACATGTAATATCTAAAATTTAACATAAATTTTTCAACTGTGTGAGCATTTTTCCCTAATGACAGTTCAAATCGTGCTAATCGTAATTCATTCTTCGTGTAAATATTCATTAAAAAATCATTTGCATATTATTTATTTTAATAGATTTATATTTATTTAAACAATTTCATTTAATTTAATAAATTTACATTTATTTAAATAATTTTTATTTATTTTAATAAATGTATATTTATTTAAACAATTTTTATTTATTTTATTTCACGATAAAATTTTTGACAAACAAAGATGGGAAGTGAGAGAAAAATGTAGGTAAAAAAAAAAAAAATGTCGAATTGCGCGACACGGGCATTTGTCTTTCGACACGATTCTCCTCTCCCGGTCGCGGTTTGATTTCGAAGGGTGAATTGCCGCACGCATCATCGGATCGACTCCACACGCCCTCGTGTGTGTATATATACTCCCACTATACTCGACCTACCGCGGGTTACCCGAACCACCCTTCGCGACCGAACAATATGCTTGTCCTCCCCGCCGCCGTGTAATTACTCTAAACCACGTGCCGCTGCAGAGAGAGAGAGAACGAGAAGAGAATGTATGTAAAGGAGAAATAAAGAGAGCGTAAGCTGATGCACGAGCCATTGAAAAACGCAGTCGAGCGCCCATTATTTCGAGAACTTTTCACTTTAAAAGTGCGTCCGCGATGCCACACACAACTGTGCATATTATTATATGAAACTCGAAATGAGTTGCAACCTAAGATACAAGTTACTCGTGATTAATCGTCGCAACGATAAAAGTGGACATTAAATTTGTATCGAGCTAAAAATGCGATAATTCAATAAAATAATTCATATTTAAATATAAGTAGATAAAATACATACACCTGCATATAAAATTATACATATACAAGTAAATATAAATTTAAATGTAAATTAATTGACAATTTTGAAAAATGCAAATATAAATAAAAATCAAAATTAAAATAATTTTAGCAATATTTTCGCTATAAATATTTTTTCTTAAAATATCCTTTATACATACACAATTGAAAAATTTCTGTTAAATTTAACAGATATTATGTCCCAAACGGTCCACAGAAATTTTTGTGTTAATTTAACATTATATGAATATATTAAATGGAGACACAAATATTGTGTTAATATTTTCACACAAAATAAATGCAAAACTTTAAATAATTTAAAATTAATTTTGTGTAAAATTAACATACTGTTAAAAATTAACAAAAAATATGTTAATTTTAGATTTTATCATCCCCACTTATATTATAAAATAAAAAATCAAAATTTTTTTCTGTCAATTTTAACAGACAAATCTTGTCACTAATAAAGCAAAACATATTTATTGTGTGAAATTAAAAATAGATGCACATGGTGTTATTTTTACATTTTTTTTAGTTCTTTTAATAATTTAATATTTAAGTTCAATTAACAGAACAGTAATATATTAAATTAACACATAAATGTGTTAAATATTTAACCCAAAATTTTAACGAGGACCGTTTTTAACAAAAAAACACAAATTTTTCTACTGTGCATATATCATTAATACTTTTTAATGATATTCCTGCGCCATCAAAATTGATGCGATATTTTGTTTATGTAAATGAACGGAAGCATACGCGACATCTACAATTGCAGGTTGATATCGACAGACAGATTTCCATGCGACATCTTGCGCTTGTTTCCTGGCGCTCCGATCGTATCTTTGAAACGACATCGGAGAAACGTTAATTAAACGAGCAGATGCGTCGAGGAAATAGTAAATCACACAACCCCGCGCAAATAGAGACCGTTCGGAGAATCGCGTCGTATCGTCCCAGGAATATCGGGATAATGATAAATCGTTCGTTCAAACCGACCCCTTCTAGGCCACATTATAACTCGCTGAAAGGGTCGTGGAATATATTGTGTACATCCCTCTATTAAAGTGAACTCAAATAAAGCGGTGTTTATAAGGGGCTAAAAAATCTTATCGATAAGGTCGCGGTCCCTCGATTGTTTTCAAATCGAGACAGATGCTTTTTTAGTTAATGCACACTCATCGAAAGTGGTTCTATAAATACGTATATTTGTTGAAAATGTAGAATCATTAAAGGAATTTTATTATCACAAATTTGGAATTTAAATTTCGCGGCCTCTTGATTTTTTTGAATGTTCCCAACTCGCTATTAAAAATTAATATACATCTCTCTGATAGAAGCATAAAGTTTCAAATAATTGATATTTCAAAATTTTTAGCATAAGATTGTGGTCTTTCAAGTGTTCCCAAATAAGATACATGCTTTTTTATTAATACACACTCATAGAAAGCAATACTATAAATATACGTATAAAATTTGAATTTGTCAAAAATATAAAATCGTTGAAAGAATTTTATTATCACAAATTTAGAAGAAAATAACAATTTATTTACTTTCAATTTTTGTTTTGAATATTTCCCGATTCACAATTAATGAAAATATATATTCCTCTGATAAAAGCAGAAAGCGAACTTAAATAAAGCGATGTTTAAAGGGCTAAAAATTCTTATCAATAAAGATGTATTTTCTCAATAATTTCAAAATCAGACTGATAGATTTTTTAGTTGAATACATTTATCTAAAGCGATATAAATACGTATAAAATTCAAATTTGTTAACAATATAGAATCGTTAAAAAAATTTATTGTCACAAATTTTAAAAAAATCTAAATTTCATGCATGAACTTGCGATTTTTATTTTGAATGGTCCCGATTCGCAATTAAATTACGAGAATATACATCCCTCTGATAAAAATATAAAGTGAACTCAAAATAAAGCAGTATTAAAGATCTAAAAATTCTTATTGATAAGGATATGATTTTTTTAGTTGAAAATACTCATCAATAATGATATGACTATATGTATAAATACATAGAAAATTTGAATTTATCGAAAATGTAAGATTGTAAAAAAAGTTTATTATCGCAAATTTATAAAAAATTTAAATTTGTTTTTAATTTTTATATTATAATATTCCCGACTCGCAATTAATGTAAATTACAAAAATATACATTTCTCTGTTAGAAATGAATTTAAAGAGGTCATTGAAGGGCTAATAATTATTATCAATAAG
Source organism: Nylanderia fulva (assembly GCF_048542155.1). NCBI lineage: Eukaryota > Metazoa > Arthropoda > Insecta > Hymenoptera > Formicidae > Nylanderia > Nylanderia fulva. Next base: position 1,153,490 of record NW_028190521.1, on the reverse strand, counting down.
GATATCATTTCTCGATTATTTAAAAATCAGACAAATGTTTTTTTTTAATAAATTTATTCATAGAAAAGATACTATAAATGCAGAGAAAATTTGAATTTGTTGAAAATGTAAGATCATAAAAAAATTTATAACAGAGAATTTAAATTTCTCGAACTTTCAATTTTTATTTCGGATATATTTCCGACTCGCAATGAACGCAAATTACGAGCCGAATCCTCTCAGAGTAGAAAAATTTGTCTTATTAAAAACGGTCCCCATTAAAATTTTTGCGTTAAATATTTAACACAATCAAGTGTTAATTTAACATATTACTGTTCTTGTTAAACGTTAAATTATTAAAACAACTGAACAAAATGTAAAAATAACACAATGTGCATCTATTTTTAATTTTACACAATAAATATGTTCTGCTTTATTAGTGACAAGATTTGTTTGTTAAAATTTACAAGAAAAAATGTTAATTTTTTATTTTATAATATAAGTGGAGATGATAAAATCTAAAATTAACATATTTTTTGTTAATTTTTACATTAAAAATATATCAAATTTACACAAAATTAATTTTAAATTATTTGAAGTTTTACATTTATTTTGTGTTAAAATATTAACACAATATTTGCATCTCCATTTAACGTATCCATATTACGTTAAATAAACCCAAAAATTTTTGTGGACCGTTTGGGACATGTGATATCTATCTGTCAAATTTAACAAATTTAACATATTTTTTGTTAATTTTTATATTAAAAGTATGTCAAATTTACACAAAATTAATTTTAAATTATTCGAAGTTTTACATTTATTTTGTATTAAAATATTAACACAATATTTGCATCTCCATTTAACGTATCCATATTATGTTAAACAAACCCAAAAATTTTTATGGACCGTTTGGGACATGTGATATCTATCTGTCAAATTTAACATATTTTTTGTTAATTTTTACATAAAAAGTATGTCAAATTTTCACAAAATTAATTTTAAATTATTTAAAGTTTTACATTTATTTTGTAATAAAATATTAACACAATACTTTGCATCTCCATTTAACGTATCCATATTACGTTAAACGAACCCAAAAATTTTTGTGAACCGTTTGGGACATGTGATATCTATCTGTCAAATTTAACATATTTTTTATTAATTTTTACATTAAAAGTATGTCAAATTTTCACAAAATTAATTTTAAATTATTTAAAGTTTTACATTTATTTTGTAATAAAATATTAACACAATATTTGCATCTCCATTTAACATATCCATATTACGTTAAACGAGCCCAAAAATTTTTATGGACCGTTTGGGACATGTGATCCCTATCTGTCAAATTGAAGAGAAATGTTTCAACGTGTTCATAATCAGCGCGAGGTCGCGTCGTCCGCTTTAAGAGCCAGAGCAGCGAATTTACCGTCGGCGAGGAATTAACAAGTAATTAACCACATCGCTCGATTCGATAGATAATCCGGAAGACGGCAGTAAAACAAGAGGGTAACCTCGTGGCTGTCGTCGGATGACAGCGATAGCGCGGTTGTGTAACGGCGGTCGCATCCGCCGAAGGTGCCGCTCTTCGTGGGTGGCGATGGTGCTGCTGATGGCTGGTGGTGGTAGTGGTTTTAGTGACAGGGGTGGTGGCGTCGGAACCGCCCCGGCTTTGCAGGCCCGGCGAATGGAGTGACAATGCTGCCACGAGATTCACAGTTCTCTATACCACCCCTTTTGTCTTTCCCCTCTTTACTCTTGGTCTCTCGCACGCGTTCTCGCCCCCTTTCATACCATTTGCAACTTTCCGGCCTCCCTCGTCTTTCGCGCTTCGCCCCTCATCGGAGCCCATCCCTCTCTCGCTCCCTCGTGGACCTGTCTCTTTCCTATATCTACGCGAGGCTCTCCTCTTTATCTCGTCCACGTTCGCTGTTGCATTCCCGGCGGATATGCGTGCCTTGAGGCAAATTCGCGCCGGGCGATTATCGCCGTCAAACGCGCGGATGATCGAAAACGCTCGTGTAACGGCACTTTGTCATACAAGATCGCGGAAAGGTGTGGTACGTATTTTTATATATTTTTATATCCTGCTCAATTGTCTCTTTTTGAAATATATACAGTTGTTCAATTTTTTGACGCATATAAACAATAGGAAAGTTTGTTTTCTTGGTAAAATTTTGGTGTTAGATATTTAACACATTCATGTGTTAATTTAATATATATTGCTGTTGTGTTAATTGACCTTAATTAATGTTAAATTCTTAAAAAAACAGAAAAATGTCAAAATAACACAATATGCATCTAAATATTTTTAATTTTATACAATAAATATGGTCTGTTTTATTATCTGTTATTTACAGGAAAAAATGTAGATTTTTTTATTTTATAAGTGGGATGATAAAATCTAAAATTAACATAATTTTTTGTAAGTTAATTTTCATATTAAAACTATGTGGATTTTACACAAAATTTATTTTAACTTACTTGAAGTTTTGCATTTATTTTGTGTTAAAATATTAACACAATATTTGTTTCCATTAAACATATTCATATTATGTTAAATTAACACAAAAATTTTTGTGGACCGTTTGGGACATGTGATATTTCTTAACACAAGTTTAAAATAAATTTAACACAAATTTTTCAATATATAATGCTCTTTTTCTCCTCAATTAAAAGTTATCTAAAAATCAGTGATATTTATTAGAGTGTCTCAAAAAAATTTTCTGAAAATTTCCTGATCTTCCAGAAAGATTTTCGTTTAAAATCCCAAATAAAATAAGAAAATTTGTGCATGCAGCTTTTTAAAATAAAAGCTTTTTTATTGTGTGGCGCTTTCTAATGTTTTTTATTCATATGATTGCAAGGCTATCAAGAAGTGCATTATTCTAGTATTTCATATTAATATTAAATTTTGTAAAATTAATTTGGATAATAACAAAGTGTGATATATCACTATATCTAAACGCTAAAAGTATGGAAAAATATAAAATAAATACATAAAATAAAAAAGAATTTCTTCTAAACGTAGGAGAATAATTATTATTTATTAAACAAATAAAGAGTACTTATTTAAGTATTACCTATGCAAAATTTAAACAATAAAAAAATCTCACGGTTTAATAAAAACAAATATATGCAAAGTTATGTTAAACATATGTTTCTTACCTAAGTACTAAATAAGAGTAAAATTGTTCAAAAATTTCTCTGAATCCTTATCAAATTCCATAAAAATTCCCTTTTCAAGCTAGAACAAAATTTCCAAAGAATATTAAATTTTCGATAGTAATGTAAATAATGACCATGAATTAAACAGAGCATAATTACCATAGTTGCTGAAAAGTTGTGAAAAATCGCAAATACCAAAATATATAAAATAAAATAGCAAATGTCATCGCTCGATTCCACTTGAATGGAATTTGAATTGAAAAGGCTTACGCGGTTACCGAGATATTTAACGTCGAGATGAGTCTCTCTGTCCCGTTGCGGGGTGGAAAAAACGCGTGCACGTGCTACAGAATCGAAACAGAGGGGTTGGAGTGAAAAGCTCGCGGCATACCGGTCGAGATGCGAGCGATCGAACCGGTGGAAAGGGACGAGATGGGACACGCGCGCGGACCAAAGCATATCGAAAGAATTCGCCATTCGCTCTCCCGTCTCGACGTCGTTTCCCGCGGCGTCCTCTCGCACCCTTCTCTCGCACCCCTATCTCGCGCTCTCTCCCCGTATCAGATCGAGTCCCTCTATTTCGCGTCCTCTATTATTTCTTTTATCAATCTGCGCGCTTTCAGGACGCTTTGAGGCCCGCTGAAAGCTGCGCGATAAATCATGAAATGTAAGAACCCATACGTATACGTCCCGGGGCACACACACGCACATACTGTAGCAAATGTGTATCTCTATGTGTGTGTGTGTGTGCGTGAATGTATACACGAAAGAACGAACGAACGAACTGCGTTTCGTATAAACTGCTCCACACGTACGCGCTCATATTCGCTCGTGTGTTTAGAGAGATGCGCGTAATGCACGTGTGTATGTGCACACACACACAACACACACACACACATATATATATATATATATATAACGGACGGTTCAATAGGCGGCATTGCCAGGGCGAACGCTATCCATACAGCCCGCCAGATGAGGTCTTCTAGCTTCCGTCGAGTCCGCGTGAAAGGATGCCCCAATAATATTCCATTCAGCGAATCACCCCCTCCCCCGCCCCCAACCCCCGTTCGTCCGCGCGAGCCCCCTCCTCTTTTCCCCCCCCGATATATATACTCGTCGTCCGGCCCGACTCATGCCCAACGTCACCCACCATTGATTTTTCATTCCTGGGCTTTTCAATAGTTTGTTACGAGCTTTCCTTTACGATGACGCGCGCGCCACCTCCCGTCCCCCGTAATAAACTCCCTCGTTTTCTCCTTCGGCTTTCCTTCGGTGAAAGCGAAGAAAACCTTCGAGCCTGGGACACATCGCTTTATTAGAGGATGCATCGATGGGTCGTTCGCGACCATTCGCGCGATATTACATATCGGAGGAAATATTTTCTTGGAAAAATAAAGAAAAATTTGTCAAATATATTTATTGTAGAAAATTAGAATTCTAGAAAAAGTTCTCGATAAAAATTGTAAGTAAAAAATTATGACATTATAACCGTAAAAAATTGTAAATATTAATAATGATTTTGATATTAAGAAAAGGAGTTCCATTTTCTTCCTCTTTCTCTTCCTTTTTCTTTAAAGAAATAAATAAAAATTTTCAGGAATATTTATGTAAAAAATTATAATTCTACAAAAAATATTCTATAAAAATTGTAATTAAACAATTATAACATTATAACTATAAAAAAATATTGTAACAGTAAATATCAATAATAATTTCAATATTAAAGCTATCCTAAACAAAGTTGAGTTTCAGTCCAGTTTTATCGATAAAAATGTGAGATTAGATTCAACTATAAATCTATATATTGATTGTTTGTTTTTTACCTGAAATTAGAGCGCTTCCATTTATTAATATTAATACTTTAATTTGTATAGGAAAAAAATTTATTTTAAGTAAAAAACAATCCGTATAGCCAATAAATAGATTTACAGCTGAATCTAACCTCACATTTTGTCGATAAAACAGAACTAAAATTCAAGGACGTTCAGGATCCCCATAAGAGAAGAAATTTTAAAAAGAAATTATTTTGTATTACACGTGCAGGCAAAGTGGCACTTTGTGTGCGTGTTTTCTGTGCAGGAAAGCGGCCGATTGCCCACGCCGCAAGATGACGGCGTGCGATCGGCCACCTCGCGCACAGAAAACGCGCACAAAACCACTTTGCCTGCACTTGTAATACAAAATAATATGTGTATTGCGTGCGGATTGACAATTGTTCACTTTCCGCACTTGATACACAATATACTATTCTAATTTTATCAATCGAGATCGCAAGATCGAAGATTCCCTCTCGCCAAGAAATTAATAAGTAACAAACACGATGCGGCATGTGTATGTGTATACATATATAATATGTAGGGGGGGGGGGGGTAGAAAGAGGGAGGCTCGGTGGAAAATCCGTCAGCGCGAATTTCGCCGGCGCGCGCGAAACGGAGCGAAAATAACCTATAACTTTAATCAGGGATGAATAAAGGCAACCCTTTTTGGTACGGCGCTGCGTCAAGGCGAAGAATGGAGATGAGGATGTAGCTGAGTATCGGCATTGTTTCCAAACAAAGCACGCTTTTCATACCCCACCCTCCTCCCCCATCCTCCCCCCACCCCACCCCCTCCCCTTTCCTGGTCCCCCGGACCGCCCGTTAATTCCGCCCGCGCGCGCACTTTCTCTCTCTCTCTCTCTTCCTCCGCGCGGCGGGTTCAGTCATTTGACACGCAAAGAAGTCTGGCAAGTTGGCATTGTGGCGACCGCGCCACGCCATCCTCGATCCATTGTTGCGGCGCCACTACCAAAACCGCGAGACCGTCCGCCCACCCCCTCGAACCCCTCCCCCCCTCTCTCTCTCTCTCTCGCCGGCTAAAAGTCAAACCTCTTTCACCACCCTCGTCAAACTGCGAATAATGACGAGTCGATCGCCCGCTTTCTTTAAAGGGATCTTACTTAGTCATTCGGGGCACGGACGTTCTGGGAATCGAACAAGTGCGGCGGCGGATGATCTCGTAGCTTTATTACGATCCCTCCCCACCCTTGTTTTGAAATAAAAATTCATTTTACAGAGAAAGATTTTTTTTAATTTTGCCCCCCAAAAAATTCTAATTTATTTTATTTTATGCATAAAATTTAATAAAATAAATTGGAATTTTTTGGGAAGGCGAAATTTAAAAAAATCTTCCTCTGTAAAATGAATTTTATGCATAAAATTTAATAAAATAAATTGGAATTTTTTGGGGGGCAAAATTTTAAAAAATCTTTCTTTGTAAAATAAATTTTTATTTCGAAACAAGAGAGTGGGGAGGGATTGTAATGATAAAATATAACACTGGGAATATTTAAAATTCCAAAATGACTTGGAATTATATGATAATGCAAATTAATATATAGATGTAAAAAATGTTCGTAAAAAAAGTCGATTCCCCAAATTGACGAAGAAATTTGCCTTATTAAATTTTCACGCCAAAATAACTTTGGGAATACTTAAATAATTCATAAAATAGAACAAATAGGGACTTGGGAAACAAGAACGATAGTTTAATCATGCAAATTACAATTCTTCCTCTACCTCGTTCAATATCAAAATTCACGTAAAAAAGGAAGATTTTTAAAAAATTTTCCCCCCAAAAAAATCCAGAAAAATTTATACGATAAAATATAACACTAGGAATATATAAAATGCAAAAATGACTTGGAATTATATAATACAAATTATAATATGGGCGAAAAAAAAATTCGATTACCTTATTAAATTTTCATTGCTAAAATAACTCTGGGGGTATTAAAACAATTGATCAATTCGAAAAAATGGGGAAACAAGTGCAGTAGTCTAATAATGCAAATTACTCGTGCTGTAATTAGATCGGATATAACATCTCTAATGCAGTACGCGAATTAAACGGCACGTATACACGCACAAACACGCTGACATAACTGACGTAATATATGCATAGTGATACGATTAAATTAACTTCTCAGCATAATTGATTAACTGACTGTGTCGTGGAGAGGCTTCGTTCGAGCGCACACTCACCCTTCTCTCTCTCTCTCTCTCTCTCCCTCTTTCTCCCTGTTTCTGCAGCAACTATGGTCCTCCCCCGTAAAGTTTCCCAAGCGTTTGTCGCTGGTTCCGCGTGTATATATGTACGTGTATAGAAGGTTCGTCATTGGTTCCGCGAAACCAACTTCCTATATATTATGCGGATTGCAACTACAAGCTGTACGCGTATTTTCCCCGTGCTCTTCCTTTATCGCTCCTCGTACAATAGAATGATATAAGGCTTCGTTATATCGTGATCACCGTATACGAATATATATATATATATATGGACGTATATGTGTATATGCATATATACATCTCTTCGTAAACTCAAAGATTGTTAACGTAACTCGTTAATTGACTCGTATTGTTTTATTACTTGATTCTCTTCCGAAAATGCTGGCAATAATTACTCGAGTGTGGCAAAGATTGGAATTTTTAAAGTATGTATTAAAAATTTTTTTTTTAATAATTTTTCTGGTTTCTTCCAAATTGTTTAATATATATAAATAAATTATTGTAATTTTATTTCTAAGCAGTATGAAAAAAATTATATAGTATATTACGTAACGTAACACATACACAGAGGAAATTTTCTCTTAGAATTTACCCTGAAAATCATGGTAATTGTGAGACAATATGATATTGGAGGAATTTTATAAGAATTTCTCTGATTAAATATTTACCAAAATAAAAAATATTAATATGTACATAGTAAAATTAATCGAACATATTTTATATCGTATTGTGGTAGATATAATATTTTTTATTGTGGTAAATATTAATCATAGAAAGTCTTATAAAATTCTTCTAATACTACAATAAATATTATTCCAAGATTATCATGATTTTCAGGGTAAATTCTAAGAGAAAATTCTCCCTGTGTTGTTATACGTATATTCTCATTCTAGCATGTACATTTACATATATTTTTGTGATCCAATTATTTCTAAACGGTATGAAATAAAATACAATAATTGAACAACAAAATAATTACATATATATACAATAATTTAAAAAAATATATATACAAATTAAATTCCCATACAGCACAAAATATTTTTAAAATTATTTAAAAATATTTCTTAAAAGATAAAATAATTCTCGAAAATATTTTTAAAATGTATCTATGTTCGCTTTTTCATGTTTAAAAATATTTTCATAAATATTTTTGAATATAGATTTAAACTAATATTTCAAAAATATGTATCAAATATTTAAAAAAATATTATCTGAACGATAAAGAAGAACATTTTTAAAAATATTTTTAAAAGTTTTTTCAAATATTCTAAAAAATGTTATCACAAGAAATTGTTTAATCATTTTAAAATATTCTTAAAACCATTTTAAAATATTTTTATGCAATATTTTATAAAAATATTTAAAAATATGTTTTGAAAACATTCATATAATATTTTGTGCTGTATGGGTTATATGATATTATATAAAATTAAATTATATATTTAATAAGGAAAACAATTAGATATTTAAAGACAAGGCTCGTGTGATATTATAAAATATATATATAATATAATTAAATTATATAATATATATATAAAATAAAAATATATACCTATATTATATTTCATACTGCTTAGAAATAAAATGCAACAATTGGGCAAGAAAAAAGTGAAAACTCAAGTTGCATCACTTGTATATATGATAAACGACTAAAGTGTACGTAAAGATGATCGTTCTTGTACGACATCGCGATATTCGATTCGTGCAATGTACTCCTGATTTGCAGCTACAGCATCGGCTTCATTCAAGTTCGTTTTCGCGTACACAGCAACGTCCCTTGTCGCTCGGGATACACGCGAATTCAAGCACGACTCACGTGTGCGAACACAATGACCTCCTCTCTCTCTTCCTCTACGCGCAATCGGAGCGACGATTACGTCGTATGTGCGTGCGAGTAGCACATAATGCAATAACGCGAATCAGTGTCCTCGGGAGATGCTCGCGAAAGCATTACCCGTAATGTTATAATTCCATACAGAGCGCGTGTGCACGCGTCACACGTGCGAGCATTAATAAAGGACCGCCGCTCCGATATATCGAACGTCCGATGAATTTCCTCGCTCCGCGAGGAACGAATTATCGGCAGCTCTATTATACAACTTTTAATAATTTAATTCGCATTTTATTACAATAACGCAAACGTGTGTAATGAACGTGTATGAGATACGATGATGATGATGATGATGATGATTGTCCCTCTAATGAATCGATCGCGCGTGAAAATGTGAAAATAGTATGTAAAATGACATAAGTACGACTCAAGAGAGGTTCGCACAAAAAAATAAAAATAAATTAATTAAAAATTTATATCTGCCGATAAACTCGGTGAAAAAGCAGGACCCTCGCAATCATGGACAGAATTTTTTTCACGAGGGAGCATGATTAAAATGTTCTTTCTTAATGTTTTAAAATTTAATTTTTTTGTTCTTTTGTTATTTTCATTTTTTAAATATAAAGGGATTGCTGCCGTGGTTCTGTTTCATCGACTTTAAGTTAGGTTAGGTTCACTTTTTATTGAATATACAGATTGAAAAATTACTGATAATAATAAAAAGTACTGATAATAATGAATTCTTTCATGTCATCTGTATTAGGAGCGCCATATTTTGTGCACAAATAAACTGCAGAACTTTTATATTAAATTAGTATTGTTATGAGCTGATGCAAGAGGCCGATAAAAAACTAATATTTTAACTTTCATTATTTTTTTATACGAAATTACAGCGCAACCCGTTCATTATCAATACTTTAATTGTGGAGAAGAATTTTTCAAACTGTATAGCCAATAAAAAGGAAAGCCCTTGAACTCAAAGTCGGTAAAATAATCAGCTGTCGTAGTTTCTGTTTTACCAACTTTAAGTTAGGTTAGGTTTACTTTTTATTGAATATATAGATTGAAAAATCCTCCACAATAAAAGTACTGATAATAATAAATGGGGAGCGCTGTCCGGCAACTAATTTTTGCTGTTTTATGCCTCGACATCGATTCCACACGCAAATATATATACATATATAATTAATTCAAGTACGAATCTTTTGATACAGGCTTTTAATCTTATTTTTATTACTTCTGTATTATTCTTTCACGTCATCTCTATTGGGAGTCCCATATTTTGTGCACAAATAAACTGCAGAACTTTTATATTAAATAAGTATTGTTATGAGCTGATGGAAGAGGCTGATAAAAAAAGCTGTAATTTTTAACTTTTATTATTTTTTTATACGAATTTACAGCGCTCCCCGTTTATTATTATCAATACTTTAATTACGGGGAAGGATTTTTCCATCTGTATAGCCAATAAAAAGAAAAGCCCTTGAAATCAAAGTCGGTAAAACAGTCAATGGTCAGCATTGCCCCTTAAGGGGATGCCGGATGATGTTTTTACCGACCGAATGCGAGAATATTTAGTTTTTTTCATATAACTTTTTATTGACTATACTGATCAATATATCCTTTTCCACGATTAAAGTACTGATAAAAACGGACTGCGCTAGCTATGTTTGCATATATAAATCATATAAAAATCAAAAATTACAGTTTTGTTATCGGCTGCTTTGTGTCAGTTCGTAATAATACTTATTTAATTAAAAATGTTCTGCGGTTTGTCTGTGCATGAAATATAGTATGCGCAGTAAGGATAATATGAAGAATTATTAGTAAACGATTAAAAGTGAGATTGCAAGTTTAATAAAAAAGTTATATATTAAAAACATTTTTACGCGTATGTGTTGTATACGTGCATATGTTTAGATATGTGTGGTGCTAACCTATCATGTGTATATGTGTATACGTGCATATGTTTAGATATGTGTGCTGCTAATCCGTCGGAGTTCGGCCAACGCTCCGACATCATTAAAGGTGCAAATAAATTTCAATGTTTATCGAAAAGCAGAGCGAACGCTTAATTTTTTATCCGGATCCAAGGGGAATCCGCGAATGCCTCCTCTACGGACCCCCATGCTCGCAACCCCTCTGGAGAAGAAACGAGCGCGATTTTTGTCACCGGCATTGAGCTATCGCGAGACAAATAATCGTCTCTCTCGACAGAGGAACCTGTTAAAAGTTGCTAACTCCCGTGACAGAATAGGGCGCCGCGCGTTGAAAGGATATAATAGACATGTACGTACGCGTGGAGAGTAGCGGAAGCTGGCTGCAACGTCCTCGTCCACGCGAATGAAAAGGAGAGGGGAGGTAGGGAAAAGGATCATCGACGGTCTGGGGATTTCAGGAGAGGAACGAGGACAACGCGAGACCATACGAATATGTTATACGCTCAAGCTCGTTCGCTCGTAACCGCGCAGCAGAATAGACGAATTGTTCGGCAGCGGGGCTTTTGTCTATTTTACGGAGTTCCAAGGGCTTCCATTGAAGGGGGAGAGACGGAAGGGAGACGAGAGGGTGGAGGAAAGGAAGAGCCCGAAAGCTCGGAAATATATTCTCAACTGAACGTTATACGGATTCGCGCACCGGGCGTTTCCTAATTATTGTTTTCCAGACATCCGTCGTCCTTCGCCTGGTTGCCGCGGTGACTGAAATGCACCGCGCGTTTGTTGTAAAAGTTCTCCCGCTGCAGCGAACAAGCGCGGCGAGTTTATCCGCGGCGCGAAACGGATTCCGATGTTTCTTGAGCCCTCTCTCGTCTATTCTTGACTCATTTCTCCACCTCCCCATGTACGAAGATGAATCCCCGTGTAAGTCGGTGAGTTTGAGATGTAAGTGAGAAAAAAATTGTCATTTAATTTTAATCCACAATGCGCGGATGGAAATTCCTCGTTTATTATATGTATGTATGGATATCGCGGCGATTCTTATTCGTATATAATTATTCATGATATATCGTAAAATAATATTATTGATGAAGGGAACTGCTTATAATTAATATCAAAAAATAAGTAACATGCGAAGGGTTTTAATATCATTGTTTTGTAATATATTGTTATTTATTCAATTGTTTATTTTTTAATATTGATTATACATAATTGGGTAATAATAATATTAAAGTAATATCAATATTATCAAAATCTGTCGCGTCTGTTATTATTTGATTTTAATTATTTTAATTATAATAATGGTAATATAATTTTAATTATAATAATTATTATTTTTCATATTAATTTTGTATTAATATGGATTATGAGTAATTGGACTGACATTTTTAATACTATTAAAAAATTATTATATTTTAAGTTTGTATTCACACTTGTAAGAATTTAAAAAATGATCAATAGTAGGAAAATTTGTGTTTTCTTATTGAAAATGGTCCCCGTTAAAATTTTTATATTAAATATTTATCGCATGCAAAAAATTTTTAGCATATTGCTATTACGTTAATTGAACTCAAATGTTATATTATTAAAATAAACTGAAACGAGATAATATAAGATGTGATATAAGGATGATATAAGTGAGAAATGATAAAATTTAAAATTAACATATTTTTTGTTAATTTTTACATTAAAACTATGTTAATTTCACGCAAAATTTATTTTACATTATTGAAATTTTGCATTTATTTTATTAACACAGAAATTTTTGTGTTATTTTAATATGGATATGTTAAATGGAGACACAAATATTGTGTTAATATTTTATCATAAAATAAATGCAAAACTTCAAGTAATTTAAAATAAATTTTGTGTAAAATTAACATACTTTTAATGTAGAAATTAACAAAAACTATGTTAATTTTAGATTTTATCATCCCACTTATAAAATAAAAAAGTCAACATTTTTCCTGTAAATTTTAACAGATAAATCCTGTCACTGTAAAATTAGAAATAGATACACATTGTGTTATTTTTACATCTTTTTCAGTTGTTTTAATTTAACATTCAAGTTCAATTAACAAAACAGTAATATATTAAATTAATACATAAATGTGTCAAATATTTAACACAAAAATTTTAACGAATACCGTTTTTAACGAGAAAACAAATTCTTCTCCTGTGAAAGAAAGCTAAATGGAGAAGACTCGATCCTATTATCCCCACAATAATAGTCTACATATGATATCATACATTAAAAGACACGTTGATATCCTTTTCGCTATATATACCGTCGATGAGAAGTGGTCGAAATGCGATAGCGGGAACGCGAGCAGATCGGGGAAACAGCGAGGCGCAAAGGTTGAAGATAGGAAGGAAAATGGGGTGGAGGTGGGGATAGGGGTTGATGGTGAGGCGCGGAGTCGTATCGGTTAAGTGGGGGAAATTGCAAAACAATGAGACGCCGTGGTAGGGGTAACAATGTGAGGGACAATAGGCCTGATAATGTGCCGGAGAATGGACGCCTAGACAAAAGAGTCGAATAAGGGCGCGCTCACCTACCACCCGATCCGCAGGCACCGAGCACCCACGTTACACACCACGTCGTCTCTCGTTCGCGCCGTACTATGCACGCACTATACACGCACAAAGCAAGAGGAGCGCGAAAAAAGACGCGCGCATATTTCGCAGAGTCGAGAGGGCACGAGAAATTTCGATATAGGTGTACAGGAATTATGAGCAATTCCTATCGGCGACTCTTTCGGACTCGAAACATTCCCATTTCACTCACGCGGAATTTGCTCGTTTATAATATAGACACAGTAGACAAATTTGTGTTTCCTTGGTAAAAACGGTCCCCTTTAACATTTTTGTGTTGAATATTTAACACGATCATGTGTTAATTTAACATATTACTGTGTTGTTAATTAAACTTAAATATTAAATTATTCAAACAACTGAAAAAATGTCAAAATAACACAATGTGTGTGCATCTATTTTTAATTTTACACAATATATATGTTCTGCTTTATTGGTGACAAGATTTATCTGGTAAAATTTACAAAAAAATTTTTGATTTTCTCGTTTATAATATATGCACAGTAGAACAATTTGTTTCCTTGTTAAAACAGTCCCCGTTAACATTTTTGTGTTGAATATTTAACACGATCATGTGTTAATTTAACATATTACTGTCTTGTTAATTGAACTTGAATGTTAAATTATTCAAACAACTGAAAAAATGTCAAAATAACACAAGGTGTGTGCATCTATTTTTAATTTTACACAATAAATGTGTTCTGCTTTATTGGCGACAAGATTTATCTGGTAAAATTTACAGAAAAAAGTTTTGATTTTCTCGTTTATAATATATGCACAGTAGAAAAATTTATGTTTCCTTGGTAAAAACGGTCCCCGTTAACATTTTTGTGTTGAATATTTAATACATTCATGTGTTAATTTAACATATTACTGTCTTGTTAATTGAACTTGAATGTTAAATTATTCAAACAACTAAAAAAATGTCAAAATAACCCAATATGCATCTATTTTTAATTTTACACAATAAATATGTTCTGCTTTATTGGTGACAAGATTTATCTGATAAAATTTACAGAAAAAAGTTATGATTTTCTCGTTTATAATATATGCACAGTAGAAAAATTTATGTTTCCTTGGTAAAAACGATCCCCGTTAACATTTTTGTGTTGAATATTTAATACATTTATGTGTTAATTTAACATATTACTGTCTTGTTAATTGAACTTGAATGTTAAATTATTCAAACAACTAAAAAAATGTCAAAATAACACAATATGCATCTATTTTTAATTTTACACAATAAATATGTTCTGCTTTATTGGCGACAAGATTTATCTGGTAAAATTTACAGAAAAAAGTTTTGATTTTCTCGTTTATAATATATGCACAGTAGAAAAATATATGTTTTCTTGTTAAAAACGGTTCCCGTTAACATTTTTGTGTTGAATATTTAACACATTCATGTGGTAATTTAACATATTACTGTCTTGTTAATTGAACTTAAATATTAAATTATTCAAACAACTGAAAAATGTCAAAATAACACAATGTGCATCTATTTTTAATTTTACACAATAAATATGTTCTGCTTTATTAGTGACAAGATTTATCTGTTATTTACAGAAAAAAATTTTGATTTTCTATTTTATAATATAACTGGGGATGACAAAATCTAAAATTAACATATTTTTTGTTAATTTTTACATTAAAAGTATGTTAATTTTACACAAAATTTATTTTAAATTATTTGAAGTTTTACATTTATTTTGTGTTAAAATATTAAGACAATATTTGTGTCTCCATTTAACATATCCATATTATGTTAAATTTAACAGAAATTTTTCAACTGTGTACATATGTATAATAAATAATTATCTTTCTATCTGATCAATTACGATCTAAAAATCAATTTTATTTTATGTAGAAAAATAAGTTGGTATTTTATCTTACCTTAAAGAAGATGCTCAGAATGACAAAAAATAATTATAAAAAAATATTTAAAAAATTAAATTAAAAATATCTCAAAAACGATTTATTTCCAAACTCATGTTTATTAAGACTTTTCGACTTGTTTTTAGGCATACTAAATCCCCTTAAAATATTTAACTCTTTTTTTAACACCCTGTATGTATATAATATGATAAATAAAAATTGTAAATTTAATATTTCACTCTTATCGCAGACTCGCTTCCAAAATATTTCAAAGCTCGCCGTAAAATGCTTTCGATCGACTTTCGTCGAATATATACATTAACACACCGTACGATAAAAGATGAGAAAAAAAGCGCGGGTGGAAAATCCACGAAAAGAGCAAAAGTTCTCACATGTTAATGATTCTGTCCCGTGAAAAATGTGTCTCCGCGAACAAAAGCGAAGTATGTCGCAAAAAATCGAAAGAGGGAGAGAGAAAGAGAATATATAAGAGAGAGACAAAGCGAAGAAAAAAACTTACGAAGATGGAAAAACGCTCTGCGTGTGCGGACAGAAGTGGCCATGCAAGATGTCACAAACGCATATCCATAGAAATTCGCGACTGCAGCAGAATGCAAACATCTCGGTACACGCGACTGTTCTTTAAGCTTCACGATTCTTTCGTACTTTTCTTGTCTTACATGCGACGCTCTACCACGGGGTGCATTCATTACGATGAATGTCGCGCAAAGTCCCTACAATGGGATCTTCTTCTCTATACTCGCGAAAATGCAGTCGTACAAAGCAATCGTATCTTGCAGTCTTGGCAAAATCAGTCTTGGACGTCGACTATCTCACACACAAACGTTTACAATGTTACATTCTACTCTACGAATGTATGGATATTTTAAGTGCTAAAAGTATCATCAATAAATGAATATATTTATTGTTATGAAAAATTTTATTTTATTTTGTAATAAAGGAAAATCAAAATTTTAGTTAAATTTTGTTTTATTTGAATTTTATTTTATTTAATAAAAATATGTAACAGTTAATTGCCTAATTTTGCGCAAGAGAGTATTTTTGCTGAGAAAGTTGAGATTTTTGCGAACTGTATAAAACAAATAAAGCGAAAACTGTATGTATAAACAAAATATATAATATAAACACAAAATAATGAATTTTTGTTACATGACATTTTGTATAATAAAAATATTTTTTTTGTCAATCATTTTTCATAAATAATCAAATCAGAAAAATTTAAAAGGACGAGAAAAGAAGAAGCTATATAGTGCAAACATCCGTAAGTTATTTCAATTTGCTTAAAAAATTTTATTTTGTTTTATAATAAAATAAAATCAAATAAGTTTAATTAAATTTTATTTTATTTGAATGTAATTTTATTTAATAGAAAAAAGATGTATTTTTTATATATTTTTAGTTTTATTTACATTTAGTTTTTATTTGCGTATTAAGTTCGCAACAAACTTTTCTCTCGTGAGATCTCAGAATGTTTTTTGATTCAGCATTAATTGATAAATTCCACGCTAATTAGTTAATACATTATAATGCTAAAAATTACATATCTCATATAACTATTGCACATTTGAATCTCACGTCGTAATAAGGGTAAATTTATATAAATTGAGAAATTTTTAATAAATTTCTCAATTTATTTTTATAAATTGGGAAATTTATATATTTTGAGAAGATTTTAAAATCATTAAAATTAACAAGGAAAAAATTTTAGAAACTTATTTAAAAAAAAATTAATATTCTGAAATAAAATAACATAAAGTAAAAATTAAAACTCTAAAAAAATTCTTAAAAATACGAAAATAAAATTCTTTTATAAATATAAATTCCTAGAATAAAATTAAATTTTATATTAAAATTAAATTTAAAAAAATTCAAAAAAAAAATCTTTTATAAATATTTTTCAAAATAAAATTAAATTTTATAATACAAATAAAATTCTTTCATAAATATTTTCTAAAATAAAATAAAATAAATTTTATAAATATAAATATCTAAGATAAAATTAAAAATTTCATATTAAAATTAAATTCAAAAAAATTAAAAAAATTAGAATTCTTTTATAAATATTTTCTAAAATAAAATAAAATTTTATAATATAATTAAAATTCAAAAAAATAAGAAAAATAAAATTCCTTCATAAATATTTTCTAAAATAAAATAAAATAAAACTAAAATTCGAAAAAATTGATTTAAGTTGTAAAAAGCAAAATAAAATTCTTTTATAAATATAAATATCCAAAATAAAATTAAATTTTATATTAAAATTAAATTCGAAAAAATAAAAAAAAATTAGAATTCTTTTATAAATATTTTCTAAAATAAAATAAAATTTTATAATACAATTAAAATTCAAAAAAATAAGAAAAATAAAATTCCTTCATAAATATTTTCTAAAATAAAATAAAACGAAAACTAAAATTCGAAAAAATTGGTTTAAATTGTAAAAAGCAAAGTAAATTTCTTTTATAAATATAAATATCTAAAATAAAATTAAAAAAATTTCATATTAAAATTAAATTCGAAAAAATTAAAAAAAGTAAAATTCTTGTATAAATATTTCCTAAAATAAAATTAAATTTGATAATACAATTAAAATTCAAAAAAATAAAAAAACTAAAATTCTTCCATATTCAAATATTTAAAATAAAATAAAAACTAAAATTCGAAAAAATCGGTTTAAGCTGTAAAAAGCAAAATAAAATTCTTTTACCGATTTCTACGACTTAGGGCGGCCGCAATCTTAAGCAAAGTCGTCGTATCGCGAAGTCGCCACATCGCGAGGATCCGCGAAGTCCACCCCCGTTATCCGCCTCCCCTTTCCCTCTGCCCCCCGCCAAGTTCTTCACTACCGGTGCCCTGTGCGCCTCGTCGTGAAAGTGCAGGGGATGAAAGGAGAACAAGAGAAGTACAGACAATGGATTCGGTTCGCGGCTGTGTTGGTGGCGTTGCATTGTCGCCCGGCATTGTTGCGGCCCGGTTATTGTGTCGCTGTTTTGTGACCGATCGCAAGGTGGCGTGCCTCGTATGCGCGAACCCCGTCCACGATCGTTAGGCACGTTCGCGATTATTCGGAAGAACGATCGTTCGACGATAAAACCAGCTTCGAAAGGTGTCCCCTCTGCTCCTTCCTTTTCCGCTCTTCCTTGCCGGTGCACACGCGAATCGGGAAGGGAAAGGAAGGTGACGTTTGCGAAGTTGCCGGTCGGAAACTTTTGTCACATTGACTTTACCCGGAAATGGTTGAGGACCACGTTGGGAGAGACAGAGAGAGAGAGTTAACGTCACCCTTACTGGGAGTCTATGAGGCGTGAGATTTGTTTATTATTGCTCCGCGGTTCCCTTCCCTTGGAAAAGACAAATATCTTAATCTGAAGAATCTTAAGGCAAGTATCGGCGAAACTAGGAGTCTCAAAATTTAGAAATATATCGTATATGTCTCATAAGCTTCTTCTTGCATGAATTAGTGAAGAAATGTCTTGAATTTAAAAAACGCTATTTAGGAATACAATAATATAATTTTATATACCTACATATATATATTTATATATTATCAAGCTGTGAGTTTCAATAAAAAATGCTATTTCGGAAGATAATAATAATAGAATTAAATAATAAAATTATATACAATTTAATTAAATATATAAAGTGTATCTAAATAAGTGCGAAAAATTTTAAGAAATAATTCTTTGTCGAAAATTAAGGGAAGTTTCTTACATAAACATATATTCTTATATATCGCTCCTTGAGGAGTTATACACTTTTTTAAAGAGAGAGATAAAAATTAAGTTTTTATTTTTAAAAAATATTAATAAATATCTTTTTTATTAGTGAAAAATATCCACCAAGTTTTATTTTTCTAATTTGTCTAAAATTTGAGGAAAAAAATATATGTTTATATAAGAAACCGCCCTTTAATTTTCGACAAAGAATCACCTAAATTTTTTTTACACCCCCTGAGGTAAAAATCAAGTTTTCATTTTTAAAAAATATTAATAAATATCTTTTTTATTAGTGAAAAATATCCACCGAGTTTCATTTTTCTAATTTGTCTGAAATTTGAGAAAAAATATGTTTATATAACAAACCCCCTTTTAATTTTCGACACAAAGAAACGTCTAAAATTTTTGTACATCCCCTGTGAGGTAAAAATCAAGTTTTCATTTTTAAAAAATATTAATAAATATCTTTTTTATCAGTAAAAAATATTCACCGAGTTTCATTTTTCTAATTTGTCTAAAATTTGAGGAAAAAAATATATGTTTATATAAGAAACCGCCCTTTAATTTTCGACAAAGAATCACCTAAATTTTTTTTACACCCCCTGTGTGAGGTAAAAATCAAGTTTTCATTTTTAAAAAATATTAACAAATATCTTTTTTATTAGTGAAAAATATCCACCGAGTTTCATTTTTCTAATTTGTCTAAAATTTGAGAAAAAAAATATATGTTTATATAAGAAACCGCCCTTTAATTTTCGACCAAGAATCACCTAAATTTTTTTTACACCCCCTGAGGTAAAAATCAAGTTATCATTTTTAAAAAATATTAATAAATATCTTTTTTATTAGTGAAAAATATCCACCAAGTTTTATTTTTCTAATTTGTCTAAAATTTGAGAAAAAAAATATATGTTTATATAAGAAACCCCCCTTTAATTTTCGACAAAGAATCACCTAAATTTTTTTTACATCCCCTGAGGTAAAAATCAAGTTTTTATTTTTAAAAAATATTAATAAATATCTTTTTTATTAGTGAAAAATATCCACCAAGTTTCATTTTTCTAATTTGTCTGAAATTTGAGAAAAAAAATATATGTTTATATAAGAAACCCCCCTTTAATTTTCGACAAAAAATCACCTAAATTTTTTGTACACCCCCTGTGAGGTAAAAATCAAGTTTTCATTTTTAAAAAATATTAATAAATATCTTTTTTATCAGTAAAAAATATCCACCGAGTTTCATTTTTCTAATTTGTCTAAAATTTGAGAAAAAAATATGTTTATATAACAAACCCCCTTTTAATTTTCGACACAAAGAATCGTCTAAAATTTTTGTACATCCCCTGAGGAGTTAGACTTTTCTACAGAGATGAATAACTGACCACTCTTTTCGGAATCCCCTCCCCGACGTGACACTACAAAACTTTATTCACAAGTAGAAAAAACATATGAAGAAGGGAAAGAAATCGGGGTAGATGGGCGGGAGGGGGAGGATTGGAGACGAAAGAGCGAGCGAGAGAGGAGAGGGGAGAGGATTCTCTACTCATCCTCCCATAGCTCTCATTGTGTTGGACGATTGTCTTAGAATAATGGCGGAGACTCACAATAGTGACTACAATGCTTGCTCGTTTAACAATGCGGTGACGTCACGCGGCGTCGTGTACGTGAATGTACCGGTACAGGCGCCCCGGCATCGTGTGCGTCTCGGTCTCTTTAGACTTGGTCTTTCTTCCCTCCCTCTCGCTCCCTCCCTCACTCTTTCTGTCTTTCTTCGCGATGCCCGCCACCATCTCCTTTCCTTTCCGCGATTCTTTACTTGGTTATTCAGGGACCACCCTCGTCCACCCGCGGGTCAGCGGCGACGGCGGCACCGATAATGCTTAGGGGGAGAGGGAGGGGGGAGTCATCGACGGTAACGCGAAAAAAAGCCGACGAGACTCTCGGCTTATGTGTTATCGCGACGCTGAATGCGCAAAGTGCGCGAAACGTCAAGTAAGATATTCTATTATCGCGACAATTCGAAGAACAAAATTGCTTGTTATTGTCTTTCTGTAGAAACAGCGTGTTTTTCATTCAAACTTTCAGTCCCGTGGTGTATTAGAGCTCCGCGATGACATTTGTATACTATCGATATAAATATTTATGCAGGATGTATCTAAATAAGTGCGAGAAATTTTAGATGATTCTTTGTCGAAAATTGAAGGAAGTTTCTTATAAAAACATACTTTTATATTCCTCCCTGAGGAGTAATTAAGTTTTTTTCCTCAAATTTCAGACAAATTAAAAATTGAAACTTGGTAAATATGTTCCTCTAATAGAAAGAATATTTATTAATATTAAAAAAAAAATAAAAACTATATAAAATTCTTATTTTCCACTAATAAAAAGAAAAATTTTAGATGATTTTTTATCGAAAATTGAGGAGAGTTCAGACAAATTAGAAAAATGAAGCTTGGTAGATATTTTCCACTAATAAAAGGATATTTATTAACATTAAAAAAATAAAAACTTAATTTTTATCTTCCTCTTTAGAAAAGTGTAACTCCTCAGGGGATGTAGAAAAATTTTGATGATCCTTTGTCGAAAATTAAAGAAAGGTTTTTCATAAAAGAAGAAGATAAAAATTAAAATAATAAGTAGTAATTCCTTTTTTCCGCCAGTGATTAATAAAATAAATCATTAAATTTTTAACGATCCAACTGGCATAAAAAAATATCTTTATTGTTGGTTAGACATCAAATAAAATTAAATTTTTTTAAATGACTATTATATAAATTGTCATTCTATGATTTATATTATTTCGTAAATATGATATATATTTTTTGTTTGTAATTTTTAGATTTGAGAAGAACCCAAAACAAGGGTCGAAACGTCGTCCTTAATTTTATTTGATGTCTAACCAATAATAAATATATTTTTTTATGCCAGTTAGATCGTTAAAAATTATTTGATTTATGTAAAAATTAAGTTTTTATTTTTTTTCTCAAATTTCAGACAAGTTAGAAAAAAATGAAATTGAATGGATACTTTCCACTAATAATAAGAATTTATTAATATTAAAAAAAAATAAAAACTTAATTTTTACTTCCCTCTTTAGAAAAGTGTAACTCTTCAAGGAGAGATATATAAGATTATATTTTCATATAAGAAACCCCCCTTAATTTTCAACAAAGAATCATCTCTTAAAATTTTTCGCACTTATTTAGATACATCCTGTATATTAAATTAAATTGCATAATTTTATTATTTAATTCTATTATTATTATCTTCCTAAATAGCATTTTTTTATTCAAATTTACAGCTCAATAATATATTAAAACTCTATATGTACTGTCAATAAATATGTATAGGTATATAAAATTAATTCTATAAAAATTTTATTATTTTATTAATTAACTCTATTATTATTATCTTCTTAAATCGCGTTTTCAAATTCAAACTTGCAGCTGGATGATATATTAAAGCTCTGTAACGACGTTTCTTAGAAATACTGTCAATAAATATTTACATAAAATTAAGTCGATTAATTTTATCGGTCAATCAATGACGCCGATTCAGCTTTATAATAAGCGATTAAGAATGTCGAAGAAATAATCAACTTGGAAATATCGCTTCTCATTTACATCGATTAATTTTGACTTTTACAACTCGGGTGGTCGCACGAACCCTTCGCTCCGAGGCACCCCTACGCGGATTCGGTCAAATCATCCCTGGGGATGAGTCGAAAATGCAGTTGGTCCCACCTTTTCTTATGTTACGCTTATATAGAGAGCCTTACTCAGCGGGGCTATTAAACAAGATGATAGGGCACGATTATATTGGCAACTCTGCCAGTTAGAAAGATGACGATATGACTTCATACACGAATCCCTCTACATCTGTTAGAATACAAATGAATGGTTTCGGAAATAAAATATATAATGTAGTATTTAAAAAATAAGGAAATACACTTTATGCAAATGATTTGTTCATTTGCCCCTCCCCCCTTGGAATCATTTGCTTTTCTTTTGAAACAAACACTGGAATTTATTTGTGCATTTAATTAAAAAAAAAGGAAAATAATAAAATAATAAAAAAATTTTTTTAAATTTAATTATGCGCTCCGTTCTGGAAAAAAGTCCTGCGAACGTGTATGATTCAATCAATTTGGAAGCTAATAACATTTTCCATCTAACGTTTGACAGATATGAAAAGCTGATACCGAGAAAGAGAGAAAAAAGAGAGAAAGAAGCGGCCTTGCGACAATGAGAGAAGTAGCGACGATAGGTCGCAAAGATTTCGCAAAAGACGCGTGGGCGTAGGGTGACGAAGAAAGAAAGAGAGATAAAGGAAACCCAGAAAGACAGGGGTACATTGTGCCCGGCCGCTTGATACTTTATTCCGTATAAAAGGAAAGACGGAACAATGGCGGGAACGCGGAAGAATGGAATGAAATGGGACCGAGGGAGACTGATAGAAAGGAAGAAAGCAGAGGCGCGCTCGCGCCAGTGTGAAGACTCATCACTCTGTAAACAATGCGCAAAGCGAGAGTGACTCAAAGAGCAGCGAGATCGTCACAACTCCTTCTCAAATGAGACAAGAGAGAGGACAGAGAAAGAGAGAGAGACGCAACGTCCTTCAGATATTTCCACGTGCCTCGTTTTGCACAAAAGTAAACGTACACTAAATTTAGGAAATCCAGTCCAAATGGCCAAAAGTTACGTTCCCTTTGATTGATATCAAGCAAATGATTTGATAAAAATATATGTAATTTGTTATTTGATAAAAAGATAATTTGTTAGGAGAAAAAAATTTTTTGACGTTGAAAATTGAAAATGGAATTTTTTTTAATACAAAAAATTTTTTAAGATTAACGCAAGCACAAAAGGTAAGGAAGAAATTATTTTATCATAATCTTTTAAAGTAGCTGATTTTTTTATAGTTTAAAAATTTTTTTATTATATGTATATAAAAGCAAATGATTTGATAAAAATATAATTTATATGATAATCAGAAAAGAGATAACCGTAGAGAAAAATATTTTTTAATGTTGAAATCTTTTTTTTAATGTTGAAAATCGAATTTTTATAAATACAACAAATCTAAATTAAATTTGCAAACACAAAAAGTAAGAAAAAATTCTATAATAATCTTTTTAGATTAGGCTAGCATTCTTTTATGGGTAAATAATTTTTTTTATTATTAACAGACAATTTTTCTGCAAATTTAATCAAAATTTAACAGATAAACTTATCACTGCTCGAAATTTTTTGTATCTAAAAAAATCAGTTAGAAAAAAAATATAAAAGTCTTAGCCTATACCGAGATAATAAAGTTAATGCTTTCGATTGTCGTCCCATGCTACACGAAACTATTCAGCGAAAGACTAAAGAAGTAAAGGGCAAGATTAGTGGCAGAATAAAGCGGCGGAACCCGTTTTACATAACACGTTATCCACCACAACAATGGACCGTTGACAGGCGTGACTACCTTCAGAAAGAATCGTTTAAGCCGAAGAAATTGCCTAAGACAGGGGAAAAAAGAGTGAAAATTAATTTTATCCTGACAATGAGACAGGTAAAGCGTGCCGGTCGAAACGTCGCTTTTGTATATATATTTCGAGAATAAAATCGCAAAATTTCAGCCATTTTTATTTTTTCTACAAAAATTTAACATTTTTATAATATTAAAAAATTTTTTAATACACATTCAATATAAATCTATATGGTCAAACATAAAATTTTACTTTTTTATCACCGAAAAAGAAAAAAATAAACGACAACGAAAGATTGCAGAATCCTTTCATTCAAATTGCAAAATTTCAGCCATTTTTATTTTTTCTACAAAAATTTGACATTTTTATAATATTAAAAAATTTTTAAATATACATTCGATATAGATCTATATGATCAAACATAAAATTTTACTTTCTTATCACCGAAAAAGAAAAAAATAAACGACAACGAAAGGTTGCAGAATCCTTTCTTTCAAATTGCAAAATTTCAGCCATTTTTATTTTTTCTACAAAAATTTGACATTTTTATAATATTAAAAAATTTTTAAATATACATTCGATATAAATCTATATGATCAAACATAAAATTTTACTTTCTTAATATCACCGAAAAAGAAAAAAATAAACGACAACGAAAGGTTGCAGAATCCTTTCATTCAAATTGCAAAATTTCAGTCATTTTTATTTTTTCTACAAAAATTTGACATTTTTATAATATTAAAAAATTTTTAAATATACATTCGATATAAATCTATATAATCAAACATAAAATTTTACTTTCTTAATATCACCGAAAAAGAAAAAAAAACGACAACGAAAGGTTGCAGAATCGTTTCATCGCAGTTGGATCGCTTAACCGATCGGGATGCGTCGAAATTGCGGGTTGTCGTGGCACGAATACATCGCCATTAGTGCGAGATAAAACGTTACAAACTAGGGTTGGCTCCATAGAACTTAGAATTGCACAGACAGAGATAGAGAGGAAGGGAAAAAGAAAGGGGAGGATAAGAGGAAACGGGGGAAAGAGGCGGGGCGGGTGAGGGTTGAAAATATTTAGACATCCGCGAAGGGATGAATAAGACTAAATTGTATCCACAATGCTGTCTCAGAAGCAGAGGCGCTTTGAATAGCCTTAATAAACTCGCTGAATCCTCGGAAATATTTCCAAGCTCCGGAGGAGTACCGAATGCGGCGAAAACTCTTCCCTTGACTTCACGTTCTTCCCGCTTTAGCACAACGTTCGCCCTCCCTCCTTCCCCTTTTTCCTTTCCAACCCCCCGCGACGTCACCCTCTTTATCGTCTACATATACTGAGGTAATGCGAGCACCTCGGAAAGCTCTTTTCGGAAATTTTCTCAAGACGCTCCGCGACGAGAAAAATCAACTAGGAAGAGCGTTAATAACCGATGACATCCTTATTAAGGGGAACCTAAACGTCCTGTTTGAGTTTCAGTCCTGTTTTATCGACAAAATGTGAAGTTAGATTCCTGAAATTAGAGCACTTCGCAATTTATTAATATTAATACTTTCATTTGGACAGGAAAAAGATTGATCAATCTGTATAGTCTCATATATCTAGGTTGCAGAATTCTTGAATTCTTCTAATTTCAGGTAAAAAACAATCCGTATAGCCAATAAATAGATTTATAATTGAATTTAACCTCACATTTTGTCGATAAAACAGGATTGAAACTTAGGTTAGCTTAGGATCCCCTTAAAAAGCGCGCATCGTGTCATCGTGTCGTATATATGAATATTCACGTTGAGAAAAAAAATATTGCACGCGCGAATCTTGATTATACGCTTCTGACGAGGTGAAAATGAGATGTGTGAATAGAAAAATTACGACAACTTTATGTGTTTTCAAGACGTTTACATCCCCTCCCAGGAAACTTAAACGAGAATGTATACGATGTGATCTCTCTCACCTCCGGATTTGCGCGAAAATATTCTCATCTCTCGCCGGGTTTGATAGCTCAAGATCGATATAAAAGTATATCGAAACCCTCTACATTACTCGGCATAATATGTAGATTTACCACCGTGAGAGCGATACAATTTCACCCGCATTAAAGAAGAAAGCGTTCGCCCGTTTTCCCAGGGAGAGACGATTTGTTCGAGGCTCTCGCCCTCCAGACGTACGCGATCCATTTCCGAGAGTGAGAAAGAGAGAGAGAGAGAGAGAGAGAGAGAGAGAGAGAGAAAGAGAGAGAGCTTCGACTTCCCATACTTGACGTAAACAAGTCTTCACGCTTTTCGCAAAACACGGAAAAAAAAGAAAAAAATATCAGCTAGTTAAATTTTTTCAGATGTCCTCTCTATTACACCTGAAATTTCGCTCTCTATGGTAATTAATATTTTTGACTATAATTTAACAGGAAATTTCCTAAACTGTATACTTAAAAATTACACAGTAGGAAAATTTGTGTTTGCTTGGTAAAAACGATCCCCGTTAAAATTTTTGCGCAAAATATTTAATACATTCGTGTGTTAATTTTATATAACGCTATTGTATTCATTTAACTTAAATATTGAATTATTAAAACAACTGAAAAAAGATGTACGAATAACACAATGTGCATCTCTTTTTAATTTTACACAATAAATATGTTCTAGTTTAGTGACAGGATTTATCTGTTAAAATTTACAGAAAAAAGTGTTTATACTTTAGTTTATAAATAGGGAAGAACATATTTTTTTAATTAATTTTTACATTAAAACTATGTTAATTTTTCTCAAAATTTATTTTAAATTACTTGAAATTTAGCATTTATTTTATGTTAAAATATTAAAACAGTGTTTGTCTTTATTTAATATACTTATCCATATTATGTTAAATTGACACAAAAATTTGCATAGACCGTTATGTGCACTGAAAAAAAGAATTTGTTAACTTGATTAAACCTTTCAACTAAATATTATTTTATTAATTTAACATTTAAATTAAATTAAATCTAACAAAAGGTATATTTTGACTTAAATACTAAAACATGTTCAAAATAATAATTTTAGTTGAAAGATTTAATCAAGTTAACAACTCTTTTTTTTTCTTTAGTGCAATATCTGTTAAATTTAACACAAATTTTTCAACTGTGTATTATTCCTACTTTTTATTATTAAAAAATATTTTTGAATTCACGAAGGAACGTGTCTAATAAAAAATGTTATTAATACTTCTTTTTACAAAACAAAAAAAAAAAAAAGAAATGTATCGCAAAAGTCTGATCGAAACATCGGATATTTTCGATCGCTATCTATACTCCCTAGACGATCAGCCGACAGACCATTGAAAGTTCGCCATTCGCGACTTCCGGCCGCGACCGAGAGGCGAACAAGAAGGAAACGAAGGGGGCGAAGGGCGGAAGAGAGCGCGGGAGTGAAGCCGAGCAGAAATGGATTCGCGATTTCGTATGAATCGCTAGTTACTGAATAAAGTCTTTTCGCCTGGGCTGGCCGGAGCCAGGCGGTGGTGGCTGGCTTTACTTTATTATATGTATATTCGCGCTTCAGAGAGAGAAAGAGAGAGAGAGAGAGGATGAAACAGGGCGCTTTCGCGAAGAGAGGGATGAGAGGAGAACGTCGAGGAGGATGAGAAGTTGGAAACGCGCAGGAGGAAAGGAGAGGACGAAGGGTGGAGGACAGAGGGTGGCGGTGGTCGTTCGACCGTGCGGTTCTATGAAATCAAAGGCCACATTGTCACCGGAATTACCTCCATTCGGAAACGACGTATTCAGGCTACCGGGCGCACGTGGAATTAACCCTATTTGTTTGCCGCCTTCGAGTCGCGTGTAACGAAGCCACGATTTATTCCGTATATGCCCGCTCGCTCGTCGCGCCGCGGAGCGGAGAAAGAGAGCGAAAGAGAGAGGGAGCGCACGTCATCATCCCCGCGTGCTTCGCGCGCGCCGTTGATTCAAAGCGTCGAGCAATCGATCGAGAGTAAGGAGAGAGAGACGGAGGAGGCGCGCCACGTGCTACGCGGAACCCGAACTCGAAGGCGCTCGGGAAAAGGAGCTCGGCACCGCGCAGGCAAGAATCTGAATCGCGGCTAATGAGTCGCTGCTCGATCTACTTGCTGAATTACATCTGCATGTGCATGCCCGGTAACTACGCCGGCTATTGTGCAAGAATATCTCGCGCGCTCTCCACGCTCCGCGGATTTCGCCGATAGTAATCGCCGATCGGGTGTCCTATCATCGGTTCTCTGTCGGAGATAAAGAACTGGTCGATCGCGATCGAGAAGAACATTTATGGAAATACAAAGATCGGAGGTCCTGCGTTGTAAAGTTAAATCAAGAAATCGTATCGTTATTGTTGTTGTAAGATTTTTTAAGAATATTGTTTACGGAATTTACCTTGAAAATCGTGTGTTATAATTGTGGGGTAATATATAGTATTGGAAGAATTTTATAAGAATTTTTCGGATTAAATATTTATTACAATAAAAAATAGTATTATTCTCGGAAAAAAATTATAAAAAGATGGGAGATCCTATCGTAAAATTAAATAAAGAAATCGTATCGTTATTATTGTTATAAGATTTTTTAAGAATATTGTTTACGGAATTTACCTTGAAAATCGTGTGTTATAATTGTGGGGTAATATATAGTATTGGAAGAATTTTATAAGAATTTTTCGGATTAAATATTTATTACAATAAAAAATAGTATTATTCTCGGAAAAAAATTATAAAAAGATGGGAGATCCTATCGTAAAATTAAATAAAGAAATCGTATCGTTATTATTGTTATAAATTTTTTTAAGAATATTTACGGAATTTCTCTTGAAAATCATGTGTGTAGTAATTGTGTAACAATATAGTATTAGAAAAATTTTATAAGAATTTTTTTATAAATACTTATCACAATAAAAAATAGTTTTATTTTACTATGTACATAGTAAAATTAATCGAACATATTTTTTCCTTATTGTGGTAGATTCTCAGAATAAAAAAATTATAAAAAAAAATAGGAGATTCTATCGTAAAATTAAATAAAGAAATCATATCGTTATTATTGTTATACATTTTTTTAAGAATATTTACGGAATTTATCTTGAAAATCATGTGTGTAGTAATTGTGTAAAAATATAGTATTAGAAAAATTTTATAAGAATTTTTTTATAAATACTTATCACAATAAAAAATAATATTATTTCACTATGTACATAGTAAAATTAATCGAACATATTTTTTTCCTTATTGTGGTAGATGTAGATATTAATATTTTTTATCGTGGTAAATATTAATTACTTTTATAAAATTCTTTCAATCACATATTGTCCCACGATTATTATGATTTTCGGAGTAAATTCTAAGAATAAATCTCTGCATATTTTTATTGAAAAATTAAAATAATAGTCTTGATAAAATTTTAGTGTAGCAAGAAAATAATGTTAAAGCGCTATATATTAAATAGGTACTATATATATATATATATATATATATATATATATATAGTACCTATTTATAGGTACTATATATAGATATTAATTAATATTAATTATATTATATAATTACATAATATATCATTATATATTATTTATAGATATAGATATAGATCACATATAGATATGCATAATTATATAATATATAATTAATATTGATTACATAATATATGTAACATATATAAAAATGTTAAAGCGTTTATATAATGATGAGCTTATTAATCGGCGGTCATCCGTAAACACACCATATTGCCTACTCACGGATGAGGAAATTAGAGCGCATCGTGTCTGTCAGCTGTTACGATTAAACCGCTCGAAATTTCACGGTTGCAGATGATACCGTTTAATTGACCGACCGGTGCGCGCCATATTCTTGGTTCGATTTCATTACCGAAATGATCACTCTGTGAATATCAATCTATCATCTCCTCTATTACCTAATAGAAATTATCATATATAGTTCCGCAACATATGCTTCTGCCATTAAAAGATTTCGTAATGCGATGACGATATCGCTAAATTCGCAAAGATATCATTCTTTCGCGGAATTTACCGCATCTTGAAATTTACTATAGCTCGATATCCTCCTGTTAAAGCGCCAACTGCGAGTTTCGCCCACGTGTAAACCAGCTTTCATATATATATATTGTACACACATATATATATATATAATATATATATATATATATATATATATATAAGTGCACGTGCACAGGTGGCTGTCTCTTTCACCTAGACACGACATGGAAGAATTTTTTTCTTATTGTTACTTCAAAAATCTATTCATACTCCTCGCGATCATTTAACTCTCCAATTTTGTACTCGCAAAAGAAAGGGAAAGTGTTTTATATTCCTATTAGTTAGAATAAAGAGAGAGTGTAAGTTAAGAAGACTAAAAAGAATATATAAATTATATTCTGATTAATTAATTATATGCAAACATATTCTAATTAATTAATTATATGTAAATTAATTAACACATGTTGTTTAGTGTGCAGAAAATATTCTAAATCATACACCAAAAAGTATAGAAATATAAGATAAAATTATTGTATAATTTATTTTTACCTTTAACTATATTTTTGTAAAAAGAATTTCACAATGTTTTAAATATTTCTTATCTAATACTTATACAATTTCTAATATATTGTTAAAAATATATTTACATTATATAAAACATTAATTATAAATAATTTATACTTTCTCTCTCTTTTTCGCGAATGTGAAAGTTGAAATATTCTATAAATATTGCATAATATATTCTTCACTATATAATTAAATTTTGTTAAAAAAATCTCACATAAATCATGTTTTAAATATTTCTGATATTTTTAAAATTTCCATAGCATATTGTTTAAAAAACATTTTATGTAAATCTGTTTTACATTAAATAAAATATATTAATTACAATTAATTTATGGTCCCTCTTTCTTTTTTTCCCGAGTATAGAATTCGAATTGTTATACAAAAACTGCGTGCTAGTATAAATATTTTTCAATATATTCTAAATAGCATTACGTTAAATGTATGACAGTCGTAAAAACGTTTAGAATATTTCTGGAATTTTATTTTTCCGATACGTACTAAAATATGTAGCAAAAAAATCTCACGAGCGATCGGTCTTGGGGACGAACTATGTGCGAAAGAAGTTGAACGAGGAAAGTCACGACGTTCGTGGAAGTCTTATCAGAAATCGGTATACATATATAGAGTCTCGGAGCTAACAATAAGTGGATTCGTGGAAATAATCGGCCGCGAGCGAAAGTGGAAAAAGCGAGGAAGAAAAACAAATGAACGTTGCTTCTGCTCGAAACAATCGAGGCTCGCGTGGAGAACAGGGGGCTGCTGGCCTTTTATGTCAACCCCCTGGCTGGCGCTCGCCACATCTCACCCTCCTCTCTCTCGACATACCCTTTTTCTATCGAGAGACTTTATTCGCGGCGCCCTTCTCCCCTACGCTTTGCTTGCTTTTAGCAGACTTGAAATAAGCCGACGACAGATCCAATATGTGTCATACGCATAATATTAACTCCAACATTATCAATAAAGCGAGAAAGAATGAGACCTTTTGCGGTGTCATGTAGGGAGAGAGGGAATGTCGATTTTATTCCTATTAAAATCCTATCAAATAGAATTAATTGTTTAACTTTTGTCAACTTTTTTACTCATTCAAATTTTTATTTTCCATTAAGGGAATGCTGACCATGACTGTTTTACCGACTTTGAGTTTAAGGGCTTTTCCTTTTTATTGGCTATAGAGATGTATATTGAAAAATCCTTCTCCACAATTAAAGTACTGATAATAATGAACGGGGAGCGCTGTAAATTCGTATAAAAAAAACAATAAAAATTAAAAAATTACAGTTTTTTATCGATCTCTTGCATCAGCTCATAACAATACTTATTTAATACAAAAGTTCTGCAGTTTATTTGTGCACAAAATATGGCACTCCCAATCGAGATGACGTGAAAAAATAATACAGAAGTAAGAAAAATTAGATTAAAAGCCTGTATAAAAAGATTCGTACTTGAATTAATTATGTATATATANTTGCGTGCGGAATCGATGTCGAGGCATAAAACAGCAAAAAGTAATTGCCGGACAGCGCTCTCCATTCATTATTATCAGTACTTTTATTGTGGAGGATTTTTCAACCTGTATATTCAATAAAAAATAAACCTAACCTAACCTAACTTAAAATCGGCAAAACAGAACTATTTTATTTTCCATTAAATGGAATGGAGACTAAAAAGAATAAATCTAACAATGTATTAATTCAAAACAAGTTTCTCTGTAATTTTATTCTGGCAGCTTTACTTAAAAAGTATCTTGCTTACTCTAAGTAATTAATTTATTAATTGAAAAAAGCAATTTTGTCGATTGTTCAAGAGAAATTATTAATTCGATAAGAACTCGAATCTTCGTTTAACATTCATTCCTGATTACCCATACAGCACAAAATATTATAAATCTTTTCAAAAAATATTTCTAAATATTTCTATAAAATATTGCATAAAAACATTTTAAAATGGTTTTAGGAATATTTTAAAATAATGTATAAATTTTTGTGATAACATTTTTTAGAATACCTATTTTAAAAAACTTTGAAAAATAATTTAAAAAATGTTCTTCTTTATCGCTCAAATAATATTTTCTTAAATATTTGATACGCATGTTTTTGAAATAGTTTAAATCTATATTCAAAAATATTTTCGAGAATTATTTTATCTTTTAAGAAATATTTTTCAAAGATTTTAAAAATATTTTGTGCTGTATGGGTAGAATATTGAGCGTGGCTCATTAAAATTCAATTCAAATACATTAAAATTCAATTAAAAATGTTATGTAATTGATATACGAATTCTAACGTAAATATAAATTGCGATATTCTTTCTAATATTACACCATTAAATAACATGATACTTGTAGAAAAACTTGAAATATTATTTCTTGATTTTCTTATGCGTGTATAAAAGGAATTCGAAACATGCAGATGTCCATACAAAAAGTAGGTGAAATCGAAGTTCGCGGAAACTGAGTAGCCGAATTTGTTACGGATAGACACACGTGTTTATTTCATGGTAAAAAGCACAAAAATGCGTATAAACAGAAAAATAACTAAACGCTTCTTGCCCGAAACAATATAAAACATATAAAACGTAACGAAATAAAAATATTACGTAAAATTTTATTAAATATTTATCTAAAAATTAGAATATATTTATATACATTTAAAAATTAAATAATTTATATATTTATATTTTGTGTATTAATATATATAAATATTTTATTTAGTTATTAAATTATTATAACAAAAATTCTATTAAATAAAATTTTTACTATAATTAAAACTTTATTGTAATATAATATTTAATAATTAATATATATTTGTTCTTTTGCCATATTATATACTTGCTTTTAATAAGCCGATCCAATGTGTTATCCGCCTAATATGAACTCTAACGTCATCAATAAAATTAGAAAGAATAAAGTAACCTTTGCGGTATATATGTCGTGGGGAGAAGAGGGGGAGAGAATCTCATTATTCGTATTAAAATCCCATCAAATAGAATGCGTTAATTGTTTAACGTCAACTTTTTTTACTCATTCAAATTTTTATTTTCCATTAAATGGAATGGAGAATAAAAGAAGAAATGTAACCAATGTATTAATTCAAAACGAGTTCCTTTGTGATTTTATTCTAGCAGCTTTACTTAAAAATATCTTAATCCAAGCAATTAATTTATTCATTGAAAAAAGAAAATCGTCAATTTGTCCGAGAAAAATTATTAATTTGATAAGGATTCGCGAATTCTCGTTTAATATTCATTCCTGATTTGATGATTATAAATTATTATATTGATATGTGGTTCATTATAAAATTAAAATCGAATACGTTAAAAAATTCAATTAAAAATTTTATGTAATTGATATACAATTCTAACGTAAATATATTGTAATAATCTTTCTAATATTACACCGCTAAATAACATAATTGTGATAATATTTGAAATATTATTTTCTTATGTGTGTATAAAAAGGAAGCTCGAAAAGAGCAGGTGGTTCATATAAAAAGTAGACAAAATCGAAGTTTACGGAAGCCGAATAGCCGAGCTTGTGATAATGATCACGGATAGACACACGTATGCATTTCGAGGCGCGAAGAGCACAAAAACGCGAACAGGAAAATAAGTAAACGCTTCTTGCATAGGTAAAACACGTATAAAACTCGACCAAATAAAAATATTACGTAAAGATTGTATTAAATATTTATATAAAAATTAATATATATATTTATGTATATTTAAAAAAATAAATATTTTATATATATTTAATACTTTCTATATACATATATTTAATATTTTATATATATTAATAAATATTTTATATATGTACATATACAAGATATAGATATTATAATTACATGTAATATCGTAAAAACAGACCCAGCTAAAAAAAGATTGACGAAAATTGGTTTACTCATTTATTCACTGTATATTAAAAAAAAAAATTATTCAACAATAATCTCGAAATACTATCGAAGCTGCAAGCACACGTGGGTCGTCGCGCGCGTCCGTAAGAGCGCCTCGGCTTCGCAAATATTGGGGAAGAAAAGACGACGGTGCAACTCACCATCATCATCTCGATGACGATGAATCCAGGTCGATGGCGCGGCGGAGAAATTCGACGCGGCTTCGGCACATCCGGTGCAACATAAATCAGATCTCCCAATCCCGGGAGAGGAGGTGATAGAGATACCGACCACTCTAACGACCACTCGGTCAAAGCCAAACGTCATTGCAACCCACGGCACTACATATCCAAGCGCGGCAGCATCCACGGCCGCGTGACGCGCTGTCACGAGATCGTCGCGCAAAATTCAAAACCGAAATTCCGCGCATTGTCCGCGCGTCACCGCGTCACTCACACGCGGGATTCTCTAAATCATCGGGCCACCGTCCCCGGGCACTTCTACCTCTCTCTCTATCTCTCCTCGGCGAAACGAGGCGTAGCGCCGTCCAAAGGTGCGAGGGCACGCGGCGATCTCTTGTCTTCGGAATCCCCGCTGTTTTCGACCCCCACGTCGCGTCCGAAGGCGCGAATTTCGCTTCCAGCACTCGCGAGCGCGACACGATTTGCACTCCATTCGAAATTTCGAATGCCCGCTTCAAATCGAAATTTTGGGATTTTATGTTCAGATATTTAAAAAGAAATTTTGATTTTTTTAGATTAAGACACTAATTGTAAGAGAAAAAATAATGATTTTATATTAAGACACTAATGTAAGAGAAAAAAAAATAAAAACACAAGTTTTTTGCAATCTTTTCTTCAATATGTGTTTTTATCATTTTTATAAAATGATGTAAAAAAAAAAAAACTTTCGTAACTCAAAGATTCATAAATTAATAGCAGCGCATGCTTATAAAATATCAGAAAAATTACTTTCTAAATGTAAAAGTAATTAAAATTTTCCAAAATTCCCAACACTTAAACAATGCGTGAAAAAATGATGTTCCTTTATTCGATTTGCAATAATCACAATTGATATTGAAATTGATTTATCATATTGCTATTGAAATATGAATCGCGAAATTCTGAATGCAATTCAAACTTTAAATCACTCGACGAAAAAAGAATTACCGGAATTATCGAAAATTACTCCGATATTTTATCAACTATCGAAATCAAATCGATGCATATACATAATTTCACTCGCGCATCCTTTCCGTAGAAACCGCTCGAGACCCCGAATAACAATAAACGATATGTAATAACGGCACTCCCGATATCTTCGATATCGCACAGACAATGTTTCAACTTGTTTCCATTATTAATGCGAACGATCGGAGACGATAGAGCAAGAGACTCGACATCGACATGACAACTCGCGGTGCGCGGCAGCGTGCAACTGATCCGCCGCTGCTGGCGGACTCGGCCTAGTCGGCGCGGCGCCCCCCTCCACCACCCCCCTTTCAAGCGTACCACGTGACCACCCCACCAGCGCCGAATGGCGGGCCGCGCTCTAACACGCGCGGCTATATTCATGGAATAATATAACCAAAAATTCGCGTCCCGATTTTTGTCACATATCTATAGAAAGTACGTACCGTGTATTTATGGCCCCGGCGAACGGGGGAGAACAATGAAGTCGTCGTAGCGAAAAACGTTTTATCTCTGACCTCTCCCGGACCTCGTTTTACGGACCAAATTTTCCAAAGGCAGCGAAGTCCCGAAGGCGCAGCGGCACACATTTTTGGAGCGATGTTATCTCGTACATGTGTAATTTTAACTCTCTATACGAAGATGTGGCACTTTTTTCGACACTACCGACACTCGTAATTAAATCCGCGGCACTAATTCGATATGCCCGACACTCGTTTCACTTTCGACGAACAAAAGAAGTGCGAAAAAGCGGAACTACCGCAACACTTTACAGGACTCGAACGAGCTGAAGTATGCAGCGCATTCACGCACCTTTCGGCCTTTCTTGCCCCATCACGTGGTACACATTAAACATTTAAATTTACTGCAATGATTCGAACACTTATTGGACACTTAATTCACTTAATTTTCCAATATTTAATTTGCGCGAAAAAGCGAAACTATCGCAACTCACGACTAAAACACTTTACAGGATTCGAACGAGCTGAAGTATGCAGCGCATTCACGCACCTTTCGGCCTTTCTTGCCCCATCACGTGGTACACATTAAACATTTGAATTTACTGCAATGATTCGAACACTTATTGGACACTTAATTCACTTAATTTTCCAATATTTAATTTGCGCGAAAAAGCGAAACTATCGCAATTCACGACTAAAACACTTTACAGGATTCGAACGAGCTGAAGTATGCAGCGCATTCACGCACCTTTCGGCCTTTCTTGCCCCATCACGTGGTACACATTAAACATTTAAATTTACTGCAATGATTCAAACACTTATTGGACACTTAATTCACTTAATTTTCCAATATTTAATTTGCGTGAAAAAGCGAAACTATCGCAACTCACGACTAAAACACTTTACAGGATTCGAACGAGCTGAAGTATGCAGCGCATTCACGCACCTTTCGGCCTTTCTTGCCCCATCACGTGGTACACATTAAACATTTGAATTTACTGCAATGATTCGAACACTTATTGGACACTTAATTCACTTAATTTTCCAATATTTAATTTGCGCGAAAAAGCGAAACTATCGCAACTCACGACTAAAACACTTTGCAGGATTCGAACAAACTGAAGTATGCAGCACATTCACGCGCCTTTAGGCCTTCCTTGCCATGTTACGTAATACACATTAAACATTTAAATTTACTGCAATGATTCGAATACTTGGACACTTAATTCATTTAATTGTCCATTCGACATTCAGATTTAATTTCGTATTTTTTCG
Source organism: Nylanderia fulva (assembly GCF_048542155.1). Classification (NCBI taxonomy): domain Eukaryota; kingdom Metazoa; phylum Arthropoda; class Insecta; order Hymenoptera; family Formicidae; genus Nylanderia; species Nylanderia fulva. The sequence goes on along the minus strand of NW_028190521.1, from coordinate 1,115,478 downwards.
ACATTGATTTTACATAAAACGAGTAAAAAATGTGCTAGCTATGCTAAACTCTACCACCAGATCAAACTGTCACGAGAGAAGTGAAACGACTGAGAAAATATGCGATGTATTGTCAACTGAGACTGCAGTTTACAGGTATCCGAGGCGCAAAAGGAACTCAGCGTATATCAGAGAAAGGAATAGGAAACGAATAGAATGATTTTTTGTATTCTAAAGAAAGAAAGAAAAGAAGCGTTTGATGAATACTAGTCTCTATTGTGAAATAAACTAAAGTGCACGAAATATATGAATAAACCGAAAAGTCTACTTTATTCATTGACTGCGCGTTTCGAATGTACATAAACATGTGTAAGAATTCTTTAGATTTTAACAATAAGCGGTTTTTTATTATATTTCTAAAAGTTTTCCAGTATATCCTTCGGTTTCGTTATGCAATTTACGAGAGGAAATCTACATATTGTGCGTATATTTATGCGTGTGTGTGTGTGTATGTATAGTCTCATAGTGTGCACGCACACGCGTACTAAGAGAGACTGATATATACGATATACCTTTATTCAAACAACAATGCAGGAATGCTTTGCTCCGCAAATACTAGCTGGCAAACGCGCGTATTCAAAAGTTATATAATTAAACTTTATTTATAATATAAATACTATAATATACTGCAATATAATGCAAAACGCAAGAACAAAGTAGTTTGCGTGGGCTTTAGAGATGGCTACCACGACAAAAGAAATAATTATTAATAAATCATAATCGGGAAGAGCTGCATTTAATAAAGGATTAATACAAATAGATCCAATACGGTAACTCAATACTTTGTCGGGGGTGCTTAATTGATTGAGGCCAATTGACGAGCATACATCGCCAGCCGGAGAGAACAATGCAGTAGTCTGCAAATTATTTCAATCACGCAATCAAAGAACGCGACATTAAAGAATTAATTTAAGTCGTTCGTTCGTGCCACTGAAAAAAAATTTGTTAACTGGACTAAATCTTTCAACTAAATTACTATTTTGTTAATTGAACATATATTAATATTTAAGTCGCAAATATAAATATTGTTAGACTTAATACGTTATATTTAATTTAAGTAATTTTATATGTTTAATTAATAAAATAATATTTAATTGAAAGGTTTAGTCAAGTTAACAAATTTTTTTTTACTCGGAAAAATTTGATGTAATTATTTTATTTTATTTTTTTTATAAACAATGCTTATTACATTAATGTTAAAAAAAATAATATGAGTCGTTTGCGTGTGCATTTTGCTTTTTATGTGTTTTAAATCTGTATAAGTCTGCATGTAATTTTTTCTTTTCCCTGCATTAAAATATCTTACACTTCTCATATACACTTTGGCGAAACTCAGATGAAAATCAGGCTCATAAATAATGCCTACGTTATATTTAATCTAAGTAATTTTATATGTTTAATTAACAGAATAATATTTAGTTGAAAGGTTTGGTCAAGTTAACAAATTTTTTTTCACTTGGAAAAATTCGATGTAATTATTTTATTTTTTTTTTTATAAGCAATACTTACATTAATGTTAAAAAATTAATATGAGTCGTTTGCGTGTGCATTTTGCTTTTTATGTGTTTTAAATGTATGAATCTGCATGTAATTTTTTCTTTTCCCTGCATTAAAATATCTTACACTTCTCATATACACTTTGGCGAAACTCAGATGAAAATCAGGCTCATAAATAATAAAAATGGTAGTAATTTAATCAACCAACTCTGGCTATTTAATAATCTTTATTTAATATTCACGACGTTTCGGCCATGGGTTTCGGCCCTTATCAAGTGCTAAAACACAACTTTCTATATACAATAGAAACTTAATTTCTGATCTTAAAATGTGACATGATATAATGTGAAACAATTAACTATATATATATATAAATAATGCCTACGTTATATTTAATCTAAGTAATTTTATATGTTTAATTAACAAAATAATATTTAGTTGAAAGGTTTGGTCAAGTTAACAAATTTTTTTTCACTTGAAAAAATTCGATGTAATTATTTTATTTTTTTTTTTATAAACAATGCTTACATTAATGTTAAAAAATTAATATGAGTCGTTTGCGTGTGCATTTTGCTTTTTATGTGTTTTAAATGTATGAATCTGCATGTAATTTTTTTTTTCCCTGCATTAAAATATCTTACACTTCTCATATACACTTTGGCGAAACTCAGGTGAAAATCAGGCTCATAAATAATGCCTACAATGTACGCGCGCTTTTCGCACCAAGCTTGCCGAGTGCATAAAGGCCGAGTCAATATAGTTGACGATATTGTGGTATAGCGAACGCGCTTTTGTATAAGGAACGCTCGGCGTCTTAATATCGCGGCCGGAAGGATTAACGACGAGACCCACCTAAGAATGGAAGGATCACGGTTGGGATTCTAATTAAACGGAAAATAGCTTCATTAAGTTCGTAACAGCCCCGGGGTCACACTCCACGATGCTAAACCTATGTCGGGAACGAAAGGAGCCAACCGATCTCTCCCTCCCTTCTCTCCCCCTCCCTCCCATCATTCGATGTAAGCACGTGGAGAACATGTAACGAGAAGTCGTGTATTTCGTAGACGAATATGATAAGCATCAATATTAGCGAATCGGGGTTATGTATCCGAAATTAATTGGCAAAGTTTTTCGCATAAATTAGTGCAGTGGTGGTTCGCCAATCGTAAGATAAGGCAGTAGGATGATTGAATATATGTTACATATGGTACATTAAATATATTATATTACATATAATACATAAAATTATAGAATAGAAATTTTACAGTGTTATAATCAGGCTAATCAGAAATTTGTAATAATAATAATATAAAAAAAATATAAAATATATATTAATATTTAATATATACATTTTAATATTAAATATTAATGTATTTTATATATATTAAATATATTAATATTTAATACAAATATTTAATATTAAATATGATATAAAGATATAATAAATATGATATAAATAATATATAATAAATTTTTTATATTAATATTATTATAAATTTCAGATTAGTCTGATTATGGCACTGTAAAATTTCGAATTTATGATTTTCCTCGATTTTTTCAACGACATACTTTTTCTCGGCCGGTATTTTACAGTTTATCATATAGCGTCTTCGCATCGCACGTTGCTTTACGAGCGAAACACTCTCGGATATCCTCCATTGACGTTGCATTTTTCGAAGGAAGCGTTTTGCGGCCGTCGACAAAGAATCGCGCATCAAGTGGACAAGGGAGCGATGCGCTCTATATCATTTTATCGTTCGTACGATGTCGTAAAACGAGCTTTAACGAAAGAAAGTTCCACCTATATGTATATACGCTCATATACTCACGTGACATTTCAAATTAAATATAGACGCTTGTCGTTTTATGCAAAGAAAAATTATTCTTTTTTTAAACAAATCTTTTCGCATAATTCGAAGAAAAATATTATACAGAAAACTTTGTTTTCTTGTTAAAAACGGTCCCCATTAAAATTTTTGTGTTACATATTTAACACACTCACGTGTTAATTTTAGATATTGCTGTTGTGTTCATTTAACTTAAATATTAAATTATTAAAACAACTGAAAACAGGAATAAAAATAACACAATATACATCTAGTTTTAATTTTATACAAGAAATAGGTTCTATTTTACTAGTGACAGGATTTATCTGTTAAAATTTACAGGAAAAAAATGTTGATTTTTTTATTTTATAAGTAGGGATGATAACATATTTTTAGTTAAATTTTACATTAAAACTATGTTAATTTTACACAAAATATATTTTAAATTACAGGATTTATCTGTTAAAATTTACAGGGAAAAAATGTTGATTTTTTTATTTTATAAGTAGGGATAATAAGAACATATTTTTAGTTAAATTTTACATTAAAACTATGTTAATTTTACACAAAATATATTTTAAATTACAGGATTAATCTGTTAAAATTTACAGGAAAAAAAATGTTGACTTTTTTTTATTTTTTAAGTAGGGATGATAAGAACATATTTTTAGTTAAATTTTACATTAAAACTATGTTAATTTTACACAAAATATATTTTAAATTACTTGAAGTTTTGCATTTATTTTGTGTTAAAATATTAACACAGTATTTGTGTTTTTATTTAACATACCCGCATATTATGTTAAATTAACACAAAAATTTTTGTGGACCGTTTGGGACCTGTGATATCTGTTAAATTTAACACAAATTGTTCAACTGTGTATAAATCTTCATATTTCTCAATTAATTTAAATCTAATTTTTTTTAAATTGTCACGGATAATATAAAATACGTACACTGTAAACAAAAATTTGTTAGCTTGACTAAACCTTTCAACTAAATATTATTTTGTTAATTGAACATATAAAACCATTTAAATTAAATGTAACATATTAAATCTAACAAAACGTATATTTGACTTAAATATACATTACTAATATATATTCAATTAAGAAAATAATATTTAGTTGAAAGGTTTAGTCAAGTTAACAAATTTTTTTGTATAGTGTACATTATTATAATATATGCACCAGAGAAAACTATATAAAATCGAAACACACGGCCTGATAAAATCTCAAAAGCTCGACCTTTTGATTTTTCCGCAGGTTAAATCACGACGATGCATATATGTACTCGCAATAATGCTAGTACGCGAGAGCTCGTTAAAAAAAAGAGAAAAAAAGCAATAAAAAGAGGCAAACGAGGCGAGCACGCGCCGCCGAATTGGCGATTGCAAATTGCGGATCCGCGAGGACGGCTTCCACGGACCAAAGAGGCAGAATGGTAACTGGAAGAGGACGCGAAAGGGAGAAGAGTAAGAGGAGGAGGGGATCGCGCGCTGAGGAAAGGCAAAGGCAGAATGCAACGAATTCGAAAAGAGCGGAGTCCTGCGCCTGCATACGTAATGCCATTGAGCCATTGTCAACCGGCACCGGCCCCCTTTTGTCTACCCGAGGGGATGAAAGCGGGGAGGCGGAGGAGGAAGCGGCACAGTCCGCGAGCCGCAGGAAAATTCTGATCGCACCGATATCGATCTTCGGCCGATCATTTGCATGCTCATTGTTCGACGACGCCGGCGCCGACGAACAATATTCCCGTATAGTCGCGAGCTGTCCAAACAGATTTTCTTCAACTCTCTCTCCTCGCGTCGGGGTGAGATGCGCGAATGTCACGAGGAAGGGTGTGCGATCGTGAATTTGAGAAGAAAAATTCAGGCTGCTTTATAGTGATTCTAATCGCGAAATTATCATATCTTTGCACGAGCAATATGAAAAAACATTATTATTATATGTATAATTATATAATTGATTTTTTTATTATATAATTATATAAAAATTGATTTTTTTGTATTACACGTGCAGGCAAAGTGGCACTTTGTGTGCGTGTTTTCTGTGCGGAAAGCGGCCGATTTCCCACGCCGCCATCTAGCGGCGACGCGGTGAGTGAATAAGCCGCGTTCAAAGCCATTGCTTACGGCTGAGCCGCGCTCAAAGTCATTGCCCACGGCTATTCCCGCACTGTGCCGCTGCAAGATGGCGGCGTGCAATCGGCCACCTTGCGCACAAAGCCACTTTGCCTGCACTTGTAATACAAAATAGTATGTGTATCACGTGCGGATTGACAATTGTTCACTCGTGTGGGGTGGTCGCACTCGCCTTCGGCTCGTGCGTCCATCCCCCGCACTCGTGACCAATTGTCAACTTTCCGCACTTGATACACAATATACTATTATATGCTCATGCAATATGTTAAATTAATTAGAATTAATATTTATAATATTATATGCAGGTGATAAAAAAATTAATTATTATATGTATATTACATAATTGTAATTACATAATTGATTATACATATAATAATTTATAATATAATTATATGATAATTTTTTTATATGCTTGTGCAATATAAAAATTATATTGTAAATTAATTAGAATTAACATTTGTAATTTATATAATTAATATATAATATTTTAAATATCAATTTTCCTATATAAATATATCATATTTATTATGATATGCAGAGAGAAATGTCTATTTGATGGATTGAAAAAATGTTTTTTGCCGTTTGCAATTTGCGATTATCGCGATATGAAAATTTTGCATTCTTCAGAAGAGAAAGATAACATTATTTTCGACTTGAAATATCTTTTTTGGCGCTCTCATACAAAAAGGCAGAATCTCTCCTCTATGATGTGTCGGCAAACGGGAAATAGGGAGATGAGCAATAGGACGGGAGAAAACGGTGCAGAAGTAACGAAGGGAGACGGTGAAAGAAAGAGAGAAGGAGATACATCGCTGCACATATTTTTATGTCACAGCGGTAGAGGCGATGCATTGTTGTCGCGAGACAAAAGCAAATGTGGCGGAAAAATTGCGGGGAAAAGACGAGGCGCGGGGTTTCGTGGCGTTCGGGACGAGTGTCGGGAGGGTTGAAAAGAGAGTGGGAGAGAGGACCGAAGAATGGGAAGGAAAGAGAGAGAGAGAGAGAAACACAGAATAGAATGGGTTAATGTAGGATCTCGCGCGATTACTTGACGATTATTTTTACCGAATGTTCCGTGAAATCCACGCGCAAGAGTGTACACAAGTCACGCTCAAGCAAGATCGCGTAATAAATAAACGAGTGTCGTAAATTTAAACAAATTATGAGATGAGAGAAATATGGCGCGTCAGAAGAGATCTCAACGAGACATGAGACACTTTATATACCGGAGGCGCGGAAACGTGTTTCTATAAAAATATTTTTTCTGCGTATAATATAATATTTGCTCATATTTATAAAATTTATAATTATAAAAATTTATAATAATAAAATTCACACTACAAAAAATTTGTTAACTTGAATAAACCTTTCAACTAAATTATTATTTTGTTAACTGAACATTAGTATTTAAGGGGGTCCTAAAACAAAATTGAGTTTTAGTTCTGTTTTATCGACAAAATTCAACTATAAATCTATTTATTGGCTGTACGGATTGTTTTGTACTTAAAATTAGAACACTTCGCATTTTGTTAAATATTAATACTTTAATTTTTATTCAGGAAAAAGATTTATCAATCTGTATAGTCTTATTTATCTAGGTATAGAATTATGAATTCTTCATCAATTTATAATTCTATACCTAGATATATGAAACTATACAAATTGATAAATCTTTTCCTGTAGAAGTTAAAGTTTAATATTAACAAATGTGTGGAGGCGCTTTAATTTCAGATAAAACACAATCCAATATAGCCAATAAATAGATTTATAGCTGAATTTAACCTCACATTTTGTCGATAAAACAGGACTAAAACTTACCAATATGTTATATTTAATTTAAATATTTTTATAGTTCAACTAATAAAATAATATTTAATTGAAAGGTTCAGTCAAGTCAACAAATTTTTTTTCAGTGCACAAGTCACACATCTATAGTCAAACAACCATCTATTGTATATATATATATATATATATATATATATATATTTGTACGAAATGCGTACAAAAAGATTCGAGTAAATCCCTCCCAAATATTCTGCAAAATTTCCGAGAAAGTCAGAAAAAAACGAGCCTAACACGGTACAGTGACGATTAAAAAAAAAGGAAAGAAAGAGAAAGAGGAAACCGTTCGAGAAGAGACGCAGCGACTACAATTAAGGCAGTCAACCCGTGGCTGGCTGACTCGTTCCATTGAGGGAATTGGCCTGCGCAGGCAGCGAACTATCGAGCAGAATTGAGAGTCGGCAAGGAGATTTCGCAGATTATCAAGCATCAGTTGCCGGGAAGAATAAGCAACCGCCAACCGTCATTTAACTTTAACGCTCCAACTGCCCAGCTCCGTCCCCGGGTTACCCCGAGGGCTTCCGCCGATCCATGCTAATTAAATCTGCCTACATATATATATATATATATATATTTTTTAACTCTCTCCCTCTCTCTCTCTCTCTCTCTCTCTCTACTTGCATCCTGCACAGCGCGAATTCTCGGACGAAGTTGTTCCAACGAGTCTCAAGCACGCTATTTATGCGCGCACGATAAACTAGGTGCTCTCACTTTCGCCTCGATTCATTTCTGCTCCTGTCGCCCATATTAAGCCCATCGCTCCCACCATTCGCAAATTAACCCTCCAGAGTCCATCTTTTATTTTCGGAATTCGTGTACTTTTTTTACGGCGTATTAATGAGTGTAAAAATATGATTTCGAAATTAAAGAGACTTTGACTAAATTGTAAAAAAATGTTGATAATAAAATAGGTATGCGAATAATGTTTTTCTGCGATCTAGGAAAGAAGAATAGTTTCTAGTATAGTTTTCTGTGCGCCGAATTAAATCTGCAAAGAACATTACTTATCACATCAGGTTTTCGAGAAGTGGGGTTGAAACTCCAAAGATGCGTTTTGATTGTTTTTGAAAATTCGTAGCAGGCAAACCCGGTATACAAGAGACTTTGAAAAGGTCTCAAATGAAAGCTTAAACATTGTACTTCAGTATAAAAATATTGAATTTTTTATCGATACCATCGAATCTTAAGCGCGCTTTGTTTTTTAGGAGTAGGTATAGTTGCTGTTTTAAGTAGAACAAATGCCTTATTAGTCCGACAGCAAAATTATTTTACTAATAAAAATTTTAAAAATGAATTTAATAAATAGAATAAGAATAAGAATACAAAATCACATTTTGTAAAAAAATATTTATTTAATTTTGTGCAAACGATTATTGTTTAAACAAAATTATTTTTCAAAGAACGTATTGCGATATTTCAATCTCATATGTTGAATCTATGATTAAAATTTTTACGATTTGCAATAATTATTTTGTAATCAGGCTATACAGAACAATCTTGACACAGTGCGATTATATCCACCCCTATTTGCGGTAAAAGATATTTTTATATTCAAATACAATGTTTAATCTTTCATCTGAGTCCTTTCCGAAATCTGTTGTACATCACATTTTTGCAAATTTTAATCCCAGTTTTCCCAAAAACCTGACAAGCTATTTTGATTTGCAGATTTGGATTCAGCTCACAAAAAACTACACAGAGAGAATTTTCTTTTAGAATTTCCCCTGAAAACCGTAGTAATCGTGGGACAATATGATATTGGAAGAATTTTATAATAGTGTCTCTGATTAATATTTGCTACAATAAAAATATGTATTAATAATATCTACCACAATAAGATATAAAATATGTTCGATCAATTTTAATATGTATACATGTTAAAGTTTTTTATTATGATAAATATTAATCAGAGAAACTCTTACAAAATTCTTTCATATTGTCCTCGCAATTATCATAATTTTCAAGGGCCTTTATTATTAGGAGAGTAAATGCGTTATCCGTATCTCATTCGGACAATTTTCATCCCGTTTTTCGACTACTTTCCTTTCGATGTCAGCAGTCGGAACTGTGTCTTAGCGATGGTATTCTCTTATTCATTTGATTCAGCTATACGGCTTACACTCGACGAAGCACAGGGTAAAGCGCAAGAGTATGTGTTATTCGTTTCCACAATAGCGTCATTGTTGGAGCATTGTGCTTCCACCCCATTCCGTAGATTCGTCGCGAACACTTTACATCCTACTCCTGGACCGTTCACAAATACACACGCACCGGGCTTGCTTTACACGCACGAGATCCTCTTTTCTCCACTTTCTTCGTCGCCTTCTTCCTCTTTTTCTTCCTCTACATCTTCCTCACCTGCTCTCTATCTTTCTCTATTTATATCTCCCATCACGCTTTGCCCATTATCACATAAGAAAAGAGGGTTTCTTATATCACTGATATCGACTATACTCGACGCGATCGGTTCGTAATCATTCTTTCATCAATTTTTAACCAATTTTTGGAAAGAGTTTGTCCATTTGCCTCTTCAAGATGATCCTAACGCTCTGTTTTATCAATAGCAACGTGTGAAGTTGGATTCGACCATGAATCTTTTTATTAGCTATACAGATTGAAAAATCCTTTTTGCCCCCTGTTTGTTAATATTAAGACTTTAATTAAGAATTTAATGAAAAGGATTTATTAATCATGAATTTATGCATTCAAGTATACCAATATTTTGATTGATATACAAATTGATAAATCCTTTTCCACTAGTAAAGTATTAACAAACAGGGAAGCGCTATAATTTCAGGTAAGGAAACAAAAAAAAATTACATTTTTTTATCGATCCTTTTTTAACATTTTTTTTTACATAAATTTGTAACGTTCACAAAGCGTTATTATTAGCCAATAAAAAGATTCATGGTTGAATCCAACTTCGCGTTTCTATCCTTTTATTAGCCATATTGATTGAAAAATCCTTTTTGCCCCTTGTTTATTAATATTAATACTTTAATTGTGGAAAAGGATTTATTAATCACAAATTTATAAATTCAAGTACCAATATTTTGATTGACTAAACAGATTGATAAATCCTTTTCCGCAATTAAAGTATTAATATTAACAAACGTGGGAGCGGCATAATTTCAGGTAAAGAAACAAAAAAATAAAATATTCTTATCGATTCTTTTTTAACATTAGTTTTTTTACACAAATTTATACAGCGTTATTATTATATAGCCAATAAAAAGATTGAAGAATCCAAGTTCGCGTTTCGTATCGATAAAACAGCGCTACAACAGAATCGCCTTAATCGGCGAGATAAGGGAGGAAAAAGTGTCCTTCTTTTTATAAAATTGCCACGAGCAGCGCGGCACAATACCCCAGAATGGTCGACGGTATTTTCCGGCTATAGCGAAAGTTGCGAATATAAACGCGCGCGCCCGGGCGACCATAAACCCCCGCGAATTACTATGTGGCTGTTCACAGGAACGATGCCTGATTAACGACGGCGCGCGGCGCGACATTGTGTCCCAGGGTTGCTCGGAAAGGGGACAACGGACAGTAATGCGCTCATCTCTCAGGCACAATAGAACAATGCGTGCCATAAGTAAAACGCGTCCACTTTCACGAAATACGCGGGCGTAGGTGTGTGTGTGTGTGTGTGTGTGTGTGTGTACATTGTGCTATCGACTGCGCTTCGAAGCTCGCGTATTCTTTAAGTATTGTTACACCCTGCAAGCACTTTTGTATAATAGCTTTTCTCAGATTCTTCAGACGAGTTTCAAATGTATTGCGTGGTAATGCAAAAAATATAAAAACTTACTCCTTTTATTATAGTACTTCGTTACACGTAGGTCGTTTATAAAGTTCGTATATTTACACTGAAAAATATATTTACGTAAAATTACATAGTTATGCTAGGTTTTTTTTGATCCAGCATATTCATGCAATATTGCTAAATATTGATGGAAGATTACAAATTATATGTAATTTTATATGAAATATGTTTCTAAATATTGTCAAGATTAAAAATATTTCACTCAACATGGAATTACACATAGAAATGTATAAATGCTATAAAGTAATGTTCTAAATAAAATGGATAAATACTTATAAAATAAAGTTCTAATAAAGTAGAAATAGTAAATTTAAAATTACATATAATTTTTGCATAAAATAGTAATTTTACCTATTTTTTACATGTATTTTTACATTAATATGTATTTTCACTTTAAAAGAAATGGAAAAATAAATTACAGTAATAAGCAAGTAATTTTCCAATTCTGGACAAGTCATTTCCATGTAAAAATACATGGATCTTTTTCAGTGTACTTATAAGAAAAAAATGAAGTGGTTGAAATTATGTATGATATTTATACAAAATTATATATGTTAGAATTTTATAAAAATTAATTTTGTTTAAATTAACATGAGCTTTTTATCAATTTTCTTAATTTTTAATAAACTACAAAAATGTGTATGTACATATAAAAAAGACTAATTAACATACACAGTTTCAATCTTTTTATTCTTAGCCTTTCTTTTAGAGTTAAAGGTACGAACTTTATGAACGACTCTCATATACATATATGTCATAGTGCGTAAAATATTTCTGTGACAAATTATCAATAACATGTTATTCGACCTTGGTCTATTTCTGACATACTTCGGCTTTGTTATCATTCGTGCGCTGACACTTGAATGGGAAAAAGAAAAATAATACGAAGCACTCCGAATTCTTTTTCTAAATGCGATCGATAATAAAAAAACTATTTGCAACGATAATATAATTAATAAATAAGTAACTTGTACAATTTATGTGTTATTATAATACATATATCGCGATAATAGGTCTCACGAAATTGTCCGCGTAATTTTGTCATACAATTAATATTTCATTTAATTAAGATCATCACAATGATATAAATCCAAATTATGAATTATTGTTTCGTTGGGTTTCTGTACGGTCAATAATTATTTTTTTCAAGATATTTCGAGTTAAATATATTTTCAATGATCTTTCATTGTTAATTTTTTGACAAAAATTTTTTATTCAAGTCTCTCATTTGGAATTTTCCCAAACAAAAAGAAGTTGGCAACGAGATTACTATAAGTCGCCGACGAACAAAAAAGATCCAACGCACGAGCCACCGTCAAGCAATGCGTGGAAACAATGAGGAGAAGGAAGAGACGCTATCGCGTAACAATGTGGACAATGGATAGATGGCTTCAACGAAAGAGAGAGAGAAGAAGAGAGGAGCAAGCAAAATTTGTGAAAAGTGCGAACACAAAACAAAGCAAAGTAGAAGGCTGTGGAGAATTTAGCTACCTAAATTGTATTTCTTTTGACGCTTCTTTGAGTGACAAATTGTTACCCTGATGAACGCGAGAGTTGTGGTCGAAAACAGTAATGCATTCAAAATATGTACGAACAGCTTTGTTATACTTATACAGGGTGTATCTAAATAAGTGCGAAAAATTTGAGATGATTCTTTGTCGAAAATTAAGGGGGGTTTCTTATATAAATATATGTTCTTTTATCCCTCCCTGCGGAGTTACACTTGTCTAAAGAGAGAGGTAAAAATTAAGTTTTTATTTTTTTTATATTAATAAATATTTTTTTTATTAGTAAAAAATATCCACCAATTTTCATTTTTGCAACCCCCTTTAATTTTCGACAAAGAATAATCTAAAATTTTCACACTTATTTAGATAGATCCTGCATAAATATTTATTGATGGTTTACAAATGTCATCACAGAGCTTTAATATATATCATCAAGCTGTAAGTTTGAATTTAATAAGAAACGCTATTTAGGAAGATAATAATAATAAAATTAATTAATAAAATAATAAAATTTATAGAATTAATTTTATATACCTATACATATTTATTGACAGTACACAATCACATGGAGCCTTAATATATCATTGAGCTGTAAGTTTGAATAAAAAAATGCTATGTAGGAAGATAATAATAATAGAATTCAATAATAAAATTATACAATTTAATTTAATATACAGGGTGTATCTAAATAAATGCGCAAAATTTTAGAGATGATTCTTTGTCGAAAATTAAGGGGGATTTCTTATATAAAAAATATATTCTTATATCCCTCCCTGAAGAGTAAAAATATCTACCAAGTTTCATTTTTCTAATTTAAGAGTATATGTTTATATAAGAAACCCCCTTAATTTTCGCCAAAGAATCAGCTCCTAAAATTTTTCGCACTCTTATTTAGATCCGCCCTGTAAATTGTTATTTATACCTATACAATACCTCATATACATATATTTTTCTCCTCGGATATTCCCTTAATTAAATCGAGCCGCTTGTGTAAAAACGCGTTCGACACTTTAAAGCAGACGAGTCAAGTCAAGAGAGAGACAGGCCCGATGACCTCAAACCTCTAGGCGCTTTTAATCATCGCGCATCTGGATAACAAAAAGGGAGCCGGTTAAGGTGCATCCACGACGACGCGGCAAAGCGCGGAGCTGGCACGTGAACGGGTCCGTCTACGATGAGCTTTATGATTGAAAGAGAGAGCTGTGGGACGGGTTAACAATGTGCGCGAGCGAGAAGGAGAATGTCAAGTGGACATTGTTGACGGTGACAATGCCGCTGAAATTGCCGGAGGACAAAGAGGTCTTATGATGATGCTGCTGGCGAGCGAGCGAGCGAGCGAACGGAGCGAGTTGCTCGTGGACAGGGACACCACTGTATTCTCCCGCTTCACCCCTTTGCAACCAACCCCTTTCTCCGCAACACTCCTTCGCCACTTCCCGCTTTCTCTTCCCCCGCGCATTATCTGTCATTCTCGAATACTCCGGTATTCCGATATCACGTGTGCGGCATCTTTGCTCACGAATCTCTCTGTCGCTCATTGATCCCTTTATAACGGTGTATCTCTTCCAATAATTTTATTAAGAATATGCGAAATAATATGGAAGCTCTCGCATCTGATCTGGCGCGCGCAAATATTAAGGCCGAAAATTAGTTTTTCATTTGTTTATACTTCTTTCGAATGTTTCAGTGCATCCTTTGGGCATCCTCAGTATATATATAATAAAAAATTATATATATATATATATGTAATAAAAAAATCTACGTGTTATAAATCAGCGTCTTATAGGTATCTTTTGTAAGTCCTTTCAATTATATATATATATATATATTGAAATATAATATTTTTATATTACAATATAATTTTAATTATATTAATGACATTAATTTATAATAATTTATCTGTAATATTATAAAAATTAACATATTATTAATAAAATTAATTTATAATATTTATTTATAATATTATAAATTTAATATATAATAAAATATATAATATATATATAATTTAATATATAATAAAATTTTAATTATTAATTATATGTAACGAGTGTTATTGAGAATAATTTTTTGATAAGATAGTGCCTTTCTGGACTATCATGCTTTAAAAAAATTGACGAGGTTGCACATTGTTACAAAAAATTCAAATGTATAAAACAATTCATCATACTCGATCGAGCGACTTCTTTTAATATCATTATTCCCTCAGGAAGGACTTGAACCTTTCGAAGATAATTCGTGACCTTTTACGCGAGCGGAAGAAGTTAATCGACGTTATCTTTTCATTCAAGTGTCTCTTGCAAATAACATCACGAATGTAATTAACAGTATATATTTATTGAATTAATCTCAGTAAAAAATGTTGATCAAAGATTCTTCGCTTGATATTAAAAATGCATTAAAAAATTCTCAAAATTTACGAAAAGAAAATCTAATCGCTACACTGTAAAAAAAAATTCGTTAACTGGACTAAACCTTTCAACTAAATATTATTTTGTTAATTAAATAACATATAAAAATAATTAATATAAATGTAACATTAAATCTAACAAAACGTATATTTGACTTAAATACTAATATATGTTCAATTAACAAAATAGTGATTTAGTTGAAAGGTTTAGTCAAGTTAACAAATTTTTTTACAGTGTAACTGCGTAATAATAATTTTTTATTCTTCTGGGGGATGAATATTTCAGATACATGAAATTTTCAAGGCCGATGTTGAGTTCGCGCTTTTATCTACGTGTTACATTATCACAAATACACACGCATACGGTGCCTATACTAATACACGTATATTCAAGAGGGTTTATATATAGTATATATGTATATATGCATATATATATATATATATATATATATACAATATATATATATCGCCAACGTTCCTTGCTTTCATTCGTTCGCGGAAAGAAGTAAAGAGCTTTGTCGCCGCGGCATCAAAAGCTTGAATAACGCGACGATGAAAGAAGGAAGTATCGGTACAAGAAACTGCACAGTGAATACTGAAAAGAATGTTGTCGCGAGGAGGAGGGCGGATGAGGGGGATGAAAGAGTTAAGAAAGAGCGGGAGCGAGCGACATTGCAAAAAAAAAGGAGAGACAGATAGTAAGATAGGCAGAAAGAAAACGGGAGGGGATGACGAGAGGAAAAAAAGAGAGGGATGCGCTCTCTCTGAGAAGAAAACCTTTTGAGGGAAAGTGATGAGCATTTCTGTGGGAGATCTAATACAAGAGCGTCGAGAGGTAGAGAGACATATCGGGAAAAATTAAAATATATATCTTATCAAATTAGCGCACCGCGTCTCTTAAAAAATTACCTCGTTGAAAGAAATAATGGTTGTTATTTTATTATGATGTGTTGTGTTTCTTTAGGAAAATTTGAAGATGAATATTGATTTTCATTATCTTCCGCGAAAATGATTCTATAAATTTAAGAAATCATTGAGAAATATTATTTATAACAATACTTAAAAATAATACTTGAAGCATTTATGAGCAAAATTGTGCCAACAAATTGAAACGCGAATTGTGGATTTATAATAAATAATAAAAAAATTATTGCAAGATTTCAATTAATTTTTAAATTAATTTTGAAATTCAGAATTAATATAAGAAATCTTTATATTATTTATTATACATCTTTGTATACGTACGTATTGTATAATAATGCTAATAAAAGTTTTTAAAACAAAAATTTAATCAAAGATAAGAAATACAAAATAATATTTTAATGAACAAAAAACTTTTTTGTAAAGAAATATATAATAAAATAAAAATTTTATTATATTAATTTTCATAATCCGACCCTTTTTTCTTAGATTCGACTTCATGCTAATATTTTTTCTTTTCTTAATTTCTCGATTTTTAATTTATGTTCTAGAAAATTGTTTCTGAATTTCAATTAAGTTTAATTTTGTTTTAATTTAATTTAATTTTGGTCAGTTTAATGACATTTTGTTTGCGTCTGCGCAAGTAAATTTGCTAACTTAAATTTAATTAAATTTAATTAAAATTTAACTAATCTGTCTCCTCAAAAAATAAAATGGAGGGATGAGATAAACATATAAAACTAGATTTATAATTAAGGAACATTTTGTTAAACGTAGCAGTTTAAGCAACATATATTATCGAAAAACCAGTACTCAGGATCTCTAGTTTCAGAAAGACTTTTGCCTTGAAAAAAATGTCTCGTTTATATGCGGTTCGAAATATACAGAAAAACTGTACAAAAGTATCGCGACGTGTCTATAGAATTGTAAATAGTAACAATAAATGCCGGATGGAAAGGCAAGCGGCGGAATACATCGGAAAGAATTGCTGCACTGACAAATGCCGCCTCTATATATACGTACGTATATATGCATCTATATGTATATGCATCGGATGCGTCTACGTCTTTCGCGTCTGATTGTCGACGCTAGCGGTCGTCGCGCTCTCTAGCGTTCGCGAAAAGAGAAGTCGTTTCCAGCAGCGCGTTCCTGCATTTTGTTGCGAAGAGCGGTGGGCGAAACAATGTAGCTTTTGTGGGGCAAAAGAAACGGGCAGAGCCCGCCTAAAGAGAAAAGCTAAGAGCGATTGAAATACGCTCGTATATGTCCGCCCTTCCCCTCTTCCACCATTTTATTCCCTCCTCTTTCGAAATCTTGCCACCCTTGTTTCCGCGCCTTTTATATTTTGTATTACAATAAATGTGTGTAAAATGTATAAACGTGTGTGTGTTTCGCGCACACAAGTACGTATCTTTATGTATGAATTCGTATAAAGTTAAATATGTCGCGGCACATAATTTTCCAAAATTTCTTCCTACCAGGGTTGGGTAAGTTAATGATTTTTTTAAACTATGTTATATAAATTAAAAGTAGCATGAACAAAAAATTAACACTTGTTAAAGTTAAGTTCAGATTAATTTAATTAAAGTTAAATCAAAAATTTATTTTTAGAAACTTTATTTATATTATATTAGAATTTTGTTTCTTAATTAATTTAAAATAATAAATTAAGAAAATGCTGGACTAAAAAAAATTAAGTTTTGTGTTATCAATAGAAAAGAGAGATTAAATTCGACTATAAATCTATTTATTAGCTATACAGATTGTTTATTACATGAAATTATAAGCTAACGCAATTTGTTAACATTAATACTTTAATTGTGGAAAAAGATTTATCAATCTGTATAGCTAATCCAAATATAAATAAAAAAAATTAAAATATTTTAATTTTTTAAATTTATATTTTGATTGACTATACAGATTGATAAATCTTTTTCCACAATTAAAATGTTAAATTAATATTAACAAACTGTGTTAGCTTATAATTTCAGGTATTAAATACTCTATATATGTGGCCAATAAATAGATTTATAGTCGAATCTAACTTCACTTTTCAATGAAACAGAATTAGTTCGACATCCTCTTAAGGTTCCTTGATCCTCACCGTGGCTATGTTAAATTGTGAATTTCTATTCTCTTTTCTTTTGACAGTCAATCAATAACCGTAAAATAATTTTAAAAGTATATACTAAAGCCATCTAAATTTGTATTTCACCAAAATATCTTTTTATCTCAAAATGGCACGCAAAAATTTTCATCGTGCATTTTTTCGCCTCTGACGTCACAAAATGACGCGGCGAGGACCAAGGAGCCTTAACCCCATAACTGGTATCGTGGGGTTATTTGAAACCCCAACATAAAATACTTTCTCATTAGTGGGATATTATATTTTTATAGTCATTTATTTAATTAAATGAAACAATACACTCTTCCAAAGATCAATCAATCATATCAGTCATTTATTGATGTGTTGTTAATAATTACATAACTTTTCTAAAATCACTATAAGAGAGTTGGTTTTTACACCTCTTGGGTCATTTTTGACTCCATGATACCACCCAACAAACACAGTATATAAATGTTATATACTTAAGCATGTTACATGTAACGTATATATTAGTTGTAATTTCCCACTCATAGATGTAACATTTTTAATATTACATATATTACATTGTAGTTATATTGTCATTATATCCCAAGATAGCACTGACTTATCAATACATCAATGTGCTATTTGGTATATAATTACAATATAACTACAATGTAATATATGTTATATTAAAATGTTACATCTATGAGTGGGAAATTACAACTAACATGAATGTTACATGTAACGTACACGTTATATTACCTGTTATATTCCGTTTTATTATAGCAATGTAACAATTATATATCGGTGTTTGCTGGGACACCTCTTGGGTCATTTTTGACTCCATGATACCACCCAGCAAACACAGTATATAAATGTTATATACTCAAGCATGTTACATGTAACGTATATGTTAGTTGTAAATTTCCCACTCATAGATGTAACATTTTTAATATTACATACATTACATTGTAGTTATATTGTAATTATATCCCAAGATAGCACTGACTCATCAATACATCAATGTGCTATTTGGTACATAATTACAATATAACTACAATGTAATATATGTTATATTAAAATGTTACATCTATGAGTGGGAAATTACAACTAACATGGATGTTACATGTAACGTACACGTTATATTACGTTTTATTATAGCAATGTAACAATTATATATCGGTGTTTGCTGGGCAGTTAAGGGTTAATGAACGTGAACTTGAAGATCGTCAACAAAACTGTAACTGGGAAAGAATTTAGGAAGGGGACCAGAGGGAAGGTGTAAGGGCAAAAGAATGGGAAAGTAACGACGAGGACCACGAGAATAGGAACGACGCGGTCGGCAATCTAAGGGGGTGGTTATAAAGAGGGGAGGTATGTGTCGAAGAAGCGAGTATTGGTAGACGCAGATCGGAAAGAGATGGGGGTGGCAAGGGGTGAAAAGGGAGAGGGACCGAGGGGAGCAGCACATAGGGAGGCGGTATGGAGGTGGTTGCAGGTTGGTAGTCAAGACTGCCTTCAGATTTCCAGAGTGAAGCATTGTGTTCCGAAGGCGCATTGTCCTCGCGTCGGCGGGAACTCGACAATGCCGAGTCCGTAAGTTAGTAACCCTACCGTAAAAACTTATCTCTCTCTCTCTCTCTCTCTCTCTGTCTCTCTCTCTCTCTTCGCCTTTTCCCGAACCTTCGCCGCGACCTCTAGCCTCCCGTGATTCCGTTCGATTTCCAACCTCCGCGTCCCGATCCCCCGCGATTCTTCCCTACCGCCCCCTCTTTATTGGCGCATTCTCGACCCTGAGTCCCGGCGTTCCAGAAGATCCCTCCCTCTCTTTCTCTTCGGGTTACGACAGAACAATTCCACGCCGCGGAGATCTGACGTCCTCCTTCTTGCGGATTCAAGCCAACCGTTTCGCGTAGCGAATTCTCGCGGATTAAGAAGACGAGCAACCTCCCGTTTCCTCTACCCACGAGTGAGACTTCCGGTATCCGGCATTGCGTGATCCACAAGTGTGCTTACGAGGCACATCTGAATATATTGTTATTATTGTGACAGATTATATTTAAAAATCCACTGATAAATAAATAAATAATTATTTAAATAATTATTCAAATAATTATTTAAATTGCTCCAATTTTTATCATTTTATTTTCCTAGCACAGTTACCTTTTGGTTTTATTTGATTTATAGTGCGCACAACAATTTCTCTTTCATTCATTGAGACTGTTTGAAATCGTAGCTATTTAAGAAGAGTCGCTTTTGCATTGATTTTTCTCTTTAACATATTTTGTGAAAATAAAATGTGTTATTTTTCGTTAATAAAATTCTTTGAGCAGTTATTTTATTATCAATTTATTATTAGCAATTCTTTGATTATTCACTGAAAAAAAGAATTTGTCAACTTGACTAAATATTATTTTGTTAACTAAACGTGTAAAAATATTTAAGTTAAATCTAATGAAACATAATTTAGTTAAAAGATTTAGTCGAGTTAAAAAAATGTTTTTCAGTGTATACCTATTATTTTATTATTTTAGTAAAAAACAAAAATAAAATAAAATAAAAAATTAGTATAACAAACTATGTGAATAAATAAAAGTAAATTTTTAGTTAAATAAAGTAAAATATGTTTTTTATAAGTATATTATTATATTATTTTTCAAATTGAATTCTTTTATTTTGTAGCATAAAATTATTCAAACAAAATCAGACGTGCTCGTAGAACATCGCATAATCGTGGCCCGCAAGGAACTAAATTGAACTTTGGTATTCCACGATAGGAATACGTCTTAGAGTATATCTTTCTCATGAAAAAGAAGTCGCAATTATTAGAGGAATTAATTTCCTTTTGATAAAATAATTATAATTGAAGGAGAAGCACAAGAATTCCAATTACTTCGCTTATATATTACCATTATTTTTTTGTTGATCGATAACTTAACGCTACGTCCTCTCTTGAACTAACTAATGATAACAGCAACTACGCAGTCTGCAAAGTGTTAATTGTATCGATGAAGCACAGCGGCGCGCGATTCCGAGAGTCGGAAGTGAACGTTCCGGGGAGCGGATACAAACATCAAGGGTTGGCGGGTGGTCCTCTCCTCTCTCTCTCTCTCTCTCTGTCTGTCTTTCTCTGTCCCATCTCATTGGAGGACTCAAGTTGCTGGCCAGCCGGACAACGCGCGGTCGCCGGACAAAGCTCCTCTAATTGTCCCCATCAGCGACGAAGAATGGACCGCGGGCCTGCCTCTGACAATTTCATTTGTAATTTACATAAGGCTTATTAAAATCACAATGAACGAAGAGACGTTCCGTCGTTGCTGCGTCGCGCGACGATAACCGATAACGAGGATGACCCGCGATCGACCCTTGCAATTTCTCCCAAAATTGTTTATCGCATTTATCAAGGATATATTTACAGGGTGCACGGTAGAAAAATGTGTTATCTTGTTAAAAATGGTCCCCGTTAAAATTTTTGTGTTAAATATATTTAACACATTTATTACTGTTCTGTTAATTGAACTTAAATGTTAAATTATTAAAAGAACTGAAAAAATGTAAAAATAACACAATGTGCATCTATTTTTAATTTTACACAATAAATATGTTCTGCTTTATTAGTGACAGGATTTATCTGTTAAAATTTACAGGATAAAAATGTTGACTTTTTATTTTATAAGTAGGGATGATAAGAACATATTTTTAGTTAAATTTTACATTAAAACTATGTTAATTTTACACAAAATATTTTTAATTACTTGAAGTTTTGTGATATCTGTTAAATTTAACAGAAATTTTTAACTGTGTGTAAAAAGGTCGGTTATTTCGGAAATATAACGTTTTATAAAAAATTGTTTCAGATACAAGTTGTAGGATTTAAAATAATCTATTTAATAATTGTATCAATTTGAACTGGATTGCCAATGTCAGGGCAAGGTTACCTTAAATTTTTTGAAATAGAACCCTCTATTTTTATTACATATTCTTGTAGCTTATCTCGAGATCTTTCCAAAACACTATAATTAAGCTATTTTTCATTAAATATTTTCCGAGTTATGAAACTTGAAATTTACAGTATTTTGACATAAAATATAAAATATCTTGTAAATTTTTTTAAAGCAACAATATGTTTTTCTTATACCAATTAAGTGGTCTCATTATTCTGTACAATAAAATAAACAATTTTACATAACTTGGAAAATACTTAATAAAAAAATAACATGGAAAGTTGTCGACTTACAAGAATATGTAATAAAAAATAGGGGGTTCCATTAAAAAAAAATAAAGTAACTTTGCTCTGACATTGGCGATGCCATCCAAGGTCAAACTGATAAGATTATTAAATAAATTATTCAAAATTCTACAACTAGTATTTAACATATTTTATTGTAAAACCATATGTTTCCGAAATAATCGAGTGTTCCGATCTTTTTGTTACATCCTTTATGTATAATTGTAGAGAGTGACGCTAGTTTTCTTATATTTTTATACTTTCTCGCAAAACCCTCCCTTCCTTTCATTCGTGTAATTGAGCTTATCTCCTTGGAAGAATAAAGAGAAGAGAATATAAATTTTTTATGGAAATCCGAAATATACAATTCTAATTTCTAAAATTTACAGAAAAGATGGTTCAAAGATTTTATTTTTTAAATAATTTTGCAATTTTTATAAATAACTATGTAATTATTTTCTTATTCTTTTCGTTTTCTTTTAAATAAATCTTTGAAAAGCTATTCATATGTTAAAGAATTTATAACAATCTAAATTTTTCTTTTTGCAGTTTGTTTTGCTCACACAATAATTATTTACATTTAGATTCTTTAAAGTGTAATGAATCATTTCCTCATTTTTGTCGTCTCTTGAAATAAATTTTTGCAAAGCTACTTATGTATGAAAGCATTTATAAATATTTATCTTTTTAAAAGAGCAAAGAAAAAGAATATATGTTTTTTTATTTAAATAAAAATTAAAATTTTTTAAATTTATAAAAATAGATGATTTAAAGCATATTCTTATAGTAAATATGTGAATCATTCATTTTTATTATTTTGTCTCTTGAAATAAATCTTTGAAAAACAATTTATGTGAAGAAGAATTTATCTCATTTCAAGTGCAGAAATTTCTAAGGATATAAGTATTTAAACCAAAAAAATTAATGAAATTGCATTTTTTGATGTATAGTGCTATAAGATTATAAAAGTTTCTCATCAATCAAGAAAAAAAGGGACTAAAATTTCTTTAATTGATCAAACAAACAATGTCAATTCAAAATAATTATTTTTAGTTAATTAATTGGGTAATTAATTCCTGATTAATCTTCTAATTAATTAAGGACTTAATAGGAAATCTATTACTCCTTTTCTCATTTTCCTAAATTAAAACATTTGTTAATTTTTATATCTTTGAAAAATATTTCTTATTTTTTTTATCCTAAAATTCATTTTATATATTTTCTTACATTTCTATACTGTTTTAATTGCATTATAAACTCTGTTCTTTTTTTACTTATATTTTACATTAATATTATATTCTATTTTATATGACTACTTTTGAATCTATTTTCATTATTATTACTATATTCTCTATCTCTTTATTCCATATTGCAATTTTTATTTCCTTAAAGAAAAAAGAAAGACACGTAATACTGAAAGATAGCTCCATCCTCTCCAATTTTGGCGAAACTTTACAATATTGTGTATTTTTGTGCGTATAACACGAATCTGTAAATTAAAATTATCGCTCTCAAGGAGAAAAAAGTTACAATGGGCCGGATTTTAATTTACAGATTCGTGTTTTATGCACAAAAACACACAATATTGTAAACGGTGCTCTATTGAGTTTATCTCGACATGATATCTGGTCAATACTTGGGCGTATATTTTTATTAAACATTTTTTGCGGTATATTGTGTTTCTACCAAGTTTATCATATTTTCATAAAACGCCATAAACTGCCATATATTTATTATTATTATTATTATTATTATTAGAGTACCTTAGAATTAACGGAGGTGGTGGCAATTTTTCTAAACCCTAATTCTCAGTGCAACAATAATATATAGATATTAATCGCAATATAAACTGATATAGTTTATTATTCGCAACATTTTCGGTGCAAAAATTTAAAATTCAATATATATATTGAGCGTAATAATAACTTACCTACAGAAATGCAACCAGAAATATGTAGAAAATAATGATCAAAATACACTCACCTTCTCTTTCCCTCGAAAGGAGAAACCTCTCCAAAGAAATATCAAGTATAGTATTTTAATATTTATGAACATCATTGATTAAATCTTCAAACTAATAATCTATTTTATTTATGGTTTTGTGACAAAATATTTATTGCATATTATTTTACTTTATTTTAATTAAACTAAAATTTATTTTTAATAAACTTTGTTGAAGTCAAGTATTATCAATAAACTTGCATAAATAAATTTGGAAAAAAACTAAAATTAGCGCTTTATAATATAGATATAATTTAATCATTAACGCGCATTTTATTAAATTAATTGAAATGTATTATAAAACAACTATTAAACATTTTTATTTTTATTTATGTTTATAACATGCATATTGAAAAAAATCTTTATTATAATACACATTTAAAAATTAAACACATATATACAATAATCTTAATTTATTCATTTGAAGATAATGAATTTGTATTGATATCATATAATATTTATGTATAATATTATTCTGATTAATAAAACTTCAATTCTTTTAATGTGTAATAAAGTATAAAAATAAAAAATTTACCAATGCATCTATTTATTGCAAATTATATGATAATTGTTAAAGAAAAGAGGTTTTTTCCTAAGACTGTTATCTTTATATATGTTAAAATCATTATCTTAAAATTTTTTTAAATACTTTACCACTCACCAATTTGATGCAGTTGGACAATGTTGATCTGTAAAATAAAAGCACACAAATATTTTTTTAACAATTATCAAAATATTTAAATTATTTTTTTTGAAATATTAAAATTAATTTGAACATTTAAATATTAATTTTAATATTTCAAAAATGATTATGTATGCGCATAGTTATAGCTTTTTCATTCGTACTTTAATAAAATATTAAAAAACTATATAATTAACAAAAAAATATTTTTTTAAAGAAAAATAGAAATAAAAATATTTAAATTAAAATAGTTTACTATTTAATTCATTTTTACTATTAAATATTTTTATTAAAATATTCTTTTGCTATTAAATATTTTTATTAAAATATTTAATAGTAAAAGAATCTAGTTACCTATTAAATAAATAATTATATGTATATCTACGCGTATGTCTCAAATATAATATACAATATGTTAAAATCGTATTTCACACATATTTATTATTATAAAATTATTATATTTGTTATTAAACGTTCTAAGTACTTCACAGTATAAAATCTAGGACATTTTACTTACATAATCATTATATTATGCAACAATATAAAATATGGAAGATAAACGAATAATCTCACAAAAATAACCAATAAAAAATAAGAAAAAAATAAATTATAAAAATTATATTTACCCTATCGTTGCTCCGCCGTTGCCCGATGCCTCCCCGGGCCTCCAATCTCCTAAATCCTTCATGGCACTCACTCGAAACACTTGCACTCGCGTTACTTTTTTTCGTTCGCGATACGCGGCGTCGCCCGGATTTTAGCTGTCACATTTTCGACGCGTTTCAATAAAACGCGAGAATCGCGAGAGCTTATTCGAGCGCGAATAAAACCGGCAAAAAAATACGACAAAATGGCGACGCGATTGTTATCGTTATTGATGCAATTTTTACGAGAATTAATTATGAGTTTACTTCGTCGCGTAACGATTGGATTGAACACGATGATACGGAAGTACGACCGGAAACGCGCCATTACCCGCTTAAAGCACGCTCGACAGCGTCAAAAAAACTCCGAAAATTTCGCGTCGAAAGCGCAGCCGGTGATTCTCGCGATTAATCGTAGTTAATGCACGAGAGCGAACTCTTGGCTCGCACTGACGTTACTGTGTGTCACACGAAGGACGCGAGGAATGCGAAGAACGCGAGGAACGCGAAGAACGCGAAAGACGCAAGGAACGATCACGATCGGATTTATAGGATAATTAACGGCGTAAAGACATTCATTAATACTCACGCTCGTACTTTCGCGAAGCGACGATGTACAACGCGGGAATGTTAAACACGAACAAGTCGAAAGTCCTACTAGATGGCAGTATGCATTCTGATTGTGTTCGAAAATATGTCTGTCTAGGGCGAAGCGCAGGAGTGACCAATCGGAACGCAGAGATTCTCGGTCTCTGATTGGTCGATCACATTTTGCACTTTGATGGACAAATTTTATTTATTATTTATTTATTATTTAGTTGTTTATTTTATTTGTTTAATTTTTTTATTTTATTTTGATTATTATACATTAAAAGTCACACTATCTCGTATTCTTATTTTTTATTATTTACTTCTTACAATTATTATTATTACTTATCTATTTAAATCCTTATTTCTTTATTAAATTTTTATCATATATATATATATATATATATATATATATATAACAATCAAAATGTTATTAAAAAAGTCATTAAATGTTTGTGAACAATAATAAACATTTTTTTGTAATATTCTACATATAAATAATATTTGTGTATTTTTTTTTGTTTATATTAAAAATATATATAAAGTTTATAAAAGTTTAAAGAGTTTATAAAAAAAAATTATATATATATATATATATATATAACAATCAAATATGCAAGAAAAATGCACTTGAAATAAAAAGTATATAATAAAAACTACCATATTTATAAATGTAAATGTGAAGTAGTTTATGAAAACATGAATTTTAAATGCAAGATACAAAATAGGTATTATATATTTTACATTTCCATTTCAAATAATTATGAAAGGCCAAGATCTGATCAGACAAATATATACGTATAACTGCAAATATAAGTGCATCCAAAAGTCCCGCTATCGAGAAAGAGCAGTCACGTGTTCTGTCACGTGTTCGCCAATCTGACAACTGACAGCTGTCAGAATGTTGGCCCCACTGTTGTCTCCTCGCGTCCGCTCGCGTTTACAGTGCATCCTCGACGATGACGAATGTTTTCTTTTCGCCCCGCGCGTATTGTAAGATCATTTTGCATGCAACCAAATATCCGCATTGCGCGATCAATGGCTTGTTGCTTGGCAAACAGAAGAGTAAGGACGGCAGGGCGGATCTGTACATCGAGGACGCGATACCTTTATTCCATATATGCCTACATGTTTCCCCAATGGCGGAAATAGCGCTTACTTTGGTAAATATTTTACGAGCCTTCATTATCGCAATCATGACTTTCGTAAAATTTTACGATTCGTCATTTGAAGCACATTCCTCAAACGGTGACATAATCGATATGTGACGTGAACGTGGACGTATTAATGTCCTAACCTATATCACAATGATGAGCTGTCGTAAGAGAGCAATTTATTTATTTTTCTTTTTATTTAAAGTCTTTTGTTCTTAATGTTAGAATAAAAGCATTAATTATTATTCATGAAATTTTGTAGAAAAAAATATATATTATATATATTTTTTACAAAATTTTATGAACAAAATAAATATAAAGTAAATAATATACAATACAAGATATAAAATTATTGAATATAAATAATTTAGCAGTAGCTCTGTTAAAGAAATATTATCTGACGTCTTATTCAATGGCTTAATTGCAGGTGGACCAGTTAGCTGCCAGCAAAGGCCTTATTCTGGCAGGTTATTACCTGGCCAATGAGAATATAAATGATTTAAGGTACCTTAATATTTTACTTGAGCCTAACTGCATTAGTAGTCTACAACTTATTCATTTCTCTGTTTTTCCCGTAGTACGGACAGACCAGCTCACAGAATAGCGGATAAAATCGCGGATAGCTTTAATAGCGCGTTGCTCATAGTGGTATGTTTGCTACAAGTTTCTTACATCAATATGTTTTATATTTCTGTGTGTACAAATCTTGTTGCTTTTTACCAGGTGGATAATCGAGAAGTGACTCTAGGCATGGGATCTAGTCCATTGAGAATTTCGCAGTTGGTAGATGGAAAATGGAAGCCGAAGGATAAAGCAAAGTAATTTGTACATTTTTAATATTATTTTAATTTTCGAAAGCTCTTACATTTTATTCAAACATTAAAATGTCACGTTTATTCTGTTACAGTATTATTTATGAGGGAGGTGTTGCACACACAGATGCGATGTATTCGTTACTCAAGGCAGAGGAGTACAGGAATCTAGTTGACTTCGACAACCATCTCGATAATATCGCCCTTGATTGGCAAAATCAGAAACTTAATAAAATTATCGACGAGGCTGTCGACAAGCATAAATAGAAACAAGACTATGCAACCATTCCATACACAAGTCATACAAAGATTGTTTTATTTATATGTTACGTTGCACTCTCTATCTGTATTTCATTCACCGTATGCAAAGTAACAAATGTACATACGCTATAGAATTTATAAATGAATATCACGTGTTTTTCAATTCTGAAGTTTTACTTTTACCTGTCATTTCTTGCTTTAAAACTTTATAACGACGATATTTTAACAGAGCTGTTGCTGAATTATTTATATTCAATAATTTTATATTTTTTATCTATAAAAATACTTATGAAGATGATATAAGATTAATATAAAAATGCAATTTTTAAAATTTTATAAATTATAAAATCTTTAATCGAATAGAAGAGTAATCATAATAATTGTATTGCAACATAAAATGAAATGTATATATACGTTGATCTCCGATATAACAAAGGAAATTCTGTTTACCGACAGATACATTAAGTCAAAAAGAGGAGGGAGAGCTTCAATCTTCAATGTATGTAAATAATCCTTCGGGACAGATTTCACATTTCCTTATATCTTTGTGACTTTTAATTGCTGGGGAATATCATATCTTTTATATGTAAAATATCTCATCTCACTTTGTTGCAATTATTACATTGTTAAAACGATTGTCACGTGAACTTAACCTGTCGCAGCCGCATATATAATATCTTGTAAACATTTCCCAAATAAAGGTATGTACGTGACAAATATTTTAAAGATTGACAGTCATCTTCGTTGGCAACGAAATATTTTAAATTATTACTTTAATATATAATAAGAGAACAAAAATTACTTATTTGTAATTTTTTAAAAATAAATATGTCATTGTTTGCATGTGCAGGATTTATATTTATAATAAAAACTATGTGTAGTATAAATATACATATATTAGTGAAAACATTTATATATATTGCAAGATAGTATTTATTTATATAATTATATATGTGATCTAATTTGAATTTAATCAAGTTTTTATTTTAGTATATATATAATTTGAAGGAAAAAATTATTTTTTTATTATATAATCTTATTTTTTTATTTCCTTGATAGAATTTACAGACAATGGAACACCAATGCAATTGTGGCAGTGCACATGATGCGATAGAATTAGGCGTCAGTTATACTTTATATGAAAAAATAGATAAGGATCGAGTGGAATGCCTAAACGAAAATGAGGAAGGTAGTGGTGTTAAAGTCTTTAAAACTTGGGAAGAGAGATTAGATAGAACAAAGGTATTCTCGATAAGTATATTTTATCTTTTAGCAAATTTCAAATACATCTTTTAATGTTTCTTCTAAAACTTTATAGTAATGTTTTTTTTTCCTCTTTTCATTCTTTTTATTTATTTTAGTTTGTAGAAAGTGACGTTGATGCTGAGCTCCTGTTTAATATACCGTAGGTTCACGTATTTATATTAGTATACTCAAATTTTTATATTAAAAGACAGTTTTGTATATAGCATCTTGATATTTTTGCAGTTTCACAGGGGATGTAAAATTAAAAGGACTTATTATAATTGCACAGGAGGAGTTTTCGCCCAAAACAGTAAAACTGTAAGTATAAATTGACAAAAACAATATTTATATAGATATTCAAGAAGTAAAAATTGATGCATTTTACTCATGTATATCAATAGATTCAAAAATCGACCGCACATGACGTTTGAAGATGTAAATATTAGTCCAGAACAAGAATTTGAGTTAATCACAGATTTGTATGGAGTACATGAATATCCTGTGAGGTATACCTGCTCATTTTACTTATATCTGTTAGATTTATAACATTTTTACAACTATAATTACACATAAAATATTTATGAGATATTAAAACTCTATACAAGATTTAGAAATCTTAAATTCTGTTATAGAACTGTAAAGTTTTCATCGGTACAGCATCTAAGTCTTTATTTTGTCGGCGATAGTAACATGGAACATATTGAAATCTCCTATATTGGTCTAAGAGGAGAATGGACACCAGCGCACAGACATGGTGTCACTATTTGTACATATGAAGCACGTCCCTTAAGCAGCGATCATCCAACAGATTTCAATGAAATCAGTAGGGCAATTAAATAATATCTCAACTAAAATGACATATTTCTGAAATAATGCTCTTAAATATGGGAAATGACCGATATTGAAAGGATGCTGTTATGAGAAATAATGTATATATATAAACTGCTGTGGGCATTTTTGTAACGTCAATGTAATTGTGGAATCTTTTAATCAAAAGCCTGTAATAAGAAATTTTGGTAACAGTTTTATTTCAATTACATTTATATATTTTCATACTCCTCTTATTGGAATTATTCTATAATGAATGTATTCTATCTATGATAAGAGATGTGTACATTAAAGAGTTTACTTACTTAGCAAATATATTGTACATATTTTCATCACATTAGCAAACTTCCAGTGGCATGGTATATAATTACATTAATTTTTTAATACAAAATAAAATTACGTCTTATGTTTGAAATTTGATCTTTCCGATATCCATTTCTGAAAACTGCATGTCTAAATGGAAATCAATTATTTGAAACAATTCCAGTGGCTGAGGTATCCTGCCGGTTTCAAGTTTCGACCAGACAGGAACATCTGAAATATATAGTGATATGCAATAAATATTCAATCTAAGAATCGTACAAACAAATGCAATTTGCGCCTGCTTACCGTTAAAATGTATTTCAAATGCGCCTGACGAAATCAGTTGACCTTCTATCGCGTTGCAGAGCAGGAAAATCAGTACACAGGAATAAAAACGATTGCTCATACACCACTGCCATAGTGATGTTTGAGGCAGACCGAAGTCAAGTCCACTTATGATTAAAACAATTACCAAAATTTTCAGCATTCCCTGAAATGCAAATAAAAAAATTAAATGTGTA
This sequence comes from Nylanderia fulva, assembly GCF_048542155.1. Classification (NCBI taxonomy): domain Eukaryota; kingdom Metazoa; phylum Arthropoda; class Insecta; order Hymenoptera; family Formicidae; genus Nylanderia; species Nylanderia fulva. Next base: position 1,084,113 of record NW_028190521.1, on the reverse strand, counting down.
TAAAAGTATACATGGTTTTATATATATAAAAACAATGAATTTAATTACCAGTGCTTTTGCAATCATCATTTTATAACCTGGCGGAGTGAAGTTCTCTCCCTCGACATGAAGTTCTGGATACTTTTGCTTAAGAATACTGACATATTGCTCAAAGGCTTTTCTGTAGCCACACGAGTAGCTGTAAACAATTATTAATTAATTAATTATTAAAAAGAATTAAATTAATAAATATAGATTAGTGATCACTTTAGATCACTTAGAATGGTACGCAGTTCAACAAGTATCTTGTTAGATTGTTGCAAACATATCCATTATCTTATAGAACAAACGAACGTCTCTAAAATGCACGTTATCGTGTTTATTAAATGAAAATCAATAAACGGATCGTTAATCTTACCAGTAGAAGAATCTTAAGGTCGGCCCAGTCTTTGCGCCGAATTTGGTTAATGGCACCTCCTCGCTATTCACATCTATGCTGTGCACCAGCAAAATCGCAAGGGTACACAGACGAATTAGCCAGCGCATGTTTATCCTAATTCATCGAAGAAAATAAACAATAGTACTCGTCCACGCGACAACTAAATGCAACTAAACGCATCGAATATGGTGTTTCGGTATCTATTCTTTCTTCTCTCTCTCTCTCTCTCTCCCTCTCTCTCTCTCTCTTTCTTTCTGTTTCTCCTTTCTCTCTTTCTCTCCTCGTAATCTATCGAATCGAGAATATCAACATTATTTATCGGCCACTTGATTATTCTACAAAAATAATTCAATTTTTCGTCGAATTTCTGTCAGATTTATATAAATTTGTATTTTTCTATCCAATTTCAAACAATTCGATTTTGCGTCGTTTATAAGCGAAACACACGTAATCCTCGATTTTGACAGCTCGCACGTGCGCGTGCGCGCGTCAACTCAAGTCAGCTGTCAATAGCTGTGGAAAATATGATTATTATGTATTTAATTTGGTAAATAGAATTAATTGCGTATATATTGTTAAAAAACATTTTTTATTTATTTTTTTATTTTATCTACGTCGCTGTCAAAAAAATACACAATTTTGAAAGAGACTGTATACGTCATATGTGGATGGCGATTGGCTGTCTCGATTTGCGTTGTGAGTTATATCAGAGGCAGAGAGAAACAAGAGAGCGGCCACCGGGATTCAGCGGCCGCGTGTACTAGTACGCCCCCTGACAAAGTGAACACTTTACAAAATATATTTGTCTCTAAATTTCAGTCAAAATAGCATATTTTTTGTTAGAGAAAAAGAGAGAGCAAAGTCTCGTGTTAAATAAAAAAATCAATTCTACGTGAGAAAACGCTGAGGCTGTGATCCACTTGACGCTATAAATGCTCCGCAGTGTTTTTCTTCTCTTTTCTTTCAATGAGAAGAAAAGAAAGAATGCTTCGAAGCATTTGTAGCATCAAGTGGATCGCTGCTATAATACATTTATCTGTGCGTGTACCACTTGAACTGTCACGGTTCTCCATTTGACATTTGTATGTAGGTTATATGTATTCGCCGATGAGACTTGAAAAGTCTGAATTTTCGTGATGAGCGAGAAAAATATTAATTCCGCTTTAGTGCGGAGAGTCAATAAATTGCTGGAATCCAGGGTGGAGCACGATAAGGTAAAAACTTTGTGATAACAATGATAAGTTCGTGATTATTTATAAATCCCATTTTGTAAACAGTTTTTAAGCATTAATTGATTAGATAAGAAGGATTAGATGGATTTTTAAGCATTAAATGACTGCTTGCGATGTAGAGGGAGAAATGTCACAATTTTAATTATAAAATATTTTAGGACACGTTAGAAGCCTTGAAAGAACTGTCAACATTTTTTACCGAGAACACATTGAACTCTCGTCGAAATTTGCGCAGTAAGATTGAGAGAAGGAGTCTGGCGATAAATGAAGAATTCCTGACTGCCTTTAAAGAGGTGAAGGCTTCCTTGGATGACATTTATCAAGATGTTCTAGCGATGAATACAGCTGTGCAGTCCATGACTAATCGCTTGCAAGTTACAAAAACACAAACATCACAGCTTATAGAACAAACGACAAAGCTTCAAAACGAAAGGTGCAAAAGCATTTGTACAGGGTGTCCCATAGGAAATTGTGGAAACTAATCAGCTTTCATTTTTTAATACACGCAGTTATTATAAGAAAAAAATTATAATTCTTTATTATAATTTTTTGAAAGTCTGCAATTTTTAATGGATATAAATAATATGTTTGTATACTAGTTTATTTTATTGAAAAAAGTGCTAATAATCGCATATGTAAGCTAATGATAAATATTTTCGAAGTGCGCATTATTTGAATTTGTACAAAATTCTGTTCTTTTACGAAAACTCGTAAAAACTTTTTCTAACATGCCATTTTTAATGTTATTGATGATCCTTTTAATAGTTGCTATTAAATCTGGCACTGTTGAAAATATTTTACATTAGTTTATGTAATTTTATGTGATTTTATGTGATTATTAGCACTTTTTTAATTATTTTTTGTCAATAAAATAAACTAGTATACAAACATTTTATTTATATCCATCAAAAACTGTAGACTTTCTTCTTTCCAACACAATTTTTTTTTTCTCAATAACTGCAATAAAAAATGACATCTGATTAGTTTCAGCAATTTTCTATAGGACACCTATGTCTAAGCAATATTTAATGATAATGGTTGCCATGTCATAAATATTTATTGTTGGATTTTATTTCCAGTCAAGTGTTGTCTATACAGCAGGAAGTTGCGAGCGCATTTATAAAAAACTTCCAATTGACCCCATCAGAATTGAGCGTTTTGCATGGATCAGCTAGAGAGGCACCCATAACAGAAGAATTTTTTTCTATAATTAATAAAGTCCAGGTAAATGCATCGAATGTTATTTAATTTTAAAGGTGATGATTATTTTTGGCACTTTAATTTTATTCGATCCCAGGATATTCATAGCAAATGCAGAGTGCTTATGCAATCTGGCTATCAGACATTGGCTCTGGATATAATGCAAAGAATGACACTACTGCAAGAAGCTGCTCTCGAAAGATTGTATCGATGGACACAAACTCATTGCAAAAATATAGAAAACGAATGTTTGGCACCATTACTCATTAAAGCTATGAGTAAACTTCAAGATAGACCAGTATTATTCAAGTAAGATGATTAATATTTGAGTACAAGTATTATATGTATGTTATATTAATTGCAAACAAAATTGATATATTGGGTATTTTCAGATATATTCTGGATGAATATTGTGCAACTAGAAGAACCGCCTTAGTAGGAGCTTTTATAGATGCTTTAACATTGGGGGAGGGTGGTGGAACACCTAATCCTATAGAGATGCATGCTAATGATCCCAAGAGATATATCGGTGATATGCTTGCATGGTTGCATCAAGTAATTCCTGTGGAGAAAGAAAACATTCTTACCTTGATGAAAGGCTGTGATAAGACAGGTAAGATATATTAATTATATATTAAATATATTAATTTTATTAATTATAAAGATATATTAAATATATTAAGTATATTAATTATAATAATTTTAAAGATATATTTTAAATATATTAATTATAAATTATTTCTTCTCAAGTTAAACATTGTCTAAATATGGAAATGAATTCATTGCAGATGTGTCGGATCAGGTGAAACAAGCATTGAGCAACATCACGGAAGGACTGTGCCATCCCTTAAAATCGAGAATAGAGCATGTTATATCTACAGAGGCACCAGCAACAGTACTGTACTCAGTAACAACTTTAATTAGATTTTATCGCGCCATCATCGAGCAGGTCATACCTGATAGTGTTTTAGATCAAACACTGTTAGATTTATTGAGCTTGAGCGAGAAGAGCTTTTTGAGCAGATTTCAAAGAGAAACGAGGATCGCTCTTGGAGAGCGCGCGGAGCCTCCCGGAAGTGATTTAGTCCCTGCTCCATCTGTTTCTAGACTGTTGTCGCTTCTAAATGAAATACTGTCCGTCGCTAGCATAGCTGAAGACAGGGAAAGGGACATGTTACAGGTATGAATGTTCAGCACATACTTTTCTCTCTATTTCAACATTTATTACAGATTATTTTCCATATGATTGACAGATTGTGTCGTGTATCATTGATCCACTACTTCAAGAAGTTAATGAAACAGCCTCCAGATTACCAACTGTGGATATGGCTGTTTATCTTCTCAATTGTATGCATCAGATACAATCGACCCTAGCATTGTACGAATACATGGATCAGAGATTAGAAAGGTTACAGGTGATTGGTTAGTTTTTATCTAAAAGATAGAATTAGATATAGAAGGTGTCGCATAGGAAATTACTGAAATTAATTAACTGTCATTTTTTAATGCATGCAGTTATTGAGAAAACAAAAATTGTGTTCGAAAAAGGAAAGTCTACAGTTTTTAATGGATATAAATAAAATGTTTGTATACTAGTTTATTTTATTGACAAAAAGTAATGAAAAAAGTGCTAATAATCACATAAAATAAGATAAAATTACATAAACTAATGATAAATATTTTCAACAGTGCTAGATTTAATAGCAGATATTAAAAGGATCGTCAATAACATTAAAAATGAATTGTTAGAAAAAGTTTTTATGAGTTTTCGTAAAAGAACAGAATTTTGTACAAATTCAAATGATGCGCACTTCGAAAATATTTATCATTAGTTTACATGTGTGTATTAGCACTTTTTTCATTACTTTTTTTCAATAAAATAAACTAGTGTACATTTTATTTATATCCATTAAAAATTGCAGATTTTCCTCTTTACAACACAATCTTTGTTTTCGCAATAACTGCATGCATTAAAAAATGATGACTGATTAATTTTAGCAATTTTCTATAGAACACTGTAATTGTGAAACGTGTTATCGAGATTAAATCCATTGTTTGTAAGTTGCTTGTAAGTTTTGGCTATTACTGACGTAATACGATTTCAGGCACAATCAGATGCTCAAATCGACACACTTACATCGGAACAAGCTAGTTCTTTGGTAGCACATTTGAATCTTGGTTCGATTTACACTATTCTGCAAGGACGCGAGCAGGGACCACTCTCATCCATACCTGGCATGGATGCCCTCAGCGTGAAAGAATTCACTGTAAGTGTGATTCAATTTGTCGAGTAACATGCAATTGTTTCCAGGCATTAATATATTGATTCCTTTCGCAGAATAAATTAGAGGCATTTCTTGTGATGCCAGATGTCTTATTATTGCCACAAATAAGTTTGTTACAAAGCAACAATCATCGCATGATCACTCAGAAACGGTCGTTCGAAGTAATCGGAGCTATATACAAGCAATTGTACGAATCATGTCATAATCCGAAAAATTTGTATCAAAATCCTAGCAGCCTCTTTTCCAGAACGCCCGAAGAACTTCTTCAGACATTAATTTCTCAATAATTGTATATACATATATATTTATATGTATATATATATATATATATATATATATATATATATATATATATATATATCCCCTATATATATTTTGTATAAATCTCTAAATATATAAACATACTATATGTATACAATTAGATAATAAATCACATTAAAAAGCGATCCTTTATATTATATTAAATGCAAAATTTGTTGATATATCTTTAAATTGCAGCATTTGCAACGATGTTCCTGCAACACAATTATATTTTTACAGAGTTATATATTTTTAATTAAATTTAGTTATATACTTTCATCTTTATATGTCTTCAAATTGCAGCATTTTTAACAACATTCCTGTAATACAATTATATTTTTAATTAAATTTTATTTAAAATTTTCATATTTATATATCTTTAAAATACAGCATTTTCAATATTACGATATTTCTATGAAATAAACGTATAGTCGTTTATTTTTAAAAATTTTATGAAATGAATTTGATTTTATGAGAAATTTGATTTTAAGAAATTTTTTATTTGTATATTTTTAAGAAATATATTTCTAATTAAATTTTATTAATTTAATTACAAATGCATATATATAATTTATATTATATAACAAGAATTTATATTTATAATTTTGTTTTTATATTTTATAAAACAATATCAATTATTTTACTAGTTATTGATATATTGTTTTATAAAGTATAAAAACAAAATTAAATATAAATTATAGTATTATAATATTAACTATATATTAAATTATATACTATATATATTTTTAATTAAATTAATAAAATATAATTAGAAATATATTTCTTAAACTAATAATATATATGTATCTTAAATTAATAATATATATTCTAAGATAAGTAAAATTTAAATAAGTAATAATTAATTATTGTACTAATAATTATGTATAATTACAAATAATTTATATAATATATAAGTATCTATATTATAAATAACAAATTATTAATGTTCATTTGCAAAATGTCTTTTTATCCCTAAAAGCTTGAATATGACAATCAAATTTGCCGCCAACGCTCGCGATTGGCGCGCGACTCCGGAGCGCGAGCGTCGAGCGCTGATTGGCCGTGCGGGACGCGGCGGTCGCGACGGCGCCTTGTGCGGCGATTGGCCCGGCGTTCTCAGTCAGTCGCCAGTCCGGTGCGGTGGAATGTGGTCGTGTTCGCATTTTGTTCGCGCGGCTTTCCATTCATCCGCCTGTGTAATTTGTAGTGGTGCGCGCAGCCTCATCATCCTCGTCGGTTAACGACGTTGCAACGACAGTTTTCAAGTTCTCGGGTCATCGCACTTCCGAAGAGGAGAGAACGAGAAAGAGGCTCCTCTCGTTGACGACGCCGCGCGTCACGTCACGTCACGGCACCGTCGTTGTCGGACGCGAAACGGAGAGACAGACGCGAAAAAAAAAAATAAAATAAAATGCGGCGACGCACGTAGCGCGAGGGATACAGTGTAAGATCCGGGCCACGAAGTGTCGAAATTGCATCATGGACCATCACCTAACGACGGTTCTCGGCGACGCGCACAAAGGACGAAAGCGGTCGGGGAGCGACGTGTGAGAGACGAGAGCGAGTGTTGTACGAGAGAGCATACAGAGAAGTGCGGGAGCAAGATGGCGGAATCGAGCTATTATCAGGTGAGTCTCGCTCTTCGCGTACCCTTTTTCACGAAATTCCGACGTAACCGTGTTCCTTCGAGATACAGTACCCCCCTTATCTAGGATGTCACTTTTTCCGGCGAGAGTCCGCAGAATCTTGGAAAAAATAATTTAAAAATAGGGGGTTCTCTCTTTCTCGCTCGCGACGCACATGCACTTGTGCGATAGCACCTGGAGCGGGCGAGGAAGAGAGGGGACAGGAGGGGGATCTGCAGAATCATTAAAAAAAAAAAATTGAAATAAGGTTTTCTTTCTCGCTCGCGACGCACATGCACTTGCACGATGGCACTTGGAGCAAGCGAGGGGGTGAGGGGGCGCAGGGGGGTCCGCAGAATCTTTGAAAAAAAAATTTAAAAAAGGGGGTTCTCTTTCTCGTTTGCGACGTACATGCACTTGTACGATGGCACTTGGAGCAAGCGAGGGGGTGAGGGGGCGCAGGGGGGTCCGCAGGATCTTTGAAAAAAAAATTAAAAAAAAAGGGGGTTCTCTTTCTCGTTCGCGACGTACATGCACTTGTACGATGGCACTTGGAGCAAGCGAGGGGGTGAGGGGGCGCAGGGGGGTCCGCAGGATCTTTGAAAAAAAAAATTAAAAAAAAGGGGGTTCTCTTTCTCGTTCGCGACGTACATGCACTTGTACGATGGTACTTGGAGCAAGCGAGGGGGTGAGGGGGCGCAGGGGGGTCCGCAGGATCTCTGAAAAAAAAATTAAAAAAAAAGGGGGTTTTCTTTCTCGTTCGCGACGTACATGCACTTGTACGATGGCACTTGGAGCAAGCGAGGGAGTGAGGGGGCGCAGGGGGTCCGCAGGATCTTTGAAAAAAAAAAATTAAAAAAAGGGGGTTCTCTTTCTCGTTCGCGACGTAAATGCACTTGTACGATGGCACCTGGAGCGGGGGAGGAGGAGAGGGGGGCAGAGGGGGGGGGCAAGGATCTCTCGCAGGCTTTCCCTCGTCACGATGACGGGAAATCTGTTTTCGTGCCTCTCGATCGAGATACCAAGCGTGACGGATCGCGCACACCTGATATATCCATCCGATTTCTTACTCTCCCCTTTGCCCCCCTCGAAAGGGGGCCCGCCTCGTACGCCGGTTAATTGACTTCTTTTTCAAATTATCGTTGCTTGAAATGGAAAGGAAATTTTTAGTTTACTCGAAGATGATTAATCCTTCCCCTTCCCTCTTCGTTGATGTAACCAGCACCTAGTTATATACAGGCTACTTGGCTTAATTGACTTTGTGCTCTTCGCGGTTTGTCGATTACCTCTTTCTCTTTAGAGATAGATTACACTTATAATTTACAGTGAATTTGGATTCGAAGAAAAATTAATTACGCTTAATTTCTTTTAATAATCTCCATTAATTAATCTTGAATCATTGTTCGAATAAATGTTCGGTGTTTTTTTTTATCTCGTCGAAACGATACCGATTTCACTCCCAACTTATCGTTTCACTCGACTCGCCGAGAGAAGGAGAAGGTAAAGTTAGGCCAGGTTGTCTGGTGCAACCGAGAGTCCCGATTCTGACTTTTTCGTGCCGATCGGCCTCCGGTATTGTAACACCTGCGAGCGTTATTTACCGACGAGACCGAGGACGGGGTACACGTCCGATTGTGAGAGGATCGTCGAGATTATTCGCGCGGGATTGGGCAATTGTTACGGCGGGTCTAGAAAATTCGGAGAACCGAGAGAATTCGCGTGAATTCAGGTATTCTATCCTCGTCTCCCGAAACTTTAACTTTCACGTTTTTTTTTTTTTATTACCGCGAGTTTCATTTTCGATTCAGAATTCGGCGTTGATTGGATAGTCGGATTATTCGCTCTTTCCAATTTTTTTTGCGAGAAACAATGTTGGAAATATCGCGGGTTTAATAATTTTTATTCAGGGAGTCTTCTGAAAATAATCAGAAAAATTGAAAATAGGAATTTTTTGCTTAAAAGATTTCGAGAATTTTCTTGAGACTCGGGGAATTTTTTCAAAAATTGTGTATTAATTTTATTCTTATATTGCAAATGGTTGTAATTAATCCATTGATTGATCAAATTAATAATCGTTTTCTGTAATTGTATGAGTAGAAAATATTAGAAAGCGCTTACCATAAAAAAATTTATTTTAAAAAGCTGGCATCTATAAATATACTACATTGTACACATTTTCTTATCTTATCTGGAAATAAAAATATCTAAAAGATCAGGGAATTCTTAGATAATTTTTACAAGACTTGTAGGTATCCTGGTATTGTGTAGCTTTTCAATTTTTTTCGTCTTCTAAAACTTTCACGTTTAGAAAAGCGAGTTTCATTTTCGATTAAAAATTGGGTATCTGATGTCAGATTATTCGCTCTTTCAAATTCTGTGGAAAACAATGTTGATGAAAATTGTCGAATATATTGCAAGAAAATATCGCGGATATAATAATTTTAGTCGTTATTAAAATTTTTGTTTAAACAAAATAATCATTCTCGCGTGTTAATTTTCCAATATAGGTGAATTTCGCAGTTATTTATATAAGATTAAAATGTCACATTAAAATGTTCTTTCTCATAATGCAGTTGTAATGGATTATTAATATATCGAAATAATCATTAATATAATGAAAAGACGCAAGAAAATGTAATAATTTTTTCAAGTTTAAAAAATTTTTTTTAAACAAAAACATGATTCTCACGCATTTATTTAGCGATGTAGGCGAATTTCGCAGCTAACAATAAGTATATTTGTATGTTCCGGATTAAATTGTTTTTTTAAATGCAATTTCTTGTAATGCATCATTAATATATCGAAATGGATCGATTATTATTATTAATAATCGAAAAGACGTAAGAATATCGGGTAATAATTTCAGTCGTGTTAAAAAAAAATTTGTTTCAAACAAAAAACGTGATTTTCACGTATATTTTGCGATGTAGGCGAATTTCGCAACTATATTTATATACATATATCAGATTAAAATGGTTTTTCTTGTAATGCAATTTTAATAAAGTTTATCGAAATGGGTTGATTATTATTAATAATCGAAAAGGCGTAAGAATATCGAATAATAAATCATGTTAAAAAAAATTTTTTTTTAAACAAAAAGCATTATGTGTTTATTTTTCGATGCATGCAAATTTCGCAGTCGTATTTATAAACTTGTCAGATTAAAATAATTTTTTTGTAATGCAGTTGTAATGGATTATATTAATATATCAAAAAGACTCAAGAATATCACGGATGTAATAATTTTTTTTCGGTCGCATTTATTATTATTATTATTATTTTTATGAAAAACATTGTGTTGATTTTGCGATGCAGGCGAAGTCATTTATATACCTGTCAGATTAAATGTTTTTTTCTCGTAATGCAGTTGTAATGGATCATTAATGGATCGATAATTCAATATATGCTGTCGCAGATGTTAGAGATGTTTTCTAAATTTGACGTTGCGCTCAACACACGTAATGGTTCGCCTGGGAGGTTTGCATCAGCAAAAACAATTCTCCATCTCGGAGCAGAGCTTGCTCTTGCTCGCGTGAGTCAGAGACACGTTGCTCGTTTATATTGCTCAAGCTACCAAAAGCAAAAACGCGCTCGAATCGCTGGGGAAAAGGGAAGTTTCTATGACGTCGCGACGTCTGTTGACCTCCCGGGATTATTGTGCATGGCACAAATATTGTAGAACGTATATATAAAAATAGATCGTGCGTCAGTGTGTTTAGCATCGCGAGAGAGTTTCACAGCTCTCCAAAATTCATGTACTTTTGTTCTCTTCTCGCGAAGACGGTTGGACGTCATTTTCTATCTCTCTCAGGCGATCTGTAATTTGTACCTACAAATTATTACAACTTCGAGTCGAGTTGTAAAATGAGATGTCGCAATTAATTCTTGACATGGTCGTGCAATTTCAATAAACGTAATGTAGCCACGTGCTGTTACATAATAATTCAACTGTTTAATATTCACAAATTAAATTTATTAAAAATATTTTAATTCATTTGTACTTAAGTATTATTTATTTTTATATAAATACGTATTTTAATTTTTTCTTATATATTTTATATATAAGTTTAATATAAATTTGTAAATATATATATATATTTAAAAAATATATTTTTTATATATTAAAATATGCATTTAAAATATAAATAACATTACATACATAATATATAAAATATATATAAAACATATTAGTAAATAAAATATACATATAAAATATGTATTTGTGTAATAAACAATATACAATTTTATGTATATAATAAATTTTTTTTGTTACAAATATATTTCTATTTTATATATTAATTTAAGATACAAATTCGCCCATTTTTCGGGAGATAAATAAAATTTATCAAGATCGTGAAAGTAGCCAATGAAAATAAAATAAAAAACTACGAAAATTTACAAATAAGGTTTAACGTACGTGCTTATTTACTTAAGTGTACAAATCTTATGGCATACAAGTTAAACGTGATTGCATCAAGCTACACGTTAGTTGAGGAAATTAATCGTTGTTTTCTTAAGTACCTCGGCTCCCCTCTTTATATAAGCACAGTGAAGTCCCGATAAGTTCGTGCAGGTTTTTGCAGTCGGGTATCGGCTCTTATCGGCGCGGCTGATAAGAGATAACGGCGCGCGTTGGCACTGTGTGTCTTCTTCTTTTTCAGTCAGTTCGAATTCTCAAATTCGACATCGCGCTGCCCGCGTAAAAGAGCGCCGCTCTCTTACGTCTATATTAGGCCTCGAATGCGATAGCGATAGCGCAAAATACGCGATATCGCATAGATTTTCTCTGCAACAGGTGGTCGCAACGTTTTATCCTGCTCGCGCGGTGGTAACTTCGAGATTATCGCTTATATAGTAGTGAATTAACAGTATTTGATTCAGCGATGGATTAATCGCGACACAAAAGCTGGTTTCTTTCTTTTAATTATTCATAAATACGTGTGTTTTAATAATATGTTATTAATGAGACGACTATTTTTACAGGGCGTATAATCTCTCTGTGATATATTTCGAGCTATCGCGTCAATAGATAGAGATATCTATATCGGACATTTCGTTTGGGGTAAAGCGAAGGCTGTTTTTATTGGAGAATGCAAGAATGTCATTTATCAGCGTAGATAAGAAATTGGAGAAGAAATCGAGCGCGTGCAGATGTATCTCATTCACCAAGGCCAGTTCGAGATACTTCCGGATTTGCGTCGCGGTACGTTTTCAGAAATGTCAAATTTTGAGTCAGAGAGACTTTGGAACGCGTTCTTTACACTGTAAAAACAATGTAAAATTACATAAAAAATAAGTGTAAAATTTAGTTATTTATCGTGTAATTTTACACTTATATTATTTATCGTGTGAAAAATTGTCAGCTGATTCGATTTTCCTACACTGTATAAAAAATTTGTAATATATTACATAAATATATGTTATAGATTACACTTATTATTACACGATAAATAATGAAAATGTGTATATATTTTTATTATTTATTGTGCAATTTTACACTTATTATTTATCATGTGAAAAAATTGTCAGCTGATTCGATTTTCTTACACTGCAAAAAATATGTAATATATTACATAAAAATATGTAAAATATTACATAAATAATAAATGTAAAATTGCATTCTGAATCTTTTCTTAATATATTTCTAAACTTAAATAGAAATATTCTTATACTTTTTCTAAATTTCAGCGTAGAAATTATTAGCAGATTCGATTTTCCTCCGATTTTCCACTCCGATTTCCTACTTTGTAAAAATATGTAATATATATTACATAAAAATATGTAAAAATTACTTAAATAATAAATGTAAAATTGCACGATAAATAATGAGAATGTACACATTTTCATTATTGTACGATAAATCGTGTATTATTTATGTAATTTTACAAATTTTTATGTAATATATTACATATTTTTTACAAGGTATAGGAAAATTGAATCAACTGACAATTTCCACGCGGAAGATTCAGAGATGCTGATCGCGGACTCTCCCTTATTGTGCGTTCGAAATAAATTCCGTTTATAGAAGCTCAATCGAATATACCCTTGAATAAATTTCAATGGGCGAATTAATTGAATCGTAACGTGAATTGACACCCATCATCGACATTTCATTCTCGCACAATGGACGATGTTGTTTCGCGCGTTTGCGAGAGACCACGAGAGATCGATACTTTCCCCTCTCGCGTGTTTAGTTGCTTGTCTAGAGTCTATATCCGTATATCTTTCCTGAGTAGGCCACGGCGGAACATATGTTCGTCGCGCCAGACGATTTCCGGTTAGGAGAGGTCTATTCCGCGACGTTTTCCAGGCGGTACCTCTGATCGGTGACGCAATTTCCGCCTGCGAATATTTCAACACTATCGCGAAGTCGCCTACGAAATCATCGCTATGATGAATATTAACGCCGATGTAATGTTGAAAGATTACATGGTCGAATGTAATGTAATTTCGATTATCAATTGAAACGAATTTTGCTTAACACAATGAAGGAGTAAAGTGGATTGAATTTATATTTAGTATATATTTTTAATACATTTTTAATAGTTAAAAAAATACATATATACGTATGTATTAAATAATATATTTAATTAAATCTTCACTGTAATTAAATTTCAGAAATATTTTTGTTTTCGTTCTATTTAAGTTTAGAAATATATTAAGATAATAAATATATATTTAATAATATAATATATATAAATATAGAATAGAAATATAAATACGGGAAAAATATTTGATATATATTTTTTATGAAATATAACAAAGTAAAAAAATATAAAAATAAATATAAAATATACAAATAAAAATATATATTAAATATATTAATTTTTTTTCCTATATTTTTTCTAAATTTAATTTATATACTTAAAATAGAACGAAGGCAAAAATCTCATTTCAATTACGGAGAAAGGATTTAGTTCGAGAGTGATTAATCGTTCGGCGAACTAATCGACCTTATCGCTCGTTGCTTTGCCCAAATCCTGCTCGCAATACATCAGAGCCGCCAATAATGCGGGATCGAACTTGGAATCTGTTTCAGGGTGATTACATCAGGTACCCAGTTCTTTACGAACTGTCGAGCAAGTATGGAGTGGCTGGCAGTGACCAGGTGCCCTTGCCGGCTCGTCTCGACGAGCTGCGAGAGCACATACGACGAGAAATACGCAAGGTATGTCGAGTTTCGCTTACGCCTTCGTCGACCGCAGCTTCTGCGAAGCTCTCCTTTTCTGTGTATATGCGATAACTGGTCTTCAACACCATTCTGCGCGTTTCTTTCTCTATTTTTCTCCGTCCTGTGTCCTCTTTTCCCTCTTTCTCTCTTTCTCTCAAATAATAATTATATTTAATTTTTTTTATTTTGAAAATTAATTGGCTGCAATCTCTTAATTTTTTCTCACTATATTTTTATTTATTTTTTTGGTCTAGATGTAGATATTTATTGGTCTAGAGAGACTATAAGGATGTTCTTGAATTAATTTATCCCGTTATTCCCCTCTCTTTTATTCTCAAATAATAATCAGTGTTTAGTTTCTTTTATTTTTGAAAATTAATTGAAATAATCTCTCCTGTTAAATTTTAAAAACATTCACATTTTTATCTTTTTGTTTCGAATAATAAATAATTGAAAATAAACGTAGACATCTATCGTGCTATTAAGGATATCCTTATGGAACTAATTTATTCTAGGTGTATTACTTTTTTTCTCAATTAATAATCGATGTTTAGTTTCTCTTTTATTTTATTAAAAATTAATTGAATCAATCTCCTTGTTTAATTTTAAAACGCTCACTTTTCATTTTTTTTTGTTTCGGATAATATAATTGTGCTAGAGAGACTAAGGATATCATATAGAACTAATATTAGAAAATAAATATATATATAATATTAAATATATATATATATATATATATATATTTATATTTTATATTTTTTTATTTCTATTTTATATTTAACATTCATTTTTTATATATTTATTATTAGGTATACATATGTGTGTTTTATTTTTACTTTTATAAAAATATATATTAAATTTATCCTAATTCATACAATCGATGATAATGGATTCTTTAATAATCTCACGTCTTTTCTATAAGATTACAAGAAGACAATAGAAGTTTTTTACGCGCGATTGAACTTTTCGCGTACACTCGCGCGTTTTAATATCCGGTGCGAGTGCGCGTAATAAGATTTCGTGATCGATGGTTTCCGGATGTGCGTTTTAAATTACGTTGCGAATGAAAACTTGAGGGTGGTCCGAACATTTCTGCGACTCGCGTATATGCATATAGAAACGAGTTTCACGTCCGGCGAATACGATTCCCTTTCTCTCTTTCGCGCACTCTCTCTCTCTCTTTTTTTCTCCCCCTCACTTTATTTCCTGCTGTTTCATCTCCCGGTACTTACTAGCGCTTTTACGAGACACTCGTTAATGATTCCACCGCGAAATAGAGCCGTTCGCGTGCAAATGCAATAGTATATATATACATGGTGTAACTAAGCAAAAGTATATGAAGCACACTATCAGGTGCAGGACAACAAACTAAATCGAAAAGTTCTGAGCCATTTTTTAATTTAAGCTTTAGTTTTGGTGCTATAAATTGTTAAAATTGGCCAATTAGCGCGTGGCTACAACGGAAAACAGCATAGGTGGCGCCTTAATAGGCGTACTAAGGCCTACTAAGGCGCTACCTACGCCATTTTTCACGTGCTAATTGGCCAATTTTAACAATTTATAGCGTCAAAAATAAAGCTCAGATTAAGAAATGGCTCAGAACTTTTCGATTTAGTTTGTCGTTCTGCATCTAATGATGTGCTTCGTATACTTTTGTTTAGTTACACCCTGTATACGGATACGATAAGTTTCTCAAGCGCATTTTCCTAAACGCTCGCTAACAGGGCAATTTGCTGCAAAACGGTGAGTCAACTGCAGCGCCGTTGACAGAATGGATGCATATAAAGCGTCTCAGAAATCAGCCATTTATCGCAGATTGCACTATTATTCCGTTCATTATTTTTCCTTTCATCATTCCGCTCTTCTTTGAGCGACGACAGAAACAAACCATTTTTTTCTTCTATTTATTTATTATATTGTCTTGTTTGTGAGAGATAAGAGAGTAAACAATTTTATAATTTTATTTTTTTATATAATTTTCTTTTATTATTATATTCTATACTATTTGTTCTATTATTTATTCTTTTTCGAGAGGTGAGAGATAAACAATTTCTTTTTTTTTATTTTTATCTTCTATTATTCTCTTCTTCAAGAGATGAGAAAAATAACAGAGTGTATACTCCCTGGAAAAACTTGAATTCTCAGGGAATTTTGTTGAATCTTGAAAATCCTAGAATTATGGTATTTGATTTAAACTCAGGGAATTTAAAAAAAAATTGTCCCTTTGATTTTAAAATATGGTATAGTTTTAAAGAATATAAAATTTATAAGTTTTATATAAAGTATATATTAAAATATATTTTATTATAATATAATACTATATTATTACATTATTATATTAAAAAAAATACTTCATTTATATGTTAAAAAATTATGTATAACATATAAACTTATTTCAAAATTGTATGTTCTAAATATTATTTAAAATACTTTAATTTTATCTGGAATTTTGAACAAAAGTACCTGGAAAATCATGGAATTCTCCGGGAATTTATTTCTAAAGATTTGAGTTGAGATACACTCTGAATAAACAATTTTTTCTTTTCTTTTTATTCTGTTCTTCGAGAGAGGAGCGAAATAAACAGTTTATTCTCCTTTTTAAATATTTTTTGTCAAAGAAAAATTATTTCTGTTTCACTCGATATATTGACACAATAGTTGGAGATTGTACAATATGTCGCGTGGTGTAACACATGCTCCAGATTAGAAAATAAAAACTCCATCGCGGGTGATTCATTGCTAACGTTCGCGGGCGACTGACTGTGCAACACAGACGGTAATAGAATAGCGAAGGGTATCATTGGGCACGTGTGCAATTTTACGTTTCATTTACTGTACGAAGGAGCGGCGTACGATGGATGCGTTTCGAGCGAAGCAACACGCCGCGCCGCATAATAAATAATGTATGCAGTTAAATTCCGCGGAACGCGCGGCTCCGCTTTTTCGCCCAAAACGAACCCGGTGGTCATTCGCGATTTCTTGTCTTCTGGTTTTTGCGATGTACGGGTCGAATTTTTCGAATTAGCGAAAATATCTCTGCACAGTTGAAATATTTGTAAACGGTCTTTCGTACAGAAATTTTTGTGTTAATTCAAAGATTGATAATTTAATATAATAAGGATATATTAAATGGAGACACAAATACTGTGTTAATATTTTAACACAAAATAAATGCAAAAGTAATTTCACATATATATTTTATGTTAAATTAACATAGTTTTTTAATCTATAAATTAACTAATAGTATGTTAATTTTAGATTTTATCATCCCTACTTATATTATAAAATGAAAAATTAACATTTTTTTCTGTCAATGTTAATAGATAAATCCTGTCACTAATAAAACAGAACATATTTATTATATAAAATTAAAAATAAATACACATTGTTAGTTTTACATCTTTTTTCAGTTGTATTAATAATTTAACATTTAAGGTTAATTAACACAACCATTTTAACGGGTACTATTTTTAACAGAAAACACAATTTTTCTACTGTGTGTGATTAAAGCAATGACATATAGCAAGTTGTTATATGCTTTTGAAAAAACCTTTGAAAATCTAGTATTTTCAGAAAATTTTGTTTTATCTTAAAAAATCAAGAAATTCTTTCATGGAATTTGATTAGGCTTTATGGAATTTTTTTAAATATTGTTTGTTTGATAATTTTATTTTATGTAGCACTTAAGAAACATATATCTTTGTAATATTTAAGTTATTATTCAAACTTTGTGATTTTTTTTTATTGACAATCTGAAAATATTTTTAATATCAAGATTTCACGTTAGTTTTATAGAAAATTGTTCAATCTTCTAATATATATTATTTAAATTAGTATTTCTTATTTACTTAAAAAATAATTAAATAAGTAATACAATAATTTAATGAATAATTAATTTAAATAAATTAGTATACTTATTACTAATAAATATTATATTAATATTTATTAAGGCATTTTTAATAAATTACTTTTTGTTTTATTTTTATTTTGTAATTTCGTATATATTTTATAGTGATATGTCACACTTTGTTACTGTCCAAATTAATTTTACAATTAATCAATGCTAGAAAGATTGCACTTTTGATAACTTTGCAATGGAATAGAATAGAAAACATTAGAAAGCGCAAATTATAAAGAAACTTATTTAAAAAAAACTGCATCCACAAATTTTTTTTATTTTATCTGAAATAAACGAAAAAACCTAAAATCAGAAAATTCTCACGGAATTTTTTTATAAGATTTGAGTAGACACTCTGTATAACAAGTATTATTTCTGATCTTCAAACATGCTCACATTGTGCTCATCCATCTTATGTCTCATAAATTATAGCGGTGAGATTTAATTGAAAATTTATAGTCATAATCGTACATATTTGCATGTAATATAAAGTTTTTTTATTTATTTTAAATGCTACTTTTTATTGTACATACATATGTGTCATTTTTTATGTCAGTACTATAATATTTCTATTTATTTTACCTACTATTTTTTTATGTCATTTTTTTGTGTCATTTTTTATGTGTCTTTTTATGTATTAATACTAGTTATGTGTTTTATTATAGATATGTTTATGTGTGTGGGGGGAGCTTTCTATATTGTATATTATATAATATGTTACATTTCTGAAGATATAAACATACAAGAAAAGAATAAGACAACTTATATACAATGAAATTCAGATATTTTTTTTAATAAAATAAAAATTATAAAAATTTATAATACGAGATGCATTTTAAAATATCATTGATTGAAACAGTCACTATATAACTGATTCTTTCAATAAAACTTCATTGTTGGCGATGTTATATTTAGATTCGAAAACAACCGCTTATCAGTGATAATGCATTGAGATTCCATTGAAGAGATTATTGTATTATTGAACTTTCACAGGAGCTGAAGATAAAAGCCGGAGCGGAGAAGTTGAGAGAAGTCGCGACCGATCGCAAGTCGCTTTCCGATGTCGCGACGATTGTGAAGAAGTCGAACAGCAAGTTAAACGAACTCCAGGCGGAGTTGCAGCAGCTCGAGAGCCAAATTATTCTGACGCAGGGCCAGGCCCAGTCGCCGCAACAAAATCACTCCAACGGTCAAGGTTGGTAGAAAAGAGCTAAGAAATTGTCACACGAAAAAAAAAGATATTAGCTACCTATAGTTCAATTTTAGGTGTCCCTATATCGCACCTGAAATTTCATTATCATATGTAATTTGAGCTTTAACAGGATGTATTACTTCGAAAAAAGCCTGGAATTCTCAGGGAATTTTTTTCTACCTTAAAAAATCCTGGAATACTCATGAAATTTATTTTAAACTCGCGGAGAATTTTTTAAAAAATTGCCCTTTTTTATTTTCAAAAATATTTTTAAAGAATGTAAAATATATTAGGTTTAGATAAATTATATTAAAATATATTTTATTATAAAATATATATAATATATTATTATATTAAAAATTTTGTATTTAAAAAAATTATGCATAACAAAAATAGACTTAATTTAAAATTGTATTTAAAATTTTTTAAATACTTTAATTTTACTTGGAATTTTGAACAGAAGTACCTGGAAAATCATGGAATTTATTTATAAGATTTTAGTATACACTGCTAATTATAATTTAATGGCGAATTGGCTATTAAACTGTAGCTTAAAAATATTGAACATGGTAACTAATATTTTTTATTTCGTCTCGAATTTTTGTCGAAAGTGATCTCTCAACCCTTCTCTCAATGAACGGGTATCCAGTGCCGGAGGCGTTTAAATGTTAAAAATGTCTTTTCTGCGTCCGAAACAAAATATGAAAAGGCCTTCTCTGTATTCGGAGACCTCTTAAAATAATAATGGAAAAAACGTTTCGATGTCCAGCAGCTGCTAAAAAAATTATCGCAATATGTATCAGGAAACGCAATTGGTACCCATAATACATTGATGGAAAGGTGAAAAATTGCGCTTCGGCAGAAAGGTTAAACCGATTTTACGTAATAAAAACGTCACGTCGCGTTAGACACATTATTGATCAAATGTCATCTTCAATCTCAATCTCGCAACAAACATGAAAAATATCATAGATGCAAATAACGAGAATTTTCTTTCTTGGTTACGACTTATCAAGTCATTTATCAGACATTATTATATGAATCAGCGTAAAATATAGAAAGTTGTAAGCAATTAAAAAGCACTTTGGCATCTTCGATAAGCGTGTATATCGTGTTATCATACATGGAAGAAATCTTTTTCCACTTTCATGAAAGCCATTTCCGATCATTTCACGTTTATACTATTACACTGCAATTATATTGCTCCCCGTCGATTATTGATCGATTTATCGTATCGATAGATATGTAATAGTGAATGTTGCGCTCTCTCTCTCTGATCACGCTTACGACCATTCTGTGTCGTTAACGAGGGAGCACTTAATAACTTCATCCACTAACGAGGCGACGTCTTCGGGTCTACCAAACTCGTTCGAGCATGCCGAGTCGCCCTATGTGTCGCCATTACGTCGTCGACAAATCGAGCGTATTTCTTCGACGCAATGACGTTTCTGACTCATCGATCGTTATATATCGGTGCGCGTTAGATACGAATCCATATATTAAAGTTAAAGAGACAGCGGTCGAGACACGGAATAAATATAAGGAAAAGGAAAGAAATAAATATATATAGGAATATATTTCTTTGTTCAACCTCAAAAAGTCAGGGAATTCTCTCATGGAATTTGATTGAGATTCGGAAAAATTTTTTAAAAATTATCCTTGTGTTAATTTTATTTTCATTTAGCACTCGAGTATGTCGGACATATCTTGGAAATATTAAAATTTTGTGGTTTTTTTATTGGCAATTTATTTTTAGTATCAACATCTTATATAAATTTCATAGAAAATATTCAAATTTTTAATAGATAATTTCTAAATTAGTACTCTTTATTTATTTAATAACTAATTAAATAAATCATAAATTAATACATAATTTTAATAAATAATCTATATTAAATTAGTATTCTCTGGAAAGACGTTTATAATAAATTATTTTTTATTTTTGTATTTTTTGTATTTTTATATTTGTATTTTTATTTTTATCGGGAAATTTTCATAGATTTTGATTGAAACTTTTAAGAAAATTATCCTTTTGATAATTTTTATTTAACATTTAAGAAACGTATAACATATCTTGTTAATATTCAAATCTATTTTTATTGACAATTTATATTTATTCAAGAATTTATATAAATTATAAAGTTAAAAAAAATATTGTTCAAATTTATTATAGATATTTAAATAAAATTAGTACTTATTTATTTAATAACTAATAAATAAATTATAAATTAATAAATAATTAATTTAAATAAGTTAGTATTCTCTGAGAGAGAGACGTTTATAATAAATTAGTTTTTGTTTTATATTTTTATCTTTATCAGTGAATATTCTCAGAGAATTTTTTTACAATAAAGTAAACATCCTGTATTTATTTCCTCTTCATCGATCGATTAATTAACAATTTAAAATAATACGCTTATATAATAGCGTTATTTTCTTCCTTTTTTTTTCTTTTTCCCTGACATTGATCTGTGTATCAGCTGATCAGTTCCGTGTTGTTTGCGATTCGATCTAGCGAATGTACAGATGTACACACGCGATGGCTTGAAACGTCATTCAATTCCACGTAGCCGCTAGCAATTTTTGACGAGCAACAAAGGAATGGCAATTAAATGCGTATGCGTGTCGACTGTAAAACTTTCCTCGACTCAAAATCTCCCTCTTCGTTCCTGATGCCGCGGGAAACATAAATTGGAAACGATTAACAGAATTCTTTATAATCAGAGGTCGTGGCCGTCTCTCGGTATCGCGTGCCTGTCGCGTTGATAATACAAATTTCATCGACGACTTGTTTTATTTAATGCTGTCGCAATTTGACTAAATATTTGAAGTATCAATTTGAATATTTGGAGAAATTAATTTCGAGAAAAATTGTTCGTCTGTCAATAAATTAAAAATGGATACAAATTTAAAAATACAATAAAATTCCCTGATAAAAATAAAAATATAAAATGAAAAGATAAAAATAGAAAACAAAAATAATTTATGTAAATTATTTTAAAATTATTATTATTTAGAAACTATTTATTATTATTAATTTATTATTTTATATTATACATTAAGATATTATTAATTTATTATTTGTTTATCTATTTATTAAATAAATAAGGATTAGTACTAATTTATATAAATATTATCAATAAAAAATTTGAACAATTTTCTATGAAATTTATATAAGATATTGATATTAAAAATAGATTGTCAAAAAAATCACAAAATTTTAATATTTTTTAAATATTAAAAATCTGTCGAAACTTTTCTCCGGCGGACGAAACAAAATAAAAGAATCTTTGTACTCAAAAACCTTCTAAAGTATAAGAGATAGAATGTTTGAACCTAGTAGCTGCTATAAAAAATTGTCAGTGCAATGAATCAAAAAACACTATTGATATCTAGTTACCCAAAAATGCAGAAATATGATAGAAAATTGGTTAAATCCTTATCCTATGGTTGATTTCTTTATACGATCGAATAACGCAATTAATTGGCCAATCTGGCAATTCACTCCGAGAGTAGTTAGATGAATCCTCGAGGAGGAATTTTTCGCCGCGTCGTACAGAGGAACTACAGTCTTGCTCTCGCTTTGAATTGACGGTAAGTGGTAGTGGCTATTTATATCTTGGACCCCGACGCTTTCTGCATCTACTCCAGTTAAGTCAGTCATCGTCGTATTCGGTCTCTTGGGGACTTATAGCAACCTGCCTCGGGGAGTAAACGAGAAATCCCACTCCTGATTGAATTTCTTGTTTCTCTTCATTAAGGGAATCCTAAACGTCCTTGAGTTTTAGTCCTGTTTTATCGACAAAATGTGATGTTAGATTCCTGAAATTAGAGCACTTCGCAATTTGTTAATATTAATACTTAAATTTGGACGAGAAAAAGATCGATCGATCTGTATAGTCTCATATATCTAGGTTGCAGAATTCTTGAATTCTTCTAATTTCAGGTAAAAAACAATCCGTATAGCAAATAAATTGATTTTAGTTGAATTTAACCTCACATTTTGTCGATAAAACAGGACTGAAACTCAAGGCCGTTTAGGATCCCCTTAACGTTGAAAGAAAAATCTCGACTGGAGATGACGAATGTCGATCTTCTCGCGAATTTTCGAGATGACCGATCTCGCGGGAGAAAGTCCTCTCTTTCTATCCTCTTCTCGGCGCAAAGCAGACGCCGACGATGACGCTCGTTCACTTTCTTCCACTTCCAGAGGTAGGCCGATTGGATCGAGCGCAAAAGTACCGTTACACATGCGTACACCTTCGGGGGCCCTCCCTCCCCCTTTCCCTCCCCCCTTTGATCAGCAACATCGCTGTATATCGAGATCGCGTTACGGCCGAACCAAACCCACGCTTTCGCATTCCAACGTCGACGCTCTCTGGGGAAGCTCCTCTCTCCTTCTTCCGTCCCATCTTTTAAGGACTACCTGTCTCGGGGGCCCGATTTAAGATCCCGCGACAGCCGAAATCGCGTATGCATATTAGAGGCGTAAAATTCGGCGAAATTCTTCGGAGAAATTATTTTCCATTATTTAACAGAGACGCCTAACAGGATTTTTTTAAAAAGTAACTTTTATTTGTTTCCGTCAGAAATACATATATAAATATAAAATAAAATATAAATATTAAAATATAAATAAATATTAGAAAAAATATAAATAAAAATTAATTAGATGCAAATATATACATATAATGTACTATTTATAATATAATGTATTACTTATTTTTATTTATATTTTATTTTTATTATATATTTTATTTTTATTTATATATTTTATTTATATTAGATTATATTTATTTATATATTTTATATAGTATAAATAATAAATATATATTATATTTTTATAATACGAGTTTTTATCGAAATCTTTGTCGCTAAATAAAAACTTGCATATTATAAAAATAAATATATCGCACTCTCCTCTCTCAACGTTCCGTACATAGATTATTCCGCCGTGGAGGAAATCCCGGATGAATCACGATTCCAATCGCGGAATTTCTGCTGGATTTAGATACGAGAGGAATCGATTGCAAGCTTATTGACCGCGCGATATATACTACATGAATTTATGAAGTGCAGTTTATCGAACATGCATGTGCGAAGTATATGTATATATATCTATATACGTAACGGTACGAGGGCCCGGGAATTTATGAGTTAATAAATTTTAAGTGGTCGTGTGTATATAGTTTGCAACTAAATAAGTTACTTGATTGTCGCTGTTTAAAGCGTTGCTTGGCCACCGTTATGCAACGTCGAAATTTTTGCTTTCGTGACCGAGATACTCGCAATTTACGGGAAAAAAACATTGTACTTCCTATAGAGTTATTTAGTGACGTAATAATAACGCCAGATTTGATCGTCGAAAACTTTTTTAATTTATAAGAATGTCTCTCCCTATATAATATATTGTGTATCGCGTTAAAATCGGCAATTCTGTAGCTGTCAAATATATATGAGAGTGTATACTCTTTGATTGAGATTCAGGGAATTTTTTAAAAAATTGCCCATTTGATAATTTTACTCTTTAGTACTTGAGAAACATATGTTCAACATATCTTTGCAATATATTTACATTTTTATTAAAATGTGAATTTTTAAAATGACGATATATTTTTAGTATCAAGATTTTGTAAGTTTCATAGAAAATTATTCAATTTTTTAATAAGTAATATTTAAATAAATTAATACTCTTTTATTTAACAAGTAATTAAATAATAATTTAATAATTTAATAAACGAATAAATAATTAATTTACATAAATTGGTACTTTTTAAGACGTTTATAATAAATTAATATATTATTTTTTAAAATATTTTTTATATCTAATATTTTTGGTGTTTAAATATAGTGATATATTGAGCTTTGTTCAAATTAATTTTACAATTAATAATTCAATATTAAATGTTAGAAAAACTGCACTCTTGATAACGTTGTAATCATATGAATAGAAAACATTAGAAAGCGCATGCGATAAAGCAACTTAGGTATTTTAAAAAGCTGCATCTACATACAAATTTTATTTTACCTGGAATTTTAAATACCTGGAAGATCAGGAAACTCAGGGAATTTTTTACAAGATCTGAGTAGCCATTCTGTATACATCAGATTTAACAAAATTCTATGTAACGTAACCGCCTGTCGGATGCTGCACTACTGTTGCACAAGGTAGACTTCTCGTTTAACTGGAGCAACGAGATCGTTATCAGATTTCATCTCGGCGCTCGTAAAATGTGTTAATCGAGCCGACAGTTCCCTTTTTGCCGATTGCAAATCAGTGCGCCTTCTGTGATCTTTATTACACGGAAAGTAGACCTTGATTTTACGATCTCGATGTTTGTTTTCGACGTTTCATCGCTCCACACCTGCATTTGCACCCTGTAATCACGTTTGATTATGTCATATCAAGGGTATTAACCTTAGAATTGTAAGCTGGAAATCGGAGTCTAAAAATTTCGAAATATTATCTTTTCCGGTACGTACATGTGTGATATTTATGGCAGTTTTATATGGCGATTTTATTGTGGAAACTTCAGGCTTTCGAGACTAATATAAATCGATAAAAGTTTACTTGTATTGGTTAAATGGAAATTTCTGGTTTTCGCCTAATTAACTAATTAACTAATTTTTTTAATTAAAAATTTTTTTTAATTAAAAAGAATTTTATCCTTCAAAAAAAATAAATACCTCGGCGCTCCAATAACCTTCGGCGCATTTTTTTAATTAATTAAAAAATTAATTAAAAATGTTTTAAAATATTTCCAAGTTTTACCTCTTAAAAGGAGAACTTTTCTTACTCCTATGACCTTTGATGCACTTTTTTAATTAATTAAAACATTAAAAAAATTATTTTTAAATAAAAAACATTACGAATTTTATTCTTCAACAGGAGAACTGTTTCATTACTCCGGTAATCTTCGGCACATTTTTTTTTAATTAACAAAAATTTCCAAGTTTTATCTTTCATCGTAATCCCTCTGCTCATCCTAATGAGTCTGAATTAAAAATTAATATATGAGACACATTTTAATATCATTGAATTAATTAAAAATAAATATCAGTAATATTATATAATTAAAAGAAAAAGAAAATTAAAATGCGTGCAAAAATATATACAAATAAAAATTAACTTTTGATTTAACTTCAGTTAATTTAATCGTAACTTAACTTTAACTAAGGTAATTTAATGTTTATGCAAACTTTTTTTTTATTTAACTAATATAATTTAATATAACTAAATTAATTTTACAAGCAATTATAACTTCAACTTAACTTAGTTTAAAAAAATCATTAACTTACTCAATCCTGGATAAATCTCATTAAGATCTCGTTCATCTTCCAACTCGTTCTGTTGGTCCTTATCGATGTTATTTCTCCTCCCGCAGACTCTCTTCTCTCTTGCTCGCGCTCGTCATGGATGACAATTGACGCCTACGATCATTCAATGATTACGGATAACCGATAGGTTCCGGTGGTCGATCCCTCTCTCCCCATCCCTTCGCTGTATCAACCATTATTAGGGGTACGAAGCACCACAACGAGCATCGTTCTCGCAGATAATTATCCAATTCATCTCCTCGTTGCATCTCGAGTGCGCGGATCGGTAGTGCGATATTCTTATCTCTCGCGAGTGATTTTTGCTTGAAGGGGATGCTGACCATGTCTGTTTTACCGACTTTGAATTCAAGGGCTATTTTTTTATTGGCTATACAGATTGAAAAATCCTTCTCCACAATTAGCTCCCAATAGAGATTGTCTGATAGCGCTCTACATTCATTATTATCAGTACTTTCATTGTGGAGGATTTTTCAATGTATATATTCAATAAAAAGTGAATCTAACCTAACTTAAAGTAAAACAGAACTACGACAGCATCCCCTTAAGGGAATGCTGACTATGATTGTTTTACCGATTTTGAATTCAAGGGTTTTTCTTTTTATTGGTTATACAAATTGAAAAATCCTTCTCCACAATTAAAGTACTGATAATAATGAACGGGGAGCGCTGTAATTTCGTATAAAAAACAATAACAGTTAAAAAATTACAGTTTTTTTTTATCTGCCTCTTGCATCAGCTCATAACAATACTTATTTAATACAAAAGTTCTGCAGTTTATTTGTGCACAAAATATGGCATTCGTAATAGAGATGACATGAAAGAATAACATATATTATTAGTATACTTTTATTATGGAGGATTTTTCAATTTGTATATTCAATAAAAAGTGAACCTAACCTAACTTAAAGTCGGTAAAACAGAACTACGACAGCATCCCCTTAACGTTGTACTTTCTATATCGAAACCGCGATTTTCTCGATCGCCGACCGATCGATGATCACCCTATGCTAATAACTTAACTGCTACTTTGTCGAATGCCCGAGGTTACCCATCCGGGTAGGTTTTTCGAGACGTTATGCTAATCCCTCGGTGCGCTTTTGCCGTTTATGCAAATCGCCGTCCCGGGTATATTTATGATTAAAATTTGTCCGGCGCGGGCGATAAAAAACTGCGCCAAAGGTTACCGGAGCACAACGAGACAGTTCTTTTTTTCAAAAATTTTTATTGCACAAGGTGTTAAATCTCGCGTTCTTGCTACGTACATTATATATATTGCGTTTTTAAATATAATTACTACCGGATGCGTCATCCTTAACTCGATTGTTCTTCAAAAAAAGAAGAAAAAAAAACAAGA
The DNA here is from genome assembly GCF_048542155.1 of Nylanderia fulva. Taxonomy (NCBI): domain Eukaryota; kingdom Metazoa; phylum Arthropoda; class Insecta; order Hymenoptera; family Formicidae; genus Nylanderia; species Nylanderia fulva. The sequence goes on along the minus strand of NW_028190521.1, from coordinate 1,056,100 downwards.
GGAAAATACTATCCTTCCTGCATCCTGTAATTTACTGCAATTTTTTGTATCTTGAGAAACGCACACGTTTATATGTTTCGTAATATCCGCGAAATTATTATATCTTACACTTTTGCAATTTCGATATAAGTCTCGGAAATTCTTAGAATTTTGAGATATGTTCCCGGAAATGGATATTTAGCGATGATGAAAAATGAAATTAGTAATAAAATGTTTATTTTTTAATGAAGATCAATTTAAGTGAACCTTCGTAAATTCCCCATAATTTTTTCTCGAAAAAGATCTAACATTTTCTCAAATTGTTTCTAGGAAGCACTTCAATTCTATCGCGAAGAACATCATAACTTAAATGTTCTTCACAAGAAACAGCTCAAGAAAACGTTAGATTTTTCGAAAAAAATAAAAGAAAATATGATAATCTCTTACAAAGATCTTTTTAACACAAGTATTAAAATTGATTAAAAAATATTTATTTTAAATGAAGATAAATTTAAATTACAATATTTTTTTTCATTTTACAGAATTGAAACACTTTCTAGAAATAAATAATTGGAAAAAATATTAAATTAAAAAAGAGATTCTTACAAAAGTTTGTTTAACGCAAGTGTTAAAAAATAAAATTAGTAATAAAATGTTTAGTATAATAAAGATTAATTTAAGTGACGATGTTTTTCGTGATAGAATCAAAGTTCTGTTTAGAGACAATTCAAGAAAACGTTAGATTTTTCAGGGGGAAAAAGTGGGAATCTTACAAAGATCTACTTAACACAAATGTTAAAATATAAAAGTGATTAAAAAATTTATTTTAAATGAAGATCAATTTAAGTTACAATATTTTTTTTTATTTTATAGAATTGAAGCATTGTCTACAAATAAATAATTAGAGAAAATATTAAATTTAAAAAATGGGAAGTTTATAAAAGTTTGTTTAACACAAGTGTTAAAAAAATTAAAAAATAAAATTAGTATAATAAAATGTTTACTATGCTGAAGATTAATTTAAGTTATGATGTTCTTCGCGATAGAATTGAAGTGCTTCCTAGAAACAATTCGAGAAAATGTTAGATCTTTTTCGAGAAAAAATTATGGGGAATTTACGAAGGTTCACTTAACGAATATGACGTCATATTAAAGGAACACACATTCGACGCGTCTTGACTTATTGTTAGAGACGTATAAATAAAAGCGCGCTCTCGCGGCTCTCGCGCGCATAGTTACGGTAATTATTTTAATCAATGCCGTAATAAGGATGGTTGCAGACAACCATCGCACACGAACAATCGCTTCTTACATTGCATTAACGAACTGCACAAGAGCTCTTTCCCCCCACGATATACACGTTCATGCTTTATGAACGTATCGCTAACTCACGCTCGCGGAGCAAGAGAAAGAGGGAAAAAGAGATGGCAACGGTTTTGACATGGATGCAAAGTTATGAATGGAACCCGAAGAGGGAGAGAGAAGACGCGTGTTACGTTTTCGTTCGTCCGTTTTTGGGTCAATATATTTAAATACTTTACCCGGGAGTTGGACGGGTTGTGTGTATTTAGTTTTCAGTCCCGAACAGGAATCTTAGTTTATAAACTTTATAACGCGGATCAGTTTTGTTAATGCGGCGATAGTCGGGATAGTCAGGCTCGACGTTAATAGGAGTTAGTTGGTAAGGAATAGTAGGAGGTTTGTTGATTTGGGTGTTTGCTTCTAACTGTTGGAGTTTTTGCGAGAGGTGAAAGAAATCTTGTCGCAAATCAATCGCTTGTTTTATCTGGTATCTGAGCCGTTTGAGCTGTACTCGTTTACCTGCTCTTTTCTTCATGAGAATGTTAAATACGACGGAAGCTCCCAAAATGAACTTAAGGTCGCTACGCAAGGCAGCGACCAGTCCGATTCGCTACGCTCTTCGGCAGCGAAAGGGGTAAGCTCGATTTGAGAGTTATGGTAAATAATTTCATACACCAAGAGCAGTGTTCGTAGGCGCTACACTCTTCGGCAGCGCCGGTTACCAATTCGCTACACTCTTTGTCAGCGAAAAGGCCGTTCCCCGCTCTCGGAGATGTCCTACGTTATATGTAAATTTTACTCGGATCAGATGCCAAATAACTGAGCTTATTGTGGTATTATCAATTACCTTTTATTCTATGAGTGGTTACAAAATTATAAGTCTAAAGTACTGGATTAGTCGTAAGAATAAGGAAACGAAGGATGACAGTCGAAGTTCGCGGAACTATAGTTACGACAAAGGTTTCGTCAAGATTTCAACTGCGATGCACAGCGTTTTTCTAGCCCTATTTATACTCGAAATTTTACCACCTCCATCTATGAATTTTGAAGGAGGGAGGTCCCTTATCTCGGTTTGTTTATAAGATTTTGTTTATAAGGTTTGTTTATAAGGTTTATAAACAACTCTGGCGATCTTGCATATCGGATGTTAGTTTAGGATCTGAGAGCGATGAAAATTTGTCAATACGTGACGATAAGCAAATTCTAGCGATCCCGCGTATCGGATGTTAGTTTGAGTTAAGATAAATCTAACCGAGAGCGATGAAAATTTGTCGGTACGTGACACCTTCCCCCTTAAGTCATACGCGGTACGTTGTGTTCCGCGTATGAATTATAATAAAAACGATGTGCAATCGCGAATACGTGATCTGTAGTAACTAAGATACGATCGAATAGTATAATCTTAATACTAAATTACGCAAAGATAGGAAAAAAAAAAAAATTTGTAGTTTGTATATTAGATATATCGTTAAAGAGTATATAATCTATAATAATTAAGATATAACTGGATAATATAAAAGGAATATAAAATAATTACTAAATATAACTAAATAAGAAGAAAAAAAACTTATAGTTCTACCTTATTTCTTTTCTTTTTTTTTTTTTTTTTTTTTTTTTTTTATAGCCGTGGATATGCACTATGAGATTCTTTGCGGATATCGACTTCTTTCATATTTTGTGTTTCGTTTTTTACAGAAAATTGGCATATGGGAGATTGTGAGAGTTGTGTGTATGGTGTGTTTGTTGTCTGTGTATTTTCTCGTCTGCCCGGATGAGATGAATTTTGTGTTTCTTCTTTCTTCTGATCCTCCTTGTTTTTGGGCACCCCTCGTGCCATGTGAAGTAATAAGTTTGTTACTGAATCCCAAAGTGCTCCGATCAGATGTATTGACCATCCATATATAGTGTGTAATGCATAACCATGCAGCATGGTGTCCACTACTAGTTTTATCGTCCTTATGCAGAAATAAATGCCAATTATGCCTGAAGTTGCGTTGCCAAAGGATAAAAAGGTTCCCCAAATTTTTTTCCAAGCGTTTTCTGTGATTTTGTGTAGAGTGTTTTCGTCCATTAGGTGGGAGAGCGATATTCCTTGTGTTAGTGTAGGTTCTCCTTTCACGCCACGTGCCATAGTGTTTAATATTCCAGCTTTTTCCGCCGGAAACATAATATGATCCCTTAAATTTTCAAGATCTTGATTAGTGTAGATGCCACTGGCAGCCAAAGCTCCAGGATCGCTGTAATGCCAGGTTGGTTTCGTCATTGGTTTCATTATTTCAGGTGTCTTGCTGTATTCGACGTTTGGTGTTATGCGGTACCATCCGTCGTTTAGAAAATACATGGTTGGAAGTATTCTGCTGCACGTGATTTGCGTTCCCGTTTTGAATAATATGTGAGTTCGTGGTGCTAGGAAGTATGTTTCGTTTCCCTTTAATACAGGCAGTTGTTGGTAGCATTCCTGAGTGTGTTGTACTTTTACGTCTACAGGAGTGCATTTAGTGACGTGTACGACTTCTCCAGAAAGCGTTGCCATATATCCTGGCCCTTTCATGATTTGGTAAGCGAAGTCGTCCGGTGATTGAATAGCTAGGCTGAGTGCGTTCTTCATTACTTGACGCTCCAGGTCGCAGCGTTGTTTTAATATGTCGGTGTATAGGTAATTTATTTGTGTGCGGATGTGTTTCTCTACATATACGAATTTTGAGTTAACGTAAGCAAAAATATCTATGTTTTCTACTGCTAATGGTTTTTTACGTACGAAAGATTCTCCTTTAATCATTTCTAAAATTAATAATTTTGGATGTTCTGTTTTAATTAGAGTGTATCCACAAAGAAACTTTTCGCCGATTTGTGTAAGTGCAAAGGTGACATCTTGTGTTGACAAGGAATAAATTATTTGTAGTTTGTCATTCAATTTACTAACCATTTTCTTTGCTTTTCCTTCGTATAGTACATCATAGTGATTAAATTTACAATTATCGTTAGGTATAGTTTCCCAAAAAGTGTATCGTCCTTCAATATCTATGCAATTACCATTTGAATATCTACAACTTGTTCCGGTCTTTAAATGAATTCGGTTTGTTTCGACATTAATCATTGCTTGGTGAGAAGTCAAAGTAATTGTTATTATTCCTTGTACAACTACATTTTGCCATGAACCGTAAGGATCCGAATATTGTGTTCCCGAACATTTTCCGTCGGTTGTTACGGATCCTGCTAAAACGACAGGTCGCGATGTCGTTTGATTTACCTTTTAATCCATTAATTACGTTATTAACATTTATGATAAGTGTTCCGGTTTCATGCATACTTTTACATTGGTCTAGTGTGGTTTCAAATATATATTCCGCGTGCGCGTTGTGTACAGTAGATACGTGTGAATGCATGCCGCAATGATAAACAGTTCTTGAAATTGCAATTTTACATTGGATTACATTTGAAGATTCGAATTTTGATAATTGTAACAATTGTATAGGTATTCCTTCTACATGTGGTTCTATTAGAGGTATGTTACATTTTTCTACGTCTAACAATGATACGGTTGTTATGTTGAGGTTTGCTGTTCCGCAATCGTATCCGATGATTCCATATGTATCGTGGATGAAAAGAATTCCAATGACGGTGAGACAATTTATTGCCCTCATCTGTTTTAAATACAATAGTAAAAGTATCTGATTAGTTGCTTCGAGATTGAAAATGCTTGCGTGGTGCATGTTCAACCTCGTTTTGTTTTTTGTAATTTATTGGAATGAACAATTCTCGATTTTCCCTTAGCAAAAATTTTTATATTCCCGTTAGGTAAAATATCTGTTATGATATGCGGACCTGAATACTGGTCGCCTAATTTCCCTTTCTTTGGCTCGATTAAAAGAAAGACTTGATCATTTATTTGAAATGCTTGAGGATTGATTTTCTTGTCGTAATAATATTTAGATTTTATTTTTGATGCAATTAAACATTCTCGAGCCAATTCTTGTAAGTCGTGAATACTCGTTATTAATTGACACAGATAATCATCGTACGTTCTTTCTTTTACATTATCCGTTATTTCACTGGACGGTTGTCTGGCCAATTTGCCAAATACCAACTCGTACGGAGTATATCCAGTTGATTCATGAATACTGGTGTTATAAGAAAAAGCTGCGTATTCTAATAATTCGTCCCATTCTGTGAATTTGTCTACGTATTGTTTTAGATATTCAACTAGCACCAAATGTGACCGTTCTAAAGCTCCATTAGCTTGTGGATAGAAAGCCGTAGTTTTATATTGTTTGATTTTAAATTGTTTAGCAAATCTTTTCATTAGATTACTCATAAAATTAGTTCCTTGGTCAGTTAAAATTATTTTAGGTGCTCCAAAAATGCAAATGAAATATTTTAATAATGCGTCGGCGACTTGAATCGCGGTTATGGATTTTAAAGGAATGGCGAGGGAAAATTTTGTAAGGTGATCTTGGATTGTTAGGATATAGGAATTTTTTTTGGTTGTTTCAGGTAAGGGTCCTACTATGTCCATTGATATTTTTTCGAAGGAAGAAAACGGTGTGTCAGTAATTAGCATAGGCTGTTTGGTTTTTACTCTGACTAACTTTTTAGTTTGACACTGCAGGCATTGATTTATATAACTTCGAACGTCAGATTTAATATTATTCCAAAAAAAATTTTGCCTGATTCGATTGTAAGTTTTAGTTATTCCCTTGTGTCCACCGATTTTTGATGAATGAGCTTCTTCTATAATATCTTTTCGTCTCTCAACTTCCGGAGTTGCTACTAGTCCGTGACATATTACTAATTTAGTTGAAGTTCCAAGTATTGATTCGCGAATTTGACTTAATATTTCAGCCCAATTTATGTCATCTAGCTCTTTGAATTTTGCTATATTTATTATTTTAATTGAATGTTCCTTTATTATTTTTCGTAACTTAGTTGGAATTTCTAATATCGTATCTCTAGCTACTTTATCTTTAATATTCTCTTTGCAAATAAAAATCAAATGAAATCCATTTCCCTTTTTAATAACTTCAAAGTTCCCTACTTTACCCTCTTTTATTTTTGGTACTATCTTTCGCGTCTGAAGTTGTCTTGACCCTTCGTCACACGGTTTACCGTCCATAGTCAAAAAATATAAATAATTCTCCTTCCTCATAAAAATGTGATCTCGACTATTTATTATACTATGTCTTTGTCCGCGTGTCATTACTCGTTTTTCAGTCTCGTATGTTATTTCGTCTGCATTAAATTCATTGTAAGTCATGTTATTGTCATTGTCATCGTCACTGTCGTTGTTCTCTTCGTCCTTCTCATCTTCGGTTTCTTCGTCGTACTCATCATCAGTAGTAAGGTCGTCTTGATCGTCTCCTGGATCATTGCAGTCATCATGATCTTTGTTGATTTCCGAATTGTTTTTGTCATCCTCGATTGTTTGTGCCAAATCTTCGCAGTCATCTTTAGTTTGATAAATTTCGTTCTGTTCGGTATCTCGTTCTAAATTACTTATGATTTCTAAGAGGTCGAGTGGTATAGTTATTGATGGAATAGGCGCATTCGTGTTATTACTTCCGCTATTATTTTCCGTTTCAGGTAGGAGATCTTGGATGTTATTTCCGATGTCCGACGTCTCGGCATTTTGTAAACATCTAGTATTATCTGATTGATCCGATGGATTATTATGTATTTCTGCATGAATTATGTGCTCGATAAAGGGAGGTTCCTCTAATTCTTTCTTTGTAAATGGAATGCTTTCGCCGTCTGAATTTCCCATGTGACGTGTGTGCATTCCTGTAACTATTGGTTCCGGTTCGTCTCTCATCGTCCCTCTTCTTGGTGAAGCTGGCAAAGGTTTAGGATTAGCATTTCTTCGTCTCGCTTCGTCGTCTTCTGGACATTCTTCAATTTCATCATATGAGGTATGGATCGAGTATATATTTGTCGTAGGATTCCTTGATAAAGCATCTGCGTTGGCATTTATTTTGCCTGGTTTATAAATTATTTCGTAATCGTATTCGGCTAGTTTAATTCTCCATCTTGCTAAACGTGAGGTCGGATCTTTTAATTTGTGAAGCCAAGTTAACGGTTTGTGGTCGGTTATTAGTTTAAATTTCTTACCGTAAAGATAAGGTCGAAAATGTTGTACAGCGTATACTATTGCCAATAATTCTTTTTCTATTGTAGAATAATTTTTCTCGGCGTCATTTAATACTCTTGAAGCATAGCTTATCGGCTGGTCTTTACTTATCTGCCCTTGGCTTAAAATTGCTCCAATTGCAGTTCCGGATGCGTCAGTCGTTAACAGAAAAGGTTTAGTGAAATCGGGATATTGTAATAATATTGGTTCATGACAGAGTGCATTCTTTAGTATTTCGAAATTCTCTTGTTCTCTTTCTTCCCATTTAAAATCATTATCTTTTTTCAATAGATTTGTAAGTGGTTTAGCTATTTTTGAAAATCCTTTAATAAATCTGCGATAATAACCAGCTAATCCAAGAAACTGTTTTACATGTTTTGCATTTTTCGGTATCGGAAAATCTTGTACTGCTTCTACCTTTTTTAAATCTGGGCGGACTCCATTTTCTCCTATTATGTGTCCTAAATAAGTAACTTCTTTTCTTAAAAATTCACACTTGTCCGGTTGTAGTCTTAGATTCGCTTGACGTAATCTCTTAGCTATCTTTTCAAATTTGATTGCGTGTTCGGTGAGGGAGCTCGAGTATATCACTATGTCATCTAAATATACGAAGATTTCGTTTCCTTGTATTCCTGTAAGCACCAAATCCATTAATCTTTGGAAGGTCGCTGGTGCGTTTTTAAGACCGAAAGGCATACGGTCAAATTCGTAATGCCCATGCGGTGTCGAAAATGCCGTTTTATGGCTGTCGTCTGGGTGCATCCGTATCTGGTGGAAGCCCGAAGCCAGGTCAAGGACCGAAAAATACTTAGCACCTCCTAATTGGTCTAGTATTTCTGTTATGTTAGGAAGCGGGTATGCATCGCCTATCGTTTTTTCATTTAGTTCTCGAAAATCCAATACCATCCGCCACCTTTTGTTGCCCTTTGAGTCTGCCTTTTTTGGAACTATCCATACAGGTGTGTTGTATGGAGATTTCGAAGGTTTAATAATTTCTTGCTCCAGTAATTCGTTCACTTGCTTGTTTATTTCGTCTTTATGAATTACAGGGAATCTGTATTGTCGCGTGTGTATCGGAATTTCGTTTGTAGTAGGAAGTCGATGTTCCAAAACATTCGTATGGTTAAGTTTTTCGTCCGGCAAGTGAAAACAGTCGGAATTCTTCTCAATTAATTCTTGAACATGTGATAGCTCTTCGGCATTTAAATGTCCCAATCTTAGCATGTCCATTATTTTATCTTTTCTTTTCTTTTCTTTTATAGTAAAACACGATTTAGAATTTAAGTTTGATTTGGTAGAAATAGAATTAGAATTTGGAATTAGTTTTGAGTTTGAGATCGACTTATATTTTTCACATACGTTTGAATTAGAATTAGAATTAGTAATTGTGCTATTTAAACAGCACGAATTTGAACTTGATTCTAGATTTAAGTAGTCCGACTTTGAATTCGAATTTGTAGTCGAGTCTAAAATTTGACTTTCATTTGTCTCAAACTCATATATTTTAATTGTAGGGATATATACCTTTTCTTCTTCTTCGGTAGTATTTACTACCTGTAGATATGCCTTGGCGTCTCTTACTGTAACTAAGGCATCTCCTAAGTAAACACCTTTTGTTACATTTAAACGTGGAACATATCCTTCTTCTATCTCTGGATTAGCAACCCTAACAAACATTTGTGAAATCGCTCTAGGAGGAATAGTGAAAATTTCTTTTCCTTCAAAAGGTATACAGATATCGTCCCACTCTAATTGATTTCGTTCATAATCGAGTTTCGCATGAAATCTTTTAAAGAAATCTGAACCCAGAATCCCGTTCTGTGGAATCGGAAAATCGTTTTCGACTAGATGGAAAGCGACTGGACATCCTAAGATATCTATCAGTGCCAGCCCTAAGGTGGTCACGTGATGCGTCGTAATTCCGCTCAGTCTTAAGATTTTGTTCCTATCCACGATGGTATCCGTTGTTACAGAATTTTCTTTGATAATGTTGGGCCCTGATCCACTGTCTACCAAAAATTCTATCTCTCCCGTAAAATTTGAGCCTTTTAATTTTACTGATGGAACGTCTTCTGTTCGAGTTATGTTTACTGTTCGGTGATTAACTCTGATTCTTCCGAAATTGCTCTCGCGGGGCGGGTCTTGATGTTTCCCGGGGTCGCCCCTGTCCTCGCGGGAATTTGTTCGTTTCCCTGCATCTGGGGGTTCTGACGAAGATTATTGTTATACATCCGTTTACGACATTCTTCTAATGCATGACCGGGTTTTTTGCAGTATCTACATGTCGCGGTCGCGTTATACGTGGAATTCTGTATGTTCGTATTAGGATTTCGCATCGCAGGCAGTGGTTGCTTGTAATTATTACTATTATTGCTACGGTTGATTTGTGAAAAACCGGATCTATTTGGAATTTCGCTTCTGTTCCCCTGCGGTTTATTTAATTGCCAACACTTGTCCGCTGTGTGTCCCTTTTTATGACAGTACTGACAGATTACGGTCTTGGCTTCTATGCGCCGCACCGGTGTCCCTTTCTCGGTTGTTATGTTTTCGGCGAGAACGACCCGTCTTATCATGTTTACGGTTTCCAGTTCCTTTTCGGCCTCGATCGCGCGGCTCTCAATCTCATTGAACGATCCGTCTTTAGATATTATAATTTCTTTATCCAATCCGCGTAGAAAGCTACTTTTTAAATGTTTATCAATTGAATTTCGAAATTCGGCGCTTATTTGTCCCGTTTCTCGTTTTTGGGCATCAAGTATCCGTTTTCCTAATTCCCGTACGCGATTTGCATATGTAACGACTTTTTCGCCTTTCTTTTGGCATAAATAGGCTAATCGTCCTTGAGCTTCATAAACCGTTTCTCTAGAACCGTATTTCGATCTTAAAAATTCTACTAATTCTTGCATACTATTAAAAGTTTGTCCAAGAATTGATCTATGTGCGTCATCTTTTAATTTATTACGTACTGCGCGAACCAAATTTAGTTCTTGTGATGGCGTTATCATGCTGAGCGCTTCCTCGCAACCTTCGACAAAATATACGAATGGAATATTTCCTCCGTCGTAACTCGGTACTGCCTCTAGTGCATCTCTAATTGAAAAATGTAAATAGTTACCGATAGTTCCCTCTGTTAAAACTGCCGTACCGGGGTTATGTGGTCGCTGATTTTGTGTGTATTGCAATTGTTGAATGGCTTGTTGTTGTTGTACCACCATTCTTCGTAATTCTTGAATTTCTGGATCTTCTGCTCCTCTGTTTCGATCCATTGTTTCGAAGTCCCTGTCGGGAGGCGGCGTACGACTCAATGACATGCTTCCCCCTTTTTTTTTTATCACACAACTTTTAGATATCCCACCGCTGTCACCAAAATGTTACGTTTTCGTTCGTCCGTTTTTGGGTCAATATATTTAAATACTTTACCCGGGAGTTGGACGGGTTGTGTGTATTTAGTTTTCAGTCCCGAACAGGAATCTTAGTTTATAAACTTTATAACGCGGATCAGTTTTGTTAATGCGGCGATAGTCGGGATAGTCAGGCTCGACGTTAATAGGAGTTAGTTGGTAAGGAATAGTAGGAGGTTTGTTGATTTGGGTGTTTGCTTCTAAATGTTGGAGTTTTTGCGAGAGGTGAAAGAAATCTTGTCGCAAATCAATCGCTTGTTTTATCTGGTATCTGAGCCGTTTGAGCTGTACTCGTTTACCTGCTCTTTTCTTCATGAGAATGTTAAATACGACGGAAGCTCCCAAAATGAACTTAAGGTCGCTACGCAAGGCAGCGACCAGTCCGATTCGCTACGCTCTTCGGCAGCGAAAGGGGTAAGCTCGATTTGAGAGTTATGGTAAATAATTTCATACACCAAGAGCAGTGTTCGTAGGCGCTACACTCTTCGGCAGCGCCGGTTACCAATTCGCTACACTCTTTGTCAGCGAAAAGGCCGATCCCCGCTCTCGGAGATGTCCTACGTTATATGTAAATTTTACTCGGATCAGATGCCAAATAACTGAGCTTATTGTGGTATTATCAATTACCTTTTATTCTATGAGTGGTTACAAAATTATAAGTCTAAAGTACTGGATTAGTCGTAAGAATAAGGAAACGAAGGATGACAGTCGAAGTTCGCGGAACTATAGTTACGACAAAGGTTTCGTCAAGATTTCAACTGCGATGCACAGCGTTTTTCTAGCCCTATTTATACTCGAAATTTTACCACCTCCATCTATGAATTTTGAAGGAGGGAGGTCCCTTATCTCGGTTTGTTTATAAGATTTTGTTTATAAGGTTTGTTTATAAGGTTTATAAACAACTCTGGCGATCTTGCATATCGGATGTTAGTTTAGGATCTGAGAGCGATGAAAATTTGTCAATACGTGACGATAAGCAAATTCTAGCGATCCCGCGTATCGGATGTTAGTTTGAGTTAAGATAAATCTAACCGAGAGCGATGAAAATTTGTCGGTACGTGACACGCGCAATGATAGCGCAATGCATGTTTTGCGGTTACGTGTACAACCGCATATAATTTCCGACTATATTATCGGGGGATCATCATATAGAAATTTTTGCTCCCTTGCGGCTTCGCGCGTTTATTAACGTCGTCGGGATTTTTTAACAGGCAAAATTAAACCGAAAGAGTTTACGTTCCCTTTGTCCGATGGATTTTTCTTTCCAGGGGATTCGCATTAAATAAGTACCCCTTCGTCTAACATATACACGGTGTCCCAAAATTAATAGCAACACTTTTAATGCAGGGTGTATATTCCCGGAACTTGGAAAACCTGGAATTCTCAGGGAATTTTTTTTAACTTGAAAAATCCTGGAATACTTATGGAATTTATTTTGAACTCAGAGAATTTTGTTAAAAATTGCTCCTTTGATTTTATTTTTAAATATACTTTTAAAGATAAAATTTATTAGGTTTATGTAAACAGAGTATTTCCTCCCAGGAAAATCCTGGGAATTCTCAGGGAATTTTTTTTACCTTGAAAATTCCTGGAATACTCATGGAACTTGTAACTGTAATGTCAGATTCCTGGGATCATTTGGAGACGATTTTTCCTCAGCGAAAATGTCGGGAGAAGCCATCATTTTTTATATGTTTTCCAATTTTTGCCATCATATATATCTTTTTAACTAACAATAAGCTTTAAATTAAAATTCTATTAAAATAAACTCTACATGAAATTAATAAAAGAATGTGATTTTGTTAATATTTTATTTCCACAAGGCTTGGTTTGCGAAAACCCTTATTTTAAAGGAAAATTATTGATGCCTCGACATTTTCGAAGTTAATTAACTCATATATTAATTTTGGGACACCCTGTATAAGTATAATACGCGGAATCCTGGACAAAGGCAGCTGCTGCCGGGTATTAGTCGCGTTTTGCATAACTATTGCCACTTCGCTGTCCTTTTCTTTCACTTTCGTTGCTAGCGAGAATAAGACGCAATTATTCGCGTCTCGAGACTCCCTCTTTCTCTCTATCTTGCACAAACACTCTGAAAGGGTTGCGTGCATCGCACTCGTCATCCGAGTCATTGAACCGACAAAAGTGGCCTCACAGTTACCTCATATAAATATGTGCAGCCACCCTTCCGTTTTTTTTTTCGTCTCCTTCAAAAGCGCGCAAACGATAATCTCTCGGTTGGTTTCGCGCGAAAAAGAGGGATGCCGTGAAAAAAAGAGAGAGGGAGGGAGGAAGGGGATGGTTAGGTATCTCAAAAACAAGGAAGGCCTTTGTCGGCCCCCGCAAGGGCACAGACGAGGGATATAATGGGGCACGTGTTCGGCCGAGCTGCGCTAATGACACGGTTTCGCCAGAGTTTCTCTCCTTCTCTCTCTCTCTCTCTCTCTCTCTCTCTCGAATCTCACCGCATTGTGTTCCCGCAAACTCTTTCATGCCGCCTCCGCCTCCACCCTCGTCGTTTTCGCCGCATTGTGTCATGAAGGTATATATCTGTGTGTGTGTGTTTGCGTTACATCCGACCTTTGCGCGATTGTCCGAGGGAACTGTCAACGCAAAGTCGATAAAATTTGTGCAGGATAATTGCATTTTTTTCTATAGATGCGTCTATCAGGGTGTATATTCCCGGGAAAATCCTGGGAAACCTGGAATTCTCAGGGAATTTTTTTTATCTTGAAAAATCCTGGAATACTCATGGAACTTGTTTTAAACTTAGGGAATTTTTTAAAAAATTGTACCTTTGATTTTATTTTCAAATATACTTTTAAAGATAAAATTTATTAGGTTTATATAAACAGGGTGTTTACTCCCGGGAAAAACCTGGAATTCTCAGGGAATTTTTTTTATCTTAAAAAATCCTGGAATACTCATGGAACTTGTTTTAAACTTAGGGAATTTAAAAAAATTGTACTTTTGATTTTATTTTCAAATATGTATATTTGTAAAGAATATAAAATTTATTAGGTTTATATAAACAGGGTGTTTACTCTCGGGAAAAACCTGGAAAACTTGGAACTCTCAGGGAATTTTTTTTTACCTTGAAAAATCCTGGAATACTCATGGAATTTATTTTAAACTCAGGGAATTTTTTTAAAAATTGCTCCTTTCGATTTTATTTTTAAATATACTTTTAAGGAATATAAAATTTATTAGGTTTATATAAAGTATATTAAAATATATTTTATTATAAAATATAATATTATATTATTATATTAAACTATATTTTATTTATGTTAAAAAATTATGTTTAATTAAAATAAACTTAATTTAAAATTGTATTTAAAATTTTTTTAAATACTTTAATTTTATCTGGAATTTTGAACAAAAATATCTGAAAAATCATGGAATCCTCAGAGAATTTATTTATAAAATTTAAGTATACACCCTGATCTGATCTTTGTGCGATTGTCCGAGCTAGAGAACTGTCAATGCAAAGTCGATAAAATTTGTTTAGGATAATTAGATTCTTGTCAATCGGGTGCTTCTTCCATAATGTTCTTTTCTGCAATGTGTATAATTCTTCCCTTCTGTATAGTATCAATTATATCTAATCTAACATATTTGTAGGACTTCCCGGAATGTGTCAATTATATCTCTCGTGCTAAACGGACATAAATAACATCATGGACATGTTAGACGTGTGGTGACACTGTTTATGTCAGTCAAACGCGAATTTAGCATATATTTTTTATGAAGTTTATTACCTCTTCTGTCAATGAATGAATGGGTACTGGAAGCAAAGAAAAAAAAGATATGAAAAGGACTTTTAAGAGTTAAGCACAAATATTTGGCGCATCAAAATCGTTTTTAAATTGCTCTTTAATTATTTTGAAAGTAACATAATAAAATGAAACAATAAAAATAAATTTCTCAAAAAGATTCTGATATACAGTGTTTTAAAATAATTAGACAGACAAACTTTGAAGGGAAATGGAAGACTTTAAAATAAATTTTTAATGCTATTTTTCTCTACGACGTTTTTACACGGAGAAAATTTTTTCTTAGAATTTACCTTGAAAATCATAGTAATCGTGGGATAATACGGTATTGGAAGAATTTTATAAGAATTTCTCTAATTAATATTTACCATAACAAAAATAGTAATATGTACATAGTAATATTAATCAAACATATTTTATTGTGGTATAGATATTAATATTATAAAAGGAGACAAATTAAAAAATCACAAACTCATATCTAATATTAGTATTAAAATTAAAATTGTCGTTGTAGAGATAATTAGTATTAACAAAAAAAATGTATTTTGAAGTTTTCTTTCTTCCTTAAGTTTGTCGGTTTAATTTTTTAACGCTAGGTATGTAAATACAAATTTAAATATAAAAAGGATTAGTAAAAGCCAGATACAGATATTAGGTGCAACAAAATTATTTTTAAAATTAATTTTCTTTATATTTATTTTGGCACATAAAATAAGTATAAAAGAATTTTAAAATCATTTTTTATTACCTAGTTCCTTTTCATATTTTATTTTATTTATATACAATACAGTAGTTGTTCAATTTATCATTTTAACAACTTCAAATGTCAAAAATGCGTTGGAACTTTTCTCCAAAATAAAATGCAAAAAGAGCTTTTTTATTCGAAAATGTCCTAATATAATATAACAAGAATGAGAGAATATTTGAGCAGCTGTTATAAAAGAAATCATCACATTATGTAATGTGTCAAAAACATATGATCGGTACCCAGGTACCCTACATCGATGAAAGGGCGGAAAATCATGCATCGGCAGAAGGCCGATAAATATCAAATATTCGGGAGAAAAATCGAGTATCCAGTCTTTGCCTCGCCTTATTTGGACATGTCGACGTGTACATAGACGGTGTATATACGGTACATGTGCGTGTTGCTGCCGTTCGTTTCATTGGCGTTGAACGAACGGACGCTACGCGTCGTTTATCGTGATGTATGTATGTGTGTGTGTATGTTTGTGCATATATGCATCTATGTGCGTGCATGCGGGGAAATCGTGGAACCGTGGCCTGCACGTGTTTACGGTGGCTTCCTCGCAGGTACGAGTGCATAATGGGGCACATTTCAATGGAGGAAAAAGTGCCCCACATCGGGGGACCCCTAACGAGCTCTAAATTCGTGACCGAGCGCCTGCGTAGACCAATAACGAGTATGATGACGTAAATTGTCGTCCTCTCCCTGAAAAAAACATCGCGTACAATTAGTAGACTCGAAATATCTACTCTGAAACGTCTATCTTTGGAACTGACATTTTTTTCCATTAAACTTTGTGCAAATGTCCTTAATGAAGAGGATTAAAGACTCATTAAAATGCATTTCTGCCTTCTCCCCCGGTAATTAAAATATATACGTATAACAAAAGATACGATTACGTAAGGTACATTGATTAATGTAATTGCTGGAAGTTCCGGCAGGCGCGGAAATAACGCCCGTAATTACGACCTGCGGGTTCCCACACCGTGTTCCGGTGTACGGAGTTATAAATGTGCATTTTATTGTGCATTGTGTAATATCGCTATATTACGTATATATAAATTGCGGCCGCAAGCTCGATTTGCATATATAACGATTTGCGCAGAGACACCGGTCAAAGAGAGAAAGAGGGCGATTCTAAGACGTCTCTAAGACGTTTATTGTAATAGGATGAGCGAAAAGGAGGCTCGAGAGATGGGAATTATTTTATAACGGTGCCGTTTCTCTGAAACAAAGCGGAACGTCACTCTCTTTTTTTTTTTTGCTTCTTTCCACACTCGAATACGTGGGAGTCGGAACAACTCGTTAACGTGTCAGCACTCTGGGTTATGGAAAGTAGGATCTCCCTCCTCTAACATGTGTGCTGTACGTAATAATCTAGCTATCAAATCATAGAGATTGTCTAGAGATATACGAGAGACGCGCACGCGTTCGAGGCGGAACAGAGAGTCGCTTAACTAAGATGAAGATGCGAAAAAATCCTAATATAAGAAGAGGGATACTTATAAGAAGACCTAGAAATCCGCGTGGGAATTTTTCCTAGGCAATAACCGGACTCTAATTTTATTTGAGGTTTCCTAACTTTATTTGAGATCCAAGTTAGGGCGCCCACTTTGATCCAAACTCGGGTTGTCATACTTTTTTTTTATCTAGAGCTCTTAATGCTTTCCAAACTTGGAGCAATATAACAATTTTAGCTTGAGCCAATGTTGGCTTTGTAAGTCGAGCCTATAAGATAAAAGGACCACGATAAAAAAAGAACATATTGCTGTCTGAATGAAATTTTAATGAACCCCTTATTGAGTCATTGAAATAACGTGTTAAGTGATGAGGTATTTAGTTAGGCATGCTTAAATCAAAATGTTATGAGAAAAAACATTGCTGACCTAATCAGACCCGAGATAGACTCTAAGCATATAAATAAAAATAATATTAAAAAAAAAGAATCAAAAACCATATCCTAATTAGGTCCTAAATGGGCAAGCCTTATTTTGGATAGGGGGCAACATTGAATATGGGCCGCCCGGATAAATTCGGAAAGACCTAGAAAGCGCGAGGATAGGAATGCGTGTTTGGAGAAAAATTGGTAAAATGTATTTTCGTTCGCGTTTTGCTTCAGTCGTCACGTGGGTGTCGCTGATATACGTCAGATCCGTATCATCAGATTCTTTCGTTTGGTGAACGCTTCTATTTCTGTTTCAGACACGCCTCTATCACCGATGGGGCCTTCGTCGCCGAGTCAGGAAGGTCTATTCACGGATCTTCGGCTTCTGTCCTTGGAGAAGCAGCTCAATATCGAACTGAAGGTAGATAGATGCCGCTAAAGAGGAGAGCCTAACTCTAAACTCTCCTTAACATTTCCAAGATCGCAAGTTGATGATCTGATACACTTCGTGAATGATGACGTCATGCGATATCAGAATTGTCATGTATATTTCTACGAATTGCTGCGCGATATCGGAGGACACTTGATAAGGAGACAATGAGTGTCTCCTCTTAGTAATAATTATCATTAATTCTTTGGGATGATTCAGAATTATCGCATAGCTGTTACGCGCTTTTCCGCAAAGAACTTTGGTAGTTCTTTTCCATTTTTCTTGTATCAGAGCTTGCGTGAATCAGCGCAATATTTTTTCTCTACTAAAAATAATCTCTCGTTATATTATGAATTAGAATAATGCGTTCAACTCTTCCCTTCTTTATTAATGCAAACATTCTTATTGTCTTCGGTCGTGTTAATACAAAAGTTTTGTCTTCAATTATCCTTCTCTCCTTTTTTTTAATGAAATGATACATTTTTGTAACAAATTAATACTAATTTTAATACCACTTTAATGGAAAATGATACATATATAATCTCTTCCCGTTTATATTTGCGACAGGTGAAGCAGGGTGCTGAAAATATGATACAGAGTTTAACGAGCGGCCATCGTGACAAGAAATTGCTACAGGAGGCTCAACAAATGCTAGACGATTCTCGCGCCAAAATCGAGTTCCTACGCATGCGAATAATGAAAGTTCGCCAAGCAAAACAGCAACGAGGCGACGCATTGCCACCGAATGGCGAAGCAACTAGTAACAAAGGTATATATATGTATATATAATGGTACTACATATAATGGTTATTAATATAATATATAATTATTTTAATATATAATTATATTAATATATAAATTACTCCAAAAGAGTGAGATTCCACTCTTTTGGAGTAATTTATATATTAATATAATTATATATTAAAATAATAATTATATATTATATTAATAACTATATTATATATTATATTAATAATGGAGTGAGATCCCACTCCAAGAAATTTAGAGAGATTGATATTTATATATTAATATAATTAATTAAATATTAATCGTGGTGACAATTATATTAATATATTATTAATATTGATATATATATAATTATATTTTAATATATGTATAATATTAATATTTACAACTATATATAAATATATAGTATTATTAATATTGATAATTATATATTAATATATAATATATATGATGGTTGTTATTAATAATTAACGATGGGATTAAGTATCTCATCAAATAGGTTCGAATTTGTTGCATATTTTCGAACTCTTTATAATTATTTCGTCGAAATAACATTACTTTGAAATAAATTCGAACCTCGATAAATTTGGGTTCCCTATAAGTACTAAAAACAAGAGAACTACGTTCAAGTACATTTGAACCTGGTTCAAGTATGTTTGAATCTTTTATAAGATACTTAAGAGAAAGTGGGGTGAATAAGTATGTAAGTAGGATAGGGGGAGTGTGAGTGTGTGGATGTGTAGCAAGTATTATAAATAGATTTTTTTATCTTAGAGTTCGAGGACTACTCGTAAAGATTCGATTCTTCACGAAAGTAGAAGTATTATTTCGATTCATGTAAATAGTCAATTATAATGCTTTCTTGGGATCATTTGGAGACGATTTTTCCTCAGTGAAAATGTCGGCGACATCATCATTTTTTGCATATTCCTAATTTTTGCGTTAATGTATCATTTGTAACAAAACCTTAAATTAAAATTCTATTTTAGTCAAATCTACCTGAAATTAACTGAAGAATGTGATTTTTTTACATTTTATTTTTACAAAATTTAGTTATAGATTTTAGCGAAAAATCCTTTATTTTCAATCGGTTAAAACTTGAAAATTATCGGTGCCTCGACATTTCTTCACTGAGGAAAAATTGTTTTCAAATGACCTGCCACTTAAAGGAAATCCGATGGTTTTAGGATATTTATAAAATACGATTTTTCATGAATATTATACGAAACAAAACTTGATTATTGGATTTGAATTGTATTTTTATGTACATATTCAACTCGATCCTATCTTTATTCCTATTAATAATAATAATTTGCCTCGAACAAAAATATGTGTGTGTTAGAAAAAGAGACAATAGTCGAGAATATTTATACATGTGCTAAAAAAATTTTCTTTTGCAAATCAAATAATTGGCAAAATTTTTTCTGAGATATGCAATAAATTTTAAAAATAAATTAATTAAATTTGTGATATTATATAGATATCTCTTTTCTTTAAAATATGTTGCGTTTATTTAAATATATGAAAATATACACGTGGCAGAAGAAAATTCGGTAAATTATCTCTCGGACATCTCATATTGTCGACTTCGCTTTCTAATTGTTCAACTGACCATATAGTTGAGCTGTATACATTGTCATTGTTAAAACGCCAAGTTTACATGGAACAACGAGAGAAAGAGAGAGATAGAGACAGTAAGCTGACATTTACCGCAGTAATGAAAACTGTTCCAGGATACGCGATACGCGTTCGTATCTCATCCAGGAATTTGTATGCCACGTATTCAATAGTAGAAGTGCACAATGGTGATTTATACATTCATCATTCGTAGTAAATGACATTTCTTGGAAGGAAACGCTTTGTTGCCAGAAGGATATATTCGTTACGCGCGCGTAATGGCTCATTTTTTCCATTACATAAAGTTACACGTGGGTGGTAGATACACGCGTTATATAAGAAAGATAATCGCGAAACAGATGAAAGAATGCGCTTTGTACGAGTATTATTGTAGTTTGCAGGGTTGGGTAAATTAATAATTTTTTTAAATCAAGTTAAATTGAAGTCAGTTGCTGTTATACAATTAATTTAATTAAGTTAAAAGTTTGCATGAACACAAAATTAATTCAGTTAAAGTTAAGTTAAGATTAAATTAACTGAAGTTAAATCAAAAGTTAATTTTTATTTGTATATATTTTTGCACGCATATTTTAATTTGATTTTTTTTTAATTATAATATTACTGATATTTAATTTTTTAATTTATTCAATGATATTAAAATGTGTCTTATATTATAATATAAATAAAATCAATTATAATATGCATATATATATAATTCTATCTTTAATTTTATACCTAATTATAATATTGTAATATACATATAAAATTTGAATACTAAATATTACTGTCATGCAGGATTGAATAAGTTAATGATTTTTTTCAACTAAGTTAAGTTAAAGTTAGTTGCTTGTAAAATTAATTAAGTTAAGTTAAAAGTTTGCACGAACAAAAAATTAACTCATTGTCAGTTAACGTTAAGTTAAAATTAAATTAACTGAAATTAAATCAAAAGTTAATTTTTAAAAACATTATATTAAGTTAGAATTTTGTTTTTTAATTCTTTTAAAATTTATAATAATAAATATCAAAGAAATTTTGATATTTATATAGAAATATATTTTTTGTATTTACAACTAATGACAAATGAACATAAAAATTAATAATACTTTTATTTAAAAAATAACTAGTTTGAAGTTAAAAATTTGAACTAGTTATTAGTTAAACCCTGGTAGTTTGTAATGCAATTTTGTGTAACGAATTTGTAATGTAAAGTAATAAACGTAATAATATACTTATAGATAGGTACGAGCCCAGTTTGGAGCTCGCGTTGGAGGAGAGGGTGGAAGAACTACGGCATCGATTACGAATAGAGGCAGCTGTCGTGGAAGGTGCCAAGAACGTGATACGTCTTTTACAAAGTGCCAGAGTCGCTGATAAGAAGGCTTTAACCGAGGTAGGTTCGATTTATCTTCTTCCCAATTTTGCTGTGTGTCGAAGAAAGGAGCAGAAGCGGAAGAATCCGGAAATCTCTGCGCGCATATATGTTGCACCAAAGGAAACCATTTACGTCACACACTTCTCTGACACAGCTGTTTCGAAACGATAATAATGTGGAAACTGTCTGTGCGACTTTACCGCTCTTCGGTGAAAAGATCTTATAATGCGCGGACAATTGCTGCTTCTAACACGACATTTATGTCTTTTTTAAGAAGTGACAGATACTACATATGTATAAGAATATCCCACTGTTTTACTGGTCAAATCTAAAATATGTATAATTATATGTACCTATATAATATTTATATTTAATTGTATTTATATACTATGCATATATTTATATAGAAGATATTTTTTTAGTTAATAATAAGTTTATAATTTTATAGAAATTACTATATACACATATTTTTGTTTTCTTTTATTATTATAATAAGAATTATTGTCCTTTTCCTTTTTATATGGATGCTATAGAAGAGAAAAGAATAATAATTAATAGAAATATATTGTATAGTGATTTTTAAAATTACAAACTTATAATTAATTATAAAGAAAAATATTTTCTATGCAAAAAATATTTTTTATAAAAATATAAACTTATTTAATTAACTAGAGAAAATATTTTGTATAATGAAAAATCTTTTCTTTTATTAAGATGTAACATGTATATGTGTAAATTTTAATAAAAATTTGATATACATATATATGTATAAGATATACATCTTAAAAGAGAAAAGTAATTTTCGAATAAAACAGTGTAATATTTTTGTATCTCTGCCTAACGTCATAACATCATAATAATATACGTACATAATAATTTTCATAAATTATTAAATTCTTTAATTCAAAAAATAATTTTTCTTTTTTATTTTAATTCTGTTTAATAAAGAAAATTAATTTTTGATACATGTACAATAATTGATAATTTTATAGAAATTTATATATTTTATACAAATTCTCAAACTTAAAAATTTACAATTAATAGAAGCAAATTCCTCGACAAACAGTCATTCATCGATAATTGAATGATCTTTGGAGACTGATTATTTTTTCGCGCGAGATGTCGGCGATGAGAGAGCGTTTTTCGCCGGATGCGCTTTCGGCTACGACTCCTCTCGTCGACAGCCGGGATTGCGACGTCGGCAGTGTAGAACGTGTCGACGTGGACCCTGTCGGAGAGTCGGTGGCGACTCTATACGCGCCTCTCTCAAAATAGAGTCCTCCCCCGTGCCACCCCGCCGTACATCTCGTGACGCCTTTTCGGGTCGCGCTTAGTTACCGTCTCCCGAGGAGGAACTGGTATCGTTATCCAGTATCCAGCGGGAGCATCCCGCGATAAACCGACGACATGTGTGCACCGGTGGACCGCGAGAGAGAGAAGAGGAAAATGGAGCATATACGTGACTTCTTCGTTCAGGAAGATATCCATCGCTTATTCGGATAATCACGGATCCATCAACTCTTCTACGATCTAAAAACTGGGAAAAGCCGTCCACGAGTGTCTCCCCGGCTCTGTTTTTCAAGAAAACTGATGTCTGCTCCGCAAAATCAGCTTCAGCTGTCAGCAGGCCTTTATATGGTACATCTCTGACGGAGTCATGTGTGAATTATTCGGAGAAATCGGGGATTATGTAGGTGCGAGAGATTATTTCCCATTCACAAGGATCAGCTCGAGGACCGAATTGTCAGCCAGATTTGATCGCAACGCATTTTCGTGGCATCCGACTGACTCGATGACTGCTGTGCATGTATCATAGTTATTGCGCGCGATGATTATTGCGTCGGTGGTAGCCGAAAAGTGCTGTCTTATTCCAGATATGTATTCTTAGTGCGACTGTACGTTGCGCTCCAAATTTATATCGTGCTAATTATACGCGTCTCGTCGCTCAGTTTGTTACCTTACGAGTGAGAGTGAGAGAGAGAGACTTGCTAGATGGTTGGAACAATTGCGGAAGTTATTGTGTAACTCGCAAACGTCGAACCGACAGGTCACGAGGATTATCTAATACGAAGAAGGATGGACAGGGTTGGATGGACAGTTCGATGAATCCGACTCTTCTCAAAGTCGAAACTTCGCGACGTTGAAGCGAAAAGAAGCTATTCGTGCTATATAGTTGTAGTTCTTGAATATACGGAAATCCGAAAATAGATCGAGTGCCAGCGATATGCAATATCATCAGTATTGCCATCCTTCCCGGAAAAACTCTGCTACGGACGAGACTGTAGCGCGAACATGACTCAACTCGAAGAGACGTCATTATATAAGCTCTCTCTTCCATGTAGCATGGAACAAGATAATCAGATGAACGGCCTCAAGTGTCATCCGTGATCATCAGCTGAACTCTGTGTAGGAAAAAAGAGAGACTACAAATCCATGAACAGAAGAAGGCTAGGAAACCAGATGATCGTCATCTGACGGAGGACGAGAAGAAGAGGACGAATGATTCCAAGTTTCAAATGTTATCCGTGATCATCAGCTGAACTCTGTGTAGGGAAAAAGAGAGGGACTACAAATCCATGAATAGGAGAAGGACGAGGGAACCAGATCATCGTCACCTAACAGAGGACAAAAAGAAGAAGAGGGCGGATGATTTCCTGGAATTGCAGACCGATCATGTCCCGAGGCGAAGGTTGAGACAAAGGAGAGGCGCGAAATGTACGGACGTTGTGACAATTCGGCGAGCCAGGGTGGCACGAATGATCAATCAGCGCCACCGTGGCTGGTCCGCGCCGAAGTTACCATCCGTCATGGGGACACGGTGACCTCCGAGACCGTGCAAATGCCACCGGGTACTACCACGACCGCGGACGCAGGCGGCATCCGCATGATATGTCGTTGGAACACGAGCGAGCCGTCCAGCACGTTGCCGCCGTCGAGCGCCACCGATTCTAGGTTGCCGTCATCCTCCGGCGGTTTCGGCTTCCAACGGGGAAACATCCTGTTCACGTCCACGCCGCCCGAGAGGCCGTCCTCGAAGTCGGACGACAGAGCCTACACCCTACCCCGTTCGAGTTCGTCGGGCAACAACGACTCCGGCTACAACAGCGAACGATTCTCATCGTCGCGCGCTTATTCCAGCCTGCCTACGCGACGTTCGTCGCAGCAACAGTACGATCGTCGGTGCAAGAGCACCTGCAGGATCGTTCTCTCCACCGCGAATCCCGAGAAGATCGCGAGTTCCCCGGAATCCGTCGACTTCTGCCACAGGAAACCCTCCTCGTATCAGCAACGCTGTCACCAGTTCTTTCAACGCGGTCATCAGTTCAGCGCGGTTCCGGAAGTCTGCGAGGACTGCGCGGAGGGACGTGCGTCCAGCGCCTTCACTACTCACTTTTGCACCCGCGTTGCGGAAAAGACCACTGCGAGCAGCCAACAGGCCGCTACGATTAGCAAAGACGCGGCCTCGCAAACCACCGACGTCGAGTCCGTGCGCTCCTCGTCGACCGTCAAGAGTGGCAGAATTGGGAGGAAATCGGGCGCTGGTGGTGCCCAGAAATCTAACGAGCAGAGAAAGGAGGTAAGCGAGTCGTCATCAGACGTCAAAATGACGTCGATGACGTCATTTGACGTTTAATGACGTCAGTTTGACATCGATGACGTCATTTGACGTTTAATGACGTCGATGACGTCATTTGACGTTTAATGACGTCTGTTTGACGTCTTTTGACGTCAGTATACTACTTTAGAGATTATCGATCGATTATCTTCTCGTTTTTCAACAGCAAATCAGATCGCCTCCAGCGTCAGTTGGGACCACCAGTTCCGCTCCTCCCGTGGACGCGGAAAAGTCGGACTCTTCGACGAAAGAGGACAGCAGCGGCAAGCGCAAGTCGCGGACGGTACACATCGACGTGTACTGCACAGGATCCGACGACGACGCCAGCACGGATAATAATAATACGAGCAGCGAGGACGAGGAGGACGAGCGCGGTACACCTATGACGGTCTTCGAGAATGAGGACGTCAAGGTCACCCACAGCCAGGCGACAAGCAGCTTGCCGCGGGGATTTCAGGACGCGAAGGCGTTCCTGAAGCGCAGCGCCGAACGACGATGCGCCAGTTTTCGAAACGCGCCGATGAGGATGCCCTCGTTGGCCAGTTCGAGGGGCTACGACAGCGACGAGGTGCTGAGCTCCCTCTATCCTTCGCGATTCAGCTCCTACAGCGGGATACGGGATCTCGACTCCGCTCCCTGGTCCGCCGCCTCGTCCAGCACGGCTCTTTCCCCGTGCGACTCAACGACCATGACCTCGTCGAAGGACACCTTTTCGGATATTGAGTCCCTGATTCGCAGCAAACCCGGCTTGACGTCCTGCGACAGCTTCGAATACGCCAACTCCGCGGATCGCGATCGAATACGCAGGATGGATAAGTCGGCGAAGGAGAAGGGCGACGAGAGGAAGAGGACCTGGCGGTCCCCGCAGATCGAGCGGAAGCACCTGCTGCAGAACAGGAAGATGAGGGAGTACCTGGAGAAGCACGAGATAGGTTGGTCGTCCGGAGAGAGCGAGAATTCCGAGGACGAGGACGAAACGGTCGGCTGGAACTTCGTGGCTGGCGACGACAGGTCGCTCGCGAAGAGAGACTCGATCGTGCGAGGAGTCCGCAAGGATCCAACCGAGAATTCCAACGCGACGCCCGCCAACTATGTTCCCTACTCTAATGTTCTCCGCGATCGCATCGGTCCCTTCGGGTCGAAGAGCCCGTCTCCGCTCCCTTCGACCATACCCTCCCGCGTAACGTCACCCTTCGCCGCGCCGTACGGAGAGAGAACCGATCATATCGTGAAGGCCTCGAGATTCGGGACGGTGATCCGAGCATTTCGCAAGCCCGGTCATCATATCGGGCCGTCGAAGAATCCGACGTGCACGTGCGAACACTGCCGAAGGTACTTCGAGGAGAGTGGGACAAGAGGTCGGGCTTATTCGTTGAGCGAACTCGAACGTCATCCAGTATTCAAGTTGCGAAAAGAGTGACACTTCTGACGTTTCGCAATTAGCTGTTACCATTTTGAAATGTATCGATTCTTTTTCGAGCTTTCCATTTTGTTTATTTATATTGTAAGGTATTTGTAAGCGATTATTAAGCAAACTGCGTTCCATCATTCGCGATTATTGAAGGACACCGCATCAAATTCATAAGATTTTGGCTTTCCGTGCGAAATTGATCATTTTATATGATTAATACGGGATTTTTGAACCTATATAAAATCCTAGGTGAAATAAAATCAGCTGATTTTCTCACATGTGTAACTTATGACTTGCTGAACAAAAAATGTAATAGGCTAAATAATAGATGGTTATAGCCAGTTGGACACGAAAAATTAGGATTTTGTGAGTTATTTGAACTGTAACTCAATAACGATCGAATATTTAGCTTTAAGGCTGTCACATCTTTTATTCAGCAAATTATATGAGGAAACAGCCAATTCCACCGAAAATCAAAATTCTATGTATTTGGTGCGGGATTCTTTGTATATGTGATTTGTGTGTTTAATTTATATTCCGTATGTTATAGCTTTTTTAAAATTTAAATTATTACAAAAGAGCTGTTAAACACATTCTGTGCTGGAAATTGAGCATTTATATAAATTAACAAGGATGTATACATCGATTGCGCTGTTAATAAATATTAATTATGTTGGATATCATGCTTATGTGTCTATATATGTAATTATATTCCCTGTCAGCATTAAATATATTAAAATATTATTTTACGTGTAAAAGGATATTTTGTGATACACATTTTAATTATTATAGGCCCAGGCGAGCCTCGCGGAATCCAGTAGAAAATTGGACCTGCTCAGACTGTCCCTTGAACTCAGAAGGCAAGAGCTACCACCTGACAGCGGCACCGCGGCACAATTAAAGAGAGAATTAGCTAGCGTACAATCAGCCAGTCCGGTTCCTGTTACTTATACATCGTTGCAACCCTTCCGCGGTCCCCTGGAAGGCAAAACCACTATACCAGCTTCAGTATCGAGATGCGCCGCTGTGACGGGACAATTAGAGGTACGTTGAATTGGAAAGTGTAATGAAATAAGTGATGATAATTGATTTTCTCTGACATATGTCGCGATTTGTGGTTTTAGGTAAGGCTTATGGGATGTCAAGACTTGGCGGAAGAAGTGCCTGGCCGGACGAAGAGGGAACATCCTGCTAGTCCTGATCTACGTAGCTTCGTGAAGGGTGTGAAAGGACTCAGCTCGAGCAAGTCGTATAGCGTGAAGGACGAAACAAGCAGTGAGATTTCAAATACTTTGCTAATAATGTTAAAAATTGCGTTACTTTGGATCCGTCACCGACCTATCTTGTTGTTTCCAGATGACATTATGGCAGTTATAAAATTGGATAACCAAACCGTAGGACAGACTAGCTGGCGTCCATGTTCCCAACAAGCTTGGGACCAAAGGTGCGAATTGTATATTTAACTAATAATAATCATATTTATGGCAACGGCCAATTATCTCCTAAAATAGTGGTTCTATGAAAAAAAGTTGTAGAGCTCAAAATAAGACACTTTGACTTTGACCTAGGAGTCAAATTTAGAAGTCATTTCAAGGTCAACTTAATTTTTTTTAATGAAACCCCCTATTTTTCATTGCATTTAATGATCTTTATATTGTAATGTATATGTATCCACTTTTAGGTTTTCCATCGAACTAGATAAATCACGAGAGCTTGAAATAGGAATCTACTGGAAAGATTGGAGATCTCTGTGCGCGGTCAAGTTCTTACGTTTAGAGGAGTTTATCGATGACGTTCGACACGGCATGGCCTTACAGTTGGAACCACAGGGCCTCCTGTTCGCGGAGATCAAGTTCTTGAATCCAATGATATCGCGAAAGCCTAAGTTGCAGCGTCAACGGAAGATCTTTAAGCAACAGGTGAAGAATTTCCCAAGAGCGAATCAAATGAACATAAACGTCGCGACTTGGGGTAGACTACTCAAACGTTCGGCGCCTTCGTTGCACAATTCCAGAAGCTCGGAGAGTCCGCCAACAGGTAAGAGTCGGCAAATCTTGCCGAGAATATTCTTGCGAAAATACATGTACAGGGTAGTTTAAAAGTCCGGTAATGGTCAATTATCTCCAAAAGCAGTGGTCCTGTGAAAAAAGTATAACTTTCGTATTTTTGGAGCTAAATGGCCGTCGCCGGACTCTCGAATTATCCTGTAAATCGTCCGCAATTTCATTCGCAGGACCGCAACCCCTGCAACTAGTATTTGATACCTCGATAGAAGATAAGCCTGAGACTCCCGGCGAAGTGCCCGATCCGGAGAAAGGTGGATTGGGCGGCGCGCGGCCTTTAGGAATGTCAACAACGAGTAGTAGTAGTCCAACTCTGCCACGTCCTCCGGAACATCCTCCCCCACCGCCGCCGATTGTCGCGAAGAAACCTACACCTGCACCTACGCCGCCAATTAAACATACACCCAAATTAGATCAGGAGGTAAGCGTTCCTTATACATTTGTCTGTTTTTTATATACTCTTGTTATTATTTTTAAATCAAACTTGCTCAAACACACGTATGATACACGACAATATTTTTTGCTGTTTAGTGTATTTTATGTATTTATCAATCTCTGTTTCCAATGTAAAGATCTAAGAATGCTATTGTCACCAATTTTTTTATTATGTAATTTTTCTTATGTGTATGAAATTTAATTATATTCTACAATTATTTTACATATATTATATATTTGACATATAATTTTTTATATTTTTTATCACTCTACAATAAGAATATTAGTAATAAATATGTATTAGAGACAATCTCAAGGCTGGGAATCTTGGTTATGGGCCCAAATAGTTTACAAAATAAATGTATAGGTTGTTCAATATAATATTTAAAAAAATCATAATCTATGAATGCGTTTACACTATATATGTATCTTGATGCGGCATGTTATCAGATATATTATATATTTCTTCAATTATATAAATAGTAGTATTAGTTTATATATATAAATTTGTGCACTTGCTTCTGGAAAGAATATCCTTTAGTCATTACACATAATTTTTTTTTCATTAAGTGCAAATATACAGGCTTTCTGTTTCCTGGCAATTTATATCAATGACTTCACAAAGAAATGCAACTTTATTTTCTTGCATTATTCTGCCAGTTTCGAAAAAGCAACAATTTCCCTCCAAACTCCCTACGATGATAGTAGCCAGAATTTTAATACACATTTTAGCATCCAAATTATATTAGCTATATATAGTAATGCATGTGTACACTTGAGACAATTCTAGGGTAATTCTAAAGTTTATCGCGAGAGGTTTCGATCGAACATCAGTAAGCTAAGAAGGTAGTGATGTAGTTACAGAGTGCATTAAGGGAGTTTGATTTTCTGCACAACGAGGAGAAGGGGGGGCCTCAGGGCGCAATATTGAGGCCCCTCGTGACAGAGCCCCGCCCTGTGCTGATTGCACCACCCTCTCCACGCACACCCTCGCCTCAACCTGTGGTCGAGTTTCCTGAGGATGAGGTACATACCTCCACAAGTACACACAACATTGCTTTGCTTACCTTAATATGTGTGTTGCATGTAATGCACCGGAGAAGAAACGAATGTCTTATTTTATTTTCAATGCTTCTTCTATCTCAGTCTGTAGACAGGGTGTACCTCCCTGGGAAAAATCTTGAAAACCTGGTACATTTTCAGGGAAATATTTTACCTTGAAAAATCAGGGAATTTAATTTGGATTTAGGAAGTTAAAAAAAATTATCTATTTAATTTTATTGTTAAGAAATGTATGTCTAACACCATCTACAAATTGCATCTACAAATTTTCTTATTTTACTTGAAATTTTTAATGAAAATACCAGGAAGATCAAGAAATTCTCAGGGAATTTTTTTATACAAAAGTAGACACTCTGTTAGATTATTTCCATTTTTTATTTTTACACAATTATACTCTTGTATGTACACTAATCTTTACTAAACTTTCAGTTCATGTATACCTCTATGTGTATCTTCAATATTACCATTGATAATATTAATATTAATATTATTAATAATATTATTAATTAATATTAATATTAATATTATTATTAATATTATTATTAATAATATTATTAATTAATATTAATATTATTATATTCATTAATAATATTACATAATGTATATAGATATAATAATAAGTATAACAAAATTGATAACTCGTATGGAAAATTGAATAATTAAAATATTATTGCAATGTAACATACGCCATAATACTTGATGAAATACATCTCTGTATAAAGTGTCTTAATTTTATGACATACTAACACATGATTTTTTTTGTATGACATGTACATACAGGGACTGTTTAAACTATTTTAACTTTAACTTTAATAACGATGCGTTAAAACACATACATACATTTGTACATGCATTAAAAATATCTTTGTCTTTCAGGTATACGAACTGCCAATCAGACCCCTTCAGTATAGGGATAGTGCCTACGAGTCGAGAAGACACTCTCAGATCAACGGTATGACCTTGGAGAACTTCAGGCTGCTCTCTGTTCTCGGTCGCGGACATTTCGGCAAGGTGATACTGTCGCAGTACAGAAACACGGGAGAGTACTTCGCAATCAAAGCCTTGAAGAAAGGAGATATCATAGCTAGAGACGAAGTGGAGTCGTTGCTGTCTGAAAAGAGAATATTCGAAGTGGCGAACACAACGCGTCATCCTTTCCTCGTGAATTTATTCGCGTGCTTTCAAACTGAGGTATTATTATTATTATTTATTATGATTTTATAATATATATATATATATATATATATATATATATAATATAAATATAATTTATAATATATAAATTATATAATTATTATATAATTTATTATATATTATATAGGATAATATATTTTTTTCCAATATTTCTGATGTAAGACGAAAGATAGAATAAAAAAAATGATTTTTTTTTTATAGGCACATGTATGTTTTGTAATGGAATACGCGGCCGGTGGAGATCTTATGATGCATATACACGCCGATGTTTTCGGGGAGCCACGTGCCGTGTTTTATTCAGCTTGCGTTGTTCTGGGATTGCAATACTTGCACGAAAATCGCATTATTTACAGGTACATGCATTATTTATCAGTTAGCATTGTGACGTGTAGCAAATACTGCGGTGATACAAGGTGTATACTTTTGGAAAAAACCTTGCAAATTTGGAATTAGGGAATTTTGTTCCATCTTGAAAAATCCGGGAATTCTCGTGGAATTTAATTGCCATTCAAGGATTTTTTCAAAAATTGCCTCTGATAATCTTTTTTTATTTAGTACATAGCTTAAGAAATATATGTTTAACATATCTTTGCAATATTTAAGTTTTTATTAAAATTTTATGTGACTTTTTATTGACAATCTATTTTTAGTATCAAGATCTTATATAAGTATTATAGAAAATTGTTCAATTTTTTAATAGGTAATATTTAAATAAAAAATTAGTACTCCTTATTTATTTGATCAATAATTAAGTAATAATTTAATAAGCGAATAAATAATAATTTAGTTAAATTTGTATTTTATATTTTTGCATATATGTATGTATTTTGCATATATGCGTTTATTATTAATGTCCAAATTAATTTTATAATTAATTAATCAATATTAAATACTAGGAAAACTGTACTCTTGATAACTTTTTTTGTATCTATAGAAAACATTAAAAAGCGCATACAATAAAAAAACTTGTATTAAAAATCTGCATTAAAAAATTTTCTTAATTTACTTTGAGTTTTAAAAATCGGAATTTCTTACAAAATACTTTTTTACAATTTTTACAATATTTCTTTCGATTTTACAGAGACTTGAAATTGGACAATCTGCTCTTGGATACGGAAGGTTACGTTAAAATCGCAGATTTTGGCTTATGTAAAGAAGGCATGGGATTCGGAGACAGGACAGGCACTTTCTGCGGTACTCCTGAATTCTTAGCGCCTGAAGTCTTGACAGAGACCTCTTATACGCGAGCTGTAGATTGGTGGGGCCTTGGAGTCTTGATCTTTGAAATGCTTGTTGGAGAGGTAAAATTTTATTATTTGTAAAATATATTACATCTACGTTTCTCTTTCATCGCTCAGATAAAATACGAAATGAAACGTTTCAGTCTCCTTTCCCGGGTGACGACGAGGAAGAAGTGTTTGATTCCATCGTAAACGATGAAGTACGATATCCACGATTTCTTTCTTTGGAAGCGATAGCAATCATGAGAAGAGTAAGCATTCGAAAAAAATTTTTAACAGGGTGCATACTCCCTGGAAAAACCTGGAATTCTCGGGGAATTTTGTTCTACCTTAAAAAATCCTGGAATTATCATAGAATTTGACTTGAACTCAGGGAATTTAAAAAAATTGCCCCTTTGATTTTAAAATCTAGTTTTAAAGAATATAAAATTTATCTATAAAATATATATTAAAATATATTTTGTTATAATATAATACTATATTACATTATTATATTAAAAAAATACTTCATTTATGTTAAAAAATTATGTATAATTGTATAACATATAAAGCGACTTATATCTTTCCTTATAACATATAAACTTTTTTCAAAATTGTATTCTATAAGTATTATTTGAAATACTTTAATTTTACCTGGAATTTTGAACAAAAGTACCTGGAAAATCATGGAATCTTCAGGGAATTTATTTCTAAGATTTGCGTATATACCCGAATAATTTTTAAATCTTGTTTTAATACATTTCTAATCTATTCTATTATTATAGTTATTGAGAAAGAATCCAGACAGGAGATTAGGTAGCAGTGAAAGAGATGCAGAAGATGTCAAGAAACAAGCATTTTTCAGACATATTGCTTGGGATGATTTGCTTCTAAGGCGCGTAAAACCACCTTTTGTACCAGTAATTGTAAGTAATTGTTTTAATATTTTTGCATAAATGGAGTCCACATCAAATACATAGGATTTTAATGGTTTTTTTTCCATATATTACAGTTTATTTCCTGTTGAACAAAAGTTGTAATAGCCTGAAAGCTAAAATTTGGATGGTTACTAAGTTACAGCTAGTCAAACAACTCGTAGAGCCCAAGTTTTTCAATAACTTATCTAATATTTAGCTTTATTGAGCTTATTACATTTTTTGTTCAGCAGATCATAAACATAATAATATATGAGAAAAACAGCTGATCTTACCAAGCTTCAATTTTATATGATACGAGATTTTTTAATTTATATAAAATCCTGGATGAAATTGAATCAGCTGATTTTCTTACTTGTAACTTCTAACTTCTTTTACATCTTTTGTTCAGCAAATCATGCTACAACATATGAAAAAACAGCTAATTTCACTGAAAGCTAAAATCTTATGTATTTGATGCAAGATCCTTTGAATATGTAATATAATATCTCTTTGCATAAATTAAGTTTTAAAGTTCTTGGCTCACCATGTTAGAATTGTGACGTCAGATGCGAGAAAACACATTAAAAATTTTTAGATATTACTTTGAAATATTTTTTTATTTGAAAATAGTATCTAAGAATTTTTAGCATGTTTTCTCATCTTTGACGTCACAATCTAACATAAGAGAGATATAATTTTAAAATTCTATATTAAAAATATTTCTTTGTTATTAGCATTCGGTGGAAGATGTAAGTAATTTCGATGAAGAGTTTACATCCGAGAAGCCACAATTAACACCTCCGAAAGATCCTCGGCCTCTTAGTGATTTGGAGCAAGGCCTGTTCAAAGACTTTACTTACATGGCTGATTGGTGCTAGCCATTATGATTAATCGGCGCTGACGAAACTATCGGCATGTCGTATAATTGAAGAAAAGAAGTTTTACTACTACAAGATGAAATTTTTTGCGCAACTGCATTAGTGCGGTTTGTTTATATCTGAGCAATACATATACATATATACATATAAATCTCTCATCATGTATACATATATTTCTTATTTTTTAATACTATATTAACGATCGCAGTAGAACAGATTTACAAGAGAAATTTTTTTATCTTATCGAATCTCAGGTTTTCTCCATTATGAGTTACATACTTTTAATAGGTACATGATACTTGGAGTTTACAATCTCCAGTTTCATATTAAATAACACACACACACACACACACATATATATATATATATATATATATATATATATTTATGCGAATAGTTGATTGTTTACGATTATTCAGTTGACGAAATATTTAATAGTGCTGTCCATATTCGGGAATATCCGGTTACTATTTCGGATATTATTTGGATATTAGTATTCTTAAAACTGATCAAAAAATTATGTCATCAACTATGTCAAGTGAAGGAAAAAGCGATGAAGTCTACCAACTTTTTGACAAAGAATTTTTTTTCGCATGAAAAACAAATAAAAATTTTAGATTATATTTGCACATAAGTGATCTCTTCAAACACTATCCTGTCGCTAGTATTAAATATGTATCATTGTCCTTAGCGCGAAGAGATGTATTATTTTCAACATTTTGTTATCTATATATATATATATCTATCTATCTATCTATATATATATATATATATATATATATATATATATATATATATATATATATATATATACTATTATTATGTACAGTAACACACATGCAATTACTCGAAGATTTTATATATCTTTGTAGAGCTTTAAAAACGAAAAAAAATAATCATAAAAGGCAAACAATAATTAACACATTCATAGAGAAAACATAAAATAATAAATCAAAATGTAGCGAAACTTGCTCATGCTCATGTGATAAAGAATTGAAATCGAAATGGCGCTATATATATATATATGCAACATGATCATAATACAGATAACATTCATGCATCTTTTAATTATTATTAAGACTCTTTAGATCCTCGCCACGGCTATGTTAGATTATGACGTCAGAGAGAACGCATGCTGGAAATTCTTAGATGCCATTTTTAAACGAAAAGATATTTTGAAATGGCATCTAAGAATGTTTTTTCACTTCTGACGTCACAATTCCAACATGTCGACGAGGAACCAGGAGCCCTAATATATAAACTTATCGTATCCACTATTCATTATGATAATTGGAAATTAAATTGATTGACGTATAGCTAGTTTTGTGCAAGATTATGGTGACATTAGACAATATATAATGAGCTCTATGACATTGTGTGAAGCAGCACGTTTATGTCGCATATAAGAATCTTTTAACACGTATCCAATTATATATATTTGCTATATTTCGTTATTTTAGTTATGTACATTCATATTCTAGTTTATGAGATAAGATATAGTTTTACTAGTTCATATGTGCTAAATATATATTATGTATATATAAATATATAACCAAATATTTTGCGAAGATGATAATACTGGATAATATTTCTATATTTAATAGCTCGGCTATTGTGGTGTAGTATTATACGATCAATACTTTAATTAACTTTGCAATACAAGAAGATACTATTGTAAGACAAGTTCGTATTCTGATATATGAGCGTATATTTAAACGTCTTTTAAGATTTTGTTCTGATTTTCTAGAAAACGATTTGTGAAAATTATGCAACTATGTTGAAGTAGTTGTTTGTTAGATTTTACATTTTGTGAAAAAAGTTTGTAAATTAATTTTTCTTCTCTAAAATTGTTGCAACATTTTTCTTTCTTTTCATAGATGCTACACACATACGATAATTTTAATATTTAATAATTCTACATAAGAGATTTAATCGTTTCTAGAACTTTCATATATATACACACACATACATAAACACAATTTAAATGGAATCCATATACTTTTGCATGATGATTGGACGATTTTTAACATACAATATAATATAGAAAATTCCCTGGATATTAATGCGATAATTGTATATATAATTTTTTCAATTTGTCATTTATTTTTATCTTACAATATTGAATTACTCGGACCTTATAAAAATACAAATGACGAAAATGTGTTTCAAATGAAACTTGGTAGTTTTTATGCATACCGTGATACGATGTAACTTATTTAATTTTATTCAAAGATTACAATTTATTTTTTTTATTTTTATTAAACGCAATCGGAATGTTCCTTATTAAATTATATTATAAATTTATTCTATTAATATTACAAATATTATGGTTGTAGACAGATTGTTATGAAATCTACCAAATTTTGTTTGTTTACTATCTCTCATTTAAAATTAACAAGGCGTACATATATATAATTGTTAGAATGATTTGTGAAACTTTTTAATATCAAGAATTTTACGAAAATTAATTGTATCACTAGCGATAGATTCGAGAAACTCTCGAGATCTCTCTAGTTGCCTTACAGCAGTTATGTGAATTGATAACCACTTTTTGGTATCTATTTTATATATAATTATTATACAAAGGAAGGGTATGGTTCCAATCTTTATAGAAATATCGATGATCGATTTTGAATCATTATTATAAAACAGTGGCAGCTAAATCGTATGTGAAGTAACACAGGATCTTAAACGTGCCTGGTTTTTATACTATTATTATTACCATTATTATTGTATATATAAGTTTTAAGATTGCTAATCTTTTTACACGTGTATTATTATGGCACTTTGAAATAAGGAGTTTCACTAAAATTTACACATTATCAATAAAATGGAGAAAGGTGTAGGGCATGATTATAATTATCAAAGATACGTCACACGTGAGAGATTATTAGCCTAATTTTTGTAATACAATGGAAACAACTCTAAAAATTTACATTGAGATTAAGATTGTTTTTAAATTTCATAAAAGTGTGTAAGATCATCTAGATACCTATCAATACATATGTACATTATTTTTATATCTCGTAGCATTATACAAATATCAATTTTTTTTATACAGCTCTCAACTGCCCCAAAGTGTATGAAAATCTTATAAATAATTTCAGATGAAAATACTTTTACATCATGATAAAATATCCATTTGCATTTTATAGCGTAGATTAACATACGTTATAAGAAAACATCATCGTGTGAATAAATTACTTTTCACTGATATTATATATACATAAGCAGCTTTGCAGAAATTACATCATTTAAATGAACTTTGGAATAAATGTGTGGTTGAAAATGCGATGATTTAAAGACGCAGAATATGTACATATATACAAATATCATATGGTCTTTTTTTTTGTAGATAATTTTTACTTTTAATTCATAAGAATTTTTATTAGATTATTTCTTTACATATATTTTTTATATATACATAATATTTCGTAGCATTACTAGATATAAGTTTAACTATAAATTCTGTTTGCTGTATTTATCATTAATTTTATAACAAGCAAAGAAAAAATTATGTGCCTCGTATATTTTGTAGTGTCTAATTAATTAATACACGAGAGTACTACGACTAGATGGATTTTTTTTAAGAATTAATTTATTCTCAATGCATATATATTTGCAGTGGCAGCTTATTACACACATATCATTTTATTAAACAATTACATGCAATCCTTAGAAGTATTCTCAAAATCTGCATTATACGCGCGCATATATGTGAAAATTACTTTAAAAAAATAAAAACTAAATAATATTTTTTTCATCTACTTTTTATTTACACCCTCTTTTATCGTCACATTTAGTTGTTTATTACACAATAAACATGAGAATTATATATATTTTCTATAATATATATATTCCTTGTGTTTCTCAGAGAAAAAGAGAAAAACCTTAAGAAAATGTAATTAATTCGTATATGACATTATCACAATTAAGAAAGCACAGTAATACAATAAGCATATGACAGTAATACATATTATGTCAAAATTCAATATTGCATATAGAAAAAGTATCATAATATCTCCAGACTGGAATCTGTATTCGAAGATTCTACAGCTGGACCGGAATTTTGATCCTTTGTTTCATGAACTATAGTTTTTGCCAATTCATATAAATGCGACGTATTTCTTCGGATTTCCGTCTCCAAGTTATATTTCTTCTCTTCTCTTTCCTTCAACTGCTTAGTTGCTTCTGGAGTGGCCGGTTTTACAAGACCAGCACTTATTGTATATAAAACGCTGCTACTATCCTCAGATTTTAATACAAATGTCAATCTGTGGGATATAAATTTAAGTAAGTGTGTGGATAGAGTTACATTATAATTATAAAATATAATTATACATTAAATTAATAAAATAAAATAATAAATATACAATTAAATTAATAAATTATATGTACCAAATTAATAAATATATACTATAAAAATACAATAGGTAACTATATATATAGGTAACTATATATATGTATATTTTAAGGTATAATGTATTTTTATAGTATATATTTATTAATTTGGTACATATAATTTATTAATTTAATTGTATATTTATTATTTTATTTTATTATTTTATTTAACATATATATAGGTAACTATATATATGTATATTTTAAGGTATAATGTATTTTTATAGTATATATTTATTATACATATAAATATCCATTAAAATATAATATATATATATATATATAAAAATACATTATACCTTAAAATATACATTAGAATTATAAAAAAATAAAATCCTAGAATTTATACCGTTCATTTTGCAATGTCTGTTGCATCTTCTCAATCTTATCGATGGTTATATTATACTTGGTTGGCCAAGGTATATAGATTTCTAGCGGAGAGTGCTCCCTTTTTCTCACCTCGAAGTAGAACAAATCAAGTTCCTCCTTATACTTATATTTGACATCCCAGAATCTTTTCGCTTTAAAACATTGTAGCAATAAATTGCACATCAATTTACAACTGAATTACATATATATGCTCCAAACTTGTATACAATACCTTCGCACAATTCAATGTAAACGTAAAAAGCAGTGCTTGTTTTCACAGGATCATTGCAGCCGAGTTTGCACAAGTGATAATACTGTAAGTATGCAACAAAATTATAAAACAAGCATTTTTACATCCTTATACAACTTAGATTTTTGTTTCTTTTTTTGGTTATTTGAATAAAGTACAGTTCTTACTCACACTAGGATGACATATATCGTACATTTTTTCATAAGGGTAAAATTTCGTCTCTCGTTGTATAAAAATAATTTTTTTTTTAACATTTACGTCGCTTCATCGCGACTCCAAGAAATGCATAAACTGTCAGCTGTCACTCTTGTGACGTCACAAAATCACCGTGATTCCATCTAACTTTCAAAGCATATACTAGAAATGAAAATTATCCAAAGAGTACAATTAATTATCTTCAGAGTTCAAGAATAATTTTCTAGAATCACGTAAAGATGTCTCTGCATAAAAGAATAGATATGCTAGATGTACTATAATTTTAAATGTTAAAAAAATATTTAAATATATATAAAGAGAAAGAAATTAATCTTGTTGTGTTTTGTATATTACTTTGTTGATTTATTTTAATTTTCATATATAGTCAATAAAACATATTTTACAATATTTTTGAAATATAATGTATTTATTGTTTACATATTACAATATTACGAAAATAAGATATATAAATAATACATCTGGTCAGATAATAATTTATTCCTGTATACTTAATTGTGATATATAATTATTAACACTTTTTATTGATAAATGTGCATTAAACAATTGTCTTCTTAATGTAATCATTTAATACCTTGTTAATAATCATATAATAAATAACACATTGTTACAAGAATCTATAGTTTACAGGATGTTAATGTGAACAGTATAATATATTCTATGACAAAGTTGTGAAGGCAAAGTTACAAAATGCATATCTCAAATGAAAACTATAAAGAACATGAAAAATTATAAAGATTTGCTACATGAATTTTAAATCCATTTTTTAAATTTATATACCTTACTACAATAGATAAGCGTATTCAAATATATCAAGTATTCCCTCCTTCCTTAGGTTAAATTCTGCGCGACTATAAAAAAATATATTTTTATATATAGATATAAATACATAAAATGTATTCCTATATTTATGTATGTAAAACATATTTTAAATCAAATTTATATTATACGTCAATTTAGCTTAAAAATAAGAATGAATACCATTAAGAATACCAAAATGCTAAGCTTAACATAACGAGAATTTATCGATACAAATTATCTACTTAAATATAAAAAATACACTTAACTTAACTTATTAAAGAAAACATCAAATAAATATCACTGATGAAATTTTGCAAGAATAAACTACATCTACAAAACAGACAATAATCTTTCAGAGGCATATTGTGTCGCATCATAATTTATCAAAACATAATCGGACATGTGAGATCTAGAAAAGCCAAGAAATGTTTCCAGGATCGTCCTTTATTCATAATAAACTTTTCGCACGCATAGATCCTCATTTCAGATGTTGGGACGAATAAAAAAATCGTCCAAAGTATATTAAACAGCACACATATTCCGAAGACGTTCAGAGAACATCCTGAGGATATCCTCTGAATATCCTCTGAATATCTTTCGGATATATTGTGCTATTAGGGATCGCTGAGGTTCTCGAGGCTCCTCAAAATCTCTTCCTATAAGTCCGTTTATGCATACGAATGATCATGCAGGCGATGCGACGGTCAGGAATTACAGCTGCGCGGATCCTCGCCAAGCAGAGTCGAAGCCGCACGCCGTGTCCGAGTCCGAGTCGTTTTGCTGAACGTTGCCGGACGCGCTGATGGAGCCGATGGA
The DNA here is from genome assembly GCF_048542155.1 of Nylanderia fulva. Classification (NCBI taxonomy): domain Eukaryota; kingdom Metazoa; phylum Arthropoda; class Insecta; order Hymenoptera; family Formicidae; genus Nylanderia; species Nylanderia fulva. Next base: position 1,015,067 of record NW_028190521.1, on the reverse strand, counting down.
TGTCGTGGACGTAGGTCGACGCTGAATAGCCCGGTTCGGTCGGCTGACCTTGCCCTGCAGTAACGGGGTGGTCGGCTGACTGGTGGCCTGTTGCTGCTCCTGCGACGAACCGAAGTCCTGCGGTCGTCTGCTCTTGCGTTTCTTGATGGGTCCGTACTTTGGTGGTGGCATCAGTTTCTGGTCCAGCTTGAGAAATGAAGAGAAGACATGTGATATAATAATAATTTATAAATATTGCGCATTTAAAAAATCAAAAGAGAGCATAAATATTAATTTGTTTATTAATCAGTCAATATATAATTATGAAAGCGTACCCCTCTATTTTTATCCCTAATATATATGTTGTAATATATATACTATATTTTGTGGAAAAAGATAACCCCACAGAATTCTTGTGGAAATTGAATTTGGTGGAATTGACTAGATTTTTATATATTTTTTATATATTGTAGCTTGTGACCTGCTGAACAAAAGATATAATATAGTTTCATAGTTTGAGTAGCTGTAAATTAGAATTTAGCTTTACATTTATTATATCTTTTGCTCAGCAGATCATAAGCTACATCATACGAGAAAACCAGCTGATCTTACCAAGATTTAATATTATATAGGATTAAGGTGAGGTTTTTGAACCTGTATGAAATCTTAGATTTCGCGTTACACCAGTTCATTCAAAGATAATACTCGACTTTTCTACATTTTCACAAGAACAGAGTAATCTATTCAAATCTTGTAAAAAAATTCTCTGATTTTTCAGGTATTTTCGTTTAAAATTTTATAAAAGCCCCCTCACAATCATTTTTCTGAGAAATTGGGTTTCAGAATTAGCTGGTTTTTTTATATATTGCAGTTTCTGACCTGAACAAAAGATGCAATAACTTCAGCGCTAAATAATGAACAGTTTTGAATTAGAGGCCAGTCAAACAACTCGCAAAGCCTAAATTTTTCGTGTCTGACTAACTATAAACTAGTAACAGTAACTATCTATTATTTAGTTTTAAACCTATTACTTTTCTTGATCAGCCGTTCATAAACTATAACATATGAGAAAAACAGCCAATTCCACCAAAATCCAATTTCCATAAGGATTGCGCGCGGGATCCTTTCTATATCAATCAGAGAAACTTTTCCACCGGAGAGAAGCCCAAATTTTTCGTGTTTGACTAACTGTGAATTGGTAATTAACTTCTGTTATTTAGTTTTAAACTCATTAAATTTCTTGTTCAGCAGATTATAAACTATAATGTATATGAGGAAAACAGCCAATTCCACCCAAATCCAATTTCCATAAGAATTGTGAGCGGGGTCATCTTTCTATATCAATCAGAGAAACTTCTCCACCGGATAGATTATATATTATTATCCCGAGAGACACGTTAAAGAACCCAGGAAAATGATATACCTGAACGTTATCTGCGGATCCCCACGACTTGTGGATCTTCTCGTTGTTGCTGCTAGCCGTACTGCTGGTTGCCACACCCAGGAACTGGCTGAAGGCTTCCGTCGTACGTTTCACGCGAACGTTCAACGAGCCAATTCGTAGGAAACCAAGATCTTTCTCTGTATATATTCAATAAATCGTTCTATTACGGCGCTCAAGGGCTTTTCTCTCCCGCTAAACTCTTCACCTTAGTAAATACATAACTTTGCGGAAGAAGCCGACAGGGTGAAAGGAAGAGAGACGTATTTCTGATCATTTTTAACTTTGCTCTACGTTAATTCTACTATAAAATGATTGTTAGAAGCTAATAATTATGCAATTAATAAGCAGAATTACTCAAGTTACAGGTTTGACGAAAAGAAGATTAAATAAATACTATGTGTTAATATATAATCTATTAGCTTGTCTCATACGCCAAGTTAGTCTTTACTAAATTTCTTACCTGCATGCTTTTTCCTTGCTTTTATCTCTGAAATAAAATAGAAAATCATTTGAAACTGCGATCTCGTACGTAGCAAGAAATTGGGAGATTGATAAGTAAGAATAAAATAGAGAAAGAAAAAACTACTTTTTTTAGTATACTTTGTGTGTTAGAAGAGATATATTATATTTAATTATATTTGATAAATTTAAAATAGAAGCGAGATTATATAATTTATGTTAATAAAACAAATCTGCAATTAAAAATTAATCGTGTCGTAACAAAGGAGTTATTTTGTATAATTAATGATGTGATCCGCGCTATTATATAATATGTTAGGTATAGGAAGATAAGAGAGAGAGAGAGAGGAAAACTCTCTCCCCTATACATAAAGAAATTAATATATACGGTTAAATAAGTTAGTATAAAAAAATTGGAACCTATTTTCCCTTTCGAGAATTATTATAACATCCTGTCATTGTTACTAAGTGTAATAATTATAATTCCGTGTGTGCGAATGAAACCGACAAAAGTGATGCTGAGAATCAAACTGGAGTGAGACACACGTGTGTTTCTCATGCTTGAGTGCGTATACATGCTTTATTTACGTACAATAACGCTATCGCACAAGAACAATAACAAATAATAGCAACGGTGTGTGATGTGAAACAAAGTATCTTATATAACAAATAAATCGCAAAAGGTTCCGAAAGGGAGTCTTATTATCACTTGTAATTGAAAATACATCGTTATGTTTTCTTTTTTTTCGTCACTCGCTAAAAAAAATGTAAGTTTGAAGATTAATTTCGCTTCACATACACATGTATTGCCAGTTATACATAACATTATTTATCTACGACGCCAGAAACTTGATGTACAACTGCCACTCTTTGACGATTCGCGCAAAAATGTTATATTGCCTCCGATTAATATTGAGTTATATATATATATTAAATAGTAAAGATACTTAAAGAAATTTTACACTAAGAAATTGATTAGTAATAGTTGCCAAATGCATTCAATTAAATATTTCACAATTATATGTGCGTTATTTAATTTAATAATATTAAATATTTATCTTGATTCAATTATAAACGAATTTAGCTTATAATTGAATCAATTAAATATTTTAGTTACAGTTATTAAATATTTAATACCCGATTTGATGATTGTATAGTCAAATATTCGATAAGTGCTCGATTACATTAAACTCAACTTTATCAGATATTCATTACCTGTCACTAGGAGAAACTTATTACAGTTTTTATATGATAAAATATGTAAAATATAAATGTTCAAATATATAACTAATATATATAAATATAGAAATATTTTATGAGTAGCTTTTAACCAATTACCAAATCTAGAACAAATTGTCTTTAAATATTTTATAATAATTACCAAATCTGTTTTATCAAATCTATCTAAGTTTTTATAGTATCAAAATTTAGTAACAGTCATTAAAGTTTAATTAAACAAACCAAATTTATAATCTACACATTAAAAAATTTAGATTCTCTGAATTGAATACGTTATTAACTTCAATAACATTATTGTAACATGTATTTATTCAATCATTTAGCAGTTATTACCAAACCTAATTTCAGTAATACCTAAAAAGAAAAAAAATGTATTTCATACAAGACGATACAATTAATTATAGTACTATTAAAATAACCACGTCAAAGCTAAACGTTTTAACACATTTCAGACACATTTAGCGTGACAAAATAATGGAAGACGAAGACTCCTTACAAAATACCAGAAGCGAGACGAACAGATTCGTTTATTCAAACCTACTTTTTTCTTTATTTTTTTTAATCAAAAAAAATATTTTTTAATTAAAAAAAATTTTAAATTTTGGCGAACAACATCCTCGAACATATCTGACAGTTCGCGCAGGGAGAGGCCCGTGGAAACTTCAAGATACTCACGTCAGAGAGGTGTGCATGTGTGCGTGCAGAGAAAAGTGACAGTCATACGTTACTCTAAGAGGTGCGCCTACGTACTTTAATCTGGCGACACAAGCGCTTTACTACTTTAGCGGAGATGCGCTTCTGAACTTGCCTGAGCGTAGCGGCAGCAGTAATCCCTACAACAGAAGAATACTTCCAGAAACCCCGAAGTACTCACCCTAGGAGAGCCCGTTAACACCATTTCCATTCCGGCGAATTCATATGTGTGTATATATGCATATACTATATATATATAGATATAATGTGCAACGCGTTCATACATTTTCCCGACCCGGTGTCTACGTACCTTAAATCTAAAGCGACAGAAAGGTATCCTAGAAATCCCGAGGGAGCAGTATTGTCGGTCGCAGTATTGTCGCATGCTGCTGAGAGTTAATTATATAATATACTGAGAGATAGAGAGAGAAACACGAAGGTGTGCTGAGATAGACGTGCAAAGCATTTTTTTTAGTATGCAGCAGAAGTTACAACGAAAAAGTTATAAAAGTAGTCTATCTATCTATTATTAATCAATCCGTCTAAATCGGTGTATTAGCTCACAAGTACAAATACTAATGCGATATCATGCGATTTTCTTATACGGTGTGTTTCAGAAAGAATTATCAGGATTCTAGGACACATTTTAAACAAAATTGTTAATATAAATATGGTTATAAAAATAGCGTGTTCAATTTTAAAAATAAATACATTTATTAATTTAGTAGAAACATAGTCTATTCAATAATTATATTAAATTGTAAGTTTATAATAAATTTGGATAATTAATAATAATTTAAATTGATTATTAATTATTTTGGCATAAGTGAATATAAATCATTTTAATTACACTTGAAATAAAAAATTTCAACTAATACACGACTTATCAAACATGATCTAATGTTTACATTTGTAACAGAAAACGAGAAAAATTTAAGTTAATTGTTTCACAGAATTTGATTATATTAAGTTAATAAATATTCGTTCTTAAGATTGAACACGCTGCAAATATTGGCAAAAAATTAAGAATAAATTAATATTATACTTGATAATTAATAATTTATCAGAAAAATATATTATGTGACTATTCGATTAGCAATCAAAACAAAAATTATTTGATTATTCGAATAATTAGTGATCAAAATCGAAAATTATACTTGGTTATTCGATTAGTCAGTAATTAAATTTGAAAATTACTTGATTATTCGATTAATCAGTAATCAAAATCGAGTTATTAGATTACTCGATTAATCAATAATTAAAGTTGAAAGTTATTTGACTACTCGATTAACAATAAGTAATCAAAATCGAAAGTTACTTGATTACTCGATCGATCAGTAATGAAAGTCGAAAATTACTTAATTACTATCATCTGACAGATGACAACTTTGAAAAAAAGAGTACTGTCAAAGACAAACTGTATTTTTAGGAGCACGTAAAAAATAAAAAATACTTGATATTCTCATAAAAAAGGTCCAATTCAACTAATTTTACTGGAGAAATATTTCATTAATTCCCTTTTTTCTGTGTGTATTGTTTTACGTTTGATAAATTATTAGTTAATTAAATAATCAAGAAATCTGATCTGACTCTCAGTGATGAAAAGTTATTGAAAAATTTTTGATTACTACAGTAATCAAATAATTTTCGACTTGTTTTACTGATTAATCGAGTAATCAAATAATTTTCAATTTTAATTACCGATTAATTAAGAGTAATCAAATATTCTGACTTTTATTTCTGATTAATCGAATAATCAAATAATTTTTGACTTTATTGATTATTCACGTTATCCTTAAAGCTGAAAATATTCCTAATTGTAAGAATAATCAATAATGCCGATTCCTGACACGCTATAATCTTTCTAACCGTCAACAATAGAACACCTATTTATATAAACTTTTTTGTTAAAAATTATGTGTGCAATCGTGTCCTGAAATGCTGAATACACCCTGTATAAGATTAAAAGCGGAATAGCCATCAGCTGATCGTGCCGGAGCGTGACAGGAGGCGAATGCCGCAAAACACGAGCGTGGAGAGAGAGAAAGAGAGAGAAACGCTGAACAATGATCGACACGGGATATACGGGGCGGAAAGCAACGGAATTCTGACGGGACACACTTACAAGGCGGCGTAAATTACAGGTATATTACTTCGAGAGCGTAATTGGTTCTCCGCGAGCGGAGTTCGAGGCGCACTCTCGTGGAAAGAGAGAGAAACGGAGAATTCCTTTAAAACACCTTTTTCTTTTTCTCTCTTCCAGGCGACGATTATGTCTTTTGTTTTCAAACTACTTGTTATGCAAACTACTCTTTCTTCGTTGCAGCCTGCATATGTATATCCGCGCAGGACGAAAAGTATATCTCTCAATCGTTAATAAGTGAAAAGAAAGAAGAATTCGATGTGTTCCCAGGAATTAACTTTGATGCAATTTCGTCGCAAATTGGAAGATGTGGGAAAGGAACTAACGCGCGAATAATTTACAAAACTTTCTAGTGAAATCTTCCTTTTCCGTCAATATATTCTCTTCAATTAAATTGGCGCGTTATCACTGATAAGCAGTGGAAGAATTAATTAATAACCCATACAGCACAAAATATTATAAACGTTTTTAAAAAATATTTCTAAATATTTTTATAAAATATTGCATAAAAACATTTTAAAATAGCTTTAGGAATATTTTAAAATATTTTTAAAACTTTTTTTGTGATAACATTTTTTAGAATATTTAAAAAAACTTTTAAAAATATTTTTAAAAATGTTCTTCTTTATCGCTCAGATAATATTTTCCTTAATATTTAATACCTATTTTTTAAATATTAGTTTAAATCTATATTCAAAAATATTTCTGAAAATATTTTTTAAACATGAAAAAGCGGATATAGAAACATTTTAAAAATATTTTGTGCTGTATGGGAATGGCCTTATTCATATTTTAATTTTAAATATTTTATTTTATATTAGTTTCAATTATATTTTAATTTCAATTTTATTTTTATTTTAATTATTTAATGATATTTTAAAAATGCTTCTTAGATAATATAAAATAAATTCACAGCAATTTATTTGATTAAAAAACTATCCGAGTCTTGTTCATTTTTTTGTGAATTTACCATATCTTAAAAATCTTATGGATGCGTTAATCAATCACATTTTCATTGATTCAGTTTAAGAGAATAAATTGACTATTTTCTCTTAAATAAACGAGATAAAAGATCGATGGATAGATGAGCGTTTTTATAAAGCGGGGAAGATCGATATGATACAAAATTGGATTAATATTCTAAATACGATTTTACGGTATTCGAGAAGATGCCGCTAATTCGCAACACGAATTTGTAGACGTTAATCTATCATAGATGAGATTACGAGGACCATCTGAAAATCCGCGCGCGAAAGAATTTAACCCTCTATGAATTATTTACAAAAGTTGCTTCACGTTCCCCTAAGTAGCGCGTTTTCTTTCTTAGAGGAAAAAAGAGTGAGAAAGGGAGAAATAGAGTGTACTCACTGTGGAACGTGTCCTGGCTGACTGCTGCCTCCTGCGAGACCAGATATTGTCTGGCTTTTCTACCACTGTAGTCACGTATGTCCTGATTCGCGCCTGTAAATATATTTTCAAAAAATATGTTGAAAAATGTACAAAATGTTATGCTCATGATGCGCTTTTCTGCCTTCTATATCTCGTTCTTTTCAATAAAATCAGTGTCATTGATCAAAATGATTTCTGTTAATATATATAGCATACTCTGAACAGTGAAAAAACCACTGAAAAAATTAGTAATGTTTTAAAACGTATTTTGTAATATAAAATTATATAATAAAAAATAAAATTAATTTATATTATATAATTTTAATATATTTTATTAAAAAATATTAAATTTGATCAAGAATCTTGTTAATTTTTATTTGTATATATATATGTGCACACACATTTTAATTTTATTTTTCTAATAAATTAGTAAAAAAATATTTTATTTTTCTTTTAATTATAATATTACTCATATTAATTCTTAATTTTTTGTCTTATAATATAAATAAAATTAATTCAATATATTTTGTTAAAGAAATATACCTGTTTAAACTTTATCAAAAATCTTGTTAATTTTTTTGTAATACATATTTTAATTTATTTTGCTTTTAATTATATTTATCTTTAATGTATTCAATGATATTAAAATCTATCTTATCATATTATAATATATGAGATAAAAACTTAGAAAAAAAGTTAATAAGTTTAAGATCAAAAATACCTAGTTGAAGTTAAAAATTAATACATTTTAAATTAACTATAAACTAAGTTAAAAGTTATTAACTTTTAAATTAATTAACTAATTATTAACCCAACCCTGCTATCATTTAATCCGTTAAACGAACCAAAGGAGTCTGAATGTTTTCGTTGATCAGTGAAATCTTGTCGCTGCTTTAATTAGTGCCATTTTCACTGATTCGATTTAAAAGAACGAGAAAAGGAGAAACTCTCGCGTAAACACATGTATACATATACTCACCGTACACTTGAACCAAAAGATTAAATATATTCTCATGTCCGAATTGCATGGCGATATGCAGCGGCGTGTAGCCCTAAAAAAACAAGACATAAATTCACAGTTTAAAAAAATTATTATTATTTTTTTTAAATATATTCGTCTTCGCATAAGAGACCTAACACACAATTGTCGATCGTTTAAAGAATAATAAACGTATCTCTTCCGCATCTTTCCGCCGCGCTAAGCGCACATAACAGATCGACGCGGCGTTTAAATTATATTAATTAACGTTCTCGTATAATATGTATACCAGGGTATACGAGGAGAGCGTGTATCGATAATTGGCCGAATTAAAAGGCCAACAATACCCATGTCAGATTCGACCGGCGTGTAACCGGCGTATCACGCGAACGCAATGTTCGCATCTTTTCACGTTGTTGACGCAAGGTGCGCGTTATTTAATACATTACCGAACATATATGTATAATGTACGTGTATACGCGTTCGGTTTAATGAATAATTTATCTCTAATTGCCTCTCTACATACATATGCGCGGGATTATGTGTGTGTCCGCCGCCCGTTTCCGGCGTCTTCTGGTATATACAAAAAGGATACGCCAATCTTTCGTCCGCTGGAAGGAAATCGTAATAAGGTGGATGAAAAAAAGGAAAAGGAAAAAAAATAATAGGCCACATCGCACGCATATCACACCTTCGCGGCATGGGCGTCCGCAGAGAAGGCAAAAGGGGGCATTTGACCCCCTTTAGAATCATAAAAAAAATTATTTTTGCATATTTAATGTATAAAAAATTAATAAAAATAAAAATATTATCTGTCTTAGATCTCGGGCATAGGCGTCCGCAAAAGGGGGCAAGAGGGGGCATTTGACTCCCTTTAGAATCATAAAAAAAATTATTTTTGTATATTTAATATATAAAAAATAAATAAAAATAAAAATATTAAATTTAAAAAATTAAGTAAGAACAAAAAATTTTAATTATGCTCCTTCCCCCTGAAAAAAATCCTGCGGACGCCCATGCTTCGCAGTGAGATTGCGTATCTTATTACGATTTGCTCGAATGCGAAAGATGAAGGAGGGAAAGATAGAAAAGCACTTATATGAGAGAGGGAGGGAAGGAATTAGCGGAATAGAATGTGTTCTGTTGCAAAGACAATGAGTAATTAATGGCATCGTATTATGAATATTACCTCGAGCGTGAGAATTCGCATTTCCGCGACAAAGACGTGCGTGCGTGTTTTGTATATACATATATATATATATATATATATATATATATATATATGTATGCGTGTGCGTGTACGAAAACTAGCCTCGCGTGCATCGCCCTTATCGCCCTGCACGCATGCACTTTCATCCGGCTCCTTATGTGAATCTATCTCTTTCTTTCTTTCTCTTTTGGAGCACAATGTAACTCGAATGAGACAGATAACAGATCGTTCGGTTAATCTCGGACTTGGACTTCGGGGAGAAAAAAAAACATTTTAATTAGAGGTTTTTAATTAGCGCGTATTCCCGATGTTCATTTAATATGTTAAAAATTAATAGACCTCCGATCGAGTCGAGAGATCATCATTTTCTATGTTATATATATATATATACGATCAACAGGACGTGCGTGACTTTGGAATTTTTTAATTGTAAATTTTTATACACAGGGTGGCTCATTTTAATTTATCCAATCTCAAATATGATATCTAAAAACTTGTAAGTTTTAGAAAAAAATTTTTTGGATTTTTTAGATAAAAATTGTTCGATTTGAAGGAGCGCTTCTGAAGAGCGCTTCTGAAGAGCGCTTTTCAAAATCATTTGAAGGTTATTTATGTTTTTTTTTAAATGAAACTTGTGTTATCATGTGTCCCCCTTCAAATTAAATAACTTTTCTAAAATAAATAACTTTTGTCTAAAAGTCCAAATAGTTATATGTTTCTAAAATTTACAGATTTTGAGATATTTGAGTGGATGAATTAAAATGTGTCACCTTGTATAAGATGTTTCAAGAGAAATGATCAATATTCCAAGATATATACATTATTTTAAACAAAAACAGTTTATATAAACATATGTTCTATTCTGGATGGTTAAAGATACGTGTTCACTCTTAAAAACAAATATGTTCATTTATTAACTTAACTAAAGAATAAAATAATATGAAATAATATAAAATAATTGTATTAAATTTTCGTCAATTTCCTATTACAAATGTAAACATTAAGTTATGTTTGATAAGTCATACGTTAGTTAAAAATGTTTAGTTTCTAGTGCTAATTAAAATGTATATTCACTCTTACCATAATTATTATTAATTTAAATTATTATTTATTAATTATTATTAAATATTAAAATTTATTGTAAGATTGAAATTTAATGTAATTATTTCATAGAATTTGGCTAAGTTAATAAATGTATTCATTCTTATGGTGATCCTAAACGTTCTTGAGAAATCTGTGATTTCCGTCCTATTTTATCGATAAAATGTGAGGTTAGATAAACTATAAATCAATTTATTAGCTATATGAATTGTTTTTTACCTAAAATTAGACGAATTCAAGAATTCTGCAACCTAGATATATGAGACTATACAGATTGATAAATCTTTTTCCTGTACAAATTAAAGTATTAATATTAACAAAGGGCGAAGCGTTCTAAACAGGAAGGAAACTTAGGTTAGCTTAGGATCCCCTTAAGATCGAACACGTCGCATCTTTATAATTGTCCAAAATAGAACAAAATAAACCTTTTTGTTTAAAACGATATATACAAAAAATCATGTTCTAGAATACTGATTATTCCTCTCGAAACACCCTGTATATCTGAGCAGTCAATGACCTGTGTACTTTAATTAAATTAAATGTAGCTTTATTAAACTACCTAAGATACACGAGTTTCGATGTGTTTTATATGCACGAGACGAAAAAAAAAAAGAAACAAACATCAATTCGCGCTTTTTAAGCGGACACTATTATTTCGTACACAAGATAGCTTTATTAAGCGCCGTTTCATTAAGATACGGCGTATCGGCCGGATCTACAAAAGCGAATGTTAAGAGAGCGGGTCCCCTCATATTTTGTTCATCGCATGAAGAGCGACACGTCGAGATCCTCGGGGCACATCACCGTTACATATATGTATATATAATGTATATATGCGTTATTTGTCACGAGGGCAAAGGAGAGAGAGAGAGAGAGAGAGAGAGCAGTTATCTCGCAATTAGTATCGTTCGACTTCTCGAGGCAGGTGAAAAAAGGGCGTTTGCTTTTTCAGCTCGCACGTCAAAAATAACAGCTGCCGTTCCGAGATAATGCGATACCTGGCACTTCGTAATAGCGTCATGATAGTCCTACATAAGCGAATCCGATAAAAGATCCACGAATTATCGGATCCTCTCCGTCCGTCGTAAAAGATTTTAATCACCGGGATAATTTACGCTCCAGTTTTACAGATATTGGCGAGAAACGTCATTCGTGATGTTCTATAGCGTGAGATAACTCTCTGCTTGATTTTACGTGTACATACTATATTTACAACTAGATAAAAAAATATTTATTTATGTCCTTCTCTTTAGATACGCGTAGATTCTTGTGGAATCAAAATTTCTCGTATCACGATCAGTTTGACAGTTAATATGAGCGCGTCGTATCTTTATGCATCTCTTTCGTGTTCGAGGAAAACTGGTTTAATTTAGATAAAAGTCGCTGGAGAAGCCGATCGGGGCCGAGAGCCACAAAGTAGCGCGGATTAAAGTATGCAAAATGCCAAGTCGCGATATACGAGGTGTCTGTAATAGAAGATTCTGATAACTTTAACGACATGTAAAAATATATGATTTTTAAATTATATTTTTTAAGAATTTATAATATTGATAAAATTTAAGAATTTATAATATAAAATTTATAATATCAAAAATAATTATAAATAATTTTTAGTTAGTTATAATAAATAATTATAAATTATTATATATATATATATATATATATATATATTTATATTTTATTTATGTTATAATTAATAAAATTATTTAATAAAATTAGATTGAATTAAATCAGATTATTGGGGGTTTGACATGAGATAAATTCGGTCCTCCCTTTGCGCATATATTTATTTTCCTTATTATTCGCCTGCATTGATGTGAGTTTGAATTTATGATTTTATAATTAAGTTTTGTTTGCTTTCCTTTGATCCAATTTAATAATGTATTTTTCAGTTTACTTGAAAAGGATCACAAGCAGTGATCGAAACGTTGTAATTTTTTCATGTAATAAAATAAGCCAGTTTTGGTCAATAAATTAACTGTTCATATTTATATTTATTTTATCCAAATTTATTTGATTGGAATTAATTGTAAAACTAAAACCTTGTAATTATCTTTTCAATATTTATTTTTAATAAACCAATTAATAAATCAAGGCGTGAATATTTGTCTTGAGTATGTTGCACACATAAATAAATCTATGATAATAAAATTTCGATTTATTAGTTTCTAAAAATACTTAAATGATTTAATTCTTCACGATACATGCTTTTTTAATTTTTAATATTTTAATCTAACTCGACAAATATTTTTTATTTTCCATGAAAAAATAATAGTGCTCTTCACTTGAAAATATATCGACCTCTAGAAATTCTTGCATTGTATTGTATTTCGCTGTAAAAAGAAATAGCTAAAAATATTTGTATGAGATCAAAGTTATCGGAATCTTAATTGAAAAAATATCGCTCTTTGAACACGAACGACGAGTTGCAACAGCTTCATAAATGACAAAGAAACAAAATTAAGAATTCGTGTAGATCTGCAGATGCATGTACGACGTGGATTGCAACACTTTTGAGGTACATCGAAGAAACGCTTCATCAATTCGTCAATTGTTGGTTGTTTTCCATTCGACGGAGGTTATTATTCCTCGCTCTCTCTTTTTTTTTCTCTCGCGGCTCAACAATTCGCAGACAGTATCTGCAGCGAAATGAAAGTGCGGTCGGTCAGGGACACCCTGTACTCTTGCCGTGGGCTAGCGTTCGTGAAAGAGTACGTTGTAGCGATGCTCGTGTCGATAAGTACGACAAATTGCGCGTAATTGCGTACGTATGTGTGCGTATGTGCATGTGTGCACGTCATTATCCGGCGGAGGTGAAAATGCGGACGATCTACTTGAGAATACGTTTCATAAAAATATGCAGAATATACGCGAATGAGAAAAAGCCAGGTGCGTCTAGCACCTGGACGCATCCTATACTTTTTATATTCACCTATATAAGAGTAAATATTTTTTTCATGAGACTTTTGATTCTAAATTCCTAGCTAAAATATTTGCACAAACATAATTTGGGGTTTTTTTTATTAAGGAAGATATATTAGACAAACTATCAAATGAATTATAAAATTAAAAATCAGAGAAAGCTTTTATTATGCAAAATGGATTGCGGTTAAATCAGATAGTTTTTTTAATATGGTATGATCTGGTGAACAAAGGGTAATAGCTTTTAAGCTAAATAATGGACAGTTACTGAGCTACAGTTAGTCAACCAACTCGTAGAGCCAGAATTTTTCATGTTTGACTGATTGTAAATCAGTAATTATCTATAATTTAATTTAGAGCCTATTATATTTCTTGTTGAGCAGGTCATAAAAGCTACAATATATGAGGAAAACAGCAGATTTTACTAAAATTCAATATAGGATTAGTGCAAAGTTTTCGAAACCTAGATGAAATTAAATCTTGATACAATCAGTTGATTGTTTCATATGTTGCAGCTTATGATCTACTGAACAAAAAATATAATAAGCTTATGTTTAAAACATTACGTTAGAATTTAAAGAAAAGATTGTTCTGCCACGGATTTTACTTTTTTTTTAAATTTTGTATTAGAGTAAATCAAGATTTATTTACATATTGTACACGATCGATCATTTTGAACATACGGATCAATATAAAGAAATAATCACAGCAAGTTTGTGATTTTTTGTCAAGTTTGGGGTACTAGGAAACACAAAAATTTCAGTGGATAAAATTATTTTAGTCACTTTACGTAACTTTTTTTCAAAGTTTAAACAAAAAGAAGAAAACTCATGAATTTCTTTGTTATTTTCACCCATTTATAAAAAGTTCACGAGTTAAAAAAAATTTAGTCTATATATCATACTATAAAGTAAACATTCAGCTTTAAAAATCCATTTTTAAAATTGCCGTACAATGATTTTTAACGGAGTTATGAACGATTAAAATAAAAATGACATTTTTTCTTCAATTTGCGATAACTTGATAAGGAAAGATCGAAATTTAAATTTAAAAAAACGATTTTGTAGGGAAAACTTCAGGCTTTAACGTGAAAATGTCAAATTTTTTTTTCATATCTTCTTGTGTATGCGACATGTCTACAAAGTGAAAAAAAATTTTCCATTTTGTTATGTTCATCGTTTTCTGTATGTAAAAAATAACAGAATTGAAGAAAATAAAAAAAACTATGATCTTTCGAAAGTAGAGATTTCAAGCTTTAAAACCTTTTTTTAAAATTTAAATTCTCATTTTTCGAAACAAAGTTACAGCTATTTAAAATGTTTATTTTTTGAAAAATTTTTTTTAATCCCACGATTACCATGATTTTCAGGGTAAATTATAAGAAAAAATTCTCGCCATGTAATTTTGAGGCTAGTATATCTTTTGTTCACCAAGTCATGAGCTACAACATGTGAAAAAATTAACCGAAATTCATTTTACATGAGATGCAGAGCACAAATGCGATGAATTTCGCTTCAATTTTGCTTACGATGCACCTAATAAAATCGCAATTACACTAGAGCTATAGTAACAAAGAAGCGGAAAAATGCACGTAACGAAAGGGTCGATTTGAATCTGTACAATAACGTTTTACCCTCAATTAAGCACCCACCCTCGAGAAATGACGGCCGGGCGCGACATTTGGCCGCGCCATGAAGGCGATTAAAAAATCGTCCCCATCATCGTCCGGGGTTCATGAAACGACTGTATATCGCTGGCGTTTAATATCGAACTGCGCAATAAACGATAGTGACAAATGTGTCAAAACCGCGATCGTAGTTATCGAAACTCTCCCCTTCGCGCATTTGCACCCTCGCTTACGAAACGCCAAAGCCGGGGGAGAGAAGGGTTGGCCTGCTCGCGAATGCGCCCCCCTATCCCCTTTCACCCCTAAAATTTTCTAATTTATTTTACTTTAAAGTCCCCACGCCTGTAGCTATGCGCGAGAAAAAAAAACTCAGGATGGCCGTATATAACATATATATACGGATAGACTTCGTCACCCTTTTGCCGGCTCCAATAGCGTGCGACACGTGTGTCCTCGCGACAAGTGGCGCGACACCCCCTAGCTCACGCGCACCCCCTCCCCCTTCCCCTCCTGCACGCATCCCTTTGCGCGGATGTACGGATGTGCATGTACGAGGTGTCACGCAAATCGCGATTCTGGAAATCCGGCTCGAACAAGCATTCGAGTTGCCCGAACGTATCAACTCTTAAGGGAATGCTGGTTAGATCTGTTTTATCGACAAATATTATTTTCATTTAACTCTTTATTAGCTAGACAGAATGAAAAATCCTTTACTAGAATTAAATTATTCATAATAACTAATCCAGGCTACTACATATGTCTATAAAAACCAAGAAAGCTAAATAATTACAGTTTTTCTATCCGTCTTTTGCATTGGGTCAACCTAACCTAAATCTAAACAATAAGAAAACTGTAATTATTTAACTTTCTTGGTTTTTTTATATTCGCATATAATAGTCCAGATTTGTAAATTATTTTCGGAAAATGTAATTCTTTTCTATATCCAAAAGTGATGAGATATTTTTTTATCGCGCGTTTTTTCAATCTAAATTATTAAGGGGATGCTGGTTAGGTCTGTTTTATCGACAAATATTATTTTTATTTAACTCTTTATTAACTATACAGAATGAAAAATCCTTTACTAGAATTAAAATATTTATAATAACAAATCTGGGCTACTATATGTGTATTTAAAAAAAAACCAAGAAAGTTAAACAATTACAGTTTTCTTATCGTTTAGGATAGGTTGGCTTTAATGTAAAAGACCGATAGAAAAACTGTAATTATTTAGCTTTCTTGTTTTTTTATATACATATGTAGTAGCCCAGATTTGTTATTTTGAATACTTTAATTCTAGTAAAGGATTCTTGATTTTGCATAGCCAATAGAGTTAAATGAAAATAATATTTGTTGATAAAACAGACCTAGTCAGACATAACGTTATTTCTTTGAAGAAAGACTTTCAAAAGCTCGAGTTAAATATTTATTATCAAGTATTAAAATAATAATATCAAACATTATTATTATTACATAATATAGTATTAATATTATATAATATAAATATTAATATAAATAATATTATATATTAATATATAATATAAGTATTAATTTTATTGGTCAAAATATTTCGGGGAACGAAACATCGAATGACTAGAAAGAGAATAAAAGCGCGAGTACTTGAATTTACTGAACCTGGACGGGCGATTTCTCAAACACCCCGTACATGGGTGGATACATACGCGATAGAAGGATCCCTCCTTCCCCCTTTTTATGCTCTCCCGACGATATTTTAAAGTAGCAATGTCCCGGAGCACACGGAGCCTCGAGACAATATCGCACCCCTATTCCGCCATTCCGTCTTTCTCTCCTTTCGCTAACGCGTCCCTTCTTCCTGCATCTTCATTTCTCCCTCTCTCTCTTTCCTTCCCTTTTTCGTCCTTCAGGAACAGGACAGCTGCCGGCCACCAATATCACGCACGCGTATATCATCGTTGAGGATTTTCAATTTTAATATTTTCCTACATCGGGCCGCCTTTACGAGCCGCTATATCATAACGGTGCTTCTCCTCCTCTTTCCTTGCCCTCTTTCTTCTGGAAGAAACCGGAGGAAAGAGCCTCGCGCACGTACTGAGGTTATCCCGTTCTTTAACATAGGCCCGCCCGAAAATCGGTAAGAAGGCAATATCGTTTTCCGCGATGTCTATCGTGTAGACATTTCTTATATGTCTCGTATATTTCGCGTGATAGAATTTAACCCCACATGTTGGATCGAGATTCAAAGTAAGAGATACGCAATTCTTTATGTACATCGTGCTAAAGATTTATATTGAAAAATTTAGGGAATTTTATTAAAACTCTTCGAGGAGAACAGAGGGGCTGATCTTATATTTAATAATAGTTTATTTGCCGACAATTTTTGATTTTTAACTTTAATAATTTATAATTAGCATGTGTGAAAAATATGTACAAATTAATTTTTCTCTTATTATTATAATAATCAAAATTTTGATGACTAATTTATTTAATTATTATTTTCAACAATTAAATCTCTCGATCATGAGAATCAGATAGATTATTTTTCGAATAGATTAAAAAATTTAGAGATTTTTGAGATTCTTTAAAGAAGAATTCGTCTTAATAATAATTCACTAAATTTTAAATTTTGACAATTTTAATAAATAATTCATAATTATGTGACAAAATAATTTTTTTCATTATAATCATTTCTCAAAAATTGCTATAAATTGCTAATTTAAAAAAATTAAATCTCGATTATGAAAATTATGCTTCTTTATGTATACCATGATAAAAATTTAAAAAATTATATTGATAGATTTACAAAAATTTCATTGAAATTTTCCGAGGAAGGGGACTGATCTTATAATCAATGACAATTCATCAACTCGTCTCTAAATGTTGACGGCAATTTTAAATTTTCACAATTTATGATTAACATAAAAAAGTGTGTGACATAATTATTCTTCGATTATTATAATTTCTCAATAATTTGATAACCAATTTATTTTGTATTTCAATTTAATATTTCACTCGTCTTTAAATTTGATAATTTTCAATTTTAATTATTCATAATTAAATTGTATAAAAAATGTGACAAAAAATGTTTCCCATTACTATAATAATTTCTCAAAAATTTTTATTCGATGACTATAATCCATCTCTAATAGTTACTACATGAAACTATTAAATCTCTCGATCAGAGAGATTACGTTTCGAATGGATCACCCGTTGCACCCGAGTTACAAGAGGGGTCCGGTTGCATCTCTACCTTAACCGGGCTCGCCATTGTCGTTGGCTGTCGTTAGCTGTCGTGCGCCAAGCAAGGATGCAGGCGCCACACGGGCGGCTTACGACCCCCTTTCCTCATCCTCCCGACGAAGAGAGGACGAACGCGGCCATCCCCCATTTTTTGCGGGGATTAAATGCGAGCCGATGCTGCGATAAGCCGGTAGAAAACCACGGTAGAAGCGGTACCAGTGACAGATTACGCCGGTGACTGCGGATCCTTTTGCCTCGTCCTGCCTCCGTTTCAACGCCAACCCGGGGGATTAAAAAAGCCGCGCGAGCGGCGGAATCTTTTATACGATAAGTGGAGCCGGCGAATAAAGTAGCTCTGATTGTGTTATGATTTTTTTTTGCGTTAAGGTGACCCTAACGCTCCGTTTCATCGATAACAGCGCGAAGTTGGTTATGATCATGAATTTTTTATTGGTTATACAGATTGAAAAATCCTTTTCACTCCCCCGTTTGTTAATATTAATACTTTAATTGTGGAAAAGAATTTATCAGTCTGTGTAGTCAATCAAAATATTAGTAGTCGCACTCATAAACTTATGAATTAAATTATTAAAATTTTATTATGTTTTTAATATTAGTAGTTGAATTCATATGAGTTCAACTTCTAATATTTTAATATATTTTTAGTAGTTGAACTTATTTTATGGTATGAACTTATTTTATAATATTTTGATCGATTGAGTATTTTAAGTGAAAAAGATCTGTATAGTCAATCAAAATATTAGTATTTGAACTCATTAATAGTTAAATCCTTAAAATGAATTAAACTCATAAATTTATGAGTTCAACTACTAATATTTTGATTGATTATACAGATCATTTTTACTCAAAAGAGTCACTCGATCAAAACATTAATAATTGAACTCATAAATTGATGAGTCCAATTACCCAAGATATAGTAAAATATTAGCAGTTTTGATCGAGTGACTATTTTGAGTAAAAATGATCTGTATAATCAATCAAAATATTAGTATAAATTATCATAAATTTATGAGTTCAACAAGTTCAATTTTTGAAGCATAATTTTATGAGTTTAACTACTAATATTTTGATTGATTATACAGATCATTTTTCCTCAAAATAGTCACTCGATCAAAACATTAATAGTTGAACTCATAAATTGATGAGTCCAACTACTCAAGATATAGTAAAATATTAGCAGTTGAACTCATAAATTTATGAGTTCAACGAGTTCAATTTTTTAAGCATAATTTTATGAGTTTAACTACTAATATTTTGATTGACTATATAGATTGACAAATATAAATTTTCCACAATTGAAGTATTAATATTAACAAACGGGGGAGTGCTACAATTTCAGATAAAAAAAAGAGAGAGAGAAAATAATTTTTTATTCTTTCGCATATCACTGTGTATAATATATCCTCGTAAAATTTACTCTCGATTTTTTTCTCCCCAGCAAACCTGTCGGAGAAAACCGGTATCGATGGCCGCGAGCGGCGGATATTAGCCGCGGATAAGATCGCATCTCGAGCCCACGGGCGATTCTACACGCGAAGCAACCTCCGCGCACCCCGGGATGATCTTTTTTTTCCCACTCGTTTCTCTCTCCTATGTCCCCTTTCATTTGCCGCGGGATTGGGGAAAAGCCGGTGGCCGGGATAAGCCCGTAGAAAAGTGCGACGCCGGTGACAGATTACGCCGGATCCGGCAGTCTGGTCCTAAAGCCGCGCCGTGAAAAAGGAAAGAGAGAGAGAGAGAGAGAGAGAAAGATAAAAAAAAACGTCCAAAGAGAGAGAGAGGATTCGCCGAGGACAGATCCCTCTCGTCCGGGGTGTGGATTACCTACTCTACATCGGTACGTACACGAGCGCGACCGTATTCATTATATCCAGGGCTACGTTAATCCCGGAGCAAGAGGAGTATCGAGTCGGGATTGTCATCGGGGGAAGGTACAGGAATAGCGCGATCTGCGTTTTTCCCTGTATTATGGAGATCCCTTTCGTGCGCGCAATCAATTTCTCTACTGTTACACGGGGATCTCTGCCTTCTTTCTGACGATTCGATTCGATTTCTTAGATCGTTCGTGAATTTGTTCGTGAATTCCGATGTCGCGCTACCTGAACAAGGTGTACTCTACTAATTTTATAAATAAATTATACTCTGTTAATTTTATAAATAAATTATACTCTATTATTTTTACTAAAAATATATACTCTACTAATTTTATAAATAAATTTCCTGAGGATTCCATGATTTTCCAGCTACTTTTGTTCAAAATTCCAGGTAAAGTTAAAGTACTTAAAAAAATTTTAAATACAATTTTAAAGTAAGTTTATTTTTGTTCTAATTTTTTAACATAAACAAAATACATATTTTTTAATATATTAATAATATAATATTATATTTTATAATAAAATATATTTTAATATACTTTATATGAACCTAATAAATTTTATATTCCTGAAAGATATATTTGAAAATAAAATTAAAGAGACAATTTTTAAAAAAATTCCCTAAGTTCAAAATAAATTTCACGAGTATTCTAGGATTTTTCAAGGTAAAAAAAATTCCCTGAGAATTCCAGGTTTTTCCCGGGAGTATATCCTGTTGAAAATTATAGAGATGTTGAGATGAGAGAGAGACTTTTTTTCTTCTCTCTCGATGCATTAATTTTTTTTGTGCATGAGAAGAGAGGCAGATGAAGATGAGAAAGTGAAGAGGTACTGCGGCGTTGACAGGCCACCGTTTCGGATTACACCGTGGAAACAAATGAGTCTACCGAGCACGCGAAGGTGGTATAGGACCTTATAGAGAAGACAAATGAGCCGGCTTTCGGAGAATGTATGCGCTTCGAATTCAATTTCAATCAAATGTGTGGCGGATCGATAGAAAAGTTTGCACCTCTGTCAATAAACGGGTAACCCAAAGCAGCTTTAAAAATGTGTCCGAACTTTTCCCCACCCGAAACAAAGTACAAAAAAGAGCCTTTGTACTCTGGAATCCCCTAAAATTATAATTAATGAGGAAGAATGATGCCCAGCAGCTGATATAAAAAAATGTTCACAGTGTCAAAACCACCCTGGTACACTGACGAAAAGAGAAAAATTATGCATTGACAGAAGGGTTCTCTTCTTTCGCGTAAAATTATAATATTTTACTTCAATTTAGAATTATAAGTATATAAAGATTAGTTGGTCAAAATGTGTGGCTATGTCAACAGAAAATAAAAATAATATTATTTTAAATTCGAATTTTTGCATTTCATCTCAATAAACAAATTAAATTCGCTTGAAGCAAATTATATGAATTGAAAGATACATAAATTATAAAATTGCTACTTTTATTGATCGCACAATTTTTAAAAAATTATTTAAAAAGTCATTAAAAAATCATTTAAAAAATCATTAAAAAATCATGTAAAAAATCATTAAAAAAATCATTATAAAAATTATTAAAAAAATCATGTACAAAATCATTCAAAAAATCATTAAAAAAA
The DNA here is from genome assembly GCF_048542155.1 of Nylanderia fulva. Classification (NCBI taxonomy): domain Eukaryota; kingdom Metazoa; phylum Arthropoda; class Insecta; order Hymenoptera; family Formicidae; genus Nylanderia; species Nylanderia fulva. Next base: position 993,167 of record NW_028190521.1, on the reverse strand, counting down.
TCATTACAAAAGTTATTTAAAAAATCATTAAAAAAAAGCTAATTTTGCTGTCTTTGTGTAATAACGTAAGAACAGACGAGAGCACCACAACAAAGTTTGTCGCGAGCCACTAACGAGGGGGATTCCGCTCTTTCTCTCCTCCTCTTTCTCTATAAGTACTCGCCGTCTCTCGTCGTGAAGCACTCCCTGGCTTATATAAGTCTTATAAAGAGCAAAGCGGCGGGACCACACACGTCTGATCCTATCTGCGGACTTTTCTGTGCGCTTCTTCCCCTCTCTGTCTCTTCTTTCCTTCCTTCTCATATAGACTCCGTTTGTTCTGCCTCTTACAACGCGACTCGTTCCCTAAACCGATTCCGCTCTCCGTACGTCCGGCAAATTATACGCGATCGTGGCAAGGATCGCCAAGGATATCTCGATGTTATCCGAATGCATTTGATGCGCCTCATCTCGATGAACAAGCGCCATCGATGCAGGAAATAAATTTCGTTCGCGAAACGAATGTTTTGTCTCGATATAAATGAATTGTAAATTGATAAATTATTGCTTTCATCGATCACGATTTTATCATTATAAAAAAATACAAGTTGATATAGTTGAAAGAAGAAAACTCACCCCATTCTGCATCAACGTTCAATAGAGGCATCCAATGATCAGAAACAGAAAAATATAAAAAAAAGTAAGTAAATATACAATTATGTAATATTATACAGGATGTATCTAAATAAATGTGAAAAATTTTAGGAGAAGATTCTTTGTCGAAAATTAAGGCAAGTTTCTTATGTAAATATATATTCTTATATCCCTCTTTGAGGAGTTACACTTTTCTAAATTATTTTTTTTTCTCAAATTTCGGTCAAATTAAAAAATATAAAACTTAGTGAATATTTTTCACTAATAAAAAGGATATTCATTAATAATTACAAAAAATAAAAACTTAATTTTTACCTCTCTTTTGTCGAAAATTAAAGAGAGTTTCTTATGTAAACATATTTTTAAATCCCTTCCTGAGAAGTTACACTTTTCTAAATTATTTTTTTTCTCAAATTTCAGTCAAATTAAAAACATATGAAACTTGGTGAATATTTTTCACTAATAAAAAGGATATTCATTAATAATTTAAAAAAAATACAAACTTAATTTTTCCTCATTTAGAAAAGTGTAACTCCTCAAGGGGGAATATAAGAGTTTATATAAGAAACCCCATTTAATTTTCGATAAAGAATAATTAAAAATTTTTTGCACTTATTTAGATACACCCTGCATACAGTATATATAATATATATAACAATGTAACTTGTTCTAAAATAAATTCTGCACTAAAAAAAATGTATTAACTTGGCAAAACCTTTCAACTAAATATTATTTTGTTAATTAAATATATATAAATATTTAAATTAAATGTAACATATTAAAATAGGAACGATATATTTAATTCGATCCAAACTAGCCAAGAAAATTTTTATTTTATTTCCACAACGTTAAAACTAGAAAAACTAGAATGGTACAATTAATTAAAATTAATAAACATTTTTGATGTTAAACGCAAGAATTAAAAAATTTTTTACATACTTCCTTGATAAAAGCGCAGTTAGTTGACACTGTTGTCATGATTATTAAACAATATGATTATCGGAATTTTTTAAAAACATTTGAAATAACTTTGAAAGAACTTTTGAAAGAAAGTAACCGCATATTATCGTTATGATGGATCGCCAAAAACTAACATATTAAATCTAATAAAACGTATATTCGACTTAAATACTAATATATGTTCAATTAACAAAATAGCAATTTAGTTTGAAAGGTTTAGTCAAGTTAACAAAATTTTTGTTCAGTGTAGCTACAGATAAAAATTCCGATTGAATTTTATGGCGTTCAGAAAAAAAAGCGATATTTTATTCAGCAATCCCAGAGGAAGCGGACTCACCGTGGTCTCGTTGACACTCTTGTTGTAGTCCTTGTAGGTGCCCGCTATTAATTTGATAATGTTCTCCTCGCCGTGTTTGGCGCCCCAGTGTAGAGCCGTCTGTAACAAGCGCGAAGAAGACGAGTGGGTGAGACAATTCGCTTTCGTCGTTTAAATAAATCGCGTTCGGGATGGATTTTGGCGAGATATGGGAAGGCGATGAGCGAAAATGTATCAGCGCCGAGATTTACGGGGCCGCGGTTGTGCGGATTTTTCGGGTGACCCGGATCGCGAGGGAAGACACGACGCGAGCAGCTGTAGCTGGTATTTTCGGGATGACGCGTCCGTGAAATATTCGCGAATTAAGCGACGGCGGCGGCCCGGGACTGTCAACCGGGACCAGCTGAATGAATGGAAACCTACATCGTCGGGATGTAGAAAAAGAGGAAAAAAGAGACTCCTCTCCCGGACTGGCAATCGATTACAGTCGGGACGCAGAGAAGTAAATGCGACTCCGGAAAAAGCCGGAAAGAGCAAATAGAGCGAGCTTGAATCTTACTTCCACTTAGATAGCACCAAGATATACACGAAAAAATTCGAGGAACAAGAGCGAGAGAGATTTTTAGCTCCCAGCGGAAGATGGTGACACTCGTGTTTTCTTTCTAAAATAAATATTACACAGGGTGTAACTGAAAAAAAAACTTATATGGAGGGAGGTCATCATTTTTTGCATGTTTCCAATTTTTGCTCATGTCATGTAGCTTTATTTTAACTAAACTTTAAATGAAAATTCTATTAAAGTAAACTCTACCTGCAATGAATTAATTGAAGAATATGTGAATATTTTTACTCCATAAAGTTTAGTTTGCGATAAGCGAAAAGCCTTTATAACTTAAAAATTATTGGTGCTTCGACATTTTTATTGAAGAAAAAGCAGCTCTAAATTATCCAGAAAATTTGATGATATGCTCCATATATGTTACTTTCAGTTACACCTTATATAGTTTTATAAATTAATTGTTATAGATTGTTTAAATATCCTTTACATATATTTTATGATATTAATAAATTTTCTTTTTTACATTATCTTTATATTTACTTTCCTGCATTTAAAAAACCTATAACCCTGATATAATTAATAACATTAAGGGTTTATTTTTGCGTACCCTTTTCTTTTTATTGGTTAAATAGAATAATAAATGCTTTTCCACGATAAAAGTACATATACACAAAGAAATTGTTTTTTTATTTACCCTGAAAATCATGGTAATTGTGGGACAATATAGTAATGGAAGAATTTTATAAAAGTATCTCTGATAAATTAATATTTACCACAATAAAAATATGAATATCTACCACAATAAGATATAAAATATACTCGATTAATTTTACATAGTAAGATTTACTATGTACATATTAATATTTTTTATTGGGGTATTGATCAGAGAAACTCTTATAAAATTCTTCCAACGCCATGTTATCCCAAGATTAGCACGATTTTCAGGGTAAATTCTAAGAGAAAATTCTCTCCGTGTAGAAACAAAGCGTGAACTTATCAATTTTATGTTAAAAATAAAAAAAATTTTAATTAAAATTTTTCACTTACAAAAAAATGATAATTTATCGGTAAAAGAAGTCGGCGTTTAGGATCTTTTTAAGAGTCTCGTAGCGAAGAATCTCTCGCCCAGCCACGCCCATACAGCACATAAGTTTGCAGCAATATTGCAACAACATTGCTATATTGTACATTGCATAGCAATATTGCAGAAATATAGGCATGAATTTGCAATATAGTTTAAACACAATGTTGCAGCAACATTTCAAAAATATTATGAAAATAAAATTCACGCAAAAAATATTAGGTACAGAACATTCAGTCCGATCATGTATTTGGCACATTTCCAATAATCCAATAGTAATATATTACATATATATTTTATTGCATTATTGCTGCAATATTATAGAACAATATTTCTAAAAGCGGACATTTTACCATTGCTGCAACCTTGCAGCAACATTGCTGCAACATTTCACGCAATGTTGTAATATTGCAAAGAAATGTTGCCACAATGCTGCTGCAATCTTGTTGTGCTGTATGGGTATATATAATATATATATAGTCGACTGCGACCGCATCATCGTGAACTCTAGAGTCCAGCGCGGTCGAAATTAACGGCGAGAATGAATCACCAAACCACGGGCGCGACGTCGACTATTAACGCGACATTCTCGGGCGAATCCTGATCCGGGGGAAGCGCACCCTAAAAGGGTATACACGTTTTTCGCAGCGGAGAGAGAGAGAGCAAGAGATGGTAGAGTAAGCAAGCTTTCGTAGTGGGACATGCGTTTTAATTTTATCAAGCCCGCGCATCCCGCGGGTAGATTAAAAATAGTGTCGGTCTCCAGATTCGCGCGGGATGCGTCGACGGAATTATAAGCCGCCCTCCCGACCTGAGCCTGAAGCCAGTCAGCAACCCCGCTCGTACGTCGGCGGTGGACCGCACCAAGTCGCGGACCACCTCATTAGCGGACCCGGGGTGGAAAAAAGAGGACTCGTTCTAACGAGGCTACGTACGTATAATGACGGGAACCAAGCGCGAATGTGTGTGTGTACGTATGCGTGAGATGGCACACACACATATGCACGTCTGTCCCTAGTACAAGTACATATACAGATGATAGTCTCTCTCTTTTTTTTCTCATTTTAAATGGAACGCTAATAAGGTCGGAGGGATACGGGACTAATCGATCGAATTGAAGTTTCATTGCGCGGGTGAAGAGACTAATCGACTTGTAACGAGGATGAAGAATTGATGCTTCCCAGGTCTCGCTGTTGTTCTTTTAAATGGAATTATACATATATTGGATTTATGATATAAATGTATATATTAAATAGAATCAGTATATACAATATATATGTCTCACTGATAAGCAGATTATTTTGGATATACATAAATATAACACTAGAAAGAATGAAATCTACTTGTATTATATGGTATTTACGGTGTGACACCTTATGTCAGATACCCCGTATATTAGATGAATTTATAATAATATATATTGTGTTAAAAAATTATCTGCGTTTGACTAGAGTCTTGTTCATTTTTACTATAGGTTTATCACAACTTGAGGGTATAAAAAAATATAACGCGCATATAATTCTAAATTTAAATTCTAAATCTTACCCCCGTAATCAGACGAAACATAAGACGGAAGAATAAAGTGCTAAACGCAATTGAGTTTCCTGTTTTATCGATAAAATGTGAGGTTAGATTCAACTATAAATCTATTTATTGGCTATACGGATTGTTTTTGCTTGAAATTAAAAGAATTCAAGAATTCTGCAACCTAGATATATGAGACTGTACAGATTGATAAATCTTTTTTCTGTCCAAATTTAAGTATTAATATTAACAAATTGCGAAGTGCTCTAATTTCAGGTAAAAAACAATCCGCATAGTGTCGATAAAACAGGAATGAAACTCAATTGCGTTTAGGATCCCCTTAATTGAAGAAAGTAAATGCGCCGTCATCATCTCTTTCCAATTGAATTTTTTTCTCAATTTTCCAACGCGTTATCTCTCCGCACGCGCGTTACGGATAATTTGAAGAGTGGAGCACACGGAATTCACGTACGGAGCGCGCATATACGGACGAATAATTAAGGGGGACGCGCGCTGTCACTATGTACAATTATTAAACGTACCGCGCATAGCGAGCGGAGTCATTAACCGCGAAGTGCGCGGACATGGTCCATCTAATACTCTCTACTCTGGCCGGCTGGCCGGAGAAGATGCAAGAATCCTGGCTGAATTACACACAAACACAAACATATACATATACACACGCAGGACGAGGTGCGAAATGAATTTTTACGGTGGTCTCGCGGGGCCATCAGCGCTTATGCGGGATATATCCCGGGGTCCGGGCACGCACCCGTCTACTTCCCTCGACCTGGCGTGCTAACGAAGTTTTATGAAGCGCGATAGCGCCATACCCTACCTATGCTCGCGCCGTTGACTTTGGCGCTCCTTAATTTGTGAACGCTGCGCGCGGTGTCGGCGGCGCCCGCAAAAGAATGGTATGTCGGCCGACAACGTGATATATCTTTGCTTCCTCCGTCCCTCCCGGGGTGCAGAGGCTACATACCGCGGTGTGTGCATACGGTAGCACCCTTCTGCGACTTTCTTCATCCTTTCCTTCCTCGAAAACGAGCCGTGAGAAAGCACGCCGAACCCTCGATCGTTTTCTCTCGAAAAGTGGCCCATCTTTGCATGTATGGTATAACCCGCCTTCGAAAGCTTTTCTTTTTCCTTTGATATTAATTGCACTGGACTGGCGTACATATGTATATCTAATTTCTACACTAATTAAAGCCTTAATTAATCTGACGTCGTGGCGCTAACGCGATTCCAGCCGAGATGCGGGAGATGACTATCCACCGTGACGGTTACAGTAGAAGAGCCGGGCATACAATGTGCAACGCTTGACAATGTCAATGTTTGGTAGCTCAGAATGAGACGCAGAAAATTATTATGAAAATTAAATTACTAAGGAAAAATATTTTTTTTTCAATGTCAAATATAATTTTAATAGAGTATTTTTTATTTTCCGATTAATATAAGGCGCATTTGATGAGATTAAATAAAAAAAAAAAATATATATATATTTTTTAATATTATATTCAATTTTAATAATAATTTTTCCATCTTCCCAAAACTATAAAAAATATTTGATGGTTAAATAAAAGAAATAATTTTTATAAGACGAGATTAAATAGAACAAAATATTAAAATATGTACAAATAAAATAAAAAATAAATACCATATATATATTTTTTATTTAAATATGCCTTGTATTTTAATCGAGATGAAAATAAAAAAATATCCTGCAGAAACCAACGTTCTCCGCAACCACGTGTATATATAAGTCACGGCTATATAGTCGTCTCTCCGCGGTTGCTGATTAAGCCGGGAGTCCGGGAGCACCCTGAAGCAGCACCAGCGACAACAACGAGAACAGAGAGAGACGGAGAATGCACGGGAGCAGCTACCGCGAGAGAGTCACCGCTCTCTGATGTATGCGAGCGATACAGATATCTCTCCGGGAAGGAATTTGCGTTGAATTAGCGTATAATCGGCGGGCCGATCTGCTCATACGGAATCCCGCGGCCCCGCTTACACGTGTCCCGAGAGCTGTATTCTCTGCGCGAACACAATATTTAGTGGCGTCGTCTCTCTCTCTTCTACCCTGGAATCACCCCTCATCTCCCGTGGGACCCGCCGCCTGGTATGCGACGAGTATCTTTCTCCTTCTCCTTTAAGAGCGCTTCCCTGGCCCAAATTTTTCCTTTCCCGCCGGGCCGAAGGAGCCGAGAGTACGATTTTGTTATTAAAATGGGATTTGGAGATGTAGGGCTTCTCCGTTTGAGAAACGGAGCCGGTGTTTGGTCATCAGCGTTATAAGGTCGTTCGTGGCTTTTGAACTTTCGTGTTTTAATTGGCTGTTAATGTTGCGCGAGAGGGATCCAAAATCTATGGGAAATATGTAAACCCTACTTTCAACCCTTCAACCTTTCTGTCAATGCGTATTTCAACTTCTTCACCGACAATTTCTTCATAGATGCTGAGGATGATCCGAAGGAAGGATCAAAATGTTTAAAATAATTAAAGAGAAATTTAATTACAATTTCATTGCGCTTAATATAATTTTGTTTGGGTTTTTATTAACCCTTTTCATACCTGATTGATGATAGTTGCTATTATGGGCATCCGCAGAATTTTTTTCAGGAGAGGGCATTACATTTATTTGTTTCTTATTTGTTGTTCCTTTTTAATTTTTTTGATTTTGTTTTCATTTGTTTATATGCGAAATATGCAAATAAATTCCAGTGTTTATTCAAACAAGAGTAAGTACTTAATTTTTTTTATGATTTCAAGGGGGACAAATAAAGAAATTAAAATAATAAATAAAAACTATCTAGTCTTTTCCCTGTTATATTTTAGGAGGTTTAAAAAAGCCCTTTGAATTTTGTTATGGGTAAAAAAAGTTTCGACACCTATTTTTAACATTAAACAATTACTTTAGATATCCGAGTACCTCTATTCATTGATTTTCTTCCAGGAGGGGGCATTGCATTTTTTTTGTTTCTTATAATTTGTTCCTTCTTAATTTTTTAATTTTATTTTCATTTGTTTATATGCGAAATATGCTAATAAATTCCAGTGTTTATTAAAAAAAAGAGCAAATGCTTGATTTTTAAAATGATTCCAAGGGGGGTAAATGGACGCTCATGCTATAAAGAAATTAAAATAATAAATAAAAAATTGAGTTTTTCCCTGTTATATTTTAGGAGGCTTACAAAAGCCCTTTAAATTCTGTTATGAGCAAAAAAATTGCCACATTCATTTTAAACAAAATTGCTTTGGATAGAAATACCTGTTCATTGACACAGAAGGGTTAATTAATTCCTCCAGTGTTTATTAATAATTAATAAATATATAATTATTAATATATAATAATTAATAAATAATAATTTAATAAATAATCAATTTTAATAAATTAATATTTCTAACAAATTATTCTTGTTTTATATTTTTATCTTACATTTTTGCATATACTTTTACCGTTTTGCGTCAATTAGATTCGCGTTTAAGCGAGAGAAAATGATATTCATTGATCGTTCCGCTGCGCAGATAATGCTTGCCGCCACAAGGAGGGTTACAAGTATTAACCAGATTTCACCATCTCAATCTGCGTTCCTTAACTTCACCATCCATCTCGACGTCTGCGAATCCGACTGAAGCCGGTTCGCCCGATCGATCCACGAAACGCTCACGGTGGGTCCGAATTCGGCGGCGCGATTCGATCTCCCAAAGGTTGATTCTGGGAAATCAGAGGGGGTGGGGAGACGTCGGGCGCGTGTCTTCCGAAGACGGGAAGAGACCGCAGAACGAGGGAGGAAGAGAGAGAGAGAGAGAGAGAGAGAGAGAGAGAGAGAGAACGAGCGGGTAACGAGCCACCGGTCACGTGTACGGCGTCGAGATGTCAGATCTATCGGCGCGTGCTCGATGGCGCGTGTCCTCGCCTGTTGATCAGTCAGCCCTGTCGCTTTTAACGTCACTCGGCCGACGTTAACTAACGCACGTCGTCGGCCAAGATTGTCCACGTTGGTCACGAATTCGTGATCGTTGCACGGCGATCCTAAACGTCCTGTTTTATTATTTTTGTGCATCCTCTTATTTTTATTACTTCAAGTAAGAGTAATCCCATATACAGTACACAAGTTTGCAACAATATTGCAACAACATTGCAATATTGCACATTGCATAGCAACATTTCAGAAATATTATGAAAATAAAATTCACGCAAAAAATATTAGGTACAGAACATTCAGTCCGATCATGTATTTAACACATTTCTAATAATCCAATAGTAATATTACATATTTATTTTATTGCATTATTGCTGCAATGATGTAAAATGATTAAAGAAGCAACTTTTAAAAAATTCCTTGAATCCCAATTTTCTGATTTTTTTAAGCTTGAACGAAATTCCCTGAGAAACCAGCTATTAATAATTAATAAAAAAATAGATAATACATAAAAAACAAATAATTAATAATAATAATTAATTAGGTCCGAGCTTTGTTTCTATATGTACTTTAATCGTGTAGAAGCATTTATTATCTTATTCAACCAATAAAAAGAAAAGGGTGCACAAAAATGATGTTTTATCGATAAAAGTGGACAGCGTTCAGGATTCCCTTAAGACTTCGCAAACAATGTCCAGGTAGATAATAAAAAGATAATACTCGAGAAGATCGCGTTCAGCTGATAATTGACATTGAATTGATCAAAGTCCCTCTAGCTCCGAAATATCAGGGTGAATATTTACCATACAGCACACAAGTTTGCAGCAATATTGCAACAACATTGCAATATTGCACACTGCATACCAATATTGCACAAATATTATATTATATAGGCATGAATTTGCAATATAGTTTAAACAACGTTGCAGCAACATTTCAGAAATATTATGAAAATAAAATTCATGCAAAAAATATTACGTACAGAACATTCAGTCCGATCATGTATTTAATACATTTCCAATAATCCAATAGTAATATTACATACTTATTTTATTGCATTATTGCTGCAATGTTATAGAACAATATTACTGAAAGCGGACATTTTATCGTTGCTGCAACCTTGCAGCAAGATTGCTGCAACATTTCATGCAATGTTTATGCAATGATGTAATATTGCAATAAAATGTCACAATGCTGCTGCAATCTTGTTGCGCTGTATGGGTTGTTGCAAATATTTTTCACTCGATGACCAGATGAACAAAAGTTGCAAACTGTCCTTTGTTCATCAACCTACGATCGTTGAATGTACAGGTAGATAAATGTCGAAAAAGAAGAAGAAGTAGAGTGTTTTATTTCCTGCAATTGCGTCAAGGAGGTGTGTTATCCAGAGTCCCGTAAAAAGAAGAATGACGCCGCGTGGCGTGCCGGCTTGAACTTTCGCGTCTTGCGCGAAGGATACACAGGATGCAGGAGGTGTCATTAGCATAACGTGGAAGAGCTATGCTTCGTGATTTATTCGCCATCTCCCGCTTCTTTTCGCTCGTAATTTCACCTCCACGCCGGGCAAACACGACCCCGGGACCCGCCAACGGAGGCGTCCGAGAGAGAGAAAGATCTATTAGAAAATAAATTCACCCGAGAATATCTTTAAAGCCCGGTATATTATATTTTTTTCCTAAACGAAAAAAATGCGAATAAAGAAAAAAAATGTGACATTTCAAAATTAAATAGAAATTTGATTAATAATATAATACCATACAGTGTCTACTCAAATTTTGTAAAAAAATTCCCTGAGAATTCAGATATTTTTCATTAAAAATTTCAAGTGAAGTAAGGAATTTTGTAGATGCAGTTTCTTAAAATAATTTTTCTAACGTTTTCTATTTATACAATTGCAAAGTTACCAAGAGTGCAGTTTTCTAGAATTTAATATTGATTTATTAATTATATTAAAATTAATTTGGACAATAACAAAGCGCGTAATATCACTACAGTTAAACGCTAAAAATATATGTAAAAATGTAAGATAAAAATATGAAACAAAAATAATTTATTATAAACATCTTAAGGAATACTAATTTATTTAAATTGATTATTTATTAAATAAATAACAAGAGAGTAAATTTATTTAAATATCAGTTATAAAAAAATTGAATAATTTTCTATGAAACTTACATAAAATATTAAAAATACTTAATTTATACTAAAAATAGATCATCAATACAAAAAATTACATAAAATTTTAATACAAATTTAAATATTGCAAAAATATGTTAGACATGTTTTTTATGTGCTAAATCCTGAATCCCAATTTTCTGATGATTCTATAAGAATGAACGAAATTCCCTGAGAAACCAGAGCTTTTCTCGAAAGTATACACTCTATTAATAATTATTAAAAGAATAGATAATAAATAAAAAATCAAATAATAATAAAATAGTAATTCATGAAATAATTAATAATTGATATGTGTAAAACAATTAATGAATAATAAAAATTTTTTAAATTAATGATTAATAAAAATTAATGATTATATAAATAATTAATGATTAATAAAAATTTGTAAATTAATGATTAATAAAGATTAATGATTATGATACTAATGAATGATTAATAAAAATGTTTGGTTTTACATATTGCAATAAAATAATTCGTGCTCGATCGAAGAGAGAGCAACAGGAAATGCGTTGCGTTGCACGTTCGATTGCGAAAGATTCGTAATTATGTAAATTCCTCGTAGATGACTTATCATCGTAGATGGGGATATATCGCGGATTGACACGCTCACAATGTTATCCGTTGCCATCAGGCGCGATCCTTGCAATTGTATGATCCATCGTGCGCGGTACAATTGAAAAACCGCTTCCTCGTTCGAGGAAATAATAATAAGAACCGCCGGAGCAACGGATCGCGCAAACGAGGTGTAACTGAAATCACTTGAGGCATTCGCTCAAACGAGCTGTGACTGCACGAAGATCTCTATCCCGGCTACCGAGTCTTCAATTTCCTCGCAGATTACTAGCTTTGCGCGCGATATCCCCTTTGAATATTAATTTTTTGCTGGAAACATAGCGCGCGTAGGTTACTACATCTATGTTGATGCGCGAGCGTAATTAAAGCGCAATAAATGCGAGAGAAATATAATTCGGTTCGTATATAACGTTCGCTTCGCATTTTAAATTCGTCCTTAATTGGAGCCCAGGCGTAAGATTACGTGCTTAATCAACGTTTTAACGGCGATGAAAGACTAATATGTTTCTGCTCCAGTATTCTAAAAAATTAAATAATAACTCGGACTGAGAAAGAGAAAGTATAAATTCTTTAACGTGCGCATAAATGTTTCAGAAAATTATAACGTTGGGAGATTGGGAGTTTAATTCTTCTATCCTAATTCCTTGTTAATATATATGTTACGATGCACGCGCGCAAATCTGCTATTTTAACTGGGTAATCTAAATTGAAGTTTATTATTTAATGTGCGTATTTTATAAGAAAAATGTATGTTTTAAGCTATTAATTATATTTTACTTTGTCTTTTAAAAAATGACAGATGTCATCCCTAACAGCCACATATCCCGAAGACGTTCAGAGAACATTCTGAGGATGTTCGAATATCTTCCATACATTTTCTGAATGTCTTTCCGATATGGTGTGCTATTAGAGATCAGTGTTATAGATACTTTTTAAATTAGCTAGATAGAAATGAGATAAAATGTGTAAATCTTAGATAAGATCTTAGAGATTACCTTTATTTTATCTAAGCTGTGATCTTATCTTATTGTTAGATAGAGGTTTACCTTTTAAATATATCTAGGTAAAAGATAAGATTATGTGTGGTAATTCATCTATAAATAATTTCCAAATAACATTATTTTAAAAAACGCCGATGTACCTAAACATAGTTATAAAGAAATGTAAATATAAAAATGTAACTATACAAGATATTTTAATTTAAGATTTTTTAAACATTATATTTTTATTATCTATATAAAGATAAGATGACACCTGAAAACTTCATCTAGATAATCATCTATATAATTTTATTTGGATAACAGCAAACGCTGAATGTCAACAGAGCGCGATCACTGTAGGATTTAAATATTTCATAATAGAAGAAGAAAGAGGGAAAAGGAGAGAGAAGTTCCGATAAAAAGTGGCTTTGGGGGTACCCGGTTTATTGGCAGAAAAAAGGGTTAAGGACGAGCGGGTATAGAGGTGAATCGGGAACGCGCGTCTCCGCGAGATTTCCTGCTGTCGCAGGTGGCGTCGACGAGCCGCGACGCGACAAGACATCGCCATCAGCCACGTCTATTACCTCGCGAACGTTGATCCGGTCCGATGAGCATCGGTAGTCAACAATTTCGCTCGCCTAGCGAGCGAAACGCTCGCGGCCGCGTCTTACACGTGCGACCGTGGGAGACCGGACGCCGTTGGTTTATACTGTTTTTGAGGCTGACGAGAGAGGAAGCGCGCGATGTCCTGGACACAGCAGCTAAATGATTAGCTTTCAATTCCCTCTGTCTCTCTCTCTCTCGTGTTATAAAATATTTAATTCCTATTGTAGTCGCTGTTAAATGCGACATTAGAGGTCGCATGGATGACATCTGTCATCCATTTTTGAAAGGCAAAAAATATTATTAAATTTATAATGATTAAAATCGCAGATTTGTGCACGTGGGTGACTAATGTCAAAAGTTGCATGGATGATATCTGTCATCTATTTTGAAAAATGAATACAATATGTATACATATATAATATAAGCCTATTAAATATATGTACTAACCATTAAAATTAAATTTATGTTAAATTTATATTAATTAAAAAATTAATTTCTGAAAAAAATTCCAGATTTGTGCACGTGGGTGACTAATGTCAAAAGTCACATGGATGATATCTGTCATCCATTTCGAAAAATGAATTAAAATATAAATATAAACCTATAATAAATATATGTATTAACCATTAAAAGTAAATTTATACCTATTACATTTATATTAATTAAAAAATTAATTTAATAAAAAATTGCAGATTTGTGCACGTGGGTGACTAATGTCAAAAGTCGCTTGGATGACATCTGTCATTCATTTTCAAAGGACGAATTAAAATTTAAATACATATGTATGTTATGAGCCTATTACTTATTCAAATATATAGTATATTAATCATTAAAATTCAATTTGTATTAATTAAAATTGGTAGGTTTGTGCACGTGGGTGACTATAATGCCATCCTTCACTTCAGGGTTAAAAATTAGAGGAGACACGCGTTTGGAAATTCGAGATTGCGATTGGTTCCGATAACTTTTCCAAGTCTCGCGATCACCAGCGGCGTTTCCAGAATTTTCCAGAGCTAAGTTAATCCTCGATGCGGCAGATTTATCGCTTCGATAGAACGCACGTTCTTCGTCAACATTTCGGCAATGATCCCCGACGCACCCTCTTACGGCGCGAAATCATCGATATTCGGCGTACCTAACCGGGATCCCACCGTGGTTTCGTGGAACCACGAGAGAGAGACTCACGGATATATGTACCTGAGCTAGCATATACACACCCATCCACCTGCAGCGGAGTTTAAACGATTAACGGAGGCGGTTTCCCGCGAATAATCGATGTCCCCTGATGTCCTCGGGGCGTACGGCAAAGTTCTCGGTCGTCTCGATCCGACACAATATTTCACGGGAGATTACGCGGCTTACGCTTTCGTTCGATCGTATTCCATCCTATAGCCCTCCCTCGTCCCCCACTTTTCCCCATCCACCGTCGAATCAGGAATTATCGGTCGTGTGTCGATTATATTTCGCGCGTAGGCGCTTATCCTCGATCTTTCCGGAAAATTTATATACGAGTTTTCTCGGAAATCTCCCGTTGTACAAAAAGCCTGATCGACCGTCGTCAGATTACAAAACTGTTCTAAACTAATTTTCATTATATTAAAGTGATGCTGATTAGGTCTGTTTTATCAACAAACATTATTTACATTTACATCTTTATTAGGTATACAAAATGAAAAACACTTTACGAGAATTAAAGTATTCATAATAACAAATCTGGGCCATCATATGTGTGTCTGAAGAAAATCAAAAGAGGTTAAATAATTATAGTTTTCTTATCGTTTAGGTTAGGTTGCGCTAATACAAAAGACCGATAGGAAAATTATAATTTAGCTTTCTTGTTTTTTTTTTATATGCATATCTAGTAGCCAAGATTTGTTATTATAAATACTTAATTCTAATAAAGGATTTTTCATTCTGTATAGCCAATAAGAAGTTAAATGAAAATAATATTTGTCGATAAAACAGACCTAACCAGCATCCCCTTAATAATCCAGATTGGAAAAACGCGCGATAAAAAAATATCTCACCCCTTTCGGATATAAAAAAGAATTACATTTTCCGAAAATAATTTACAAATCTGGACTATTATATGCGTATAAAAAAAGAAACCAAGAAAGTTAAATAATTACAGTTTTCTTATCGTTTAAGTTAGATTGACCCAATGCAAGAGGCGGCTAGAAAAACTGTAATTATTTAGCTTTCTTGAATTTTTTATAGACATATGTAGTAGCCTAGAATAGTTATTATAAATACTTTAATTCTAGTAAAGGATTTTTCATTCTGTATAGCCAATAAAGAGTTAGATAAAAATAAAATTTGTCGATAAAACAGATCTAATTAGCATCTCCTTAATAATCTAGATTGAAAAAACGCGCGATAAAAAAATATGTCACCCCTTTCGGATATAAAAAAGAATTACATTTTCCGAGAATAATTTACACGTCTTGGGAAAATAAATTTTTCGCTGATCTTGCAGCTGAGTCCGGAAGCTGTGTTAGCGATCGAGAGAAGATCGATCGATCCGGGAACGATTTGCGGGCCGGATATAGAAGGTCTTTCTCTCTCTCTCTCTCCCTCGGTTCAGTGTCGGCGAGGAACCGGCGGAAGGGGTGAAAGGGTAAGCCGCTTTGCGAATGAGCGGAATTGCTGAACCGCGTTTGGGACGAAGGGAGTAGGCGATTAGGTAAACCCGGGATTAGTTGGACGTCGCTGCTCCCTTCGTTCGGGATTCGGGAGAGTTGCCCTGGGAAGAGGGGAAGGGGGAAGAGGGCAACCCTTCCTTCCACCTTCGAGACTCAGACTTGGTGTAGTTTCCACCTGCCTCTCCGCCGCTGCTACTATTACTGTTGGCCTAACCGAGTTCGATTGCCGCCACTAATAATGCCACCCTTGATTTACATGATTGGATTGGCGTCTCGAAATTGAAACTGCCGTCCGCCGTCGCGCGAATCCGACAGAGAGGGAGATACTCACAACCCGCTTATGGTCTTGTATCAGGACATTGAAATTTAGCAGTAGGACAATCTCTCGAATGTACAACGATCTTGGTTGAATATCCTTGATGGAATCGAATGTGACGATGTAAGGAAAATTTGCGGAAATCTCTTGCTCGAGAACGATAAATTTTACATTTTTTTTTATTCCTTTTCTACCCTTTCGATAGTCGCTTGCGAGAAATTCTCAGAAAATTTTCATGCGACCGTAATCATATTTGAATCATTCCTCTCGGTGTCTCCCGGATGTTGTGGGCAGACACCAATATATTTCATAGACGCAACAAGAGGACGCGCCGTTTCCTCGGCGAGAGACTCGGAGAGAGAGATTAGTATGCTTGTATCTGCATGCAAACACGAGAGATCGTATCTGCCATGAGCGCGGGTCCTTTGTGGATTTTTGTTTGCGTCGCGTACGTATTTTATGTGAGCTTCTTCCTCCTTTCTCTTCTCTTTCTTTCTTTACCTGGCACTCTTCTTCCTTTTTCTTCTTTTTTCCATACTATAATCGCGGGGGAGGCTTCTACTTAAGGGAATCCTAAACACCGTCCTGTTTTATAGATAAAAACATCATTTTTGCACATCATTTTCTTTTTATTGGTTCAACAAAATATAATAAATGCTTTTCCGCGATTAAAGTACATATAGAAACAAAGCGCGGACCCAGTTAATTATTATTATTAATTATTATTTTATTATTTGTTTTTTTTATTATCTATTTTTTATTAATTATTAATAGAGTGTATACTTTTGCGAAAAACTCTGGTTTCTCAGGGAATTTCGGTCAATCTTAAAAAATCAAAGAATTTTTAAAAAATTGTTTTTTTTATAATTTTATGCTTATTTAGCACGTAAGAAACATATGTCTAACATATTTTTGCAATATTTAAATTTGTATTAAAATTTCATGTAATTTTTTTATTGATGATCTATTTTTAGTATTAATCTTAATAATGTCTTATGTAAGTTTCATAGAAAATTGTTCAATTTTTTAATAACTAATATTTAAATAAATTAGTATTCTCAAAAAGAAATCTTTTAAATTAAAAAATTAAAAATCTGTAGATTCATTTCATCAACATTTTGTTTTTTTATGTATTTAACTCGTGGAAAAGCATTTGTTAGTCTATTCAACCAATAAAAAGAAAAGGGTACGCAAGAAATAATGTTCCTCTTAAGAGCGCCAAATGATCCGCTTCGACCAATCAATCTTTAGAAAGTTAATGTCACGAAAGACGCAAGATTTCCCGGAGAATTTCTTCTGTACAAACCACATTCAAGTTTATTTTTGTTCCCGTAGGAGAAAGAAGGAAACCTATACAGCGCAACGAGATTGTAGCAACATTGTGGGAACATTTCATTGCAATATTACAACATTGCATAAACATTGTGAAATATTGCAGCAATCTTGCTGCAAGGTTGCAGCAACGATAAAATGTCCGTTTTCAGTAATATTGTTCTATAACATTGCAGCAATAATGCAATAAAATAAGTATGTAATATTACTATTAGATTATTAGAAATGTGTTAAATACATGATCGGACTGAATGTTCTGTACCTAATATTTTTTGCATGAATTTTATTTTCATAATATTTTTGAAATGTTGCTGCAACGTTGTTTAAACTATATTGCAAATTCATGCCTATATAATATAATATTTCAGCAACATTGCTATGCAGTGTGCAATATTGCAATGTTGTTGCAATATTGTTGCAAACTTGTGTGCTGTATGGGAAACTTCTAAACTTTTTAATCATTTTTCGTGCGATTAAAAAGATTGTAAATTCATGGGTAAAAATTTCTTGAAAAAACAGCGGATATTAAATTTTGTAATCCGTTTTAAAAAATCGATTAATTGAACTCCTTTGACTACTAGTAACATACAATCTGATTATCCGGACATGCCTATTGATCATATATAGAATTCCTACGCGCACGCTATATCAATATCACTGTCGAGTCGAGAATGTATATCCATTGTCTCGGCGTTGAATCTGTAATCCCTACTGTGTACCAATTACCTCGTCCATTCTATCTGCGTTGCATGCAAATTGGCTCTCGGTTACGGAAGACATTTCGGGAAACCGTTTCCTTACGACGGGAACGACCAAAGTCTCCTTTCGTCGTTCACCGAAAATTAGGGGAGGAAACCGTTTGGGGAAAAAAGGGATAGCTTTCCGGTCGGCCGGGCAGCCCAGGTAACCCCGGAATGGAAAATTGCGATGCGGTTCGTCGAACATATAAATATGTCGTCGGGTCCTTTTTGGTGAAAACGATAGGATGGCGTCGGGTTGCGACCACAATAGAAACAAGCTTGTCCGGAAAGTCGGACAATGAGGAGGTGGAGTCCTTGAAGATCGGCCTGGTTTCTGGAAACGGTCCTCGTAAAATCGCAAGATGCCTATTTATACCTGACGAGAGGTATCCCGAATCGGTTCAGGGGTTCTGCTTCGAAAAGTAAAAGGACTTGCGGCCGGGGGACGATGATGCTAATCCGATTGCGCGACTCGCTCGTGCCGGGCTCCTTTGGAGACATAATGATCCGACAAACTCTCCTTTATACGTTGTACGCTTTTGTGTAAGTTTGGGGAATCAGTTTCCTTCCAGACAGCCGTTTCGAGAGAGCTGGCCATTACTTCGTAACAGTTCGGAAATCTCTACAGGAAGTGTCGAATCCTTTCTTCGACTTCGCCGTCGTTTTATTCCCAATAATGGTCCAAGTGTGGACGAAATGCCTTCCTCGCGAAACGACGAGTTATTAATTACGAGCGAATCCGGTATTCGTTCCAGTAAAGTGTGGGAAACGCGCGGACGCGGCTGGGAAAGGAACGGGAGGATTAAAGGAAGAGATGAACTTTTTTTTGTAGCAATTTCAGCGAGCGCGTCAATTAAATTACCAGGATGCGTCCGGGCCCTCGAGGGGGTTCGATCAAGCAAGTATATATAGGAAGCGCCTGAATGAGACTCTTTCCCACGCGAAACATCTTTAGGGGCACAAGTATCCCGTGCGAGATTGCATATTCACATGTAATATTGTAAATAGCATTCAAATGCAGAGATACATCCAAATGTCATAGGTATCAAAAAATCAATACTGACTTAAATTTTCGGGAAATTTGCAGAAGATATTCCCTGAAGTCTCTTGACAGTCTGACACCTCATTAAAGTTTTATATTAATTTTATATTATCTATTTTAATTATAAATTTTTTTATTTGTATTTTTATTACTATATATTAATATATTTTCATATATTATTTATTCATAATTATTATACATATTACATATTTTAGATATATATTTTATATAAATTATATATATTATACTAAATTTGTTATATACCTAAATAAAAAATCTACTGCAAGTCTGCACCTGGGAACAGTAATAAAAGCAGAGATACATCCAAATGTTATAAGTATCAAAAAATCAGTTCAGACTTAAATTTTCGGGAAATTTGCAGAAGATATTCCCTGAAGTCTCTTGACAGTCTGACACCCCATTAAAGTTTTATATTAATTTTATATTATACGTATTTTAATTATATATTTTTTTATTTGTATTTTTATTACTATATATTAATATATTTTCATATATTATTTATTCATAATTATTATACATATTATATATTTTAGATATTTTATATAAATTATATATATTATACTAAATTTGTTATATACCTAAATAAAAAATCTACTGCAAGTCTGCACCTGGGAACAGTAATAAAAGCAGAGATACATCCAAATGTCATAAGTATCAAAAAATCAGTTCAGACTTAAATTTTCGGGAAATTTGCAGAAGATATTCCCTGAAATCTCTTGATAGTATGACACCCCATTAAAGTTTTATATTAATTTTATATTATACGTATTTTAATTATATATTTTTTTATTTGTATTTTTATTACTATATATTAATATATTTTCATATATTATTTATTCATAATTATTATACATATTATATATTTTAGATATTTTATATAAATTATATATATTATACTAAATTTGTTATATACCTAAATAAAAAATCTACTGCAAGTCTGCACCTGGGAACAGTAATAAAATAAAAATTCAAGCATTATCGCGCACACAATTTTCGTGGTGTTCCTTATTAGCCATATCGAGAGATTGGAGAAGCCCGACATTAGCATTCAGCCGACTGCGTCCTCGTCGTTTTTTCGGAAATACAACCTGGGAGGGCCAGAGCAAGAGTCGCGCGCGATCGACGCGTGAATGCAAAGGGACCGATGCGGAATAAAAAGGACACACACCGTGAAAACGAATCAAAAGCTGTGGAAAGCAAAGAATCTCCGGAGACTTCGAGGACTACTCATCGCCGCATTAATATGACACGCGTGAGTCACGCGAGTGCGTTTGCTAGTCGGCGAACGTTCGGTCTTCTGTCGGCGATCGAGATGACGACACGGCGATAATGACGAGACGCATCGTGCGATTGACAACGATGACGCATAATGGAAATTGATTGAACGCGCCGATTGTTGATTTTTTTCTTCGTCTTCTTCTTTTGTTTCGTTGCCCCTCGGCGAAGAAGCGCGACGAGAATTTCATTATTTATCGCGACGCACGGTGCGAGGGAATTGACACAAAAATAGGTATCAGAAAAGCGTCCCGTGTCGTTTAAACGCAATTACTTCGCGATCGTGCAGACGTGCGTGAAATTTCAATATCGTCCGCGTTGCAGTCATCCCTCCCCTACTTACTCGAAACGTGTCTTTATGCGCGCGAAAATCATTGGACGTGATAAAATTTTATGTCTGACTTAATGATACCTCTTTTCTCCTTCCTCTCGTTCTCTATAGAAAAAATTTATTCGATTACAATAAAAATTAATGACAGAAGACTGCGTGCTTTGGAAATTTCAAATTAATTTTAATGAGACTGATTGTCGACGAAATTGAATTACCCAAATGTCAAAATTTTTCATCAAACTTTATATAAGAAAACTTTCAAAAAAGTTATCTGTGTTTAATGATACCTTTCTCTCCTCTCTCTTCCTCTTTCTTGATAAAAAAGTGATTCGATTGCAATAAAAATTAATGACAGAAGATCGCATAATTTAAAAAATTTTAATTAATTTTAACGGGTTTACAAATTAACAACAAAATTGAATTGTCCAAATGTCAAAAGTTCATCAACATTTTTTGAGATATAATATTATATCTTATTTTATTATTTTATATTATTTTTGATATATTATTAATATATCGAAAAAAGCAATAAAAAACTCGCTCTTCATCTAAGGGATGATTTTACCCCTTAGAATCGTTTTTGAACCGCGACTAAAAAAAATTGCTTAGATTCATCTACATATATTTATCTCCTTTACACGTAAATACATTGTCTCAAAATCAAAATTTTCACGAGATTCTCATAAGATTGATATTCCTAAACAGAGTTTGCATGGTTTTGAACTTTCTATGATTGAAATCTAAAACGAAATAGATTCAAATTTTCTATAAGTATCTCAAACAGTAAGAGCAGTACTTCCAAATCTTTATAAAAAACCTTTTTTGATGTCTCAAATATTTTTCGAGATATAATATTATATCTATTATTATTATTATTATTATATCTTGTTATTTTATTTTCGATATATTATAAATATATCGAAAAAAAGCAAAAAAACCCACTCTACATCTAAGGGATGATTTCACTCCTTAGAATTATTTTTGAACCGCGACTAACAAAATTGCTTAGATTCATCTACATATATGGTATTATCTCTTTACATTTAAATAAATTTCCTGAAAATCAAAATTTTCGCGAGATTCTCATAAGATTGATATTCCCAAAAAAGGAGAGAAATGTAGATCGCGTCCGAGAGTGGCGTGCGGAGAATAGTGTCGCTTCGGTGGAGAGGGCGCGCAACACTCGGCACAAGGGTCAGCTACAGATTTTTGCGGGCAGGTCGGACCAGGCATCGGGCAGCTGGCGTGTGGTCAGCCGCTCTGCCCGCAGCGTTGCGTCGGTCGTGCATCACCGGCCACCGTATTAACCCCAAGCCCGACGTAGTACGCTCGGCCAGCACCGCAGGCCGCAGAGGAGAGTCCATGGGTGCCCGCCAGCGGATCCCGCACGAGAGTCCTCTCCGTGCGTTTCGTCATATATATATATATATATGTATATATATATATATATATTATACCCCGATTATCTACCCCCTTCGTCTCCCTCGCTGCTACGGGCGCAGCCTCGAGATATCGTATTAACCGTAATCGATCGCGGCCCATCTAGCGTTCTAGACGAAAAATATAGATCCGCTATTCTTTTGAATAAACACTATAATTTATTTGTATATGTAATATATAGAAAAATAAAAATAAAACAAAATAAAAAAATAAATTTAAAAAATTAATTATGCCCCCTTACTAGTTTAATTTTCGAATTATTTAAATTTAAGAATTATAATATATACAACAATATATACATTTTTTTTTATTTTTATAATGTGACTAATTCACAGAAAAATAAACAAAATTTTTAGTCAAACTCAGATATTTCTTCAAAAAAATAGAAATTTATCTCATATATAACATAATAATATGCATTTTAAAATGTGATTGATTAAAATAATTACTATATAATTATAATTGAAATCGTCAATGATTATTTACTGCTCTTCAGCGTTTAAGACATCAAATCCATCAACAAATAAAACATATTTGCTTTCGAAGAAGCGTACTTTCTAGACTAATCCGAGACTAGGTTTATTGAAACGATAGAAAGAAGCAAATTTGTATAACTAATTTTTTCCAGTAGATACTCTCTCTTTCTCGCAATATAGTTGATTGCGCTAGTCGATACAGGTGGAAAGGTGAAAAGATAAATAGCATCGAAGGGTCGGGAGGAGAGCTAGTAGCACGAGCTCATATTCCACATAATGAGAGCAGCATCGACATCAGACGGGCCGACATTGTCGAGTAATCAAAAGCCGCCGCCGCCACAGAGGCGGGGCTAATATAGCGCTTTAGATCGATAAAGTAATTTCGATTGACGATAAACGATAATTGAGAGAACAAGTGCTCGTTCCGCGAAATTTCTCGGCGCGACCGCAAGAGGATTTACGCGAAAGCTGGTAAGAGGATACTTTCCCAGCGATCGATCTCGTCATTTTCCATAAAAAAAAAAGAAAAAAAAAATACGTAAACCTACGTTCGGATCCAATTGTCGTGGATTGAGGAATTTTAGAATCGAATTTTTCGACAGATTCATTCATGGACATCCGCAGAATTTTTTCCAGGGGAGAGCACGATTAAATTTTTTGTTTTTTCTTAATTTTTTAAATTTAATTTTTATTTAATTTTATTCTTTTATATTAAATATGCAAATAAATTCCAGTGTTTATTCAAAAGGAGAGCTTAATTTTTTTACTGATTTCAAGGGGGGCATAAAGTCAAGAGGGACATCAATTCCAAGAGGAGACATCAATTCCTCTTGAGAGAAGGGGCATTTGCCTCCCTTCGAATTAATGCCCCCTTTGGAATTGATGCCCCCCTAGAATTGTTGCCCCCCTGGAATTGATGTCCCCCTCCCCCCCTGCGGATGCTCATATTTGTCTTGTAATTTTATTCATTTTCCATCTTGTTCATATGATAAATGATCGTGTAATATATCAATAAAATATATAATATACATTACTTACATACTGTGATGATCCAGGATAAGTACGCAGATCCATCCGACCAAGGATGCGTGACAGGGGGGTCCGGGGGGCCCCGCGAGGCGTGAAACAGAAAGGACGATAGTTACACACGCGCGTTCACAAGTCTCGTTAGTATTAATTAAGACCTTATTTATATAACGTAAGCACGATTTGCATATACGTCGCGTGGCGTATCCCGCACGTCGAGCAAACAAAGTTCAGCGGGAATAGCCGCAGATCCATCATCGTTGTCATTACCGCGTCGCGGCTTGATTGTAGCGATGAAATTATCGCCGCGTATTATACGTCCACGATCGCTGACAGGCGACAATCACGGCCGACGACGACGATCGTGTTGTACCACCCGGGGGGGTTCGCGCGATACAGGTCGCCATTAAGGCCCGTTCGGACCATCTGAATTTCTCCCTCGGATAATCCGTCGAAAAAAAAAATAAATAATTTTTGTATTACACGTGCAGGCAAAGTGGCACTTTGTGTGCGTGTTTTCTGTGCGGAAAGCGGCCGATTTCCCACGCCGCCATCTAGCGGCAAGTGAATAAGCCGCATTCAAAGCCATTGCCTACAGCTGAGCCGCGTTCAAAGTCATTGCCCACGGCTTCAGCCTTTGAACATGGCTATTCCCGCACCGTGCCGCCGCAAGATGGCGGCGTGCGATCGGCCACCTCGCGCACAGAAAACGCGCACAAAGCCACTTTGCCTGCACTTGTAATACAAAATAGTATGTGTATCACGTGCTCGCCTTCGGCTCGTGCGTCCATCCCCCGCACTCGTGACCAATTGTCAACTTTCCGCACTTGATACACAATATACTATTTTCTGCCTCGAAATGCATTTTAAAGGGAGGATCTTTGGAAAGTACGCGAAATTGGCAGAAAGAAAAGAGGGGGACCGAAGGGGCACGCTAATCTCGATCGCGTCGCGATATTTTATTGCGACGAACGGGGCTTAAGGCGCCACTCGAATCCGCGTGCAAAGAGCAAGCGATGAGAATCGCGAAAAGACGAAAGAAACTCCAGTCGAGATTTCCAAGGCAAAATAGCGGGAGCGTGCAAAATTGCGGACGCGCGTGCGCGCGAGCGCGGGGCCGCCCGGCGATCCGTCATGATCAAGCAGGAGAGCTGTGATTTAATTGTCACCGGTAGCTCTCCGTGACGAGATGGTGGAAAGTGTGCAGGGTCGGGTAAGTCCTCCGGCAGGAAGAGATTCGCGCTACGTATTTCTTGCGCGAGAAACGCTTATTCTGGAAGACTCTAATTTTCATTAAATAATATTGCTTTGCGCTCTCGAGCTTATGCAATTTTTTTTTCAATAAAATGTCCTTAGGGTTCTTTGAGTTTCTCAAAAATATGGAAACATCACTCAAAGTGGAGTTTTTACATCAGCTGATTCCTTTTCTTATACGTAATCGTGATTTATATTATATTAATATTTATATTGTCTTTAATCTTTCTGTCAATGATAATTTTTTTTCTTGTCAATCATGTAATTTAGGTACCAACCACGTGTTTTTGCCACATTGCACTATGACAATTTCTTTATAACTTGGGCACCGAACAAATTCCCCGTTATATTTTAGGAATACAAAGACTCTTGTTTGTATTTTATTTCGGGCGGAGAAAAATTCCAAAATATTTTTAAAATTTCTTTGGGCACCCGTTCATTGACAAAAGGGTTAAATAATGCTTTGCACTGTTATACAAAATTTTCTCCGTTAAAATATGTTTAAGCTTTGTATGATGGAAAAAATGGAAAAATGGAGTATTTTTGAAAAGAGCGGCCCTGGGGCAGCAAAAAGAGTAACAATCGAGAGAGTCGGAGGGTGGTTTAAGATCGACTCGATTCTTACTTATTGTTAGTCAGGTGAAACGCAACGGTGTTTCGCGAATCTCGTCCAACGAGGGGCCACGATATCCAGTCGGGCAATTATAAAACTCCTGTAAAGAGAGAGAAAGAGAGAGAGTCACCGCCACCGCGAACACATGTCGCCCTCGTACCACCTTCCCTCACCCCTTCGGAGGTTCTCCCCTGTCCACCGATGCCGACACGCACGCACGTTCGCTCGCACGCACGCACGCACGCATATATATATATATATATATATATATATATGCATATGTATATGTGTGAGTTCCACAGGTCTGCGTGCGTCGCGGTTCTGTATAATTTGACATGTTGTCGTACACGTTATTATTCAGATAGATCTTGAGATACGCGCGCGAGTCGGGTGTATGTACCTCTCTTCCTCGTTCTCCTTTCGCCCTCTCTCACCCTCCCAACCCCCGACCACCCCTCGTCCATCGTCTTCGTTTCGTTCCCTCGCTCGTTCACCGGCACGATTTTTTTCAAATATGAGATATTAACGAGAAAATGACCCAAAAACAGTCTAGAACATTTTTGTTCATGGCTCTACAATTTTCTGCAACCCCCACATTTTTCTCACGCTTATAGATCTTAGAAAAAGTTATTGAATTCGAATAAATATTCATTTCAATAAATACTGCCTAATAAATAATTTATTTGAAACTAATAATATTGATCTGATGTGAAAAATATTTATTTGATATATGAGAAAATCCTTTTCGAAAAAGATCAATATTTATTTGTTTCAAATAAATGATTTATTAGACAATAAGTGAACTAACTATTTATTAATTTAATAATTTTTTTTTCAGTGTTCTATTATAATTAAATCTAATATTTACATTATATTGTGATTTTAAAACGAAATAAGAATTAGCAATATAATTTTTCGTTAACGAAAAAGCGCAGAAGAAAAAAGAAAAAAATTAGAAAGATTAAAAATAAATCGTTTAGATTAATATATAAATTATAATTACAATTCACGATGTGAGCTTGAGTTTTTTATTCTTCAAAGATCTGTTTATAAATTCACTGAAAAAAAATTATTGAATTCGAATAAATATTTATTTCAATAATGCGTCTAATAAATCATTTATTTTTGAAACCAATAATCTTGATTTGATGTAAAAAATATTTATTTGATGTAAGAAAATTCTTTTCAAAACAGATAAATATTTATTTGTTTCAAATAAATGATTAATTAGGCAGTACTGAAATAAATATTTATTAGTTTAATAATTTCTTTCAGTGTAGAATAGCTTTTTAACGTAAAAATTTAACTGCTTTACTGTCAGATCACTTTTCTTTAAAGTTATTTAATCTCTAGTTTTGCCGAAAGCTCCTTTTTTTAAATTTCTAAATGAGAATCTATTCCTTTTCTGCCTATTTGAAATAAAAGTTTGATTCTTATATTAATTAAACTCATCGAAATCCTCTGGAATTCATGAGGGTGAAAAAATCGAGATTGAAAATAGGGGCGAGATTTGGACTCGAAAATCCTTTCTTGCTTTTATAACATTCATATCCTTTTGATATGAAAAATCATCGCGCTAATCGATCTCGTTAGCGAGTCGCTTTCGAATATGCGCATAATAAAAAGTAACGCGAATTTATATTCATCTCTTTATTATCCGCCGACGATCGAATTGCAAACTATCGCGCTAAATATTAGAACGCGCGCGTATAATAAAGCCGTTCTAATTATTCCGCCGTCTAATTATTCAAAGTTTTTCAAGTCGCCGCGATTTATATCGAGCAATTAGCTCGGCCTGTAACGCTAATTGGAATGAGACCGCATACATTTACCGGGCACTATACGACTGATAAACGCGACCTGTCTCGTTAGTTACCCCCGACCCCCCTTGTCTCGTCCGAACCGTTATCTCTTTTCGAGGAATATATTTCAGCGAGAAAGAGAGAAATTGTAAAAATATTCCGCTGTGTTCCACTTCTCCACCTCGCCATTATTATTGCAATATCGCGAGAGCGATATCCGATAAAAACAGATGGAATATCAGTGATAATGGAGTAATTTTTGCGGATAAAGAAAAAAAGGTGTTCCTCGGAATCGAATTGGAAAATTTACCAGCTATACAGGGTGTAACTAAACAAAGGTATACGAAGCACATCATCGGATGCGGGACGACAAACTAAATCGAAAAGTTCTGAGCCATTTTTTAATCTGAGCTTTATTTTTGACGCTATAAATTGTTAAAGTGTGCCAATTAGCGCGTGGCTACAGCGGAAAACAGCGTAAGCCCCGCCTTAGTAGGAGTGTCAAGGCCGATTAAGGCGGGGCCTACGCTGTTTTCCGCTGTAGCCACGCGCTAATTGGCACACTTCAACAATTTATAGCGTCAAAAATAAAGCTCAGATTAAAAAATGGCTCAAGACTTTTCGATTTAGTTTGTCGTCCTGCATCCGATGATGTGCTTTGTATACCTTTGTTTAGTTACACCCTGTATATGTAATACATATGATGATTGGTCGATTTGAAATGTTATTTTTTATTTTTTTACGGTCGAGATAATTACGTAAAAGAGGCGTAAGAATTATATATGGTTATTAAATCAATTTGAAACGCTAAGAATGCACGTAACAAGGAGAGATTTTATTTATAGATGTGTGTTTAGTTAAATGCAGTAAAAAAAAGGAATAAAAAATAAAGGGGGCATAATACACTCGGAAATTTACGCGAGATCGTTATACACGTCATTAAAAAGTAACTACGGTTTCTTTTATCTCCTTACATTTTTATTCATTAAGACTTACGTCTATCTCGCGCAATATTTTCATCATAATTACAACATTATCATCTGACAGCTCGAACGAGATAGACCGTGCCAACCACCTCGGGAAAATTCATGTTCATCGTGTAAAAACATAAATTAAAATCTGTTGGAAATGCCGGTTGTATCAATCAATGTCTGTCTAGTAAAAGGTAGGCGTGAAGATGCTACATCATTAGGGATTAACATTTTAAGTCTATCTCTTCCAAGGCTTCAAGAGTTACAAGAATAGCGATATTCATCAGACAAACAATTATAGAATAATATTCTTATGATGCAACGCAAACTTCATTTTTCATTCGCCGAGCATCGCGAAATTGTTATATCATTTATACAGTAACAGAATTAATGATTTATATAATTTTAATAATTTAAATTTTATTATAAAAATATCATTATTTCGTAAAAAAAAATAATATATACAGCGAAAATAACTAATAATTAAAAGAATAATAATATTTATCAGATAATCTTACAGAATATATTTTTATGATGCGACGCACACTTTATTTTTTATGTGCCGAGCATCGTGAAATTATTATATCATTTACACAGTAACAGAATTAATGATTTATATTTAAATAATTTAAATAATTAAAATTTTACTATAAAAAGAAATGATAAAATCATTACAATATTTCGTAAAAAAAATCAGATATACAGCGAAAATGACTAGTATAATTACAAGAATAGTGATATTCATCAGATAAGAGTCTATTTTTATGATACAACGCAAACTATTTTTCATTTGTCGAGCATCGCGTAATTATTATATCAATTACACAGAATCAAATAGATGTTTATCATTTCAAGATCTACAATTCTGTAAAACTCTGAGAAATTCTTCAATTGTTTAACAAAATAATTTAAGTTTTAATTATTAAAATGACAAAATTATTATTTTGTAAAAAAAAAAAAAATCTAGCAGTACTCATCAAACAAACAATTATGTAATATTTTTATATGATTGCAGTGCAAATTATTTTTCATTTGCCGAGCGCATCGCGAAATTATTACATCAATTACGCCTTAACAGCTTTTAACAATAAAATTCTGAAAAATTCTGCAATTGATTAAATAATTTAAGCTTTAGCAACAAAAAAAGAGATGACGAGATTAAATAATTTGGCCAAAAAATGAAATATATACAGAAATGACAAAGCGGGAAACATGCCTTTATAACACTATTACTCAAAGTCGAATTCGTGCGAGTGATTATAGTGCCGGATAACGATGTTAGATGTGGCATGTAAATACCTTGTGGTAGATAACGCATCTACCGCATCGCCCTTTTATCACTGAAACGCGCTCTGTAATTTTGAAATGTCGTCCTGTTGCATTATCTGGCTTCCTGTCTGTCCCGGCAGGAATCGGGGTTTCTCTCTCTTTCACGAGAGGGTGTCCTCTCGATGGATTTTGTAAATAACTAAAGAGAGGATATGACGATTTCGGAACAAAAGAGAGATAAGGTGATTCTAACAATAAGTAATGCGAAAAATTTTAGGACTTCTAAAGAGGAGGCGAAAATCAGATTTTTATTTTTTTCTCGATTTTTGTTTTTGTTTCATTTTTTCCAACATTTACTATAATTTTGCTTACTTTTTTTATTCTAAAATTTAACTTGAAACTATGTATTTAGCTGTACATGATAATGTATTTTAATTTTTTCTTGCAAATTATTAATTTTACGAAAAAAATAAAAGAAATAAAAAGTTTCTAAAAAAATTAGATTTTTAATTTTTTCTCGATTTTTGTTTTTGTTCCATTTTTCCAACATTTACTTTAATTTTGTTTTGCTTGCTTTTTTTATTTTGAAATTTGACTTGAATGTATTTAGCATCGTGCTGTACATGATAATGTATTTTAATTTTTTCTAGCAAATTATTAATTTTACGAAAAAATAAAAGAAATAAAAAAGTTTCTAAAAGAATCAATTTTTCTAACGCATGTTTTTAGATGATCCGACCCATTCAAAAGTTCCAATAAAAAACTGAATAGAAGTTGCTAGTTTCATCCTCGCATATCGATACAAGAGAATTAAAAAAAATATTAAAAATATCAATATCCTTTTTACTAGTAGAAAATGTCCATTAAATTTCATTTTTTATATAATCCAAAATTTGAAAAAAAAATTAATTTTCACCTCCCCTTTGAAGAAATGTAACTGCTCAGGAAGTAATATAAAAAAATCCATTTACATGAAAGATCCCATTTATATAATTTTTAATTTTTTCTCGATTTTTGTTTTTGTTCCATTTTTCCAACATTTACTATAATAGAAAATGTCCATGTCAAATTTCATTTTTTTATATTATCCAAAATTTGAAAAAAAATTAATTTTCACCTCCCCTTTGAAGAAATGTAACTGCTCAGGGAGTAATATAAAAAAATCCATTTACATGAAAGATCCCATTTATATAAATTTTAATTTTTTCTCGATTTTTGTTTTTGTTCCATTTTCCCAACATTTACTATAATAGAAAATGTCCATGTCAAATTTCATTTTTTTATATAATCCAAAATTTGAAAAAAAATTAATTTTTACCTTCCCTTTGAAGAAATGTAACTGCTCAAGAAGAGTAATATAAAAAAATCCATTTACCTGAAAGATCCCATTATATAATTTTTGACAAAGCATTACCTTCTAAAATTCTTTGGACTCGTCTAGAATCGACCTGTATATAAGGCTTTAAACCGCAAAACAATTTGCTCTACGCACCTGCGTAACCCGCGTAAAGCCCCCTCATCTTCCTTTCTCGCGAATTCCATCCGCCTCCTCGCGCCCTTGCATATACATAGCAATGCGAGAAGGGTTCCTCTTCTCTCTCTCTCTAGCATCTCGCACACCGGAGAGATCTCCCGCGGTAGATATAGCGCCGGCTCTAAACATCCGCCATTATATCAAATTGTGTATATTCCCCTTCATAATTGCTCGAATTATACGCATTATGTAAATCGGTATGTTAATGCTCTCTCGCTCTCTCTCTCGCTCCGCGTTTCATCTTTGCACCCCTTTCCACCCCGCGGCTTTTACCCGCATCGGCCGGGGATTACAGCAATTTCGTTTAAGAGCGCGCGCTAAATATTACTTTATGCTCCTTTTATACCCATCCGGTATCTTCCGTGGAGAGAGGAGGAGGCGGACATCTCTAGATCGCGCGCGTTTTAACGCGCTCTATTTACATAATATTTCGACCCGATTCGTATCGCTCGCGTCCAAGCGGCGCTAAAAAGGGTTGGCGATCGGCTGAGATCATCAAACTAACAATCGACGCGACGAGAGAAGTCGGGATCCACTCTAAATATTTTTCGCGACTCGTCAATCGGGGACTATAGTGATAAGAATATCTAGTAAGCAAGTTTTAATCAACATTTTATAATGTTGATTTTATATAAATTTTTTCCAACATTTACTATAATTTTGTTTACTTTTTTTATTCTAAAATTTAACTTGAAACTATGTATTTAGCTGTACATGATAATGTATTTTAATTTTTTTTTTGCAAATTATTAATTTTACGAAAAAAATAAAAGAAATGGAAAAAGTTTCTAAAAGAATCAGATTTTTAATTTTTTCTCGATTTTTGTTTTTGTTCCATTTTTCCAACATTTACTTTAATTTTGTTTTGCTTGCTTTTTTTATTTTGAAATTTGACTTGAATGTATTTAGCATCGTGCTGTACATGATAATGTATTTTAATTTTTCTAGCAAATTATTAATTTTACGAAAAAAATAAAAGAAATAAAAAGTTTCTAAAAGAATCAGGTTTTTATTTTTTCTCGAATTTTGATTTTGTTCCATTTTTTTCTAACATTTACTATAATTTTGTTTTGCTTGTTCTTTTTATTCTAAAATTTATACAAACTATTAATTTTACGAAAAAATAAAAGAAATAAAAAGTTGGAAAAAATTTTCCAAACGTTATGATATAATGTTGTATAAATATGTTTAAAATATTATTAATAAATATTCTAAAAAATATTTTAATTGATGTTTTATAAATGTTTTAAAAATATTATTTAGTAACATAATGCTCTCAAAATATTAATAAAATATTTTAAAAACGTTAATTTCAACATTACTGAAACCTCTGAATCAATGTCAAAGTTTGTTCATAATGATGTTGCATACAATGTTAAAAACTATATACTTGACAGCAATAATAACGTTGTAGCAATGATTTTTTGCTTACTGGGTAATGACTACAAATACGTAAAATATATATTCGACACGAAGAAAAAATCATTTTCCTTCATCCATGAGTATTGGATTGATTTAAAATAAGTGTGGATGAAGATTAAAAATGTGGTCTCTATATCTGATTCCTATTAGCCCTTTTTATATTTTTATTTGTATCTATGTATCAGAGCTCTTTTGATTTATTATTCATAAATAAGTTCCTATTCTATAGATGATTAATGTATTACTTATGTAAATTTATCTTAGACAGGATGAAGATGATTTTGTTTTAAATATATCTAGATAAAAGATAACATTATATAAGGTGATTTCATCTAGATAATTTCCAGATAATATTATCTTTAAGATCGCTTATGTAAATACAATTATAAAAAAATGTAAATTATAAAAGATATAAAAATAGATTCATATTTTTATTTATATGTTTTTTTGTTTACTGCTTAAGCTTTATTACTTAAGTATCTTTATGTGCCATGACTTTAAACCAAATTATCTAAACATTATTCTAATTTAATAAAGATGACACTTTTTTATCTAATTGTAATATGCAACTATAGATAAAACATATTTTCATTATATATATAAAGATAAGATGACGCCAAAATTTAATCTAGATGATCACCTATATAATCTTATATTTAGATAACAGCAAACGCTGACATGTATACAGATGTATACAATACAATATAAAAAAAACGACCAGATCTCATCAATCATCAACCCCAAAAATGTGATTTTATTGCACAACATCACGTATGGCTAAAAATAACTCAGGAAAAAATTCTAGAGCTTTCGTGATCAGTTCTATCTTATTCTTCGGATTTTGTCCCATTAGATTTCCATCTATTTGGATCACTCAAAAATTTATTATATGGAAAAACTTTCTTGCAAAGGCTCCAAAATTATTAACAATTTGTACTTAATAATGGAGAATACATAATAAATTGAAATTTATTGTAAATAATTTCAAATATAAAACTTCAGTTTTTTAAGTATAAATGGAATTTATTTATGAATTAACCTAATATATATATCTCTCTCTCTCGCAAGCGTATTTTTCTTTCGTCCTAAAGAAATGTCTTTTATTTATAACGCGTAATTGGAACCGATGGGTGATTTTGTGACGATCGTGTTCGGGAAAAAATTCTATTAAAATACCAGCCCTACTTAAGTAAAAGCAGATATATACACAAAATATTTATTATACAATCTTAGCGGTTCGATCTCCATAATATCTTATCGGTAATAATCGATATATCGGTAATAATGTTTCTTGCAAAAAATGAAACGCAAAACGGTATTTTTTCACCGTTAAGATGCAATCTCGTTGAAGCGTATACGAAGTTTAACGCCGTCGAGATAAGCCCGTGCTTCCTTATTGAGGCATCGAGAGAGAACTCGGTCGAATTTGTATCCGTCCGAGACTTCAGCAAGAATCGATATAAATAATCGCGCGATAATCGTTACACGCCCCGAACATAATTCCGCATTTATCTTAATTTCTAGACAGCTGTACTTCGCAAATTCGCGATCAAATCAGGGACAAACTAACATTTTTGCCCAAATGAGAGACTTCAGCTTCACTCTTTGTACTTATACAAAGTATAAATATATATATCGATATATATCGGTATGTATCGGTATATATCGGTTTTGTATATATCGATATGTATCGGTATATATCGGTTTTGTATATATCGGTATATATCGGTATGTATCGGTATATATCGGTTGCCTCATCTTCTTATTTTCCCGAGTAAAAGCACCGGCGCCACTTTTTCCCATCGTCCTTTTGCCAAAATTCGGCCGAACAATCTGACGCAGGTAATCCTACGTCTCATTACCGGGCGCCAATTATCGAATGGACGATTGGATCAGGTGCGGTGGCAAACGATCCTCTCGATCGAGAAGCCGCGACCGAGAGAGAAGAGCGACGACGATCGACGGCAATTTCGATGATGATACGGAATTATCCAGCGCGAAGAGAGCGATAGAGA
Source organism: Nylanderia fulva (assembly GCF_048542155.1). Classification (NCBI taxonomy): domain Eukaryota; kingdom Metazoa; phylum Arthropoda; class Insecta; order Hymenoptera; family Formicidae; genus Nylanderia; species Nylanderia fulva. The sequence goes on along the minus strand of NW_028190521.1, from coordinate 958,307 downwards.
GAAAGAGAGAGAGAGAACGATATCTTGAAGAGTGGTATTCGAACTCGAACTAGTAGGCTCTCCTCTCTTCTTCGTACATCGCATCCCAAGAACCCCCTCGCAATATTTTTCGCGTATCGCATATATAATATATAATGCATACACACACACGCACATATACATATTATATTATATACATATAATATATATATACAGATATATAGGCGATAGAATGACCATCGTCAGATCCGCGGGCGAGGTTCGTTACGAGATCCGTATGATTTTCCATGCAAATTGAGTTGTTCGCCTGTCATTATGCTAATAAAAATAATGGCGCGTCGCGTAGGGGGTAATGCGGCCTCCGTGGTAAATGAACCACCGTCGTTTAATGTGATCCAAGGAGGTCCACGGTGACGAAGAACATCCATTCGCGAATCTGCGACGTTTTTTCGCGCGCATTTTTTCGTCCGGTCGATGACAGATGACAGATGGCTGATGACGAGGCGATGACGTGCCGGTGAAAGTCTCGCTCGATTCGTTCTCCGTTCTTATATGGCGAACAATACCGCGATGGAAAGAAAGAAGAAGGAAACTCGTCGCGAGAGGGAAAGATTTGTCTCACGATTATAGTTTTCATTACTCGCAAACAACGACATGAAAAAAACTTCTTGAATCAGAAGCAGAATATTTCAGAAGCAAATTTCCCACCTCCGTTTAATCATACAGGGTGATCTACGATGAGTGTGAAGAAATTTTGAGTGTTTTCTTATTAAAATTTTTCTGTTAAATATATTTAACATATTCGTGTGTGTTTATTTAACATAATGCTGTTGTGTTAATTGAACTTAAATGTTAAATTACTGAAATAATTGAAAAAAAGTATAAAAAAGTAACACAAGGTGCATCTACTTTTAATTGTACATAATAAATATGTTCCGTATTATTACTGACAAGATTTATCTGTTATTAATAATATTTATCTGTTAATATTTACAGAACAATGTTGATTTTATTCTATAATACAAGTAGAGATAATAAAATGTAAAATTAACATTTTTAGAGATAATTTTTGTATTAAAACTATATTAATTTTATACAAAATTTATTTCAAATTACTTAAAGTATTTTTTATGTTAAAATATCAACACAATGTTCGTATGATTATTTAATAACATATTCGTATTGTGTTAAATTAATACAAAAATTTCTGTAGACCGTTTGGGACATGTGATATCTGTTAAAATTTAATGCAAACTTTACATAATGTGAAAATAACAATTTCATGAGCTAACAAGTGTTCAAAAGCTGTTCCTTGAGTTCAAACACAAGCTTAAAAGCGGTTCAAACTTTTAAATTTATTGTAGATCACTCTGTTGTAAAATCAACGTTCTAAAACTGAGTATCCACCAACAGCGGAAAACATTTGTGAATGTTTGTGAACGTTCACGAACGTCTATAAAACTTGATAATTTTTGAGTAAAAATTTTAAATAAAATTTAAAAGTATATAAATTATAATATTAAAAAAGTTTTAGAAATTAAATAATTAAGAATTGAAAGTTTTACAACTTTACAAACGTTCATGAATGTTTAGCTGAACGTTCACTCTGTGTAAAATCGACGTTCTAAAGTCGGCACCAATTGCGTAAAACGTTTGTGAACGTTCACGAACGTCTATAAAACTTGATAATTTTTGACGAGAGTCAAAATTAACGGTTTTTATTAAAGAAAAAAAAAGAATTAAAGGTTTTACAATTTTTACAAATGTTCATGAACGTTCACACGTGAACACCCGACTTCAAAGTTGACGAAATCTTTTTGTACCTGCATTAAATTCGAAATTCTCCATCAAACTTGTAGGTATCTATATTCATTTTTTTTTTTTTTTTTTCAAACTCACCAGTCCTATAAATTCCTTTAATCTTGAACCTGCTACATATACACGTTCGTTACGTCACACGCGCGGAAATAAGCAACGCATCTTCGCCTCTCTCGCGCATGCGCAGTAGCCTCGCAATTACGCGCTATCTCGCTCGAATGAATAACAGTCTCGCGATTAGTAATTTCGTGTTTACGTAAGATAACGCTAACGCGCGCGTCAAATTGGCGCCGTCGATGCCGTCGAAAATAATAATGACGCGTATATCTGTGTAATTAACGCGCGTCATTGTGCTCGCGCTATTTAACCCGGGGTTTTCCCCCCGGGGTCATTAATAATGCAGGAGGCCGGAGAGGAGATATCTTTTCCGCGTACCGCGAAAATCTAAAGATGACGCGTCAACGACTCGTTTTCTCACAGAGGAGCGAGAGAAGTTGCATCGTGGGACCGATGGCGGAAACGTCTGCCGCGCGACGTTACGTGCGTGCATAATGCATATCGCGTGACTCCGTCACGGATCCGGACAGTTACAACGTGTACACGCGTAACAATATCGCGTATCACGGCAAATCTCTCTCTTTGCCTACCCGACGTCTGGCATTTTAATCGAAGCCGCGCGCGCGCGCGAGCGCTAGAAAGAGAGGGAGAGAAACGAATCGTCTCGGGAATGCGTATCTTAATATAAGTAGTATATAAGAACGGAGTGGTAGCGTAACGAGCGGCGTGCGTACTAATAATAAAATGCAAGAGCGCTCTCGCCGGGGTACACTCGGTATATATTGTGTATTACGACCGACCAGCCGATTACATTGTAGCGCAATTACGTTATCATTACGTTAGATCTATGCTAATCAACATTGTTACGTCCGGCGTGCTGCTGTATCATACGATCGTATAAAAACCGTCAACGTAACGTTTTTATAGTAAAATAAACAACCTTTTTTCTTACCACGCGCGCGGCAAACCGTTCCGCGATTTTACAACAAAACGATGTATTATTTATGTTCCGCGATTATGATTATCGATTCGATACAAATTTTTCTTTCTCTATTTCATTACATAGGATGGGCTGGCTCCCGTAAACTCTATTCGGAACAAAGTTGCCGTAATGACGGTTTATCGCAATTAAAATTATACTTGCTGACTACTGTTGTAGCACAATTACGCTATCTACCGGCAGGATCTGTATTAATAACCACAGTAATAACAACTCATTTTTTTCTGCCTTTACATCGAGACGTTTCTTACCTCCAGGGTAATCCTTATCTGACCGCGCAAGCCTATTATGCGTTTGATGAGAACGTTAAGAGAATCGGTTCCGACCAACGGGTTCCGGTGTATATATACTTGTAAATTTGTTGACGATTAGGTTTTCCATTTCCCGGCCCGGTATAATTAACGCAGAGGGAAACAGTTACTTTTTAATTATCTCAAAATGAAAATGCTCTCGCGCGCAAACCCGATTTTTTACTCGGTACACGATGCTCGATTCGATCGTGAAAGCAAAAAATGGAAAAAAGGACTCATTATACAAGGTGTCGAGTCGAGAAGGAACGCGATTTGTCGAAAAACGTGATGCCGGAAAAACTATGGACGGAACGCCCGCTGCGCTTTTACGAGCTGCAGGTTCAGCATGTCGGCCAATTACACCTTCCACGGTTAGGTGGTTCCCCGTCTTAACGGGCAGTTAGTGCCAACATAAATGTCCCCGCTGCACGCTTTTAATTGCACCCGCACGCTCGCGGTATATATCTAAGGACGAAGGAGCCGAAACGCAGGGAAATCTGGTATTCGGGGCAAATGATAGCTCTCAGTTTGGAATAATTTATAATTTCGTGGAAAATCATCGATAGTTATAAGTTTCGAGAATCCCTTAATAAAGAGGGCACAGTCAGATCTGTATAGAAAAATTTTTTCATTTTTTTTAAATCATCGCCAATTTAGCTAAACTACCTTAAATGACAGTTGGAAATGAGAGGTCTTGTCATACGTGACTTTCCTTGATGAACAACATATATTATAATGCGGTTGACAACAACTATTTCTCGCATAGAAACGAAGAAATTGTACGGAATCTTTCCAACATCTTAAATGTTGTCGCATCGTAAGTTGTTTAATATGCACAAGTTCAGCGATATATATTATATTTGTTTTAATTCTCGACTCATATTAACGAAAGACTATTAACTTTATGATATGGTAAATTGATGAATTGAATTTTTTACTGAAGAAGGCTGCGTGCAGTCGAAACGTTTATGTTTGTAATACATATTGAATAAATCGTTTATTTTATATCACCTTAATGATAAGTGCTCGTTGTGTTGGTCTTTAAATTAGTTACTTTGTTGTTAACAATATACGAGCGAATTATAATTATTATTTGATACCTTAAATGAGTTTGTGACTAGTAGATTTAATCCTTAAAAATATTATGTGGAAAAATTTGTTAGCAACAAATATAAAACGGCACTTAAATTTATTATAAATCGAATAAAAATGATATTCGAATTTTTCACTAACTTGTACTTGTTGAAGTAAATGCTTTTCGTAGGTCAATTAATTTTTACAGCTAAAAGTGCCTCATCTGTTGCTAATTTATTTTTGGAATTGTTTATTTCTTTTGTACGCTTGCTAATTATTTTTGGGATTAATCTATTAACCATAATTATAAAATTTGATAATGACAAAATTTTGTATACTTGGTATTTAAACTCAAAATTATACTTGTTTACTTTAAAAATGTGATAAGTCTGCAAGAAGTGAACAAAATATTCCTAGAAATTTATCTCATATATTAATATTATATTATAAAAATATCATATTTAAAAAAAACCACCGAGAGAAAGACATCACCTAAGAGAATTCGTATCCCATAAATCAAGATTCGCAACGATGCGATGAAGTTTTTCATTCGCACTCGAAATCCCTGTGCATTTGCCTTCAACAAGTCGCCTTCCAAGTCGGCGACAAATGACGCTCGTAAAACCTCTTTTCCGTCGTATTATAACTCACTCGGCGTTCCTTTCCGTCGCGTGGGCATTCGCGACATTCGCGGGGGGGAGGGGGCGGCCCCCCTTGGTCCCCCCCTTCAGTTGAGTTTCCCCGCCGCGCAATAACTTCTGGCCCCCGCATATAGGGATATCCTCGAATTTCGATTATTAATTTCGTAAGGAGCCGCGACGGGGGGGCTGCCACGACCTCCCCCCGTGCGCGTGTCAAGCCGAGGTCGAGCCCTTCGTCGTGGGACCCCTCTGAGACAATGGCCGCCCGCGGCGCTCGATGTCTCCGACGACGTCTGGGGACCCCCGTCGGGACGCCGAGAAGCACAGTTTTACTGCTATAGAGACGTCAGTTATGCATTCCGTCGTTTTGGGCCCGGGCCCCCCTCCGACCCCGTTGACCCGCCGCGATGATCGACCGACGCGAAGGGATGTTACAGTATCGTTGATGGACCCGGAATCACGGTATCAATCTTTTGACAACCAATGACATTTATAGATTCTCCTGCGCTGCGGAGCATTTAGAATATTTTTTCGCAGTTCATCCAAAGGATGAGATAATAAAAGAATATAGTAAGAGAGATCTCAGCTGGTTACAACCAATGAAAAAAATAGATAGAGAACTTCTCCAATAATTTGGAAAATTGTATATCTAAATAAATGCAAAAAATTTTAGGAGATGATTCTTTGTCGAAAATTAAAGAAGTTACAGGAGAATAAAATAGTATATTGTGTATCAAGTGCGGAAAGTTGACAATTGGTCACGAGTGCGGAAAGTTGACAATTGCACACGAGTGAACAATTGTGAATCCGCACGTGATACACATACTATTTTGTATTACAAGTGCAGGCAAAGTGACTTTGTGCGCGAGGTGGCCGATCGCACGCCGCCATCTTGCGGCGGCACGGTGCGGGAATAGCCGTAGGCAATGGCTTTGAATGCGGCTTATTCACTCACCCCGTCACCGCTAGATGGCGGCGTGGGAAATCGGCCGCTTTCCGCACAGAAAACACGCACACAAAGTGTTACTTTGCCTGCACGTGTAATACAAAAAATATTATTAAATATCCTTTTTATTCGTGGGAAATATCCACACCAAGTTTCATTTTTAAAATTTATTTGAAATTTGAGAAAAGGAATAGAAACCTAATTAAGAGTATATGTTCATATAAAAAAACCCCCCTCTTAATTTTCGGCAAAGAATCATCTAAAACTTTTCGCACTTATTTCGATACACTTTGTATATGTATATAGATCTCGTAGATGCAACGTGCTTACATAAAAATTGCGGACACATAATTGACACAAGTACCACAAATAAAATGATAAATATGTCAACAGATAATTTTTTTTCCAGAAAAAAATGACAAAAGAAATAAAATGAAATACTCACGCCCTGTAAAGGATATATTCCCAGCGAGGATCAGGTCCAACGAAGATCACGCGTCGATCCACGCATGTAACAGAAGAAATCGGCGTACAACGTTAATAATCGAACGGGGAGAGAAGTTTCGCGCCAGGCGCATCGCTCGAGTTATTATTACGAATTATTGCTACAGGCATCGCGGGACTTTTTCAGCGATTAGCAATGTAAACTACATGCATGTTGATATCCGCGAAACTTCTCTCCCTCTCTTATTCGTGCTCATATGCGAGGAAACCTGCGGCAAGAACCGCAATTATTAATTGCCAACGGGGGCCCCGGGGGGCTCGTGGAAACGGGGGGGGGGGATGAAGGGCGCAATCTTCTCGAGGCCGAAACCCATTACTTTGTAGCATTTGGCTGGTAAACTTAATGACCTATACTCACGGAAGTCGGATCCTGAAACAGAAAAAGCGTGAAGGCACGGGGTTAGATTCATGCGCCGAGGGTTTAAAAATTCACTTGCGCGCTACGAAACGTTTAATTTTCAATTTTAAGGATCAAGCGTAGCAGCGGTATTCCGCTCCCGGTAGCCGGGGAGTTTCTTAGCCTCATTTTGCTCCCTCTTAAATTGCATTCGTTTAGAAATTCCGCTCGCACCGCTCTCGTCGATCGTATTACGCGCAGCTGAGTACGTGCTTACACGTAAAAGAGGGAACGAGAGAGAGAGAGAGAGAGAAAGGGGACATTATGCAGGGCATATAATAATCGGATTGTAATCGGCCGCGCGACGAAATAGCTCTGCCCCCCTTGGGCCCCCCGCGCCCCCCTGCGTCCCCCTCGCGATCCGTGCATAATGTCGCCGCAGTTTCTAAGTATAAAGACGTTCGACAATTTGTTATGCATGCCTCGGTGGACGAAAATTGCATTTAATTCGCCGGTGCCCCCCTCGTGCCCCCCTCGTGTTCCGATCTCGTTCGATCGTCCGCGAAAGGGGGTCGGAGACGCCCGAGAACGACGAACGCGGCCAGGTTGACTACATAAATGTAGATGTTTCATTTAAAAAGCCATTTTCGCGTGTTTAGCATAATACGTAATATCGCGGGAGAAAAAAAAAACCGCGCGCGCGCCCCCTCGGATCATTCCGGCTCTTCTGGATCGTTTCCCGATCGAAGAGGATTACCGATCGTCGTCGTCGCTGTCGTTAACCGTGTAAAATAAAAGGATAATATATAACGTCAGAGAGAGAGTAAAAATAATATCCCGCCTCGAGATTGATGTTCCACGAACAGTTTATTCCGCGCGTAAACGAGATTCTATCGAAGTACGGAATGCAAAGAGTTCTAATATGCGTGTTTGAATTATTTATATTCATTAAATCAATATAGGTAATTGCAAAAAAAGAGAGAAAGAGTGAGTGTGTGTGTGTGTGTATAAATATTATACTTAATTATCATAGAATTTATAAACATATCATTAAAGTAAATATCTAATATATCAAGAAATAGATATTAAGCGTTCATCGTAAATTATAATTATAATTTATCTAATAATCTTTCTTAATCTTATTTTTACTCTTTCTAATTCATTTTTTCTTAATTTTCCTATATCTCCTGCTTTTTCGTTCATAAAAAATTTTAATGCTGACTCTTGTTTCGTGTAACAATTATGATATGGAACATAATTATTATTAATTAATGACTTAATTAACAGAAGTGCTAGAACTTACAAGTAAATTTTTACAAAATTAAGAAATAGTTTAAACTTCCATTGTAAATTATATAATTTATTTAATAATCCGTTAATGTATTTTTCTGTCGATTTATTTTTATTTTCCAATTCATTTTTATTAGTTTTACTATATTCTCTTTTGTTTTATCGTTGACGAAAAATTCTACAGCTAACGTTACAGCTTATCGTTTCGTGAAAAATCGTAATATGGAATGTATTTTATAATAAAATATTAGACTTTTAAGAATAACACAAAATTGCTACAATTTAGTATTTTTAAAGAATAAAAAAATAGTTTAAGTTTCCATCATTATAATTACAATTTATCTGATAATTTTCTATTAATCAATCTATTTTTACATTCCAATTCATTTTTTTAAATTTTCCTATATTCCCTCCTGCTATTTCGTTGACGAATATTAAATTCAGTATTTATTTAATTATTGTCTAATAAATCACTTATTTGAAACAAATAAATATTAATGTTTTGAAAAGGATTTTCTTATATCAAATAAATATTTCTTCACATCAAATTAATATTATTAATTTCAAATAAATGATTTATTAGGCAGTAATTGAAATAGATATTTATTCGAATTCAATAATTTTTCGGTGAATTTACAAACAAATCTTTGAAGAATAAAAAATTTCACCTTACATCGTTAGTTAGAATTATAATTTTATATTAATCCAAACGATTTATTTTTAATCCTTCCAATTTATTTTTTTTTATTTTTCCATATTCTCTCCGCTTTTTCGTTGACGAAAAATTCTATCGCTGACTCCTGTTTCGTTTAAAAACATTGTAACGCTGCAACGTCGGCGCGTTTCAATCAATCTGCGAGTAAATGGCAATTGGACGCGTCGCGTAACTCTCACAATTCACACGCACACATCTATATACGTATTCGCCATGCGATCTCTTTACTCTTCGGTGGACAGTTTTACCACCTTTCGACAATATCGGATTGTCAGGCGGATCGACAGCCGGAGAGAGAAATTCCCCATCTCTGCCACCGAGGACTACATATACATACAATACGCACATATATATTCGCCGGCCACATCGCGAACCAAGTGAAATCTCGGCAATGAAAGTCGGCGAATGGACGATAAATTTTAATTTAATTAAAATCGCCCCGATATCTCTCGCTTGTATCTCCTCTAATCCCCCTTAATCTCGAGACGACACGGCTACACACGTGTCGAATTGATGATAAACGTGTGAGAAGAAACTCGCGCCGGCGCATTTCCACATCCGACCGCGAGAAAACTTTCGAGAGAGTGCGAGAGGAGAGAGAAGTTTATCGATATTCGCGGTTAAGAGGCGGAAAGCCTCTGAAGAGAGATAGCCGCGTGTTTCTCGATCCATCGACATCTTGAGGCGGCGGTACAAGAAGAGATAGATAAGTAATACGATTATCCATGGGAACTGCGAAAGAGAGATAGAGCTATAACACGATTGGCTATCTCAGAGTGGCCAATATTACGGGGCACAAGAGATGCCGCCGCACCGATGAACGTTTGTATGAATTTATCGGAGGGGGGCGGCAAGGAAAAAAATGTGAAGTTCTCAAGGAAAGAGGAGAGAGAAAAAGATGGAGAAGATTTGTGAAGCATGGGCGTTTGCAGAGGGGGGCAAGAGGGGGCATTTGCCCCCCTTGGAATCAGTACAAAAATTAAGCATTTGCTCCCCTTTTGAATAAACATTGAAATTTATTTGCATAAATAAAATAAAACAAAATCATCAAAAAATTAAGAAAGAACAAAAATAAAAAAATATGGGGCACAAGAAATGCCGCTGCACCAATAAAAACATTTGTATGAATTTATCGGAGGGGAGGGGGGCGGCAGGGAAAAAAATGTGAAGTTCTCAAGGAAAAAGGAGAGAGAAAAAGATGGAGAAGATTGCGAAGCATGGGCGTTTGCAGAGGGGGGCAAGAGGGGGCATTTGCCCCCCTTGGAATCAGTACAAAAATTAAGCATTTGCTCCCCTTTTGAATAAACATTGAAATTTATTTGCATAAATAAAATAAAACAAAATAATCAAAAAATTAAGAAAGAACAAAAATAAAAAATATGGGGCACAAGAAATGCTGCACCGGTGAACGTTTGTATGAATTTATCAGAGGGGGGGCGGCAGGGAAAAAAAATGTGAAGTTCTCAAGGAAAGAGGAGAGAGAAAATGATGGAGAAGATTTGTGAAGCATAGGCGTTTGCAGAGGGGGGCAAGAGGGGGCATTTGCCCCCCTTGGAATCAGTACAAAAATTAAGCATTTGCTCCCCTTTTGAATAAACATTGAAATTTATTTGCATAAATAAAATAAAACAAAATCATCAAAAAATTAAGAAAGAACAAAAATAAAAAAATATGGGGCACAAGAGATGCCGCCGCACCGATGAACGTTTGTATGAATTTATCGGAGGGGGGGCGGCAAGGAAAAAAATGTGAAGTTCTCAAGGAAAGAGGAGAGAGAAAAAGATGGAGCAGATTGTGAAGCATGGGCGTTTGCAAAGGGGGGCAAGAGGGGGCATTTGCCCCCCTTGGAATCGGTACAAAAATTAAGCATTTGCTCCCCTTTTGAATAAGCACTGAAATTTATTTGCACAAATAAAATAAAACAAAATAATCAAAAAATTAAGAACAAAAATAAAAAAAATATGGGGCACAAGAGATGCCGCTGCACCAATAAACGTTTGTATGAATTTATTGGGATGGAGAGGGAGGGAGGCAGGGAGAAAAAATGTGAAGTTCTCAAGGAAAGAGGAAACAGAGGAGGATGGAGAAAGGATGGGAAGAATGGACGTTCACAAAGGGGGGCAAGAGGGGGTATTTGCCCCCCTTGGAATCAGTACAAAAATTAAGCATTTGCTCCCCTTTTAATAAATTAAATAAAACAAAGTAACCAAAAAATTAAGAAGGAACAAATAAAAAAGGAAAGAATTCCTCCTGGAAAAAAATTTGGCCCCTCCTGGAAAAAATCCTGCGGACGCCCATGATGGGAAGAATAAAGACCTGTAGAGGCTCGCCGCAAGATCGCTCCGGCTCCCACCGGAATTTTCAACTTTTAATAATATAAAGCGAGGGAGTCTCGCGTTATGTTACGTTATGATAGCGCGAGCGCGCGCGCGAAGAAGAGGGACGGAGGGTGAATTAAAGGCGCGGTAGAAGGAAGTTCGATCCCCCTTTCTCCCCCCTGCCGGGGTAAACCGCAGCACAGGCACCGCCGCCACCGCGTAATTGCCGAGCTCTCACTTACCGGTCGTTCGATTGATTATTATTTTTACACTCCGCGACCCCACCTTGACCCCGAGTGTGTATATATGTGTGTGTGTGTGTGTGAGAGCGCGGCCGATCGTCCGATCTTTTGCGCTCTCTTCGATCTCATCATTAAGGCATCGCGTCTCGTGATATATCGAAATCGACAGTCTTTTTGGGGTGGAAGTTGGTGAGGTGGAAATTTTTATTTGTCAAGAAAAAAAATTCTGTACGAGAGAATCGCCTCGACAAAAATTTTTGGGGAATTTTACCGCTCGATCTCTTCTTCTTCCGAAAAACTTTTTTCAATTCGACAGCCATTAATTTGGTATTAATTTCGTAATTAATTTATTTTAAGAATTAATTATTCGAAAATATATTTGTTTAATTATATAGAAAATTATATTTAAAATATATAAATATTTTGAATAATATATATAATATTTATTATTAATTATTTAAAAAATATAGTTTAAAATTAATATAATAAATAAATGAATAAATTTTACATATTTATTTGGGGAATTAGGCGAGTATTTAAAATATGAAAATAAAATTAAATTCACCCGTTTGACAAAAATAGATATTTTTTTGCTATTTTGTAAAATTAGTTCTGCTGCAATGATTTTGAATATAAAATTTAATAACCGCGGTTTTAAGACTATACTCGATTAATAAATAAGTACAGATGACATTTAAATTCATCCATCACTCAGGTGGCCTATATTCTTCTTTTCCTTTCGACAAAACTCGTTCGTTGCAATCTACTAACTTTACATAGTATACGCTATACAACGTCTTACTTCGGATCTATCAAGAGCTATCGTCGATCGATCCATCGACGGATCGATCGATCGGTGGCGGGCTATTATCCTTATATATCTTGACCCACCTGACCTTAATGTACCCGACCGCTGCCGCTTCTTGAAATCATGTTATTAAACCGCTTGATCTTATGGACAAAGGTTGCGCCGGGAAAGGAGTTGGATGAGGAGGGAGGGGGCGAAATGGCGAAATCACGCCACGAGAAAGAACGCGCGGTTTTTTCTCTTCCTCCTTTTTTTCGTAATCAAAATGTGAATACACCGGAAGCCGTGATCGTATAATTAAATAACAAAGTAGGAATTCCTCGGAGATTGGTCGGTCGGTGATGGGGGGCAGAGGGGGGCTGATCGCGCGCCGGATTTTTTTATGCATGGGGTGCAGCGGTTACGCGGTTTAGCTTGACGTGGCGCAAACAAATTAAAACATCCGCCTAACGTTGTCGCATTTTAAGCTCGCGAAGCTCGTGAATACGAAAGAAGACAAGGGGGGCCGCGCGAAGGGGAGGACCACCCTTTAATAACCGACGCTTTCGTCGCCCTTTTTCTTGGAGAAAACTCCTAATATGAGAGAGAAAAAGATACAATGGGTAGCCCGTATAAATAAAAAAAAATCATCGTCACAAAATTAAGGGGGGCAAAATCTGCCCCCCTTGCGTTTATGTACCGAATAATAATTACATTTCGCTGCTGTTTGTATATACAAAGTACAATAATTTTTACAGTAATTAAACATCCGCCTAACGTTGCCGCATTTTAAGCTCGCGAAGCTCGTGAATACGAAAGAAGGCAAGGGGGGCCGCGCAAAGGGAAGGACCACTCTTTAGTAAGCGACGTTTTCGTCGCGCTTTTTCTTGGAGAAAACTCCTAGTATGAGAGAGAAAAAGGTACAATGGGTAGCCCGTATAAATAAAAAAAAATCATCGTCGCGAGATTAAGGGGGGCAAAATCTGCCCCCCTTGCGTTTATGTACCGAATAATAATTACATTTCGCTGCTGTTTGTATATACAAAATACAGTAATTTTTACAGTAATTAAACATCCACCTAACGTTGTCGCATTTTAAGCTCGTGAAGCTCGTGAATACGAAAGAAGATAAGGGGGGCCGCGCGAAGGGGAAGGACCACCCTTTAGAGCTCGTGAAGCTCGTGAATACGAAAGAAGATAAGGGGGGCCGCGCGAAGGGAAGGACCACCCTTTAGTAAGCGACGCTTTCGTCGCGCTTTTTCTTGGAGAAAACTCCTAATATGAGAGAGAAAGAGGTACAATGGGTAGCCCGTATAAATAAAAAAAAATCATCGTCGCAAGATAGAGGGGGGCAAAATCTGCCCCCCTTGCGTTTATGTACCAAATAATAATTACATTTCGCTGCTGTTTGTATATACAAAATACAGTAATTTTTGCAGTAATTAAACATCCGCCTAACGTTGCCGCATTTTAAGCTCGCGAAGCTCGTGAATACGAAAGAAGGGGGGCCGCGCAAAGGGGAAGACCACCCTTTAGTAAGCGACGCTTTCGTCGCGCTTTTTCTTGGAGAAAACTTCTAGTATGAGAGAGAAAAAGGTACAATGGGTAGCCCGTATAAATAAAAAAAATCATCGTCGCAAGATCGAGAGGGGCAAAATCTGCCCCCCTTGCGTTTATGTACCGAATAATAATTACATTTCGCTGCTGTTTGTATATACAAAATACAGTAATTTTTACAGTAATTAAACATCCGCCTAACGTTGCCGCATTTTAAGCTTGCGAAGCTCGTGAATACGAAAGAAGGCAAGGGGGGTCGCGCGAAGGGGAGGACCACCCTTTAGTAAGCGACGTTTTCGTCGCGCTTTTTCTTGGAGAAAACTTCTAGTATGAGAGAGAAAAAGGTACAATGGGTAGCCCGTATAAATAAAAAAAATCATCGTCGCAAGATCGAGGGGGGCAAAATCTGCCCCCCTTGCGTTTATGTACCAAATAATAATTACATTTCGCTGCTGTTTGTATATACAAAGTACAGTAATTTTTACAGTAATTAAACATCCGCCTAACGTTGCCGCATTTTAAGCTCGCGAAGCTCGTGAATACGAAAGAAGACAAGGGGGGCCGCGCAAAGGGGAAGACCACCCTTTAGTAAGCCACGTTTTCGTCGCGCTTTTTCTTGGAGAAAACTTCTAGTATGAGAGAGAAAAAGGTACAATGGGTAGCCCGTATAAATAAAAAAAATCATCGTCGCAAGATCGAGGAGGGCAAAATCTGCCCCCCTTGCGTTTATGTACCAAATAATAATTACATTTCGCTGCTGTTTGTATATACAAAATACAGTAATTTTTACAGTAATTAAACATCCGCCTAACGTTGCCGCATTTTAAGCTCGCGAAGCTCGTGAATACGAAAGAAAACAAGGGGGGCCGCGCAAAGGGGAGGACCACCCTTTAGTAAGCCACGTTTTCGTCGCGCTGTTTCTTGGAGAAAACTTCTAGTATGAGAGAGAAAAAGGTACAATGGGTAGCCCGTATAAATAAAAAAAAATCATCGTCGCGAGATTAAGGGGGGCAAAATCTGCCCCCCTTGCGTTTATGTACCGAATAATAATTACATTTTGCTGCTGTTTGTATATACAAAGTACAGTAATTTTTACAGTAATTAAACATCCGCCTAACGTTGCCGCATTTTAAGCTCGTGAAGCTCGTGAATACGAAAGAAAATAAGGGGGGCCGCGCAAAGGGGAGGACCACCCTTTAGTAAGCGACGCTTTCGTCGCGCTTTTTCTTGGAGAAAACTCCTAGTATGAGAGAGAAAAAGGTACAATGGGTAGCCCGTATAAATAAAAAAAAATCATCGTCGCGAGATCGAGGGGGGCAAAATCTGCCCCCCTTGCGTTTATGTACCGAATAATAATTACATTTCGCTGCTGTTTGTACATACAAAGTACAGTAATTTTTACGGTGATTTCTCGACGCGAAAAGAATACATTGTGCCCTCTGAAACTTTATCTGGGGCACCTCGAGTCGGCAGGTGTTTTTCGGCGAAGCAATTAAAAGCTCGATCTTCTTTTGATGAATGAGAGATACGATATATATGAACGTAAAAAAAAGGATATGTAAATTACGTGTAAATATCACTAAGTAATAATTGCCTCGTGAATTAATAGAACGACCGATCATATCTCGAATGCAAATGAAAATTGAGTCTCGAGGCTGCTTTTAACGTGAACTTGAAGAAATGCAAGAGGGAAAGAGGAAAGGACGGTTTACTCTTATTTAAACTAAATTATTCCAAATAAATGAGCGTGTCCTCTCGAAGAAATACCTACATATCCCTCCCCTAGACATTTATTCACCCTTAATTAATGATCCGCTCGAAAGTCGGCAGGATTAATCGCGTGCAATCAGATCACCGTAATTAATTACTTCGTGTTGGAAGCACTTTGTTTGCGTCGGCGAGGGCTATCTTGATGAAACGAAATTGCACGACGTTGTTGTGTCTGAAAATGTGCAAGTCAACGACGCACGATATAAGATGACTTACTCTGGTCGTCAGAAAGAGAGAGAGAGAGAGAGAGAGAGAGAGAGAGAGAGAGACTTGTTTTCCCTGCTTATTTTAGCATGTTCGATAATTCTGGACTTCATAAACAACCGCAAACATTTTTATTAATTTTTTTTCTCGTAAATGTATTAAATTTACTTAACACGCAATCTTTATAATTAAATTTCGAAATTCCTGAATGCTTCTCTTAGAACTTTATCCAAAAATTACAAAAGATATGATTCGCTGATTATTCATTTTTTTCTCATGAATATGTATTGATGATTTTTTTTATTTTTCATTTTTCTTCTGACTTCTGTCAGTATTCCCCGGGAAACGGCTTACTACGTGTATAGGAGGCCATATTTTATATAATATGACGGGATCGCGGTAATAATATCAGATAGTATTCGAGACGAGAAACTCGTAGAAGATGGTTTACGACGCGCGAGCGAGTGAGGCGGAGGTGAAAGATCTTTACGACTCTTCTCGATGACGAGACTTTTCCTTCGACAAGATTTCAGGTAAACTACTTCCTCGGCTAAACTCGTCGGTCGAGCCAGATCAGTGACGAGAGATTTTTTTTTCATATATGAAAGCATATATTTCGGTAAGAAATGTATGACGTTACGACGATAAGGCATCGTCGAAAACGTAACGCGGGTAGAAAAAAAAGACACCGAAAAATTGTATTCTCGAAGTAAGAGAGAGGACGAAATTGTTTCTAAATTTCTTTAACTTTTTGACTTTGAAATTAAACTCCTGTTTAATTATTTAGACTTTAAAACAGATATCAGGTACGACAAAATTGTTTCTAAATTCCTCTTGAATTATTTTAACTTCAAAATTATATTCCTCTTTAATTATTTTGATTTCAAAAAAAAAAATTTTTTTAATCATTTTGTTGCATTTAATATCTATTTTGAAGTAAAAAAAATTGAAAAGGAATTTAATTTTGAAGTCAAAATAATTAAAGAGGGATTTATAAAAACAATTTTGTTGCGCCTAATATCTATGCTTGCTTCTTATTAGCTCCTTTCATACTGACAATGAGTAAGAATGTATTTTTTATTAATAATAAACGATCGTATATTTTTTTATGCGGATGATATATTTGGCTTTTTGTATGATTATAGTGTTGCAGCAACATTTATGGTTTTATTATACATATATACTATTGCAATTTAATTTAAAAACGCAGTACTGTGTTTGTCACTGAATAATTTTAGCTTATTAGAAGAATGGATGAAGTTAAATAGCTCGAAAAAAAGAAAACTCAAGCGTCTTAAAAGAAATGTTTGCAAATAAATAAGTGTCACATCTAATTTATGATCTTTTTGCTTGCGTAGTGTAAAATAATATATTTTTTTATTAATATAAAAACAAATTTCTTTTAAAATTAGGAATATCTGATCTTAATCTTTAAAAGATTCCTCTCTTAAGATAAGAAATTCTTTTGACGCTAGACTTTAGGATTCTAAAAATAAGTAGAAAATTCTTAAATTGATACAAAAATAAGTAGAAAACTCTTAAATTGAGAATACAATTTTTTCAGTGGAGAATTCTGCGCAGGATTTCGAAAAGAAATTTTTTGAATAGAATATAATCATTCTGAGATGTGTCTAAAAATTCTAAGGTTACTTAAATCACGATTGGCTGAGAAAATCAGATCATTAGATCAAATAAAAAAATCTTGAGCAGGACTATAAATATCCGCTTGCTTTTATAGATGTTTCATATCATCTGACTGCATTCCTGGTTCGTAAAGGCGACTATTAAGATAATCGACGGCTATTAATAAAACTAGTGTGACGAATCGCTGGAGGAAGTCTCGGAAAACCGAGTAGGAAACCCGGAAACGATAGATCACATGTTGTTAGTGTTGGAAAGAATTGCCGAGCCGCTTACACAGAATGACGAACGAGCGTTTCGAGTGGCAAATCTTATCAACGGAGGATAGCGCGTCCCCGAACGGATATATTCCTCGCTGGAGAACGAGGGAAGGGTTCAGGGGTCATCGAGACGAACACCCACATAGCGGTACCCTCGGGGAGCCGCACCCAGGTAAATTATCACGCAAACACGATCGTAAATCGCGCCGATTATCAATCGCGGATTCATGCGCGCGATAAGCCAAGAAGGTGCGAATCAAATCATCAAGATCTCTCTGATACTGTTAGTCCAGTAAAATTAGACTTTGACTTCAACAAAATTATAATCAAGCTGGATTTTTGTGGAGACCTTTATTTCGATGTTCTAATGAAATCCTAAAAAGTACCCTTAATTTCAGCCAGGGAGTTTTTTTATGGGGGTAAAAGAGGTAAATTTTAGTTTTTTGTTATTATCTCAAAAACTATCAGTTTTTCGAAAAAAAATAATTATTATCAAAATTGTAGCTCATAAAATTCCCTACAAAAAAGGTCGTTATACTTTCTTCGTGAAATTAATCGTTTCGAAGATATAGAGCAAATTAAGTCTGAAAGAAAATGTGCATATTATACTATATAGTATTAATATTGCAACTTTACCGCGCGTTTTACTCAAAAACGATTAGTTTTACGAAAAAAAGTATAAAGACCTTTTTTATAGAGAATCGTATGAGCTACAATTTTAATAATAACTATTTTTCTTGAAAAATCGATAGTTTTCGAGATAATGGCAAAAAACTAAAACCTCCTTTTACCCCTAATAAAAAAAACGCTCTGACTGAAATTAAGGATACTTTTCAGGATTTCATTGCAACATCGAAATAAAGGTCTCCGCAAAAATTCAGCTTGACTATAATTTTTTGTTGAAGTTTTGCCCTTTTCAAGTCTAATTTTACTGGACTATGTGGGATTTCGATGTCGATGAATCTCTCGCTTTCACCCGCGAATTAACGAAGGGGGGCCTCCGTGGAAAATCCCGCGACTTTCCACACTTGGAATTACGTTAGCGCGCGATCTTTATTAAAGAATCCGCTATTTCGAATTCATGTGGGTACGAAGGTAAATGAGGAAGAAAGAAGATAGGCTGAACAAGTCGCCGGGAGCAGAAGATGTAATTGCGGCTTCAATTACGCTTGATGGTTCGTTACAATGGTGCCCGCGATCCCTATCTGCTCCTTCTCGCTTTCCACACCAGCCAGAACTGACTGGTGTAACTCGCGATTCGTCGAGAGTGATTCGGTGAGAGACTACTTCTGGTTCCGAATCTCACGCTCTCGTCTTCAGTGGCGTCACACTTTCGTATATCTGGTCGATCGACGCATTTTCGTGATTAAAGAACGCAACTTCAATTATTTTTCCCTACATATGTATTTCTCCCATTTTCTCCTTTGTAATATATATACAAATTTCAAGATTTTTTCCCATAATATATGTCAAAATGCATGTATTATATATTTTTTTTATTATATACATATATATTATGAAATAAATCATTAAAAAATGTGTATATATTTATAAATATTTATATATAAATATATATTAAAAAAATAAACATTTTTTATTCTTAAAAAAATCTTAAATTAGAAATTTTAATTCATTTTAAATACATATATTTTCCTATAGATAAAGTTTATTACACGTATGCCAAGAACAGAATGAAGAAAGCCTTCTATAAATCTCATCGGACCCGGCAGCGTGCTCGTTGGACTCGTTAATTCTGCGGCATCATTTGACCCAGAAGCTCAGAATGACAGCCAGACGAGGCGCGCGACGCTTATAATCCCTGACGGAATAATTTTGCTTTCCTCGAGCGTTTCGCCCGAACGAACGAGTGTGGCGCCCGATCCACCCCCTGACCTATTCCCTCCTTCCCATCCTCTCCCCACCATTTTATACCCCGTGGGCGGATCCCCGGATGGACCTAATAAATTGTTTGTTGTAATTAAATGAGTTCGAGAGAGAATCGTGTAGGGCGTGTGGGGTGACACAGGGGGGCCACGAGGGGGCAGAGGGGGGCTGGAGGACAGAGGTCTGGGGAATAGTCTCTCTCCCTCTCTCTTTCTATATACATATATATATATATATAAAGGAATAAAGATGAACGGCCTATGGATGGGCCGCTATCTGCGCCGCTGGAACAGAAACACGCTCGCGGCGCGACAGCCCCTGACAAATGAACGGCCCGAGCCGGGGCTATTGCCGCCGCCCCCTCAGCAACCCCTCTACGGCAAAACACTCCGGCGGCGTACCCCTCTATCCTGAAACGGCCGTGCGAGCCACCCCCGACGCCGCGCCGCGCCGGGGGCCCGGGCCATGATTAAATAGGGGGGAAAACGAAATTGAGCGGCGAATATTCCCGAATGCGCTTGATAAACTCTCGATTGGCTCCGCCAGCAACATGATTCTGCGGGCCGCTTTTACGGGAACGAGCCGATCTTTTTTTTTCATTCAACGCGCGAAAATTTTTGTCGCAACTGATCCCTTGATGAAAATTGGGGTAGTAAAATAATGATTATTTATTAAAGACAGACGTCTGGCAGATTCTTCTGATCTATTGAAATATCAGAGAGATTCATAAGAAAGCTGCTTCTCTTTTTGAGGAAAAATTTCGGGAAATTCTTAAGGGAAAAAGGAAACCCTTAAGGGGATTCTTAACGCACCCTTTTATTTTGTTGGTTGAATAGAATAGTATATTGTTTATCAAGTGCGGAAAGTTGACAATTGGTCACGAGTGCGGAAAGTTGACAATTGCACACGAGTGAACAATTGTCAATCCGCACTTGATACACACGATATTTTGTATTACAAGTGCAGGCAAAGTGGCTTTGTGCGCGTTTTCTGTGTGCGAGGAGGCCATCTTGCGACGGCACGGTGCGGGAATAGCCGCGTTCAAAGTCATTGTCCACGGCTGAAGCTGTGGGCAATGACTTTGAACGCGGCTCAGCCGTAGGCAATGGCTTTGAATGCGGCTTATTTACTCACCGCGTCGCCGCTAGATGGCGGCGTGGGAAATCGGCCGCTTTCCGCACAGAAAACACGCACACAAAGTGCCACTTTGCCTGCACGTGTAATACAAAAGAAATTTTTTGTTTTTAACACAAAATCGGGAGGTCCGCGCTATGTTTCTATATTTACTTTAATCGTGGAAAAGCATTTATTCTATTCAGCCAATAAAAAGAAAAGGGTGCGCAAAATCGAGTTCCATTAAAAAAATGATTAGTCAATTTTCGACAGTAATTTGTAATTAAATTGATATCTATCTATCTTGTACCTCCCTTAATGTTATTTTAATGTCCTATCTTATTTTTTCTATTTAATATTGTAAAATTACAATATTGTGTAATTCGTGGAAAAATCAAGGAAACCCTTAAGGGTATCCTTAACGTACCCCTTTCTTTTTATTGATTGAATAGAATAATAAATGCTTTTCCACGAATTTTAATTTCAATTTCAAATTATTTTAATTTATTATTCTATTCAGCCAATAAAAAGAAAAGGGCGCGCAAAATCGATTTCCATAAAAAAAAAAACATCAGTTAATTTTTCGACAGTAATCTGTAATTAAATAAATATCTATCTATCTATCTTGTGTCAATAATGTCAAATCACTTTTGCTCGAAATATTTCTTCATAAAAGGCCTAGGAAAATAAAAGTATACAGGGTGGGACATTAAAACGGGCTACCCTGTATATACGTCGACGCTACCCGTTCTTGTTCCTCTTAAGGAGTTCTCTCTCTCTCTCTCTCTCGGCTCCTCTTCTACGATGAAAGAAAAGAGGGAACATATATCAGAGCGGAAGGCATATATCCCGCACAAACGTCGTCCGCGCAATGTAACCGCCGCTGCAGCGGATTGCATTCTATTTGATTTGCAATTCGAGCGGATCGTCCTCTCTCGCGCGGTTAAGGGAAAGAGCAAGAAGCCTGCGAACCTGCTTATACATCTATGTTACGTGCGTGTGCTGCTCCTCGCCTAGCTGTAGAACAGGCCGCGAACGAGGGATGGTGGAAAAAGGAACGGGAGAGCCGGAAAGACGAATTGAAAGTCGTCGCTGTTCCTCGTGTCCCGGGGTGAAAACGCAATCTTCGCGAAACGGCGGGGAGATACGAACAAATTGATTTTAGTCCTCCACCTCTTTTCCGCTCGGATCCGAGGGAAAGAGAGAGCTGAAGCTCGACGTAACGCGGAAGAAAAATTGAACGCGGCAACATCCTCCCGCGCCCGTTTATCCTCGACCTAATTGCCAGGTTTGGTCTTCCGGCTTTCTTCCTTTCGGTCGATTTCTTTTCCGAATGAGAGCCCGAAATTATTTCGTCAGGAGAAAATGGAATCCTAATGAAGCTTCGTGAAACAGCAGGCTGATCAAATTAGGGTAACTTGTATTCTCGAGATAAAAGAGAACTGTATATACTATAAAATTCCTAAAATATTTAATCGAAAAGATTCCGATTTGTAAATAAATTGTAAATAATTTAATTGTAAATAAATTGTAAATTCCTAAAATATTTAATCGAAAAGATTCTGATTTGTAAATACAAACTCAAATATGAAAAATGATTTCATCAGGAGAAAATTGAATTCTAATGAATCTTCGTGAAACAGCAGGCTGATAAAATTAGGGTAACTACTAAATACTACTAAAATATTTAATCGAAAAGATTCTAATGTATAAATATAAATTCAGATATGAAAAGGGGGCAAGTAACAGACAGGTACAAAATTATTTTAAATTTCCATACGCGTATTTTGTTGTTTTTTCTAAATTTTGTCAATATTTAATTATTATAAAAAATATTCAAACTAAACCCTATTTTACAATTTATACAAATCTCTCATTTTTTTTTCATGTTTTCCGGCATACAGAGGTCTTTAATCTCCGCAGCGATGAGAGACTGAATAAAAAAGAGCGACGGAACAATTGCTTCGAGCTCGCTGGATCACGTGGACCAAGAGGGAAAAAACGCGCCATCGACGCACACATGTGCACAGGAGAAAAGGGGGAGGACGAGGGCGACAAGAGTGCGGATAGATTCGGAATGTCGCCGATGGATTTGACAGAGAGGCTCGCCAAGCGTTGTCGCGTCATTTTGTATTTTATTTTCGAGAGTCGCGCCCGGATTGGACACGGCGCGTTAACAGCACTCGTTGTAATGCTTTATAATTCCCCGTCTGTTCCTCCTCCTCTTGGCGCCAACGGATAACAAGGGGAAAAAGGCCGCACACGGCCCAACCCCGTAGCATTTTTCGCGCGCGACAAAATATGACGTCCAAATCTCTCCCGGGAGCGAACGAGACGCGCGAATTGGAACTAATCCGCGAATTAATTGCGCGTTAGACAAGAGCTGCAAAAATGTAATTTGCATAAGATATCTGCATCTCGATCTAAAGAAGAGATAAAAAAAAATATATACAATCGTGTACGAAATTTCAGATACACTCCGTGTATCTGTCAATCGATCTGTCAAAAACACGTGTTGGCATCCATATCTATTAACGCGCGATTTATCGGCAAAATATAATATATCGCGAGTCGATCATGATCTCGAGGCAGAAATTCGAGGCAATTCGCGTATAATGGAATCCCATTTGCGCATTATTATTGCGCTTGCGCCGCTGCTCATCTCGTCGCAAGAGCGCAAGAGCGGGCGCGAGCGGCTCTTTGGGCCCATCTTTTATTCATCCGACAGAGTAGAGCCTTAATTTGAATTGAATAGGATTTATAAATTATTTCAAATTATAGTTGCGACGCATGACCGCCGCGCCGCGCCGGTACGGAGCCTGCCCGGAGAGAGAGAGAGAGAGAGAGAGAGAGAGAGAGAGAGAGAGAGAGAGAGTTCCGGTAGCTGCTGAAAGGAGAAGAGACGACAACCACGACGACCGACGATGCTGGCGAGCGACGATATCACGATACGCCGCTCTTTACCGAGTCCGGAGTGCACCGACATACCTCGTTCTAGCGAGGTAAATAAAAAGATGTACACTGAAAAAAAGTTTGTTAAATTAATGAATATTTAAAATTTAAATTAATAAATATTTTTAAAAAATTTAAATTAATAAATATTTTTAGTTCAATACGTTCAAATAAATCATTTATTTGATATAAAAAATACTTATTTGATATAAGAAAATCCTTTTCAAAACAAATATTTATTTGTTTCTAATAAATGAATTAAATATTTGTTGATTTAACAAACTTTTTTTCAGTGTAGGTATATATTATTTTCATCAATTTTTCATTTAATAATTTTGATCTATTTGATTGTTTTTATTACTTTGTTCATCGCTCTTGATCATTTTATTTTATAAATATATATATATCAGGATGTTTCTAAAACTATATGTATATAGAGATTTTAAAGGTGTTTTTAGGGAGCAAAATAAGAGAAAAAGTTCCTATAAATTTAGGTCTTTTTGGAAGATCTCTGTATGTCAAAAATACACAGAAAATAATTTTGTATAAATTGTAATTGGATATAATTTGAATACTTTATAATTATTTTTCATAATAATTGACAAAATTGACAAAAAAAAAAAACAAAAAGATCATGTCAGAAAGTACAGAAAAGATTGTTCTGCCACAGATTTTAATTTTGTTAATTTTTTATCAAAGCAAATCTAGATTTTTTAAATATTGTACACATTGATCATTTTAAAAATACGGATCACTATAAAGATTACAGCATGTCTGTGATTTTTTGCCAAGTTTAGAGTACTAGAAAGCACAAATATGTCAATCGATAACATTTTTTTAGTTACTTTACGTAACTTTTTTTCAAAATTTACAAGTTTAAAACAAAAAGGAGAAAACTCGTAAATTTCTTCGTTATTTTCACCTATTTATAAAAAGTTACAAGTTAAAAAAAATTCAGTCTATAGAGACATATTTATTTTGAGAAGTGTATATTATAATTATTTCATTTATGTTATTAATTATATGATGAACAAATTAATAAAAACAATTAAAAAGATCAAAATAAATTAAACAATTATATAATAATGATCAAGATAATCAAATTAGTCAAACCAAACAAATTGATCAAAATAATCAACATGATCAAAATAATTTATGATAAAAATGATGAAAATAATAAAAATTTTCGAAATGATCAAAATCATTATTTTGATTATATTATATATACACAGTTAAATAATTTCTGTTAAATTTAACAGATATCACATATCCCAAACGCTCCACAGAAATTTTTGTGTTAATTTAACATAATATAAATGTAAAACTTCAAATAATTTAAAGTAAATTTTGTATAAAATTAACATACTTTTAATGTAAAAACTAACAAAAATGTGTTAATTTTAGATTTTATTATCCTCGCTTATATTATAAAATAGAAAATCAACATTTTTTCTGTAAATTTTACCAGATAAATTTTGTCACTATAATAAAACAGAATATATTTATTGTGTAAAATTAAAAATAGGTGCACATTGTGTTACGTTTACATCTTTTTCAGTTGTTTTAATAATTTAACATTTAAGTTCAATTAACAAAACAGTAATATGTTAAATTAATACATAAATGTGTTAAATATTAAACACAAAAATTTTAACGGGGATCATTTTTAACAAGAAAACACAAATTTTTCTACTATATGTATATATATAAAAAGAGAAAAATGAGAAAAGAGCTCTTTTCTTGCACCGCCTTTCGGCGAGATTCTCTTCCGTGAGCACGTGCACGCGGCTTCTCACGATGGAATTCAAAATCCCTCGGGCGTCATTCAGTCGGATGTCCGCGCGACTCCTCCGGTCCGGAGATGAAGAAGAGAGCAACATCTCTCTCCTCTGTACCCTGGATCACGTCTCTGTCTCCTCCGGCCGATCCGTGAGAGAGGAAAAAAACTTCCCGCGATCGCTGGGTGATGCATCGATGCTGATCGAAAAGTAAACGGGACCGAGGTTCCTCCCTCGATGAATTCCGACGGACGTAAAAAGGGACCGAGAAGGGAGGCTTTATTATTCCCGATAGAAATGTATCGGAACGTCAGTAACTTGTCGTCATTTGCAGGCCTTCCTGACAGTTTCTCTCTTCGCGAAAATATTGCGAAAAATGTTCCTTCCTATCTTTCTCAAGACAAGTTTAATCGTATTTCGCTAAAAAAAACACATGGGTTGTATAAGATTCTGGCAAGAATCTCTGGCGCAAGAGCAACATGAAAATACAATAATTCCCGAGTATCGGTGCCAGATAAATAGAGTATATGATATAATAATCGTTGGAAATATTTAACCTAGATTTCACATCCCTTATTATAAATATGCGTAAATATATTAAGATAAACTCAAAAAATTCAACCTGATTTACTAAATTCTGCATTCCGCTGTCATCAGCCACAGACGAGACTGCGGGAGAGAAGGTTATCTTTCGATCATTTATCTCCACTTATTTTCTTCTGCGAAAAATCTGTGTAAGGGCATTCAGATAGGACGGAACCCAGAAACGTCTCATTCCAGTCAAAAAAAAAAAAGAACTGGCGCCGATATTGGCCAGGTCAGGTCTCCTTCCCGGATGGAATGATATATACGTGACGTCAGATCTGTCCGTCGCTTCGTCTCGTCTCTCCCTTCCTTTTTTAGCTTACGGCCGGCAAGAAACCGAGGAGCGATCGCGTTATGAATTACAGAGGCTTGTACAAGTATTGGTCGCATCGAGTGCAATGAGAGACGAGAAGAAGGGACTGAAAGGAAAGGAAGAGAAGTGAGCAGCAGGTTGCAAGTCGTTCGAAGGGGTGAAGGAACCGCTGTCGAGCTGCCCATTCTCGTCCTCGGCCACGTAGGAAGAAGACAGCGCGGAGAAAAAGAAGGTGGAACGACGCAGAAGACGGAAACGAGGAGAGAGAGATGGGACTCACGGATACACGCATGTGTACAAATATATATATATATATATATATATATTTTGCGTTGGGATACGTCACCCGATTAATTTGTTGTTAGCAAACAGGTTGGCAAACTACGAGCGGATGCTGGCTGAAGCAAATAAAAGAGCCTCCATTTATTAAGCCGGCAATAAAATAGCGCCCCTTCGTTCTTCGTTTCTCCGCGATCCTTCCCTTTCGTCTTTCTCACTTGCTCTCCCGGGTTCCCGTGGGTGGAACAACGTCGAGGAAGAAGGAGGGTTATACGGAGCAGGGGCAGGTTGTACGGTCGGAGAACCGGGACTGATTTATGCGAAAATCGAGGGACCCTCAGCCCCAGGATCCGTCCGTGGACCGGAGGTGCACTGCGTGGAAGTAATGTCCCGCCACACAACGGCGAGGCGAGTTAATCCACCTGAAAATCTGTCGGGAAGCCACGAGGAAGTATCCTGACGAGAGCCGAGTTATGTCTAGACTCTCCCGAGGGGATCTCTATAAATAGAACGATTAGCCGCGATTCTGATTTATCGGTATCTCCCTTTTAAATCGTCACAGCTCGTACTCAACATTCAAAATATCGCGCTCAAATCGCCCACGACTAAATCCATCCCTAAGTACCTCGATTCGTGAATCTGAACTCTAATGGATTACAATATTAATAAAAATTGGCTTAATTTTAGAAGGATCCTAAACACCGTCCTGTTTAATCGATAAAACATCATTTTTGCGCATCCTTTCCTTTTTATTGGTTAAATAGAATGATAAATGCCGATTTTATGTTAAGAAACTTTTTTTTTATTTTTAACATAAAATCGGTAGGTCCGCATTTTGTTTCTATATGTACTTTAATCGTGGAAAAGCATATATTATTCTATTGAATCAATAAAAAGAAAAAAGTGTGCAAAAATAATGTTTTATTAATTAAACAAGACGACGTTTAGAATTCCCTTAAACTATAGTTTAAATGGGAAATTCCTCATTAAATTATGGTTAAAATATTAGTTATCATAAAGAGCTATTTAGACATGGTAACCAAATTTCAGGTGTAATAATAGAGACATCTAAAATTTAGCTATGGTAGCTGATATTTTTGTTCCATGTGTGATCACGCAAAAACTATGTAGAGAACTGTCAGAGAACCAATTCACTCTGAAATATATTAGATTGCACACATAAACACACACACACACACATGTCACTCAAAAATCTATTTAACCCACGTCCCAATTGTGCGATTACATAATTGTATTCCAAAACCATTTTTCCAGAACGAAAGTGCGTGTCTTATCACGAATTCGAGGTCTCGCAGCATCACGGGATCCAACCAGGAAACGACTTCATCTCGAGAGCGATCCGAGAGAGGGTATAGTTTCGTGCAAGCAGCAGGGAAATAATGAGGGCAAAGAGGGACTGGGAGGATATCATTTCCAATGGGTGGTTACTATATATAGGTTCCATCGCTTCGGGAGGCCACCACGTCTCTCCCCGGCTTACACCAACCAACGGGGGCACCATGGAAACGACGCGACTCGGGGTCCCATGCTGCGTTAGGAAGCATATATCGTCCGCTATCTAAATAATTATCGCGGCCATTACCATCACGTGGCGTTGTCCGGTGGAACCAACGACGCGACGTAGCGCCCCACGCCGTATTACGGCCAGAGATATTATGTATAGGTATATAAGTGTGTGTGCGTGTGTGTGTGTGTATCGAAACGGCCGGGCTACTGTGTACAAACATGAATATGATGCACCTACCCTGCTGTTCGGTGATACCTCGTGGCCGGGAGGCGAGAAAGGGAGAGAAACAGTTTGGCCGGAGAGAGAGAAGAGGAGAGGACGCGCTTTCTTCAACAGCGATTTTTCAACTTCAGCCAACAGCCACCAGACGAAACCTCTAGCGGCTTTATTGATCACGGCCACTTATACCCGACATGTGTCGCGATACTTATCGTGCGTCGTGTATGTACACATATCCATGTCCGGTCATCGCTGATGTGCACTCTCGACTACCAGAGGGTGTTTTTGAATGTAGCTCCCGGGACGCAAAGTAGGGGTTCGTTATTTTTTCGCGAGAGAGATCGAAAGATTACTTCGCAGATTCTCTTCTCAGATCGTACAATCTTTTTTTTTCTTAGTATTTTCTATATTATATTACTTGTCTTAAAAAGATTTTTCATTGAAATTGACAGCTCCGGGTGAAGTTAGCCCCCCAATATTAGAATTTATTAAATTTTTTTTACATGATTTGATTGCATATATTTGCACATTTCTTATTTTTATTTGCACACTTCTAGTACAAACGTTATTTAAAAAAACTTGAAGGGGTTGGGGCAAATTTATATTAGCCCCCCATTTTGTACAAAATTGAATTTTAATTAACCTAATCTATAGATTTTTGTTTGCACATTTTAAAACAATTTTGCAAACGAAAATCTATCGATTAGGTTAATTAAAAACCAATTTTGCACAAAATGGGGGGTTAATGTGAATTTGGCCCCCCAAAAGTTTTTTTTAATAACTTGTGTGCCAGAGGTGTGCAAACAAAAATAAAACACATTTCAAAACAATTTTTGCAAACAAAAATCTATCGATTAGGTTAATTAAAAACCAATTTTGCACAAAATGGGGGGTTAATGTGAACTTAATCCCCCCAAAATTTTTTTTAATAACTTGTGTGCCAGATGTGTGCAAACAAAAATAAAACGCATTTCAAAACAATTTTGCAAACGAAAATCTATCGATTAGATTAATTAAAAACCAATTTTGCACAAAATGGGGGGTTCATGTGAATTTGGCCCCCCAAAATTTTTTTTAATAACTTGTGTGCCAGAGGTGTGCAAACAAAAATAAAACACATTTCAAAACAATTTTTGCAAACAAAAATCTATCGATTAGGTTAATTAAAAACCAATTTTGCACAAAATGGGGGGCTAATGTGAATTTGGCCCCCCAAAAGTATTTTTTGAATAACTTTCGTACTAGAGATGTGCAAATAAAGATAAAAAAAATGTACAATGTGCAATCGAATCATGTAAAAAAAATTAATAAATTCTAATATTGGGGGGCTAACTTTATCGGACTGAAATTGATGATTTATTCCTGCTCGATATCGCGTCCCTCTGCGACACACATCAAACTTTAGTCTCTCGAAATCGCAAAGAGTGGCGCTCAAAGGAAGCTACAACGGGATGCAAATTGAAGAGAGCGATCGTACAGAATAATCTCGTTACCGGAGATATTACCGGCAGCAAACGATGTCATACTAGGTAAGAGAAAGAGGTCAAAAAGAGGATGACGGCGAGAGCCCGAGGGCGAGCGCGTTTAAGAACGCGCTTCTGCGAGAGAGAAAGACCCGCTGTACACCAGGGTAGCGGAGGTTCTCCCTCTCTCTGAGCTCGAGGGTAAAGGCACCGCCAATTAGCTCGAAATAATGAACGCATTTCGGCGTCTTTTGTTTTGCTTCCGTTCGCCGCCTCCTAGCTAGCTAACCCGGAGCTCGCCCGGAGCGAGAGAACGTGGCATCACAATGGAAGGGAAAGGAAGAGAGAGAGGGAGACTCCTGTGTTTCAGAAATTTACCGACGACGACAACCACGACGACGACGACGACGACGACGACGACGAGAAACATTACAGTTACCTGCGTCGACCCGGGTATAAAACGTGCTCTTCCACTACACCGATTCTTCGGGAGCTAAATTATTATTCCGCGAGTACACACAGCGAGCTCTCTCTCTCTCTCTTTCTCTCGCGGAAGATTTTTGACTATTCAAGTCTCGCGCAGAATGATGATGAAGGGATGTTCTAACGAAGAAACAAGACCCGCGCGGAATTACCGCGGGATATTAAACATGCGGTGAAAACGGAAAAATGTTAGGGGTTACAACGTTAATGTCAAGATATGTCGACTACCGTTACGCGCTTTTACATTCGCAAGTCGTAAAAGAGCGTACAAGTTTGTATCAAAACATCTTTCGCCCGACATCTTGAGACCAAATTTTATACTTTTTCTGGAGATTTATAAGTTTTATTCTTGTGTGCGATTTTTCTTTCATCTTCCATCTAAACATTTTCAATCTAACACATCTGTTGTGATATTCTAAATATTTCTTTGTTAAAATTAATGTTTTTGTTAAAATTACTTACATATATATAATAGTTTTTTCAAGATCTCTTCTTTTAAACCTTTAATTAGGAAACTGTTATTTGAAATACAAAATAGGAGCATCATTTTTCTATAAATTACATCTATCAAAATCCTTTAGCATCCACATACAAATATGAAAAAATTGAGGTTGAAAATAGAAACATTACGAGACGAAATTTTATACTTTCTCTATGGATTGATATTTTTTACTTTCAATTGCGTATGTAAAATTTTCCTTCTATTTTTCCATCTCAAAATGTTCAATCTACATTTACTTTGATATTCTAAGCAGTTAGATCTATTTTCTCGAATTATTTAATATACATAAAATTTTTCTGAGCGCTCTTTTTTTTAAATTTTTAATTAGGAAACCGTTCATTATTAAGATATACTATGGTAGCTCATTTTTATGTAAAATAATTTTTTACAATTAATTATATATATGATTCTATCAAAATCCTCCAGCATCTACCTAAAAATATGAAAAAAATTGAGACTGAAAATAGGAATAAAATTTCAACTCGCCCTGATATTGAAGCAAATAGTCCTTTGAACCCCCGTTCGAACTAAAGAGGTATCATTTTACGAAAAATATGTGAGTACAATTTTCAATCACTTCAAACTATGGTAGCTCATTTTTATGTAAAATAATTTTTTACAATTAATTATATATATGATTCTATCAAAATCCTCCAGCATCTACCTAAAAATATGAAAAAAATTGAGACTGAAAATAGGAATAAAATTTCAACTCGCCCTGATATTGAAGCAAATAGTCCTTTGAACCCCCGTTCGAACTAAAGAGGTATCATTTTACGAAAAATACGTGAGCACAATTTTCAATCACTTGAAAGACGTGAAAACTAATTCCGGTTGAAATAATCCTCCGGCTAATCCGCGTTGCATTCGCAGAGGCGGAAGAAAGGAAGCAAGAGAGAAAGAGAACCGGAACGTAGCGAGATCTTTCGAGCGGGCAAAAAGCGAGCGGCTCGATCGAGTGAGAACGATTCAATCAGGAGCCACATAAATCTCTCCGTGGAGAGAGGATCCCTTCTTTCTTTCCACGATCCACCGACCAAGAGGCGCGTTGTTCCTCATTCCTCTCGTCCTCTTCCCGCCCGATCTCGTTCTCCATGCCACGAATCTCTCCCGAGCCGTGGTATTAATTATGCGCCGTATGCGCTCGCGGGCATTCCGCAGCCGGTACCAGTATTTGCGCCATTGTTAATCCGCGTTCTACCTCTCTCTTTCTCTCCCAGCCCTACAGTTTCGTTTGCTCCCTTGTTTCACCCTCCCTCTCGCAACCCCCTCTTTCCGTCGACACGTCTTTTCTTTTTGTACCGCGTTTCTTTTTAGGCGCACTTTGACGCAACTCGAGCTTTCCTAACTATTCGACATCGTCGTCATCGTCTCTTCTCGTCGCGAGCCAATTTTTCGCCGCCGGCGAACTGTTTTGCGCCGAAAGAGTCGAGTCTTTCAGGATATCGAAGAGCCCGAAGGACGAGAAGGTTCTACGGGATGTATTTAAATAAGTGCGAAAAATTTTAGATGATTCTCTGTTGAAAATTAAGGGAGTTACATTTTTCTAAAGAGAGAGGTGAACATTGTTTTCATTTAAAAAAAAATATTAATAAATATCATTTTTATTAGCGGAAAATATTCAAGTTTCATTTTTTTTAATGTGAAATTTGAGAAAAAAATAAAAACTTAATTGAGAGTATATGTTTATATAAGAAAACCCCCTTATAATTTTCGACAAAGAATTATCTCCTAAAATTTGTCGCACTTATTTAGATACACTCTGTACATATATTTTTTAGTAATATTGCAAATTGCAGTTTGACAAAAAGAATCATTTTGTACAATTCTTTTACGTTAAGTACAATTTTGATTTTGAAATTGCTCCATTACGTCATAATTTTGAGAAACTTGTTGAAGTTGTAAAATTGAATTATTCTAATGTGTATTTTTATATATTATATTTAGCTACATTGGATAAATCTTGTTGTAATTAAAGTTAAGTATGTTAGGCCTTTCAATTCTTGAATTTATTACATCAATTATGGTTAATAAGATAGTCATGGTTATAAATATAGGGAAAAGTTATGAGTTCTTAAATAATTTTCTATTATATTTATTAACACTAAATGTTTTTTAAGTCGTTGAAAAAAATCATGATTCTGCTCTAATAAAATTAATAAACTCAAAATAACTGAATTAATATATGGATGTCAAGATTAAAAAACGTTCAAATTTTTGCAAGAACGTATACATACATGTAAAATTTTATGTGTACATTTTGAATATGTTAAATTTTAATATGAAATAGGTATTTAATGATCTATAAAAATTCTTTATAATTTAAATAATAATTAAAAACCATTTAATAGATCTTCAATATTTTAATTTACAATTTTTTCGATATTCAATCATAAATAATCATAAATATTATTGTTTCAACCATAAATATCCAGTTAATCAATATTACAATTTTTTGTAGAAACTTCTGAAAATCCTGGCAATAAATGCATAACTTTGACTGCAACCAAATTTCTTCAACACTCACACCTGTCAAAATTATGAATCATACAACAATTTTGGAGTTAGGATTGCTCTCAACATCAGGAAAACTGAGAAGTAATGACTCTTTTTCTATATATTATTCAAAAAACTTATTTTTCATTAAACTATGCTAAGCGACGAAAAGACTTGAACATGTTTCAATTCAAAACTCGTGACGTCATCTTCCTTGCTCAGACTTCTAAAATAATCTCGCACGCGGAATGTGTCGGCGTGCTTTCGTAACCCGGTAGTTATGTTTCTACTCTCTTCGCACAATTTTCCGGAGAGAAGGAATTCGGATTCCTCGATATATTCCTCGCAGTTTCGATAAATTACGAACGCGACGTCCTCGATCTGACACACGGGATCACAAATAACGTGTTCTCTTTGAAGACGACGCGTCTTTTTTTTTTTCCGGACGATCGGAAGACGACGAGATGACTTTGGCTCTACGTCAGTGGCTCTATAACGGACTCGAAAATTCCATCTCTCCCATCTCTCATCATGTTCCCGACGAAAGCGCCGCGGCAAAGATATACATGTTTCTGCTTGAATATAATCAACGTCAAGGGTGCGGGTCCTTAGTACATCACTGCCGCGTACAATTATGTCAGCGATGACGCGAGGAGGAAAAGACGGGAGGATCCTCAAACGGGACGCGAGGCATTAAAGTGTCAGCGGCTGGAGTTCATTTAAATCCCGAGATATACATACACCACGTGGTCGTTTCTTTCTTATGACCTCGCGACGGTTTTAAAACCACCCCAAGGGCTTGATATTGGTTTTTTCGCCTCATTCTCTGCGCGACCGGATGGAACGGGAAGAAAATTTAGCGCCTTTATGCAAATCACACCCTTCTGTCAATAAATGTCAATAACTTGTTTTTAAATTTCTGTCTAGTTATTTTGAATATTTTGGAAGAAAGTGAATATTTGGAAGTCCAAACCTTATCTTACCCTTCTGTCAATGCATAATATTTCATCTTTCCATCAATATGTAAGCATTCGGGTATCAACCACGTGGTTTTGACACATTGCACTGTTGCACAATTTTTTTTGTAGCAGCCGCTGGACATCGAACATTGTTATATTTTAGGTTTTTGAATATAAAGGCCCTTTAGTATTTTATTTTGAATACAGAAAAGTTCCGAGATATTTTTAACATTTAAATATTGACAAAATCAGGTATGAAAAGAACTAATAAAAGCCAGATGCAACAAATTTGTTTTTAAATTCTTCTCTAATTATTTTAGATTTTTGGGAAATAAATTAATCCATTTTATACCTGATTTTAAATTAAAATGTCAAGTAGTAACAAAGAGCTATTTGGTATTGTGTTGGGAAATCTCCTAAAATACAATGAAAATCAGGATGTCTGATGCCTAGCAAATGTTATAAAAAAATTGTTGTAATGCAATGCGTCAAAAAACACAAAATTGGTATCCATAAAAAATGATGCATTGACAGAAGGGTCACCCAAACACACTTTTACGAGATAAAAATTCATATAAAATAATATAAAAAGATATATACATTATTTATGCGCATGGATGATAAATGTTATTTGAACAGGCTGAAATTCAGTATATAATATCCATGATAGAATATCTCGTAATTCCGGACATTACACCGACGCGCCGTCGGAAAACATCCTCCGAACATCATAATCGTCAGCGGCAGAGATTCTCATAAAAAAAGAGAGAGAGAGAAAAAAAGTCGGGGCGTTTTCCCGTCCTCGTGACGACTGTTGTTGTAACTAGCGGGCACTCGTGCGGTGCCCCGTTAATTTACAACGGCGTTACCGAGTGGGAAGCATATCCAGTGGCACTTTTTCAGGGATGATTGATTCAATTGCATCCGCGTGCCGGCGCAGCGTGTGCATGCACAGGGCTCGCTCTCCCGTTCGAGGGCCCTGCTAACCTCGTTATTATTATATTTCCACCCGCGCGCGGCTCTGCGCTCCGTGTTTTTCGGCGGCGGCGCTCTGTATAAACCGCCGCCGTTTAAACAAATGGTACTTTTAAACCGATATATTATGCCCGACGTCTCGCTCGCCCTTTTCGCGTCGCGTCCGTCCTCTTCGCTGCGCGCATTCGCTGCTGCTGCATTCGTCCAGTTTCCCGGGAGTGATAAACTGCCGAGAGTGCACGCGGTTGACTGATTCCCCGAGTGCGAGAGAAGAGAGCCAGAAGAGAGATCGGAGGTGTAAAGGGTAGGAGGACCGCACACAAAATGTCACGCGGGTGCGAGTGAATGTTTTGACAGCGAGTCGCGCTAATCGGTCTTTCCACTTTGGTCTGATGTACGGGCTCGGCTGCGCGTCTCCCCGGTGATTTCTAATTACCCGGTAGAAAAGGGGGACCGCATAGCGCGCGTTCCCTCGCTAAGTCTTACTTGACGTTTGAAAAGGAGTCAGCTGATCGTCGCGAACAAATGTGCGGTCTCTTTCGTTTCGAGTCGCCGCGACGTTTCAGATAAATGGATCTCGTCCCGACAATGTGGGCGACGATTATTATAGCGCCGCAGGAATGTATGCGGAAAATGCAGCGATTTTCGGAGAGAGTGCGAAGGTGTGCTGGAATAATATTATAAGGAACACGTGTTCGCTGTTCGACGCGAAGGAAAATATGTCGGCGCGTTTGCGCTGTAAAATATATTATTTTATATATATATATATATATATATATATATATTTTAGAAGCAACAGTCTCGCGTTGATACAGATTCATTTAGCGCGCCTGGTAACGCTGTATAAATATTATATCAGCATTTTCGTTTCCCCCTGAATCCTGAACCCTTTCATTCTACGGAAACTACATTCACTATGTTATTGTATTATCCTTTCACAACGTCGCGATTTAACCGAGAGTTCTTGTAAATTAATTCTTGTAATTAATTCCTCTTCAAGATTGACAGGAATTATATAAATAAAATAAAATAAAATAAACACAATTTGTTTTTCAGCAAGTAAAATTGCCAAAGGCAAAAGAGGCCTCTCCGTCATTCCAGACGTATTTTTCATCAAGGAATTCGACCGTCGCACAGGGATATATTTCGAATTCTCGCCGCGATGGGTGACGAGAGGATTATGCGTTTGTTTGCGAATCATCGTGGCAATAATACGTAAAAAAAAAAAAAAAAAAAAAAAAAAAAAAAAATCAGAAGAAGCCAGGCACGAGGGAAAGGAGAGAGAGAGAGAGGAGTGAAAGAGACAGGCTAGAATGTCGCAAGAAGAATGTTGAGCCCGGAACAGCGACGAGACACGCGGTGCGACACGTGTAGGTTGAAGAAGCAAAATATATAGAGATATCCGAAAGCACGCGCGTATATGCTCTCTCGCGCGACGATCTTCTTCTTCTTCTTCTTCTTCGCCGTCGCGAAGTTTGCCCGCCTCGGTTCACCAGCTGCGCGACTCTCGTCAACGCGACGGCAGCGGCCCACCCTCGGCGCCCGTCGGCATTCTCCCCGTAAAAGACAAAAAAATAAATAAAAACCGCTCGCCCTCTCGCGCACATAATGGCCCGCTCCTGACCGTTCTTCTTCGTACAGAATCTTTTTTTTTTCCTCTTTGACCGGACGAGGTCGCGCGCGCGACCAGAGCGAAGCGAGCCTGAGAGAGGCTTCTTCCGTCGCGAATGTACCTTCGCTGGTTTCCGCCTACGAACGAAATTCCTGTCTCCGAGTCAGCTTTGCGCTCGTGGGTCAATATGGTTTCTTATGTTAGTGGAACATCTGAACTTCCTGTCAATGAACGGATGCCAGGATATCCAAAGCAACTTCAAATGTCAAAAATATGTGAAACTTTTCTTCACCCGAGATAAAGACCTTAAGGGGATCCTAAACGCCGTCCTCCTTTGCCGAGGAAACATCATTTTTTCGTTTTATTGGTTGAATAGAATAATAAATGCTTTTTCACGATTAAAGTATATATAAAGAAACAATTTATGTTAAAAACAAAAAATAATTTCTGTTTTTGTTTTAAAATCTCCTTAAAGTACTCAGAAACTTCCTAAAATGACGAAACAGTATGTTCGATGCCCAGCAGTTGCTATAAAAAAATTGTCGCAGTGCAATGTGTCGAAAATATATATATATATATACCTGGATATCCATACAGTATAATGAAAAAGTAAACAATTCTGTATTGACAGAAGAATTAAATAAGACCGATATGGTCTCGATTTAACAATTTAACATTCAGTTGGAGTTTGTACTCTTAAATTGCTCGACTACAACTTCGTTTCTCCAAAACCTGGGAATAACTGTAAAAGATGGGAGAGCGATTGAGATAAACGCGAGTTCTCCAATGATGCAATTAGTATTTGGATACCTATACACTAATGAAAAGGTAAACAATTCTACATTGACAGAAGAATTAAATAAGACTGATATGGTGTAGATTTAATAATTTTACATTCAGTTGGAGTTTGTATTCTTAAATTGCTCGAACATACAACTTAATTTCTCCGAAACCTGGAAATAACTGTAAAACATGGGAGAACGATTGAGATAAACGTGATTCCTCCAATGATGCAATTGGTGCCTGGATATCCATATACTGATGAAAAGGTGAACAAATCTGCATTAACAGAAGGGTTAAATAAGACCAATTCAGTTGGAGTTTGTACTCGTAAATTGCTCGACTACAATATCATTTTTCCGAAACCTGGGAATAACTGTAAAAGACGGGAGAGCGATTGATATAAACGCGACTCCTCCAATAATGGATACCATATACTGATGAAAAGATAAACAATTTTGCAAATTTTGTATTAACAGAAGAGTTAAACCCGATATAGTCTAGATTTAATAAATTGACATTCAGTTGGAGTTTGTACTCTTAAACCGCTCGACTACAACTTCGTTTCTTTGAAACCTGGGAATAACTGTAAAAGGCGGGAGAGCGATTGAGATAAACGCGACTCCACCAATGATGGATACCGAGAGGTATCTATTTCTCAACACTCGTATAAGCTAAGCGAGCGGGCGGGCAAGTCGAAGGGTGCGTTATAGAGAAGCGTCGAGGCGCGGGATCGCTAATTGGGTGGTACCGGGAGAAAGAGAAGACCCGAGAGAGATAGAGAGGGAACACACACACTCTCTCTATGGCCCTCGACGTTTTTGTCCGCGCCACCTCGGCGGCGGCAGGAAAAGAGGGTCGCGGTTGGTCGGAGTAGTTCATCACCGAGTGAATTGGCGGTGTAGCGGTCATAGCGTGAATCCCGGTCGTTCCATCACTGCTAAGAGGCCTCGGTGTGTTCCTCGTCTAAGCTCGCGTCGCTCCCTTCGTCCTACGATCGTCCATCGTCGTCGTCTCTCCTTCTCTCTCTCTTTCTCTCTTATTTTCTCTAGACAGGGCAACCCCCTTTTCCTGCCTGTCGACTTTCCAAAAAGAAGAAGGCGGCCTCCGCGCATATAGACGCGAGAGGACAGAGTGCTTAATGGCGACGATTACTCAACGGATCGAATGGGCTGCGAGCCACGACCACCTCGCGTAACGAAATACCAAAATAACGTCACCAATAAATATACCAGGCGCGATGTCGCAGTCCAGAATTAACCGGCGGCCCGCGCTCGGGCAAATCCATCATGTTTACGCGTCGAATTTTGATTTTCGGGACAATCCCATCCCGGTAATTCGGTGTCGTGTGACCAACCACGGCCGAAACACGAGAAAAACTTGCAACAAAACGTCTCGGGAATAGCCGCGCCGTAGATTATCGAAAGGAGATTAATGATCGCCGGTGGAGTGTTATCGTTAGAGAAGCGAAGCTTGATCGCTCTGGGCAATTTGTTTGTCGGGAGAGAGACAAGACAGAGTCGCGCGCGAACTGAGGACGACTATCAGAGAGACGACGAGAGAACGAGATGGCATGCCGGCTCGCGAGAGCGCATAAATTACCCGGGCCATGCAAGAGAGAAAGAGCGAGATGGTGAGTTATTTGCGTGTGACTGACGGAACGCGCCAGCTGAGGAAAGGCATCGAGGGTAAATAGCCCGCACACGCGTTCCACGACGTCTCGCGTTTTCGTCTTCGTACTTGAGAGAGAGAGAGGAGTAAATGGAGCGTCCCCTTGTGTGATTCCGTAATACTTTGGGACAATATTCGTGTTCGAAAGAGAAGGTTCTCGCACGCGACTGGATTGACAGCTGTGCGGCAGATTCCGCATTTGATATACACTTTCCTGGTAGAGTACCGTTCCGTACAGATGGGCGGTATAATGAGGGGTTCCACGCGATACCTCTTCATTGGGCTAAGTATTTTTGGCAGGTCCGAGATGTATCTTTAAGGAATTGCGGTGTCATTACGCGATACTTGCGGCGAAAAGCATTTTTTTTTTTAATGGAGGTGATGGCGTCTGCGAAATAAATGCCACGCATTTGACGAGAGAAGTAAAAACATATTAAGGGGACTTTTAATCGTCTTGTTTTACCGATAAAACGATCATTTTTCTGCATCCTTTTCTTTTTATTGATTGAATGGAATGATAAATGCTTTTCTACGATTAAGGCTCCTTGCTCCTCGCTAACGCGGCCATGTTAAATTATTGTGATGTCAGAGGCAGGAAAATACACATTTGAAAATTTTTGCGCGCCATTTTTAGATAAAAAAATATTTTAACTTTTATATTCCAAAAATGATTTTTTTGACAGTCAATCAACAACCATAAAATAATTGAAACATCAGAATTTGTCATGTGGAATGACTGTGCATTTGCAAGGCTATATACGGATCAGGCCTCATGTCACAGTCATTTTACAGTTTTGATTGATTATAAAGGAAAAATGTTAGTTTTCGGAATATTAAAAAAATTGTGCTACAACCATCTAGAATTGCGTTTCATTGAAATATCTTTTTATTTAAAAATGGCACGTAAACATTTTCAGCGTGTATATTTTCTCGCCTCTGACGTCACAATTTAACATGGACGGCGAGAAACAAGAAGCCTTAAAGTACATTTAGAAACAAAATTGGAACCTATCGATTTTAAAAACAAAAAAATTAAAAAATTCACTTTCCTGATGATCCTTTTTATATACATTAATTCTGCATAGTCAATAAAAAGTTAAATGAACATAATATTTATCGATAAAACATACATAGTCAGCATCCCTTTAATACGGCAGACAGGAGAGAAAGAAGTGTTATTATGACGAT
The DNA here is from genome assembly GCF_048542155.1 of Nylanderia fulva. Classification (NCBI taxonomy): domain Eukaryota; kingdom Metazoa; phylum Arthropoda; class Insecta; order Hymenoptera; family Formicidae; genus Nylanderia; species Nylanderia fulva. Next base: position 918,097 of record NW_028190521.1, on the reverse strand, counting down.
TTGCCGTGTAAGAGAGCAGAATGATAAGCGAAGTAGATGCCTAGGAATAGACAAAGAGCCTTTTTTCGCTAGTTCCTCATCGCGCAGAAATATACGCCAACCTGTTCGTAAGTTAATGGCGCCATTAATTAGCTTCGTTTCGTTAAAGCGAGGCGCGGAATCTTGTCGTTGCGCGGGGGAGAATTAAGTGAAATAATTAGACAAATTAGGACAGGCGGCAAGGGTGGCTGGCTGAAGGAATCATTTATCATTAAGATCCGCTATTAATTCCTCGTTAATTCCTCCTTTCCTCGTCAAGCAAGATAAACGAGTGGCTCGAAGGTCTCGTAACTTCGGCTCGCGGGCTCTTCTGCGAGAGACACCGGGACCAGGAGGAGGACCGGAGGAGAGTGAGCAAGCAAGAAGAAGAAGAACAGAAAAAAAAGGAAGAGGAAGGAGTGAGGACTCCGTTAGGCGAGATACGAGTCCGATAGAGCGGCGATTGCATATATCGCCCGTACAAAGAGAACTCTCTCGCGACGTCTCGCACTGACGAGCGTATAATAAATCAGTTAGAGAATCCGTATGAAGTAACGATGTGAATCTACAAGAGATGGACGCGATTAGACGCGGCAGGAACGTTTAACGTGCTGGAGGAAGAAGAGCGAGGAGAAAAGGAGGAAAAAAATGGTGGCGTTAAAAGAGCGGGAAGGAGAACGGAAATATACGCGGGCGATTATTATGCTACCGATACCACAAGTGAGAGCTGTTTGTCTTGAGCTTTCGAGGAGAAAAGCGAACCCCTTCTCGAAACACATCCTCGAGTGGCTCTCGACGGGAAGCCCGGATGCTTCTTCTTCTCCTTCGGACGGCGAGGACCATCGTCATATCGTACATCTCTCAAGAGCTCGTGTGGCTACTCTCTCTCTCTTTCTCTTTTTCTCCGAGAGAGACCTTGATGTTTTGCCGGTTCCCCTTCAGGATTTCTCTCGCGGAAAAAAGAGCAACGTTAGCCCTCGGTATACACTGCATGCATGGCCTTTCAAGGATTTCCATACGAGCCCTCCTCGCGACGACAACATTGAAGCGAAGTAGCCGTCGAGGAGCCAAAAGTGTCCGTGCAAAAGCGCCGCTCGATTAAGTATTTATTATGATGCGTACACTCGACGCTTGTCAAAGTTAAACCCCGCGAATTAGCCTGCGCTGCGTGTATTGACTGTGTTGCTCCTTCATTCATTCATTTCAAACTTCCTCTTACGGATATTGTTTCAGAGAAATTTTGCCGATCGCGCGATTTTAACTTGACCCAATTTTTCTCCTACTTTTCACCTCAATTTTCAGTCCGCTTTAATATTTTATAAACAGTCAGGTATATATCGATTTTTTACATCTACAGTTTTGCCGAAAGACCTTCTCGAGTCCTCAAGTAGAAAATTATTCTTTTACTGCTGGGGTACAAAATAGAACCAATTCTACATTTAATTGAATATATACTTTTATATTTAATATTTGTATATTTAATATACTTAATATATATTTAAATATATTTATGGTAATAATAATTTATAAAATAATTTAAATATACTATTCAATATAAAATAATATATTTAAATACATTTTATATATCAAACCTATCGAAATTCTTTAGAATGCTTGAAAAATATATTTGATATATTTAAAATATAGAATACATATTGAATAATTAAATATAATTAAATACATATTCAGAAAATACAGAACAGGTTCTTAGAGAGTCTCTATCAAATAAGATCTAATATATTTAATATATATTAAATTTCGCGAAATTTTCCCTTTGAAAACCATAGTATATGAAGTTGAAAAATGCGAGGGAAATTTGGACTCGGATCGGCTAGTTTGCTTTCCAAACATGTTACAAGCGCACCGTATCGCCTCCAATTATCCGGTGAAAGCTCCCGAATGTCGCGCTATCAACGCGCGGATGACGTGTAGGAGAGGAACCCGTCCCGTGGTAAGTTAGGGTGACATTCTTGATGTGGCGAAACTAACCGATGCACGGCTCGTTGCCGCTGTCACCGCAGCACTATCTCACTCGTTCTCGTCCTCGCGTTCACAAACGTCCCCTCGTGCACCCACGCGGCCCCGTATGTTTGGATAGACGTATATATCGGTCCGGAGCCCGGTAAGGGCCCTATACGCGCGCCGTCCCTCATAAGGCACCGAGAGTATTTATTAAACGTGGCCGCCGCGCCGACAGTCATGACGTGGAGGATCACGTTTATTTGTTTCCAGGGCGAGGCAAGAGAAAACGAGAGTCGCTGAGATATCTATACTCTCTGTCTCGGTAGAGTTCGTCGTTCGAGATCTTTTATATCAATAACAGACCTTTCGGTAATAATAAGAGTATGTGAATTTTAATACTAATTTTTTATTATTTTTTAGAATTTTAAAGAAGGAACTAGTTTATTTTTGCAGTTCTTTAACTATTTTTTTTCAATTTTAAATGTTACTCGTGCATAAAAGACGATTTTTTATATAACTCGAAGTTGATAGTTTTGACAGATATAATATCTATATTTTTTAAAAATATTTTTTGGTTAATAAATTATTTGTAAATACAAAAAGAGAGCAATTATATATATTAGGAAATATGTTTCAATGATCATGATCAGTGTTGTATATACACAGTGTATTTAAAAAATGCGATAAATTTTAGGAGATGATTCTTTATCAAAAATTACGGGAAGTTTTTTATATACAAATTAAAAAAATGAAACTTGGTTCTGTTTCATTTTTTTTAATTTGTCTGAAATTTAAGAAAAAAAATAACTCAATTTTTACCTCCCTCTTTAGAAAAGTGTAATTCCTCAGGAAGAGATATAAGAGTATATGTTTATATAAAAAGACTCCCCTTAATTTTCGACAAAAAATTTTAGGAGAATCATTTCCTAAAATTTTTGCTGCATTCTGCAATATATTATCGAGTTTCAAAATTGTTTTTTCTCATGGGAAGTAAAAACAGAGATTCTTGAAAGAATACAAATATATAGGATGTATTTAAATAAGTGCAAAAAATTTTAGGAAATGATTCTCCTAAAATTTTTTGCACTTATTTAAATACATCCTATATATTTGTATTCTTTCAAGAATCTCTGTTTTTACTTCCCATGAGAAAAAACAATTTTAAAACCCGATAATATATTGCAGAATGCAGCGATTCTTACAGATCTCTTTCCATTTAAAATATCTTTTATATTATCGCATTTCTAAATTTTTTGTTAGGATTTTATTTTTTGCTCTATTTCTTTTGCGAGATAAAATAAAAAATGACTAAATAAATAAAAGTATATATTGTGTCTAAAAATATTTAAAGTCTTTAGATACACGTTTCATTTACAGATCTTTTTCCATCCAAAATATTTTTTATATCGTTGCATTCATATTAATTTTCTGCTAATTTTTTTCTTCCTTCCATTTTTTTTCTTGCGAGATGTAATAAAATAAAATAAAATAAATAAAAATAAATTGTGTCTAAAGTCTAAAGACGCTTAAAGTCTTCCTAGAAAACGGTTCGATCATTTGCGAAATAATCTGACTTGGAAGAGAGAAACGGAAGCGCGATGGATTTACAAACGTCTGATGTTCGTTCCAGCGATATCCTAGAGTGAGATGTATCTAAAAGAATGGCAGTATATCGAGATTGTTACGTATTGTTTTTTTACGATGGTGCGAGGGAAGAGTCGTTACTAGCGTTTGATCGCTCCTCCAATCGCGCTGCTGGCCATTCCGGAAATTAGTTTTCGCCGGATATTTTCCGCGAAGCGCCTGTGTATCCTTTTGCATATCTATCAATCCACCATCGTTATCGGCGACAGTTAATCTGCGCCGGAGGCAACGAGATCTCGCGTCCATCGAGCGAGAAACAAACGTACCGTGTCGCAAGCAGTGCGGAAATACATACGTACGATCTGATCTGGCCGAGTTTTGTCGAATCCTCTTCTCTAGAGACGCAATCAATTTTATTTATTACTAAAAGAAAAATGTAGGCCAACTAAACGAGCTCAATTAATTAGGTGTTATTCATTTTTTTTTATTACTCTTTACTATTCTTTATTATTCTGAATTATACATGCGAATTATATGAATAATAAAGAAATTTTCTTATTAACACCTAATTAATTTAGCTCGTTTAGTTGGCCTACATTTTTCTTTTATTAATTTTTAATTTATTACATTTTTAATTTATTATATTTATTTAGGACGTACAAAAATTCTTCAACTAATTTTAAGAACAGCGATAGACTCATGAGGATACTTGCAAATTTATATACATATACGGGGTGTTAAATACAAAAATCATATATTTTAAGAGCAGATAGTATTGATCAGGAAGCAGATAGTATTGACAAGAAAAAAAAGCTGAATTAACGTGAGTCCTACAATTAATATTCTTGAAGATACACAGAGAGAATTTTCTTTTAGAATTTATCCTGAAAATCATGATAATAATGGGATAATATACTATTGGAAGAATTTTATAAGAGCTTCTCTGATTAATATTTATCATAATAAAAAATATTAATATCTACCACAATGAAATATAAAATATGTTCCATTAATTTTATTATATACATAGTAAAATTTACTATGTATGTACATATTAGTATTTTTTGTTGTGGTAAATATTAATCAGAGAAACTTTTATAAAATTCTTCCAATAGCACATTGTCCTACTATTATCATGATTTTCAAAGTAAATTCTAAAAGAAAATTCTCTCTGTGTACAAGCTCAAATATAGAAAGAGAGTCTGCATCTTCGAAGATATTAATTGTACTCATGTCAATCAGACTTTTTTCTTGCTTTGAGCCATAATACATAGAGAGAATTTTCTCTTAGAATTTACCATGAAAATCATGGTAATCGTGCGACAATATGGTATTGCAAGAATCTTATAAGAGTTTCTCTGATTAATATTTACTACAATAAAAATACTAATATATACATAGTAAATTTTAATAAAAATATTAATCAAAGAAACTCTTATAAGATCCTCCCAATACCACATTGTCGCACGATTACCATGATTTTCAAGGTAAATTTTAAGAAAAAAATTCTTTCCGTGTACCTTCTCTCAAAATATGTGACTTTTTTAACACTCTGCAAATTAATGACACCACTTGGATAATTTTCCTAGACTTATGGTGATATGTCAAATCCAGCGAGAAGGCGGATTTACGCCTACGATTTGCATGTAATTCCACGAGGATCGCATATATTCCAAGAAATGCGCAAATATATAGACTCTTCGTAAGCGCGCAAGCCTCGCCGAATTTATTTCTCGAAGTCTCTCGGGAGCCCATGACGTCAAATTACAGCGCGGCAGAAATCAGTGAAGAGAAGATGAAAGAGAGAGAGAGAGAGAGAGAGAGAGAGAGAGAGAGAGAGAGAGAGAGAGAGAGAGAGAGAGAGAGAGAGAAAGAGGCGTCCACCCTTACTCGATCGCCAGTTTGTCACGTGTCAGGGAAGTTGCCGAGGCGCTACAAACCCAGAAGGGGTTGCACCTGCCGTCACGTTGTCAAGGCTGGCCCGAGAAAGATAAACGGGTCGCCTTAAGTCGCCGCATTAATTACCAATTCCTGCCGGAGCGCTTCCCGACGTTTCGTTCAACCGGGCCGCGGAAAACGTTACCCGGCCAAGAAATGTTGAGTTCCCCTTCCTCATCCCGGCTCAATTTAACTCGATATAAATTTCCTTAGATACTCTCTCGCCGCGTGTGAAACGCACGAATGATCCCGCTAGGTCGTTTTCTTCCTCTCTTTCAATGTTCCCTATTCTATCCTCATTGCCCGGTGTTATTATTAGGGTCGTGCCCAGGGCCACAAATAATGTCTCCAGTCTGGTGAGTGACGGGAAAAGAGAGGAATCGCTTCGCGAGGAATGATCTCCCCGAGTTACAAGTCTTGTCGTTCTTCTCTTTTTCTCTCTCTGTCTCTCATTTTTTTATGGTTTTTGATCCGGTTTTCGACAATAGAGGGATATCCGAGTATGAATTGAAAAAAAGGGAAAAACAGATACGGCGCGCGATAAAGAAGAAACGGATATCGCTTGAGAATTTGGCCGAGTGACTAAAAATATGCGCGGTGGAATGTGAGCGAAGTGGAACGCAGTGCTGGGAAGATAAATCAAAGGCTTATTTTGTACAATAAATATATATATATATATATATTTGTACAAAATAAGCCTTTGATTATATATATATATATATATATATATATATATATATATATATATATATACATATGTAAATCTGACAATAAAAACACGATGTAACGTAATAAAGAAATATTAAAAAATAATATATATAAATATAATATAATATGCATATAGTATAATGTATAGTATAATATATAATACATTATATAATATTTAATAAACAATATATAATATATAATACATAATACATAATACATAATACATAATATAGAAGAGATAAGAGAAGAGAGAAGAGAAGAAGGAAGAGCGGAGAAGATATTAAGATCTAATATATAAGAGATATAGAAGGAGTATCATATATTAATATAGTAATATATAATAAGAATAACTAATTATAATATAAGAATTAGAGTATATAGATATACTAGCTATATAATATAATACATAATATAGTATAATATATAATATATAATATATAATATACAATATATGATATATATATAAATAATAATATATATATATATATATATATATATGTATATATTTTCTGTTCTCCTCCCCATCTTTAGAGCTCAAAGGCCCCTGGTGGTTAAAGTCAAATATTCACTTAAGGGTCAACATGAGAAGCGAAATTTGAAGTAGGTTCCGGCTCGCTTGAAAATTATAATACATTGGCTCGAGGGCCTTCGCTATCTGCGACAGAAAGTGCACCGCAGGAGGGTGCATTCGTTCCCACCGATCGTTGCGGGGCATCGCGGAAGACGGCGTCACGAAATTAATTGGATGCGCGTTATAAATCCGACAGTGTGCTCGTTCGACTTTCGGCCTTCCTCCTTCTCTCTTATCCGTTTTATTTTAAAATAAGCAAAATAACAATGACGATATTTTATCGGCGCGTTGTTGAATTTATAATTAATATCGAAAAATATCCTTTAAGGGGATCCTAATCGTCCTTGAGTTTCAGTTCTGTTTTATCGACAAAATGTGAGGTTAGATAAACTATAAATCTATTTATTGGCTATACGGATTGTTCTTTATCTGAAATAAATCTTTTTCCTGTACAAATTAAAGTATTAATATGACAATATTTTATCGGCGCGTTGTTGAATTTATAATTAATATCGAAAAATATGCTTTAAGGGGATTCTAATCGTCCTTGAGTTTCAGTCCTGTTTTATCGACAAAATGTGAGATTAGATAAACTATAAATCTATTTATTGGCTATACGGATTGTTCTTTACCTGAAATAAATCTTTTTCCTGTACAAATTAAAGTATTAATATTAACAAATTGCGCAGTGCTTTAATTTCGGGTAAAAAAACAATCGCTATAGCCAATAAATAGATTTATAGTTGAATCTAACCTCACATTTTGTCGATAAAACAGGACTAAAACTCAAGGATGTTTAGGATCCCCTTAAATCTTAAATTAGCAACGTTATAAGTGGATGACCGATGATCCATCTGCCGCTATTTTTACAATAAAAATTAATTTATACCAAGAGAAAAATTTAAATTGTCGAAAGAGAGAATGCAGCGCTCCTCTAATGACTCCGATTTAATCGATAAAATTATATCACCGGCTTATCGATCAGCTGCGCGTCCGCGCGAAGGAAAAAGAGAGACGGGGAAAGGAAGAGAGGAAGGACCAGGTGCCCGACCGGCCATACAAGAGACAGAAGGAGCCTGGGGGCGCAAAAAGATGCGTGTGGCATCCGCGGTGGCTCATTAACCGAGCTGCCTCTAAATTGGCTCCGCGGCAGCTCCGGAGCTACTTCTTAGGCAGGCCGTGGAGAATATTTATGCCCGCCGCGTGGCGGAGAAGCGTCCGTCCGTTCGACCCGTCTTTGGACACCGACTCTTGGCTCTTCGCGGAGAGGCGAATTCGAGCCTTATCGGCGATGATTTACGCGGTCGGCGCCCGCCGAAATTGCCCTGCGCACCGTATGGCGCGATTTATTCCGCACGACTGACCCACTTTCACGGCGATATTATCAACCCGCCGACTGATTTATGAACGCGAAAATGTAATAACCTTCAGATTCTGAACTTGATCTCTCTTTCTCTTTCTCTGTGTTTCAAGTTTAATAGTTACATTAAAATAAATTATAGTAATTGTCATATCTTAAAATAAGTTGCGAATCGATACAACCCCTCTAGTAACTCTTATTCAATCTGATTTTTTTCAAATTTAAATATAAATTGATTTAAAGGGTAACATGATAAATTAAAATTCGCATTAATTAAGGATAATGTATATAGAATAGCGAAAATTTGCTTATGTAATCCTTTTGATTCAATTTCCAAATAAATTAAGAAAAATAATTACCCTTTCTTTATCCATCATTATTCTATATACATTGCCCTTAATTAACGAATTTTAATTAGTCAATTTTAATTTATTATTATATTACTCTTTAAATCAATTTACATTTTAAATTTTTAGAAATTTTTTTACTAGCATAAGTCAAAAGACAGCCTTTTGATTCATTTGTATTTATTAAACAAATTTTTCCATTAAAAAAATGTGATGATAAAATTTTTCTATCTTTCTATCTTTATTTCTCTCTCCCTCTCTCTTTATCTTTTATTATCATAAAAACTTGAGATATTTTAAATTCTTCCGACTTTTCTTAATAAAACATCAAATAAATATTCATAATTATTATTATTAAGTCTTTTTAAAATTCTAATATGCAATCCAAAAAATTAATAATTAACCTTGATTAAATTATACATTAAGAGAAATATAAAAAAAATTAAAAATTGTTTATTAATCTTAAATAAAATCTTATTCATCTCTCAACCCTTCTAGTTTCTTATTAATTTCTATAAAAAATTTATAAACTTTCTACAAATTAATTTTTACAAATTTTACTACCTTTCTACATTGAAAACAAATTTATTGAATTTGAATAAATATTTATTTCAATACTGTGCCTAATAAATTATTTATTTGAAACTAATAATATTGATTTGATGTAAAAAATATTAAAAAAATATTTAATTCAATAATTTTTTTATCAATATATTAATAAACATATATACAATTCTTAAAAAATCTGAGGCATTCACCGTTCGTTGCCAATAAATACAGTGGTATACACTTTGTATCGTCTGTATTTTTCCTCAGGTACGCCACGAAATAGAGAGAAGGAGAAATTGCGAGGTGTGCAAGAGCGAGTGCTTCGGGTAAATCGTAAAGATCGGAGCTCTCTCTCTCTCTCTCTCTCAGTCGTGAGAAGGATAGGTTCGCGACATAAGTTAGCGTCGTCGTAGGGTAAACCTATCGGCGGGTGACTTTTTCCGTTGTGGCTCGTGTTCCTGATTTACGGACGACGAGGAGTTCAACGTGGCAGGTAAATACGTATGTATATACTGGATGCACAGGCGTTAAACGTTTTACGCGGCGTTTAACGGTATATACGCCGCTGCCGCGGCGATATACACGTACGTAATGGTACACCCCTCCCATAAATTGTTTAGGATCGACCCTTATAATCTCGATTCGAGCGTAACCAATCTCGCGGGACGCGGTTGCCGTGATATCGCTCGACGAGCGTTAACGGATCTTCACTCTCCTCGGGAAAATTGATTATACGCCGCAATAACGAGGAAGATAACGATCGAACATATAGAAATATGCAGAACATCCTTATCTTATCAGAGCGCGTCATTTTATTAGGAATTTATCAGGGTGTATACTCAAATCTTATTAATTATAAAGTATTTAAAACAGTTTTAAATATAATTTTAAAATAAGTTTGTTATACATAATTTTTTAACATAAATAAAATATTTCTTAACATAATAATGTAATATTATATTATAATAAAATATATTTTAATATAATAATATAATATTATATTATAATAAAATATATTTTAATATACTTTATATAAATCTAATAAATTTTATATTCTTTAAAAATATATTTAAAAATAAAATCAAAGGAGCAATTTTTTAAAAAATTCCCCGAGCTCAAAACAAATTCTATGAGTATTCTAGTCTTTTTCAAGGTAGACAAAATTTCCCTGAATTCCAGGTTTTCCAGGATTTTGCCGGGAGTATATACTCTGTTTATTCACGAGATGTGACATTTAGCGAAATTTGACAGTTGGAAATGTCAATGTTGAGTTGGAGTGAGCAAGAAAATGAAAAAAAAGGAATAGGTGCAATTGTATGTAATGATTCTCAAAAATCTCCTTATAGTTCGCCTAATGAAAACGGTCATAATCTCGATTGCAGTTCGGCGATAAAATTGCACACGTTACTTGGCGGCACGAAAGCGCCCGTCGAGCAACAGGACACGGAATGTTAATGTAATCACTTGAGAGAGCGAGAGAGAAAGAGAGAGAGAGAGGGTCCCCGCGATGTCCTCAATTGATATCGCCATTTTAACGATCTACTTATACAAGAGTATACTGTGTTGTGTGTCGCGGTATTTTCCGCGCATAAATTTTGTTTATCTCGTATATATTTCAGTGAAAGAACCGAAAGATAATTGTTGTAAAATTCGCGTATCAGAGTTACAAATATTTAATTCAATATTGGATGATTTTAGGTGCGAAAAATTTAGGAGATACTTCTTTGTCGAAGATTAAGGAGAATCTTTCATATATTTTTATATTCTCTGAGGAATTACACTCTTTCAAAAAGGGAGATGAAAATTAAGCTTATATTTTTTTCTTAAACATTATTAATTTTACGAAGAAATTCAAAGAAATAAAAAAGTTTCTAAAAGAATCAAATTTTCTAATGCATATTTTTAAATGATCATATTCTGACCTGTTAAAAAGTTCTAATATAAAATTGAATAGGAATTGCTAGTTTCATCCCCATATAATGATAAGGGAGAATTAAAGAAATATTAATAAGTATCCTTTTTACTAATAAAAAATGTTCACCAAATTTCATTTTTCTAACTTACCCAAAATTAAAAAAAAAAAAAAAAAAAACCTAATTTTCAATGTAACTCCTCAGGGAGAGACATAAAAGAATGTTTTATAAAAAGACTCCCCTTAATTTTTGACAAAGAATGATCTCCTAAAAATTTCCGCATTTATTCAGAATCACCCTGTATAAGTTTTAATATATACAGCATGTTCGCAATAACGCGGTAATAAACGCACGTAGAAGCAAATGCGGCTTTCGTTAGTGTATACTGTTGCGAAAGGAGATAGTTGGAGTAATGCAGCTGCCAGTTGCATTATCACTGCACCGAATGCAGCCTATGGCGTGCAGCTTGGCGAAATGGCGATGCATACTTAATGTTTTAATTATGCATACTGAATGAATCCGTAATATACAGCTTTTATGCGTCTGCATATATAATTCCAGTTTGTCGAAATTCGCGTTTTAAATTGCATTTTTTTAGCGAGAATGCCAAATTAACGAAAGAAATTGACGATCGCATAAAATTTTAAAATTACATCACAGTGCAATACTCTCTTAAATGGAATCAGTGTATCATTACTGACGAGCAGGTGCTTTCAGGTGCAAGTAATAACACTGTAAACAGTGAAATCTCGCTGAGAGGTGTTAGGTAATGACTCTTTCAATCAGGGATATTTTAAAATGTACTTCTTATTATTATACATTTCTTATTATTTATCCTTTCCTCTTAATATTATATTTTATAGCAAAATATTATTTAAAAAATTATTATATTAAAAAAAAATCAAAATAAATTATTAAAAAAATTATAAAATCTATATTTAAAAGAACATATGATCGAAAGCATCTTATGTGTATATTATAAGTCTGAATATTAATTATACGAAATCTGACTGTTATATAATCAGTATTGAAACATAAACCAAAGGAGCAAAATGATCAGTGAATGATTTCACTGATTTAGCTTAAGGAAATAGAAAATGCAACCAATGCATATTTGGCGAGTTTGGATATATTAAGTACAAAATTATTTTTTTGTGCGCCATATCTGGACCAAAGTTGCGTTTCTGTTTATTTGTTAACAAGCTCGGTTCTGCTGGCGCCGGTTTCCCATCGCGGATATATATTTTCCCGTGCGTGATTAGTTAAACGTCGTTAGTATCGCGCGTGACAGCGGTCCCTGTGGAGCACAAGCGCTGCCAAAACCTGGAAGCGATTTATAAGCATCCACGACGCGCTCCTTCGAGTTTCTCGAATTGGTAAGGAGACACCAGCCCACATCTCTCGACCGCGTCCCTTTTTTCCATTCTGCTTCCTTCGCCCCCTGCTAGCGCGTGACCGAAAATATTTCTCGACGAATCACTCATCGTTCGTGGTCTAATTGGCTGAACCCTCCATCAAAACTACGGCGCCAGGCGCCACAAGGAAACGTGCTTGCGCGTTTTTATGACATGTTGCATTCGCATAACATGTGTGATAAAATTCCGAAATTAAAAAAAAATAATTTATTATTCTTTGAGCCATGTTAGAAAAGAAAGAAATAAGATATGTATAAATATGAAACAATATAAGTTAATTTTTATGTTTTAGCATATCAATAATCCTCTTCCCCAATACTTAATTTTTATTGTCATGTTATAAAAGAAAGAAAGAGAAAAAATTATAATGAGTGTATATAAATAGATGCGAAAAATTTTAGATGATTCTTTGTTGAAAATTAAAAGAAATTTCTTATATAAATATATACTCTTATATCCCTCCCTGAAAAGTTACAATTTTCTAAGAAAGGATGTAAAAATTAAGTTTTAATTTTTTTTCTCCAATTTCAAACAAATTAAAAAAATGAAACGGGTAAATATCCACCAAGTTTCATTCTTTTAATTTGAGAAAAAAAATTAGTTTTTACCCACCTCAGGGAGGGATATAAGTATATGTTTATATAAAAAACCCTCTTTATAATTTTCGACAACGAATTATTGCCTAATATTTTTCGAACCATTTAGATATTCTGTATAAATATAAAAAATAAAAATTAATTTTGACACCGTAGAACATCAATAACCCACGTGTGAATACGTGTTAATACTTGAAAAATCTTAACAATCGTCATAATTGACGTGCTACGTTAATTAGTGAGTCACTGCAAAATACAGTCGATTAATTAATCGAATGCATTCCATTCGTGGTATGCATACATGGGGGTCCTGCGGAAGTACCAAATTTCCTGCTACAGGAATTGGGGGGAGCTGACGCCAGCTAGTCGTCGAGGCCGATCAATCACGAGGAGCCGTCGATCCGGCCCCTTCAGGGGGCCTCCGCGATAGATAAATGACAGGACGAGGAGCGGATATCTCTCGCAAGACCCTCGCTCGTGTTCTCACGTATCTCTTACGAGACGAGGCGACTCGTAACGTTATACTCTCAGATTGTAGCCGATCGACTCGATGATCGCTAAGGATCCATGTTTAGCTTCAGGAGATCCTAAACGCCGATCCTGTTTTCTCAATGAAACATTATTTTTGCGCACCCTTTTCTTCTTATTAATTGAATAGAATAATTACTGCTTTTCCACGATTAAAGTACATATAGAAATAAAGCGCGGACCTACCTACTTTATGTTAAAAACAAAAAAAAATTTTAATTTTTTAATTAATAGAACGCTGTCTTTGTTTTATCGAGAAACTATCATTTTTGCACATCCTTTTCTTCTTATTGGTTGAATAGAATAATAAATGCTTTTCCTACCGATTTTATGTTAAGAACAAAAAATTTTTAATTAAAAAATGAACCATTAAAATTAATTAAAAAATTAAAAATTTTTTGTTCTTAAAATCGGCAGAGAATAAAAAGAAAAGGATGCGCAAAAATGATATTTTCTCAATAAAAAACAGGAGGGCGTTTAGGATCCTCTTAAATAAGAGCGAGTGTCCTGTGACCTCTTTTATGTTGCGCCACGCATTTTCCTTTAGTGGCTTCGTGAACCGGCGCGTAAACACAGAAAACATGCGTGCAGCACGTGTTTTCACTATTTGATATTCACCAGACGCACCGAGCTCTCGATCGAGTTTCTCTCTTCGCCGATTATCACGGATCTGTATCTACCGAACTTGGTCCAAAGGTCCGAGAAAGGGAGAGAGAGACAGAGATTCTCGTTTTAGCTGTGTCATTTCGGGCCACTTGTAGAAACACGAGCCTCCTTCGCATTCTAATGAGAATATAGTGCGTCCCGGTATACATATATACACGCGGAAACAAACTCGAGTACGCGAGTAGTCCTTAAACTGATGAAGCGCTCAAGATAGAGCTGCTCCGGCGCTAATCTACTGAAATTTCGGGGCGGTGTCGAGAATAAACGTTAACAGTCCCCAGATTTCAGCCCGGATATAACTGTCACCCGAGACGACGTTGTATGTTATGCTAATAATTAGGAGACGCACGCCCACGCCATTCCCGCTTCCTGAAACTGGAAGTTCGGTCGCTCGACAGCTTTCTCGAAATCTGACTTCTCCTCAGAGAAGTCGTCACTCATTCGCGGAAGAAAAAATTATTACAATAGTTACCATAGCTAAATTTTAGGTACCCCTGTATTGCGCCTGAAATTTAATTACTATTTTAGTTTAGTAAGGAATTCCCTGTTAAATTATATAGTTGAAAATATTAATTATCATAACTGAATTAGAGACACCTAAAACTTGGCTAATATTTTTTTGTGTTCTATATACTTGGATTATCATAAAATTCCAGATTAAGGGAATCCTAAACGTCCTTGAGAAGTTTGTTGTGTTTTCCTCTTTTAGCGACAAAATGTGAGGTTAGATAAACTATAAATCTATTTATTGGCTATACGGATTGTTTTTTACCTGAAATTAGACCAGGCCGGATTTGGATAAAGGAATATAAGTAAATGTTTAAATATCAATTTGGAAGCCTAGTAAACGAAAACAACTTATTCTACATGTTCTTGTATGCACGAAAATGTAGAATGAGTTATTCTCGTTTACTAGGCTTCCAAATTGATATCTAAACATTCACTTATATTCCTTTATCCAGTGTCAAATTTAGCTTGGTCTAATTTCAGGTAAAAACAATCCCTATAGCCAATAAATAAATTTATAGTTGATCTAACCTCACATTTTGTCGATAAAACAGGAAAAAACAATAGAGAGAATATCTTATTCTACATTTTCATGTGTACACGAAAATGTAGGATGAGTTATTCTCGTTTACTATGCTTCCAAATTGATATCTAAACATTCACTTATATTCCTTTATTCAATACCAAATCCGACCTGGTCTAATTTCAGGTAAAAACAATCCCTATAGCCAATAAATAGATTTATAATTTATCTAACTTTACATTTTGTCGATAAAACAGAAAAAAACAACAGACATCTCAAGGGCGTTTAGGATCCCCTTAAAATAAGCAGTCCGGAGTATAATTTATAAACGTGGATACTTAGAGAACCCTGCTGCTTATCATCTGCGACTGAAAAAAATCGACACAAGTGTAAACTTCGCTTCCGCGGTCGTTTGTAGAAACTACTGCGTAGTTTCACTAGGTGTAAATTATGAGGCAGACTCGTGGCTTCATCTCGGGCGACATTCCGAGGAAGAGGGGGCGGGGAGGGGGAGGCGCTACCGCGCCCCCTGCAGACGGAATCAGAGTAACTAATGTACGGAACGGGTCCAAGGAAACCCGGGGACGTTTCGGAGAGGCAGCGGAAATGTCTCCAGTAAACTACTAATCACCATAAACCACCGGGCTACACGTGTTACGAATTCTCGGCGCAGATAGAGGAATCACCGCGTCTCCCCCTCTCTCTTACTGTACCCCTCTAGCGTTTGTTGGCCCCCCGGGGAAACCTCAGACGTTTACCTCCGCATTTCTCCCGCGGCTTCTTGGCTACTGCCCTCTTGCGTAATACTCCTCTCGCAACGTAACCCCCTGTTTTATGGCGACATCCAGATTAAACTTAGACTATAAGATTACTGCAGTTTGTTAAAATGTCATATTAACCCTTTGTTAGTCGCGCGGGGTGCAGATGGTCCGCATTTTAAAATTTTACTATGCATTTTTATTATGCGACCATCCATCTGTAAATGCGTTTAGATAATATTCTGTTGTGTTGCAAACAATAGTTTTGTGCGTTTTTGTCTTCATTATGTTCAGTTTTTCTGTAAAAAAAATAAATAAATAAAAGCCATTTGCATTCCACGCGAGTAATTAAGTAATTGTTTTTGTCACAGATAAATTTATCAAATCCAAGAGTTTTTCTTCTCAAATATTTATTTTTCGCCTATGTCATAGTTTTCGTCCTATTGAATATTGCAAGCATAAACGCCTTCCTAATTTATAATTACATATAACGACAGAAAGATAAAATTTTTTCAAGGGATTGCTCTAAAAGTAGCAGAAAAACAATTCAATCTATTCTTAGATCACTAAAAAGAAACTTGGAAAATTTTATACCGCTGGATGTGGAACCAGAAAAAGCAAATAAGTGTCACATATATTCAATAGGAAATAACAAAAAAAAACTATTCTTTATATAAACGTTAAAAATGTCAAGCTCGCATTAATTTGTCATTGTTGTTTTTCAAATATCGTTACGTATTATTTCAAAAATATATCGTAAGATGAATAAAGGATGATACCATATACTCAAAACCCGAACGATATATTTTTTCGAATAATCATTTACGTCCTGTGCGACTAATTAAGAATTAAAAAACGATCGACATCTCAATGATAGAATTATCATGATAAAAAAAAAATCGCTACGGACAAAACCCTCTATATTCCAATTAATCTTTTTCAAAATGATTAATCACACCCTAATAATCTCATTAAGTTTCTCCAGAACGTAAATATGTCTCGTTGCACATATTTATGAACGCGCACCTATAATACACAATATCTGCGTGTAATAAATTTGCAATGGATGCAAAACACATTCCTCATCCGGTATATATCTAATATGCCGCGCGTATATGTTATATCGGCGGATATAAACTCCCCTTTACTTCCCGTCCGATTTCGATGTCGGACCATACGATCGCTCGATTC
This sequence comes from Nylanderia fulva, assembly GCF_048542155.1. Lineage (NCBI taxonomy): Eukaryota > Metazoa > Arthropoda > Insecta > Hymenoptera > Formicidae > Nylanderia > Nylanderia fulva. Next base: position 900,963 of record NW_028190521.1, on the reverse strand, counting down.
GCACGGCGATAATTCTAGCTAATCTATCGCGGTGTCGATGGGCAATCGATTGCGACGGCGAGGGTTGCATGAAGAGAAGGGGAACAGGCAGGCGAAGCATGCACCGGGTGCAACTGCACACAGCCATCCCACTGCGGAGATTTTAGCCGAACAAACACGCCCACGGGCATCTTCCTAAGTCGTCGACATAGCGTACGAAGACACAAGATACCGTTTCTCTCTCTCTCTTTCTATCTCTCTCTCTGTCCTTCGAAGGCGAGAGAATGCGAAAGGTAAAGGGAGGAGACATTCGTCTCGCATTAGCATATACACGATGAACGAAAGAGAGAATAGGCGCAGGAGAGGCGAGGAGAAGAGAGAACTCTGATAGTTCCGAGGGTGAGGTTCTTATCTGGCCTCTTCCTCTCGGAAACAAAACTTGCCACATTGTTTTTACGAAATATTCAGTACAGCCTCGATTATTCATCTTAAGAGAATAACAAACACACTTTCATTTCTCATTCTCAGGTAAGAGATTCTAAGCTATCCTGTCTTTATCGATAAAATATCATTTTTGTACACCCTTTTCTTTTTATTGGTTGAATAGAATAATAAATGCTCTTTAGGACAAGAAAAGTTTAATTTTTAATTTAAAAAAAATATTTTTTGAAGGAATAAATATTTCTCGACCATCCTTTATTTAATAAAATATTTTTTGACTGGCGATAATAAAGAATCCAATCAGAATTTTTTTTGAACGCAAAAAAAGCTAAAATGCTTTTCCATGATTAAAGTACATATAGGAATAAAGCGCGAATTTATCGATTTTATGTTAAAAACAAAAAAACTTTTTCGTTCTTTGCCTTGGAAGATATCTTTTTCTACTGATTTTGTGTTAAAAATAAAAAAACTTTTTAACGATGAAACATTATTTTTGCGCACCCTTTCCTTTTTATCGGTCGAATAGAATAATAAATGCTTTTCCACGATGAAAGTACATATAGAAACAAAGCGTGAACTTACCGATTTTATGTTGGAAACAAAAAAAAATTCGTTCTCCGCCTTGAAAGACATTTTTCTTTTCTTTTTTGTGTCGCTAGTCGACGCGTTTGTGAGAGCGAAAAGATGGGAAAAGTATCTCACGCGTCATTTAAACGGCGAGGCTTGGCTCTTTTTTTCGCTGGGTTTCGGGAAGAAGTGTCGCACAACATATTTGACAGCGTAAAACAGATACAGCGTATAATAAAAAGACAAGACAGTCTTCTCTCGCAAAGAGAGAGAAAGATAGTTTACGAGCAAAAAAGTTACACCATGCGCCACGTGCGACGTAAGCTCGTGAATAAAGAAGAACCACCAGATCTCTTCCCTATTTGTAGAAAAAGTGTCAGAAAGCTCGATTCTCTTCGGGGCCTCCGGGGACTCATTATCGCGTCAATAATGTTTACATCCAGGGGACAGTCGTTGACGAGATAAACGCCTTAAATGACACGATAAGTGCGAAAGAAGGTGGTTCCCTCTTTTTTTTTTAATTAACATCGTACATACAATTGAGATAAGGCACGGGTGAAGCGGATAAGGTTACATTCCTGCAACTTGCGACGGATCCGTGCTTTACTGCCATCCCGAGTCTCGATAATATACGAAAGAAGAAAAAATCGTAATCGTAAAATATACTTTAAGAGAGACCCGATAATCTCCGGCTGGATCCCCGGGATCACACCTGCCCTCCATTAAATCTCCTCTCGTTCGCGTACGCCATTAACTTAACGCTCGCCGAATAATCAGGTGTCACGGTCGATATTTATTAATTATATCGAATTAATCCTCTCGAGCGAGGAGAGACGATTACGGAACGAATGAGCGTCTCCGGATAAAACGAGAACCCCATCTCTCTCTCTCGCAAAGAATGGTACATCCTTCATGCCGAGCCTCGTGGTGGATATGATAAACCATCGGATAAGGATCGAGGAGAGCAAGGACGAGAGAAAGAGAACGAATGAAACCAGAACGCCGTGGTCGCCCAAATTAAATCCTCGGACGTCGAAGCTGTAGAACGGACCGTTTGCGGACGCGAGGAGGAAGAGAGAGGCCAAAAAGATGGAGAAAAAATTTTACGAGGGTCTAACGGGTGGGTTGGGTCGCCTCACGATGTATACGAGAGGAGGTATATGCCCGGTCGGTCCCGCGCAGCATCCGGACCCACGTCCGACGATGTATAACGTCCGACGGTGTTGGCTCCTTTCGCTGGTGCCTCGACCAACGGGCCGAAGGTTCTGGCGCCGCACAAAGTCGTTCTCTCGCTGGATCTCGTCCGCTTATCCGCGTCCCTCTCGGCTTCCTCTTCCCGCATCGGGTTCCGCTCTCGGCTCGCAGAGCGGAGTTGTTAAAGTTATATTGCCGGGCGTTAAAGCGACGTGAAAACGCGCGTCGCAAAAACAATATGGCTTTATTGCCGTCGCGCTTGAAAAGTGATCGCTCTCGCGCGACTTGGTGTTTAGAGACGCAAGAGCGGTCTGGTGTTTGTCAAGGAAACTGTCAATGACAGTTCTACGACAGTTTCCTGAACGAATAAAGAGAGATAGCGAACATATTCGATAAACGCATTTTATTTTTAAAATACATCAAACAAAACGGGCTAAATAAGAGCTCGAACGCTGTAAACCATGCGCAAATATTCTGTTAAAAAATTCAATTTATTGTACGTTTCAAGGTTTACAGCGCTTGAGCTCTTATTTAGCCCATTTTGACTGACGTATTTTAACTATTGAGCCTTATATTTATTTTGTTTTTAACATAAAATCGGTAGATCCGCGCTTTGCTTCTATGTGTACTTTAGTCGTGGAAAATTATGTATTATTCTATTCAACCGATAAAAAGAAAAGAGTGCGCAAAAATGTTGTTTTATTGAAAATACAGGACGGCGTTTAGGATCCCTTTCATTTAACTATTTATTGGCTACACAGAATGAAAAATCCTTTACTAGAATTAAAGTATTCATAATAACAAATCTGGGCTACTATATATGTGAATAAAAAACCAAAAAAGCTAAATAATTAGTTTCTTTATCGGTCTTTTGCATTGGGGGTCAACCTAACCTATACGATAAGAAAATTCTAATTATTTAACTTCCCTGTTTTCTTTTTCTATACACATATAGTAGCCCAGATTTGTTATTATGAATACTTTAATTCTAGTAAAGGATACCTAATAGCACACCATATTCAAAAAACATCCAGAGAATATCCAGAGGACATTCGAACATCCTCAGGATGTTCTCTTCGGGATATGTATGCTGTTAGGGATCTTTTATTCTGTATAGCCAATAAAGAGTGGAACGAAAACAATTTTTGACATCGTGAGCATCTTCTTAACTATATATACTGCCCTATTTTTATCATTACATCCCGGCTCGAGAAGTGTCCTGAAGTCCGAGGACTTTGAATCAACGTTTGCGGCGCGCATGTAAATTACGTTGCGTGTTCTTCCTTACGACTAACGACTAAACAACAACGAACGGCGGCTACAGGTAAATTGGTGATGCGAGAGCGTGTCTTTCCATTCCCTTCTCGCGCCCACGTGCGGGTTCCTCGCTGCACAGCAGGTTTCAAAATATATGACCCACCAGCCGGCGAAACCGTCGTCCAACCGGGTCCCCGGACCCGTCGTTTTTGACAACAATTTCCACTTAGTGCCTCCGCGAGACATTCGAGACTCCGAGGATTCTTTGGGGAACCGAAAGTGTGATAGCTCGAAGGTTGTTCCGGACGAACAAGCGCGATCGAATCTCGCGATACTATAAACAGTGACGTATTCCGCGTCGTCGATTACTTTTGTGTTGCAGTTATTCTATACAAATTTTATAATAAAAAATAATCGTACGCGGAAAAAATATTGGTTAGGTTACCTAAGTAGATTTCAGGGGGACGCTTGCTTTAGAAAGCTAAAAATAAGATGTGCTTTGAGAATTTTTTTATAGAAACTGCATAGCGGATTATTTTAAACTTTTAGGCATTTATTATTAAATATTTTTAAATACAAAAAAAATTTGTTTAGTTGAAAATGTGTTCTGTAGAAGTCGTTGCAACTTTGCGAGCATTCTCATATCTCCAAATCTCGTTTGAAATTAAAAGACTAAAAATGTTCTTACTACTTATGAAATTATATCGTCGATGAATCTTTAACATTAATAAAAAAAATTAATTTAGACAATTTTTTGCATAAATAAATAAAAATATGTACCTAAAAATTATACTATTTCGTTCTAAGCTCCACCGTATTGTCAATTTTATATTTTTTTCTTATTTTATTGATTGATAAATTGTTTCACCTGTTTATTGACAAAAGAGTTATAATTTTAGCAGCAATATAATTAAACTACAAGAAATTTCGACGGAAAAAAATTAGAAGAATATAAAGTCGAGTTTAGAATGACGAATCCCTCTCTCTCTTTCTCTTCTATCTTGCCTCAATCATTCGGGGCTCATCCGGAGTGTGAATAGGCGCCACCCCGCAAGGGGAATTATGCGAGGTGCGGCCGAGATATTTATCATCCAAATGAATTCAGGAGCCGGAGGGGAAACGCCGCGACTCCGGCTGGTCAGAAAACGCGGTGGTGAAAATGTTCGTTCGAGGTGTTGACACAACGGGAAGCGCCGCGAGTGGAGGCGTCGCTACAAGCAAGGCTCATTCGCACCTCCGCCCCTCTCGTTTCATCTCTCCATCGCGATCCCTTGAACGTTTTAAGCCGAAGGCTCCTTCTGGCCTCGAACGGACGGGACGGGGTTCCCCGATATACTGTTAGAGAAATTACTCGATGGCTCGCGGATAAAATTATAGCCTCCGCACGTTAAGTTGATAACTGTACGTTTCACGAGAGAATGTTACGCGGTAAACGTTATTCTAAATCACCGCATCTATATATCGCGCTTTGATAATAATATTTCGTCCTCGCCGAGGCTCTATACCTTTCCTCCGCGTCGCGTCGGCAACAAAAGCGAACGGGATTAAAGCAGCAGTCGCAAAGATTAGCAAACAAATGTCCGCATAATGTGCTTACATCCGAGACTCCCGCGATGGCCGAAAAAACGGCGCTCCCTCCCCGGGAAGGAGGGAACGGGATAGGCGGATTACAAAGTTTAAAGCGTGTTTGAAAAAAAAGAAAGGGAAAAAATCGCGCGCGCGATATTCGGACGGCCCCTTTGAGACGTCGGCCGATTATTGGTCGTTAGAATCATTCGGGTCTCCCCGATCGATGAAATTAGCCGTATTTGTATGCTCGGCCAGACAACGAGAGGGGGGCTGAAGGGGGGTTGAAGAAGGGTGAGTAGGTGGAGAACGGCACGAGACCACCCAGTCTGTGTCGGCGACGCGAGTGTTAGCATAACGCGTGGGCGCCATTCTTTTTTCTCTCCATCCTTCTCCATATTCTTGCCCCCTTCTCACATCCCTCTGTTCCGTCGTCGCGGTTTTGTCCGAGACTCTTTCGAGAATCGCGATCAATGGTCTCTCTCTCTTTCTATCTGTCTCTAGTACAGCGACTTGTAGAATTAATATCGGAGAATCCTATCGGCGCTTTGAGATCGCATATGACATCGCGACGTCTTCCGGCTACGTCCTCGATTGTGTTTAAACCGTAAAACGAATGAAGAATCCAGAAAGAGAGAGAGAGAGAGAGAGAGAGAGAGAGAAAGAGAGAAAGAGAGAATCGACCCTGCGAGAGAAACCGGAATCCAAGAGAGCCATTAGTGAAATAACATCCTCCCGACGGGGGATATCATTAATAAACAGGCCGAGTCACGACGGTGTAACCGATCCGCCATTGTCTCGCCGGATGAATGAATTAACCTCGTTCGTCGTCCGGTCCGAATAGGCAAGGGAAAAAGATTCACGGAGACAAGGAGAAGAAAAAAATTGAAAAGAACTGTTTTCGCGTGACGCGTCGCGATGCGATTATCCGACCGCGTTTCATCATATCGAATCTGCTCCTTCTACCGGAAGCTGCAGACGGAAACCTCTCGGAGATCTCATGAATAATTCCGCGAACCGCGAAGAATAATCGATAACTTTCTAAAGAAATGTGCGTCCCAGCCGGTGTCGGCTCCGAAGGAACATTTCCCGCTACAAAGTTGTCACTTGCCAGCAAAGAAAACTTTGCTATTACATCTCCGCGACAAGATAGAAAAAAAAACGTTCAGTATTCAAGTAATAGTTGCATTAAATTTTTTTACTTATATCTTTATTTAATTTATAGTTATATCCTTATTTGCATTTTTTATCTAATCTTAGGGGAGTGCCTGCTTTAGAGAACCAAAAAATTATTAGTTTTTGATCATTCTTTTTGGAAAAACTTTACAATGAATCATACTGAAATTTTTGTTTTTTTTATTTCAGACGAGATTTCGAGATATGAGGCTGGAAGATTTTTATAGAGTGACTTCTAACCACATTTTTAATTAAAAAAATTTTTGGTATTTATAAATATTTAATAATAAATGCCTAAAAGTTTTTAAAATAATCCGCTATACAGTTTTTATAGAAAAAATTCCTAAAAAAACATTTTATTTTTAGCTTCCTAAAGCAGACGCCCTCATTAAGTAAGAAATGAATTTTATGTTATCACATGTATTCAAATTCGCCCGTCAATCTTTTACACGCGCAATCCTTTTTGTTCTTCATAAATTCCAAGTGGCTTTTTAATAGAGGAGAGTAAAAATGGCGGCGTCAAAATAATATCGATATGTATACGATATACGAAGTGTTAAATTATGCCAATTACTCAGGACACTGCCGCGAAATTAATAACGACTCGAGGCGGACCGCGATATTAAAATCGTGAGCCGAAGAGTAACGCGATGACAGGTAGCGATGACGTCGACGCGCGCGTCAGCTGATTGCTAAGCGCGCGCGAACCCTTAATGAGAAACGTTGCGATTTCATACGCGGCTTGTGCCCCTCCCTCTCTCTCTCTCTCTCTTCAGGTTCTTAGGTAGTACTCCTCTCGTAGGAGGATCATCTTAACGACCATCTAGATAGGTGACGGCGAAATGATCTGTAAGAAGACCGGTGGCGAATGATATCCTCGGGCGGCCATTAATCAAAGGACAGGAGCGCTAATGAACCTGCTGGAATCACGGGCCCCGGAGAACCGTTCGGTTCCAGCTGCGCTCCTCCTCCGACCGTCCTCCCCTCTTCACTCCTCCTCCTCCCTGAGAGAACCGCGCGCGTCTTTGAATCCGTGAAACCTCCCCGAGGGCGAACGAATCAACGAGCCGAACAAATGAACGAGAGAGGGCTCGCAAGCGTCAAAGTGATTGAGGAGTTTACGGAAGGAAAGTTATATATATTTTGCTCCTCGCTCTGCTTATCAATGAGAAATCGTGGCTCGTGTCATTATTCGCGGATTTGCACCTCGCTCAAGAATATATATATACAGAGTGTAACTAAAATCAGATACACGAAGCACACCATCAGGTGCAGGACAACAAACTAAATCGAAAAGTATTAAACCATTTTTTAATACGAGCTTTATTTTCGACGCTATAAATTGTTAAAGTTTGCCAATTAACGCGTGGTTACAACGGAAAATAGTGAAGACGCCGCCTATTAAAGCGTACTAAGGCGGCGCCTTCACTATTTTCCGTTGTAACCACGCGTTAATTGGCAAACTTTAACAATTTATAGCGTCAAAAATAAAGCTCATATTAAAAAAATGGCTCAGGATTTTTCGATTTAGTGTGTTGTCCTGCATCTGATGGTGTGCTTTGTGCACTTTTTTTAGTTACACCCTGTATATGTATGTATATTATGTTTTCAATCAAACTGTCCCGAGAGAAAATTGCAGGGGCCCGACTTTCAAGCGGCCGATTATTTTTACATTCGCAAAATACGCTTCTCCTCGATATATGTTTGAACGAATCATCAATATACGTATGTATAACTCTGATAAATCGCGAGGCGCCAGGAAGGGGGGCCGGGGGGTAAATATCGTTTGAAAATTGGATGGGGGGCCTCGTACAAGCGCGCCAATTATCCGGATATTACGGGTTATATTGTAGATAACGATAAGTCGCGCCTACAATTTGCTTTGTATTATTCGCCAGTATTGTTTTCTCCGAAAATCCCTTTCTCTGTTTCTCCCTTCGCGTCCTCGTCCCCCCTCCCCCTCCTCTCCTTCATCCCAATTACTCCGCGCCCTCGGGGCGACCGATCTCCACCATTATCGGATGACACGACCCGGCGCTTTTATGTTTAATTGATATTTTTCGTAACTCTCCACCGCGAAAATCCAATAGAGAAGGGGGCGAGGGGAGGGGGGGCGCATATCCCGGTAAACAGATATAATTCCAGGCCCGACATCGCTCTCGTTAAAATATTTCCAATGGAAAATATTCGCGCGCAGACTGATCGATTCAGATTTAAAAGCTGGGAAGGGGGGCGGGAGAGGGGGAGAAGGGGGACCCTCCTCGTTGAAGAACAAAGGGCCTTCGATTAATTTTCAACGCGAAAGTTTTATTACAAATATTTTTGTATTACACGTGCAGGCAAAGTGGCACTTTGTGTGCGTGTTTTCTGTGCGGAAAGCGGCCGATTTCCCACGCCGCCATCTAGCGGCGACGCGGTGAGTGAATAAGCCGCGTTCAAAGCCATTGCCTACGGCTGAGCCGCGTTCAAAGTCATTGCCCACAGCTTCAGCCGTGGACAATGACTTTGAACACAGCTATTCCCGCACCGTGCCGCCGCAAGATGGCGGTGTGCGATCGGCCACCTCGCGCACAAAGCCACTTTGCCTGCACTTGTAATACAAAATAGTATGTGTATCACGTGCGGATTGACAATTGTTCACTTGTGTGGAGTGGTCGCACTCGTGACCAATTGTCAACTTTCCGCACTTGATACACAATATACTATAGCACACGCCTCTGGAAGCATTTCCAAATGCAATTAAAAGTATATCCTTATCCGCCCCCCTCATTCCGCACGCTATAAATGCATATGAAAAGCTACAAAAACACCGCTATGTTCTCTTTCATAGAACCGAACGTAATAAACGTTTTGCGTCCGTCTCTCCTTCGTCGTTTCCTCTCCGCTATATTATCCCTTTCCCCTGATTTATATCGCGCTTCTCTCCTTCTCTCTCTCTCTCTCTCTCTCTCTCTCTCTCTTTATGCGCCGTCGTAAAAAGTTTGAAAGCCAGATAAACATCTAGAAAAAGCACATAAAACTGTAAACCCACTTGACCGAAAAATCTCTTGCTCGCCTTCTTCTCCTCCCCATACGCTTTTCATAAATCCTATACCTATAATTAACCCAATTATCAACATATTTAAAGTTAACAATTTAATTTTTAATTTTATATACGTAATAGAATAATAAAAAAAATATTCAATTTAATAATGATCCATAAATAACTCTTAATATTAATAAAATTATTATAGATAAATTTATTAATTTATCTTCTTTATAATAAAAAAATCTACTTTTTATTTTACTAAAATAAATATAATAAAATAAACGAATAGAATAAGAAACTCTCTCTCTCTCTCTCTCTTCTCTCTCTCTCTCTCTCTCTCTCTCTCTCTCTGTAAAAGATAAAGATAAAATAATAAATCATATAATAAAAAAGTTTATCTTAATTATATATATAACTTCTATAATTAAATCTTTTGAATAAAATCTAGCTAAAAACGGAAATCCTATCTAAGCCAATCTAGAAATATAAAAAATCTAATTATTGTAAATGGAATAAATTCATTCAATTTACCTCTCAATCGAATATCCTGATTATTATTTATTAAATAAATTATTACCCCCGCACATATAAATAATAAAGATTTAAATACAGCATGAGTTAATAAGTGATAAAAAGCTAAAAATTTTAATCCTAATCTTAAAATTATTATTATTAACCCTAACTGTCTTAATGTAGACAAAGCAATAATTTTTTTTAAATCAATTTCAAAATTAGCCATCAAACCTGATATAAATATTGTCAAAACTGAAAGATAAAATAAAATTTTATCTACTTCTCTAAATATAAAAACTTTATTAAATCGAATTAACAAATAAACACCAGCAGTTACTAATGTTGATGAATGAACTAATGCTGAAACTGGAGTTGGGGCTGCTATTGCTAAAGGTAATCAAACAGAAAAAGGAATTTGAGCTCTCTTAGTAATTCCAGCTAAAAAAATTATAAATAAAATTAAAATTTTTATATGACTATTTATTATATAAATTCTTCACCTTCCATATATAAATATTATTCTAATAGATATTAATAAACCAATATCCCCAATACGATTACATAAAACTGTAACTATTCTTGAATTAACTAAAATATAATTTTGATAAAAAATTACAAGACAATAAGAAATTAACCCAAGACCATCCCACCCAAATAAAATTCTAATTAAATTTGGCCTAATTACTATTAAACCTATAGAAAAAACAAATAAAATTACTAATTTAATAAACCGATCTAAAAAAATGTCCTCTCCTATATAAATTATAGAATATAATATAATTATTCTTGAAATTAATATAACTACTCTAATAAATAATAAGGACACCCAATCTATCAAAATATAAATTTCTATATTAATAGAATTAAAATTAAATATTATTCATTCTATTATTAATCTTAAATTTAAAAATCTCATTATAAATCCTAATAATAAACCAATTAAAAATAATTTAAATATAATAAATAAATAAATATATAAATTGATCAAAATTATCTAAGATTCTACATTAGATTCACGCCCCCCCCCCCCCCCCCCGACGAGAGAGAGAAAAGTCGAATGCATTTTTTCCCTCCTATCCCCGCCCCCTCATTCTCGATTTATTGGAACGGCGCCTGTGTCCGGGGGTTACAAGCGCGAGCCCCACCGCGGGCGCCCCGAAAATGTTCAGCAAAATTAAATGAACAATTCGTTACGGGAAGTAACGACCTCGCGCATCGCGCACACAATGGCCTCATCTCCTCTCTCTCTCTCGTCCTTTTCTCTCCCTCGTGACCACAAGCAGCGGCGTGGAATTCGTATAACGCAACTATATTAATTAATCGCTATTTATCTATCCCCCGGGATACACATTTCGGCGGCTCTTTTCTTAAACGTTATCGGACGGATATCCGTACATATACGTATACTATATTGTTACGATATTACATGTACGATATAAATTTAAAAAAAATAAAAATCTTTCCTCAATGGTAAAAGTCGACCAAACTGGCAATCATTTATTATAAATAATTAGTTAAAATACAACGTTTCGGCTGTCATTGCAGCCCTTTTCAAGTAAATCTATAAAAAGTTACATAAAAATAATTATAATTTTAAAACATTTCATCGCAACAAATAATTATAAGTTCGTATACAAAAATATGTTACATACCAAATGTAAATGCATAATAAATTAATACAGTAAATCAAATTCACTGCATACCACCGACAATATTCACCATTGTTTTAATGAACAATGTAGAATTGACAGAAGTAAGCAAGAAATAAATAGATGTTAACAGTTAGCAAGAATCTTAGTCACTACGCGTTAAGAAAATCGAGACAAAACTAATGTGTCTTTCGCAATCTAAAACCTCATAACAAAGCCAAATAAATAAATAAATAGGTAAAAATAAAAATAATTTAAATAGCGTCAAGAACACGATCATAAATCCCATTAAAATTCTCCGTATCTTTTTGTAAATTAATGCCTTTACTTTATTTTTTTATATAAAACATTTCTGCAATTTCTCTTTTTCTCGTTTGTTTTTCTTGATGCAAGATCACCATCATTTAATTTTAATAGAATACTTTGCTGGAATAGAAATTTAATTTGATATGTTGCTACACTTGGAAATTATGAAAAATGGAAAAATCGAAGGAAGTAAAAATTTGTTTAAAATATATGTCTTAATTCTATCGAAAAATATTTAATATTATTTTAATTTTCATGTAGTTATAATATATAAATAAATTATATACGAAAATTACAATTATAATATATATATAAAATTATAATTGTAATATGATATAATATATATTATAATATTAATAAGAATATTTGTAAGTCAGCTCTCCAATTTTTTAAAACTCCATATTCATCTCGACTAAGAGCCAAACGCGATGTTATTGCGACAAATTAAGATAAGAAATTTTTGGAAACTGAGGAATTTGAATCCTATGGTTGGGATCTCAGAAATTCCCCTTGTTCCTTCTCTAAACATCCCCTGTAAGAAAAAGACGAGAAAAATATTGGTCCGAAAGTAATATATTATAATCATATATATAAGTATAATTATATAATTCAATTTTAATTAAATTATTTAAAAAAATTAAATTAATATATAAATAAATTATTAAAATGTTTCTGTGAAATGTGCATGAATAAGGATATTTCCCTCCTTACGTGAAGCTTTTAGGAATATCATCTTAAATTAAAAATATATTCTTAATTTTCTTTTTGCAACTTTGACTCTACAATAAATAAATATATAATAAATTAATAATAAATTTAAAATAAATTAATAAAAAAATATATTTAAATTTATAAGTTTCAAATAACATTATAATTATAAAAATATCTCTTTAGAGAATTTGCCACTTAAATTTAAAAAATTCTTCTGGCGCCTATTTCAGTGACAGATATAAATATAAGTGGCTTAAGATAAGAATACAATTTTGTTGGAACTTTTCTCAAGCGAGAGGGATAGGCGGCGCATTTTTTGGCGGTGAATAAGGGAGCTATAATTTTCCAAGGAGGTCGACGTTTTGCGTAAATCGACGAGAAAATTTTGTGGAATCGAGAGACCCGGGGCAGAGAGACGCCCGGGTCCAGAAAGGTCCAGAAAGGGACGATACGGATCTCTCATCTTAACGAATGTTTAACGACGACTATGTGCGGAGTGGCGCCAAGTCTGCGCTTCGCTGCGCAATCCGAGAACAGGAAAGGACCGATAAATTTCCCAAAAGTCAGTACAGAGCCATATATCTCGGGTGTAACTCTAATGTGTCCGTAAAGCGAAAAAATATTAGCGCTAAATTTCCCGCAGGAACTGTTGCGCGCGCGGCCTGGAATGTTTTTCTCCTCGCGCTTTGAAAATTCTCTCATTAAATATACACTGAAAAAAATTCATATACTTTTACATGGAAATTATACTTGTTAAAAACTGGAAAAATTACTGAATTATCACTGTAATTTTTTCCATATTTTTTAAAGTAAAAGTACATATTAATGTAAAAATGTATCTATGTAAAATTATTTTTATGCAAAAATCACTTGTAACTTTAAATTTAATATTTTTATTTTATTAGAATTTTATTTATAAGCGTTTATCCATTTTATTTATAACATTGCTTTATAGAATTTATATGAAAATATATAAGAATATGTTTCATATGAAATTACATATGATCTCTAATCTTTCATATGAGTAGCAATATTGCATGATTATGCTGAGTGAGAAAAACCCCACATAATCGTGTAATTTTACACAAATATTTTCTTCAGTGTACCGTATATTTTTATGTAGCGTGATTCACCGGAAATGAACGTACCATATGTATTTAAATGTAAAGATAGTATTTTTGAAAAATAAAAATAATTGTGCCTTCAACTGCAAATTGTCAAGCTGGAACGCAATCTCTCAGAAAAGGGTTCAAAACAAAATCAACAGTTTGCGAGTCTACAAAATTTTTAGGTAGGAAATGAAGGTTAATGAAGCGCAAACAAACTTGTTTCAAAATTCCTCTTAATTTAATTTGATTTTAAAACTAGTTTGCTGCTCTCCCAAATTCCGCGCCTGGTCTTTATTGGCCCATTTCCTACCTGAATTTCGTATTTATATATCAGAACGCGTCTTTTCGTCTTCTTATAGAATCATATATGTATATAGAGAGGTAAGCCGGAAATCACATTTTAAATTAATTCTACACATCAGAAACATAAATCATTTTTAAAGATAATTTCCAATTAATGCTTCTCAATTTATTTTTAATAATTGTAGTACACAGAAAGAATTTTTTCTTAGATTTTACCCTGAAAATCATGGTAATCGTGCGACAATATGATATTGGAAGAATCTTATAAGAGTTCCTCTGATTAATATTTAGCACAATAAAAATATTAATATGTACATACTAAATTCTTAGTACATTTTACTATGTACATATTAATATTTTTTGTGGTAAATATTAATCGGAGAAACTCTTATAAGATTCTTCCAATACCATATTGTCGCACGATTACCATGATTTTCAGAGTAAATTTTAAGAGAAAATTCTCTCCGTGTATATATATATATATATATATATATATATATATATATAATAAAGAAAGTTATTATATATTCAGTGTGCAAACGTGTCATTTTTTATTTATTATACGTTGTATCAGAATAATTAAATATTTTATATTTTTATAAAATATGAAATTTTTGAGATTAATATATAAAATATATATAATATTTTATATATTAATCTAAAAAATTTCATATTTTATAAAAATATAAAATATTTAATTATTCTGATACAACGTATAAGAAATAAAAAATGACACGTTTGCACACTGAATATATAATAACTTTCTTTCAAGTCGTGACACACTTTTGCGGTGGTTACTATATTTGACGTCACTTACAAATTAACACGCGAACAAGCTTCGTCGCAAGATTTACGACGGCGTCGCCCGTCATTTTCGACCCCCGAGACGCAAATCCGCCGACGTAACGACGCAAAAAGAAGAGCGGATTCATTATTCATTCATATCTCCAGCGGTTCCAACAACGTGAAATACCGTGTATACGTATGTACCTGCGCGCGATCCGGTCTCTCCCTCGGAAGCCCTCGAAGAAGAAGCGGAAGAGGGCGAGTCGGGTCGGAGCAAAACGGGAGAAATGCTTCGGGACACAAGACCGGGACTATAGCCAGCTCGTTAAGGTAAGACAACCGAGCCGATAGCGATCGGCTAATCTTTGCCAAGCCCTGCTTAGGTCGCGTTTTTCTCTATCTTCGAGAGAGAAAGAGAGACGAACGTGAACGGACTATTTGCTCCTGGTCTCTTCAGGGTAGCATGTATGTTAATTAGTGTGCAGTGATTAATTAATGTCTCTCACGTCACAATATAAAATATATTATATTCTGCCCTCAATTATATTAGTATAGAGATATTGTGATATAAAAAAATAATAATCATCTAGTGGAATATAAATATCTCGAAGATCCGAAGAAAGGAACATTACAGAGAGCAAGAAATAGACCTGTTTATTCGAATATTAAGCAGATCGAACAATCGGAGCGCCAATGGCGTCGCCAGATTGAAAGATAACGCAGGTAGAAGAGTGGAAACAAACGAGAGAAGTTTAAGGGGGTGCTTGTTTAAATTCGAGGGTTCACTTTCATAACAGCGATGCCGAAGGAAGTGTCCGGTCTGTGTAGGAGGAGTCAGTTTGCGAAGCTTGTCGACTTGGTGTGAATGACCAAACACGTGTGTGTGTATGTAGGTGTGTGTACATGTGAATATAATAGCCGAGGCGACAGACCCACGAGTGGTGGTCGTTAACGAGCATTCGTAGTCGCTAGTCGCATTAAAACGAAACCTGGATCCTTATCTGTGCAGCGTGACACGATACGCGCAGCTCATATGCTCTCCCTTCTTTTATATATAAAAAATATATATATAATTATAATTATATATTGTACTTATAATTATAATATAATTAAAATTTAATTTTTTTAATAATTTAATTAAAATTTAATTATATATATATATATATATATATATATAATTATACTTATATATATGATTATAATATATATTATATCATATTACAATTATAATTATATATATATATATATATATATATATATATTATAATTGTAATTTTCGTATATAATTTATTTATATATTATAATTACATGAAAATTAAAATAATATTAAATATTTTTCGATAGAATTAAGACATATATTTTAAACAAATTTTTACTGCCTTCGATTTTTCCATTTTTCATAATTTCCAAGTGTAGCAACATATCAAATTAAATTTCTATTCCGGCAAAGTATTCTATTAAAATTAAATGATGCATATTATCTCGTTATTTCGTCTTGCATTTTTCGAACCGATCACATTACAAGCGTTTGATTTCTTGTATGTATATCTTCACATTACGCGTTTGATTCAAGATTCATGTTTTATCATTTTGAGAAATGATGTTGTTTCTCGAGAGAGAAAGTGTATACGATGTGTGAAACACCTAATATACGACGGCTCACTCCAAAATGGCGTTTTTGTGTAATTAGAGTCTAAACTTGATTTAGCTTAGGTGTATATATACGGTGTTCTAGCTTGTTACAAATGACGAAAACCGCCGACCCCGACGTTGAAATATAAACGACGTCTTTCAAATTCATCAGATCGTGCCGCAGCAACTCCTCCGCACACGTCGGCAAAATGCGACAAAATAAAAAAAAAAGATAAAAGAAAGAAAGAACAAACAAACACGTAGAAAGATGTAAATAAGTTCCACAAGTTTGCGACTTGTACTCTAAGGAACTTAATTCTTGAAAATTTTCGCGGTGTACAGCCAAATTGAGGGAAGCCACAGAGCTGGCTTACAAGAAGATACAAACGTGTTCAGATTATTTAGACTCAAACATATTTTTATGTTGAGATTACTTTATAATTAAGCTTTTTGCGTTTTTTTAAGTTGATCAAACTTGCTTAATTTTTTTTTTAATAAAAGATTGAGAATTTCTTTATGATTCTTTGACTTGGAAATGATTCGCAAATATCCCTTTTAGTGAGATGGAAATCCATATTGCATCAGCAAGCAATCGCTGCACCCATGATTTACATATATGTCATATTATTGATTAATTTTATTTTTGCACAAACTTAAATAATTGCGCTATAGACAATAATTTATTTTATTTTAATTGAATTAAAATTGTTTTTTGACAACTTCGAGTGTTTTCGAACAACTGTCAAAATTTTGACGTTTGAGAAAGAAAAATAATTTTTGTTGACTAAATATTAAAATATAATTTCGAGTATTCCGTATATCATATAATTAAAATTACTTGCTCAAAATAAATTATAACAAAAATATTATTTGAGTCTAATAATTTGTAAAATCGCCACACTGATGACAGAAAAAAACTCAAAGTTTCTGACACGCTCCATCATCGCGCGACGAACAAAGTTCTAAAAATAGACAGGTCGAGGGAAAAGAGAAGATCAACGGGAAATTTCGACAGGACGAAATTTCCTGCATCCTCGATCGCCATAAACGATCGGCTCAGACGGGGCGTAGCATGTACGAACTACAAACAATGCTTTTGTTTCCACGCGCAAAACGTGATACAACTGTAAAGTAACAAATATCTTGGCGTAGATCGACACGCGATCCGTCCGATGCGTTTAGAGTAGGTTCTCATACATGGAGAAGCACGTGTGCATACGTGTGTGTCTGCTATTGCGCCTTTATAGAAACGCACGGGGGCTCATCCTCTCTCTTTTAGCTGTCATTATATGCGGGTTGTCTGCCTCCAGCAACATCAAGACTCTTTACGAATTCAAAGCGGCAATGGAAAGAGACGGAAAAAGAAAGACCTGTATTAAGTATTTAGTTACGCGAAGAATCTCCATAATGAGCTCCGCTTACTAATTGCACCACGCTGCTGCGTCTGTGTTTGTGCAGGTACGCGTACTGTATTAAGGGGATCCTAAACACCGTCCTGTTTTATCCATAAAACATCATTTTTGAACACCCTTTTCTTTTTATCTATTAACAAAACGCGAACAAAACAAATTTTAATTTTCTTTAAATTTAAACTTTTTAAGTAAAAAAAATTGTAATAAGTAAAAAAAGTAAATAAAATTGGTAGGTCCGCGCTTTGTTTCTATATGTACTTTGATCGTGGAAAAGCGTTGATTATTCTATTCAATCAATAAAGAGAAAAGTGTGCGCAAAAATATTTTATCGTTAAAACAGGACGTTTAGGCGTCCTCGACGATTTTATGCAGATTAATTTTAAGCCAGGTTCCGGGTTCAATAAGACATCAACGGAGGGGGAATCCCGAATACAGCTGATGATCCTGCATTTTTTTTTTTTTTTTAACTACTAAGGTACCGTCGATGATATACGAGCCTCGTAATAGAATCAAAGTCGGAGGAGCGATTCGCATTTCTCGCGATGCACCTGCGATGTATGCAAGCGATAACGACGCTTTACACGTATATAAATGCTGCTTAATTATACGTATATATATCCTTTGAAATGTATATATGCTACTCATATATATAGCACGCCATTAATCATACACGCTGCATTAAACCTATGTCATTACACCGGCCACGTGTATCAGTGTGTATCAGATAGACATTCTCTGTAACTATAATAATGCAACTAAAGAGTTTACGTTTATTAGATTACACCTGTTCGCGAGCGCGGACCCTCCTCCATAAAATGATATACTCGTACAGACATACGTATATAATAAAACGACAATGGTCGGATAAGCATCTCTCTTTTTTTCTCCCATTCTTCCCTATCTACCATCTTCGAGATATAAAAATGACTCCTAATGAGAGACACAATATAAGAGCAAAAAAAAAAAATGGTTCGTCCTTCGAAGGATCACCAACTTGTCGAGAGATAAATGGCGTCAACGACGCGTACCTCTTTTTTTTTCTCCCAGTAACAAAGTGTCGCACAAGAAGAAGCGCAGGCGAGCGTGTCGTCGCATCGTCCTCATCGCTGTCTGTCACGAATCCGTGGAAAGGACTCGAATTCCGAAACGGAAAAGGCGTACCGGATGTTTGGGGGGCTCCGCCACTTTAAGGACAGAGATAGTCATCGGTCTTGAAGCTAATTAGCGGCGCGCAGCGCGAACAAGCGGTGGACAAGAGGGCCAGACTTGACGCGCCGAGAAGAGTGACGGATATATACAGAAAGGGCAAAAGAAGAGTACATCCCCCTCCTCTCCCCGCGCGGTGTGAATGCCCTCTCCCCCTCGTACCCCTTTCTCCCCTGGACGTGCGTCGGGAGTGCACGATCGACGAGCGCACGTCACGAACGATTTCGCGGGTAGATATAACGTCGGGGCCGACGTTATTCGTCGTTCCTCGTTATTACGCGCATAATTTCTCGGAACCTCGCTCAAGGCGCGGGTAAAATTATGCGCGGATCTCGCGAGGGAGGGGGCCCCCCTTTTGCCCCCCTTGTGCGTGCGCTGCCGGGACACGGATATAGTATATACGCGCGTTACAATGTATCGGGTACACCTGTACTACGACATTAATCACGCGGTACGGGACATTCCTGTCACGATGTATACCAGACATTATTCGCGCGAGACGAACGAGGGGAGGGGGAGGGGGGGGGCGAAAAGGCGCCAGGATTATTCGAGAAATATTTAAATTAGACTCGCTTATCGCGTGTCGGCTTATATAGAGACCCCTCTGCGCCTCGATTATCCTCCCTCCCTGCGATCTCGATCCTTTTAGTTTGCTGGAATACGCGGGATGATCAGCGCGATCGTGTTCTTTATCGGAATCGAACGATTAAATTTATTAAGGGGATCCTAAACGTCTTTGAGAAGTTCGTTATCTTTTTTCTATTTTATCGACAAAATGTGAGGTTAGATAAACTATAAATCGTTATTCTCGTTTATTAGGCTTCCAAATTGATATCTAAACGTTTACTTATATTCCTTTATCCAATGCCAAATGCGGCCTGGTCTAATTTCAAATCAAAACAATTCATATAGCTAATAAATAAATTTATAATTTATCTAACCTCACATTTTGTCGATAAAACAGGAAAAACCAACAGACTTCTCAAGGGTGTTTAGGATCCCCTTAAGGATAACATCGGTTAATTTCATCGGTCCGAAACGAGTTTGCGACAACTAGTGATGGTGACGAGAGAATCTTATAATATGAGAATGTGAAAATTAGTGAATAAAATAAAACATGATTTTTTTTATCGAGGAGGACGTCAAAAATATTTTTTGAAATGTTTTTAAAAAATTTCGGAGCGAAAGAGCGTTACGTCATCGAGCGGCTCGTGTGCTTTGTGATTTTTTTTTTTTTTTGGTTTTGTTTTCTCGAGAGAACAAACGGCGGGCGACCACGAAAAAGCGACCGATCGGCCGATCTGTACAATAGGGCGAAAAATGAAACTCCAGACCCTTCTGGTTCTCTCTCTCGAGTAGGAGAACGGAGACTCATAAAAAGGGTACTAACGCCACGCAAGATGATCCCATGTCGAGATGACGACGCCCTGGCGCCCTGATTCTCGACACCTCCGACAGCCCTCCATAAAATCTACTCTACAGCTGAAATATACATACCTCGAGCGGCTTCGATTTTATTACCTGCGTGTGAACACTGCGAGAGAAGACCGCAGTGTTGCACATCGCGATGACGCGATTTCTTTGCGTTTCGAACTATGAAATTTAATTATCGGTATCGTAAACGATTCCGTTTCATTTGTCACGCGTTAAGGGAATCCTAAACGCCATCCTATTTTATCGATAAAACATTATTTTTGAGCACTCTTTTCTTTTTATTGGTTGAGTAAAATAATAAATGCTCTTTAGGACAAGAAAAAGTTTAATTTTTAATTTAAAAAAGTATTTTTTTAAGGAAATAAATATTTCTCGACCAATACTGGCAATTCTTTATTTAATAGATCTCACAATAGATGCATTTTCTACAATTTTTTAGAAAATTCATCCATTGTGAGATTTATTAAATAAAAACTTGTCAGTATTGGTCAAGAAATATTTATTCCTTTAATTTTTTGACTGGCGATAATAAAGAATCCAATCAGAATTCTTTGTTTTTAACATAAAATCGATAGGTTCGCGCTTTATTTCTACATGTACTTCAATTATGGAAAAGTATTTATTCTATTCAATCAATAAAAAGAAAAGTATGCAAAAATGTTGTTTTATCAATAAAACAGGACAGCATTTAGGATCCTTTTAAATAAAATCTCACAAAGAGAGAATGTTTAAATTTTGCGATCTGATAAGTATCCCAGATGGGAGATCCCGCAACGCTTCGGTATCGTCTAATGATCCTTAATCATCGTAAAGGCATCTTTGACGCACGCGAGATAAATTTAATAGTTACCATTAAACAAGGAGGAACATTGAACGGGGAATATATTTCTACGCTTGAAAGCACACACACTTCACCGGTCCGGAGATAAGCGGGACAGGTCGTTTGGTGAGTCGCAACCGCGAGAATAAATGATCTCCGCGAGTCAACCATCTCGTCCTATCTTCGTCTTCGACCGACCGTCTCCTTTCCCGGAGAAATACGTCGAATAATAATAAGAATGCAATTACAAAATTAAACGAGGCCCCTATAAATATGCGTTGGTAGAACCAACACAGCGTCGAGGAAAAGAGGAGAAGAAAAGAAAATGAGAGAGAGAGAGAGGAAAGAAGATCGCGGAAGAAGGAACGGTTAATTTGTTGTGCATCAGCAGCACCGGCAGCTACGAAGACAAGCTACGCCGAGAGCCGTACTAAGAAAATAACTAGAGATAATTACGCGCATAAATCAGAGTGTTAATATTCGGGGGCGTAGGTAGGAGGCGCGCACAGGTAGATATATTCGCCTATATAGGTTAGGTCTGAGGTAGGGTGGATATCCCTGGATGTATACATGGAGGAAAAAGAGCGAGAGAGAGAGAGAGAGAAAGAGAGCGAGAGCGAAATAACGCCAACTTTGGATCGGTAGATCATTCGTGTCCGTTGGATACGCCTCCTTGTTAGCCTGGGTTTACTTAGTCTTTCGACGCTCCTACGACGTGCGTTACGCCCGCTAATAGCCCACCGGTAACGAACTACCGTCGGCCTTTTTTGAGGACCTTTTAAGCGAAAACGCGTTTCTCCTCTCGCGCGCTGCCTCTTATCGATCATGGCCGTCATCGCGAGAAAGGATCGCTTCTCTCTCCCTCTGAAAGCGAATTCCTTCCCACGTTCCCTGGATCCTGGACGGGAGGACTACTTAAGGGGATCCTAAACGTCGTCCAGTTTTATTGATAAAACATCATTTTTGCACACCCTTTTCTATTTATCGATTGAATAAAGTAGTAAATGCTTTTCCACGATTAAAGTGCCTATAGAAACACAGCGCGGACTTACCGATTTTTTTTAAAAAACAAACAAATTAATTCGTTTTTAATATAAAAACCGGTAGGTCCGCGTTTTATCGCTGTCTGTACTCTAATCGTGGAAAAGCATTTACTATTCTATTCAACTATTAAAAAGAAAAGAGTGCGCAAAAATGATGTTTTATCGATAAAACTGGACGACGTTTAGGATCCCTT
This sequence comes from Nylanderia fulva, assembly GCF_048542155.1. Taxonomy (NCBI): domain Eukaryota; kingdom Metazoa; phylum Arthropoda; class Insecta; order Hymenoptera; family Formicidae; genus Nylanderia; species Nylanderia fulva. The sequence goes on along the minus strand of NW_028190521.1, from coordinate 878,637 downwards.
TACCAATTTTATGTTAAAAACAAACAAATTAATTCGTTTTTAATATAAAAACCGGTAGGTCCGCGTTTTATCGCTGTCTGTACTCTAATCGTGGAAAAGCATTTACCATTCTATTCAACTATTAAAAAGAAAAGAGTGCACAAAAATGATGTTTCCCCCGTAAATGTGAAAGCGCTAATTCCGCCCGCGAGGAATTATTATTTCCAGTCCAGTTCGCGCCTCGAATCATCGTTCTCGATCTGTCACTGTGGAAATTTGTTTCCCCCGCGACCGAGGCCAAAGCTGAGACCGAGTGAAAACGGTGGCGAAAAGAAAACAACGATCGCACGCGGTGGCGTTGAAACGCTCATAACAGGTGGACCGATACTCTCCGGCTCCGAGATACATCTTCGAGGTGGGCGGTCCCGCACTCCTTAAATCAGCCCGCGGCCACACCATAACATTAAGCTCTCTCTCCTCGTCTTCCACCTCTCCCGGCACACTCTCTCATCTCCGGCCGTTTATTTGTTTGCTTAGAGCGAGTAATTAGAATCCGATACAAATGGTTATTATTTATCGACATAGAGAGAGAGAGAAAGAGAGAGGGACCCGTACGAATGCACGAACGGGATATACCTCCTGATTGCCTGGCGTTATTAAACCGGGAGATACCACGAGATAAATACACCAGGAGGCCAAACCCGCAAATACCGGACGCTATATAATATTGCCCGGGCAAGAGAGCCTCGCCTAACAGCTTTTATTCGCGAGCGACGCCAGAACTCAATTATTACAGCGTTGTCCACCGCGAATAATGCTATTAATAATTTACGTTACGTATTATAAATATCTACCATCGCTCGTTTAAAACCCGGGACTTTTTTCAATCTTGCACGCATAAATTTGAGCGAATCGCTTAGCGTCGTGAAATCAATTTTCATCCTTCTGTCAATGGAAGGGTACTCAAAGCAACTTTAAATGTTAAAATTTCTTATTTCAAAACCTCTTAAAATATAACGGCAAAGTGTATTCGATGCTCTCAGCTGCTGAGGAAATTGTCATCAGTAATGTGTTAAAAACACATTACTGATGACAATTTCCTCAGCAGCTGAGAGCATCGAATACACATGCAGTTGATATCCGGGTACCTATGCATTGATAACAAGGTAAAAGTTATTAATTATTATTAGCAGAAGACTAATAATAATTATTCGATCAAGAAGACCCTTTCTGAGGAATGGGAAATTGAGGAAGATGCGGGCTACTAGATAAGATAAAATTCACGCACGATTAGCAACAGTTGCAGCTGCCAAAGTATAGCATAGAAGCGGGTTCGTGGAATTAAACATAATGGGACTCTGTCGTCACGTCAAACCGACAATGCAACGGTTTTACATTCTTTCGAGAAATGTACGCGCGACTTATAGAGGCGAATCACTATCGCGATGTCAGACGCGTCGTTAATAAAGAATAATACGATAATGAAGACGACGCACACCTGTGATCCACAGAATACAATGGCCGCCCGTGATGTTTGGGAGTCTCGAATCGAGCCCGTTAATACGGGCTTGTAAGCAATAGAAGACAAAAAAAGAGAATAGAAAAAAAATATAAAAATTCGATTACTTTACTATTTTCTTTATCTTAGTTTCCCTAATCCTTAGTTAGTCACGCGGGATGCAGATGGTCCCAGCACATTTTAAATTTCATGTACTTTTAATATGCAAACCTTCATAAATGCATTCACTTATCTTCTGTTGTGAGTGATAGTTTGATGTTTTGTCTGTTTTTGTTCTCAATTATTTAAAGAAAAATAAAGACATATTTATACGTAATTAATTAAAATTAAGTAATTGTTTTCGACACAGGTAAGTTTATTAAATCCAAATTTTTTTTCTATTCTTCAGAATATGGATTTTTGGCCTCTACTGACCATATTTTTGCCTTATTAAATATTGCAAACATAAATGCCTTTGTAATTATAAATATAAAACAACAAAAAGATAAAATATTACAAAGAACATTTTTCAAAAAGATTCCTCTAAAATTAGCGAGGAAACAACTTTTAGAAAAACAATTCAATGTATCCCTAAATCGCTAAAAAGACTTTGGAAAATGTTACTGAATATTATTGAATATGTAAAACCAGGACTATCGAATAAAAAGGTCAAGAAGCAAATAAGAATGCTATTACCTAAGCAGAGATGATCAAAAAATAGAGAAACATGCAATTTGTGTAATAAAAATGTATGTCCTATTTACGTAGTATTATTATATAGCAAATGTTATAATTGTGATCAATAAATATATTTGTTAATTATTTTAATATAAATTATTCTTTATATAAATGGAAATTATTATGTTAAATTCGCATTAAATGTTTTCTCGTGTTATTTTTCAAATATTTAAAAACCTTTATCTTTATATCAAAGTACAGACTGAACTAATTTACACTTCACGCGACTAAGAAATGGCTAAAGAAAATAAAGATTCAAAAGAGTCGAATTATATGTCCTATAAATGCTACAAGTTCGCGTTGAAACATTCTCCTTGAGATATCAAACATTTCATTGATTTAAATAACGATAAAATTAATGAAGTCGCCAGTGATGAGTAAAACCATACAAATTTATTAAAATTTCGACTTAACTGACCAGTACAATTTAATTAGAAACACTACGTTTCGACCCTTAGGTACGGGTCCTTTTCAAGTGTAACTTTCAAGATGTTGATTCGACAGCAGTAAAATTACTAAGGATGATTTCATTGATTTGTTCGCAATAAGATTCTCGCGAGCGATATGTCTAATTAGTCGAATATCGCGAATAATCATCCGATTTATTTATTCCGACCCGAAGGCTCCATCGCGCACAGAGGGATGGAGATACGCCGGGGGTAACGTTCATTAGCTCCGGTGTTGATTTAATTACCGGGAGAGTAATTGGCATGCCTACTGACGATCCCGTTCCCTCTCGACTATCTCCCCCCTGCTCTTCTCCCCCCCGGCACCCCATGTCGCTTATTTCACCCGCTGGCTCTCCTCTGCTCCAGCACCCTATCGAGTCACACCCTCACTCCGGCCCAAACTCTGTTGCATATTCATCGATGATAGATTATGTCTACGTGTATACGAAGGCGCGCGTAGGAACAATCGGTCTTGCAATATCTATTCGATACACGATAGATCCACGGGGTTAGAATTTAAAATTATTTATTTATTTATTAATACTTGACGAATATTCAACTTTATACTACTCTCACCCCGAGACGAAAAATTACCGACGCTCGAGTTTGTTCCTTTTTTTTTTCGAGTATCGTAAATTGGTTCATTCGCCTGGTTTATCGCGCGTGTTTCGCGGAGGAGATATGGCGCAAATGAAAAAAAAAAAAAAAAAAAAAAAAAAGCCAGAAAAACAAACAACCGACAGAGAGCGGTTCGTTGCCAATTTCCGCGAGTCCGAGACACGTCGCAAAAAGGACCGCGGCGGACGATTTTGGGTTCGGTATACGGCCGTATATAGGCGAGCGTATATCGCGGCGATGTTATCCGCAAACACGCGGGTTCGGCCAATTTATCCCAAGGGATGAGGCCGACGTGGCCCGGCCCGGTGGTGGGTGTGGGGCAGCCTTGTCCGGCGGAATGAATTCAGCACGCACAGCCCCTGTGCGGTCGAGCCGGCTCTCCTACCCCTTTCGCCGACCATCTCCAACCACCGTGCAACGTCCCCACCTTTTGATCACGATTCACCCTCGCGTTCATCCCCTTCCTCTTTCTCGTTCGGCGCTCGCGCGCGTTAAGGTTGCCTCAGATGGGAAAAACGCGCGACAAGAGAAGAGAGAATACATTCGAATACAGAATTTTATTGAAATAAGCCATTAAAATTGTGCAACAGTTTTTTATTAATTAATTTTAAAATTCATTAATTGATAAAATCGGTACACAATTTCCTACGTATAATTAATTAATGATACATGAATAAAAATTGTTACGTATTTCAATTAAATAATAAAATTTAATAATTAAATTAAAATTGTCACACAATTTTCTGTACGTGTATAATTAATTATATATTAATACATTTTTTTATTAATTATCTTGTAATCCTCCATTACGATTAACTTACACTTTTCGTATATTCGCGGTTAATTACCGCAATGCAGAATAATACGAAATACTGAATACTTTTGTGTCCTAAGTTGAACGATATCGGAAGGGTAGGTTTTTCTTGACAAACGGGGATTTATAATTGATACAAGTGGTGTGAATGGCCCTTTAACCCATCCGCTACCATCCGCCACTCCTGATTCGCTCCACATATCGCTAGCGCGGCTATACAACGGCCGCCTGATTGCCACGGGGGCTCTTAGATTTATTGACCTGTCAATGGCGGCGCGCGAAAACGGCGAATTTACAACGCCGCAGGTGTTAAGTTCTGCCGTGCGTATAATAACGGCCTGATCTCCCCAGGCCTTACGGTAAGCCACCGCACACCGTAATTATATATTTCCGAACCTTCCGCCCGCTACCTTTGTCATTATCACCCGAGGTGGCGTAGCCGTAATTCAATGAGATCCATTGCGCGTGTATACGTGAGCGATAAAGGGGTTGATGAACGTCGCGCGAATTTTAGGAAATTTTAAGCATGCGATGCATGCTACGAATCATATACGTCATCCCTTATTTCTACATGAGATCGCCGCATTTTCTCTCTTGTGAAAGCTAAAATTACAGCTAGCGATGGGATGAAGTACCTATCTTACAAGGAATTTGCTCGCATGGTTTCCAACTCTCTACCTAATGATATCAAAGAATACTTCTAAATATGTTCTATCCCGAATCAAGTATTTCTGAATTTTTTATGACTATTTATAAAACATGAGTATATATAACTCTAAAAAGTAAAACTTGGATTCGGATTTTTAAATATTTTATATTGAACTTGATCCTTGTATTTAAATGGGTGCGAAAAATTTGGAAAAGGGGATGATTCTTTGTCGAAAATTATATATATATATATATATATATATATATATATATAAAAGGGGTTTCTTATAAACATATACTTTCTTATATCCCTCCTTAAGAAGTTACATTTTTCTAAACAGGAAGGTAAAAATTAAATTTTTTTTTCTTAAAAACTATGATTCTACAAAAAAATAAAAGACAAAAAATTTCTAAAAGAATCTTACTTTTTAACGCATATTTTTAGATGATCATATTCTGGTCCATTAAAAAGTTCTAATAAAAAATTAAATAGGGGTTGTTAGTGTTATCCCCTTATAGCGATACAGGAAAATAAAAAAATATTAATAAACATCCTTTTTATTAGTAAAAAATATCCACCAAATTTCATTTTTGTAATTTGTCTATAATGTTCGTGAAAAAAAGTAAACTCTTGTAAAAAAATAAAAGTGTAACTCAGGGAGGGATAAAGAGTTTATGTTTATATAAGAAACTCCCCTCAATTTTCGACAAAGAATCATCTCCTAAAATTTTTCGTACTTATTTAGATACACTCTGTATATATATATTTGAACATTGCAATTAAAAGCGAAGCGATGCGAGTTTTCGGTATTCCAATTGGAAAACATTGCGCGTTATCGTCTTATTAGAAGTTCCAGAGCAGCTCTCTCGGACCACGACGAGAGTCGTTCGCGAAATGATTTACGACCGGAGCAGAGCGAAATGATAGAGTAGACTTTCTTACCTTGAGCCTGGTGAGACGAGGTTCCTCGGTCGCGAGTTTCGCCAACGCCTGGTAGTCTCCCTGGGCCGCCCTGACCAACCACTCCCGCGATTTTCCGTCCAGTTGCTTTGAGGAAACATGGGATCGCGATTATTAGGGCGATCAATGATGGCGCGAGAGGCATCGATCAGCAAAAATCGCGAGAGGGGCCCATCCGATCGAGAGAGCGGGAACGAATTTTAATTAAGATCCCCGGCCACGATCGCATGGCGTGCATTCATCAAGGTGCACGTCTCCGATCGCGGAGAGAGAATTATATACGTACATAGCTCCTTCTCTCTCTCTCTCTCTCTCGTCGGATTGGCGCGAGCAATAATCGCGATCTGCGGTGGGTGATGAACTTACCGAGGCAACGGAAGCGCTGTCATCCTCGTCGGCGCCCTGCGGAGAAAAAGAGAAGAAGGGGTTAGAGCTGATCCGTCGAAAAATCAACATTACGCGCTACGTCACGCGGTCACGATCGCGCGCGACGCAAAACCGGTCCGCTGTATATGGCGTTGGCGTTGCTTGCACTCCGGAGAGGTTGCATACCGATGTGTGCGAGAGAGGATGAGACAGAGAGACAGAGAGAGAGAGAGAAAGGGGGAAGAAAATGCGTGAGCGCAGCGGGAGGCCACCGCGCGCGCTTCGCCCATCAGATTGATATACGGATCCAATAATTGATTCTCCGGTGCAAGACCTTGGGAGGATCTCTGGCTGGCTGGCTGGCTGGCTGGCCGCACGCACTTACGCAACTCTCGACAACGGACGTCCCATTTCGGAAACGTCGTTCTTCTCCTTCTCCCTTCCTCTCTCGGCAAATCGAATAATTTTCTATCACGATTATCAAAGTGATGGATGTAAGAAAAAGACTTCATGGTATTTTTGATAAAATGCTTGTCCCTTACAAAAGGTGGCGCCCTTCAGAAACTTCTTGCGCGCCGGATAATTGCGTAATTACTTTTATGCACAACCGAATCCTCGATAATGTCTTAAAAGAGAATAATTTTTTCATCAATGTACTCTCTAAATTTTTTGGAGTGGAATCTTACTCCAAAAGAGTAGAAGCTCATTCAGAAGGAGTGAAATCTCATTCCAAAAGAGTAAGATCCCACTCCAAGAAAAAAGAGTATGAGTTGGTACTTTGGTACCCTTTAGAAACTTCTCGCGCGTCAGATAATTGTGTAACTTTTGTGCACAATCAAATTCTCGAAAATCTCTTAAAAGAGAATGAATTTTTATCAATATATTGTCTTTTCTTGGAGTGGAATCTTACTCGAAAAGAGTAGAAACTCATTCAAAAAGAGTGCAGGAATCTCATTTCAAAAGAGTGAGATCTCACTCCAAGAAAAAAGAGTATGGGTGTTGGTACTTTAGTACCCTTTAGAAACTTCTCTCACGCCAGATAATCGTGTAACTTTTATGCACAATCGAATTCTCAAAAATGTCTTGAAAGAGAATGATTTTTCATCAATATAGTCTCTAAATTTCTTGAAGTGGAATCTTAAAGAGTAGAAGCTCATTCCAAAAGAATGAGATCCCACTCTAAAAAATTTAGAGAATATAGATTGGTACTTTGATGCTCAGGCACTGTCGTGTATTTTTGACCATAATAATTTTTTATAGCAGCTGCTCTGAGTATCAAACATTTTTTCTGATTACATATTTGGAGGTTTCCGAATGTACCAGTTGTGAATGGAGAAAGAACACATTTCTAACATTGTTCAAGTTGCTTCGGATATTCAGGTGCCTGTTCATCGACGAAAGGGTTAATTGTACTGATTGTGAGGATACGCCGATCTCCGGCAATGTTTTACATTATACTTATATCTACGTGGTACCACGATGGAGGATGACGTCGACGACGGAGGTGGATGAGCGGAAAGGGTTCTCCTCTCGATCCCAGGAACGCTAAACGACTACTCATCCCTGTTAAACTGTTTGTATTTTCACTCGTCACGGCCACGTCAGGTCGTCCGAGGTGCTCATATCGACACTCGGCCCCGAATCGATCGTGACTCTTCATAAATTACTGAAGAAGAGAGAGCGCGCTTATTCGGCCGAGTCATCATTAGCCCCGAGCCGCGATATATCTCTATCCATCGACAAGATCGCGCGTGTCCTTAAGTGAAATCACGTTTTCGAAGGACGCCCTCCCCTAATAAGTTCGACGTTAATCCAATTTCCCCTTCTTTCTCCTCCGTGTCAGAAGAAGGGGAAAAATCGACGATTTTGGACCTCCCTTCCGGAAATTCTCTTCTCGAAAATGATAGTCACTGACCCCTCTGTCCCACCCTCCCGTCGCGTCAGGTGGTGTATCGAGGTGCGTTCCCAGCTTTCGTGCTCGCGCAAACACGCCTGTACGCGTGCGAATGCACAGATGCACGGCGATAGGATGGACTTTGTTATACGCGTGCATCGGAGAGGCCATGCTTCATCAGCGATGCGATAATTGTACTCGCGACAAAACGACATTCTGTGCTGCCTGGCGAAAACGGAGAATTATTATTAATATTTAATTTCAACCCCTCTCTTATATCTGTCTCATTTAATCCATGTGTAATCGAGTGAAAAAACGCATCCGATTTTTCCTTCTCTCGCATAAAATATAAGAGTACCTAAAAAAATATATAAAGTATGTAGAAGAATATGTAAAAAGAGAGAAAACCGATTCCTCAAAAATTCCTCCCTGCATATATGTTTCGAGCTTAATATGCAAATTGTCGCGAAATTATGCAAGCAACGAGAATCCCCGAGCGGATTCGTCGACATATCATCCAGAGAAAGAGTCCCAAAGAGATTGCGAGAAGAAGGACTCTGATACCTTCAATTTCGATGATCGAGAAAAACAACATGGATATATATTCGCGATCGTATAATATTCTGTCGTTCTGTGCGCGAGTCGCTGATTGATTTTTAAGCGATCGCGAGATAAGATGATCTTCGATGAGACGCAGGGACACCGGCTCGTCCTATCTCAGCCCGTATCCAAGAGATATGCAAATGCTCTCATCCTCCCGTCGCGCGTGAGAGGCCTCCACGAACAACGATCAGACAAACGGGCCAGTCAGCGACGGCGCGCATGGACCATAATGGCGCGGTTATCAGATAAGCTTATAAGACCTGGGTAATCGTAATAGCATCGCGATGGCGATTTCTCTCCGTGAACGGAGGAAGGAGCAGCAGCTCGCCTCCTTTCCTGCCCCTTTCGACGAGTCATTGTTTTGCCGTAATTAATATTTTAATTGAGATCAGCAGGAATTAATTGACGCAACTGGCCTGCCGAAGTCCCTTCCTCCGCCTTAACCGATCAATCGCGATCTGGTCAGAATCGCGAGATAGGAGATCCTAAACGCACCTTTTGCGCGCTCTTTTCTTTTTACTGCTTGAATAGAATAATAAATGCTTTTCCACGATTAAAGCGCACACAGGAACAAAGCGCGAACCTACTGATTTTTATTTTTTTTTGTTTTAACATAAAATCGGAAACTTCGCGTTTTGTTTCTACAGGGTCTGACATAAAGTGTCACACCGAAAATATACAAGTAGATCTTGTTATTTAGAGACAATTTTTCCTCGGCAAAAATATCGAAGAAGGCCATTATTTTTTGCATGTTCCCAATTTTTGCCATCATGTATCTTTATAACTAAACCTTAAATTAAAATTTTATTAAAAAGTAAACTCTACTTGAAATTAATTGAAAAATATGGTTTTGTTAATATTTTATTTCCACAAGGCTTATTAGTTTGCGAAAAACTCTTTATTTTCAATCGCTTATAATTCGAAAATTATTGATGCCTCAATATTTCTTTAATCGCGAAAAAGCATTTATTATTCCATTCAACCAATAAAAAGAAAAGGGTGCGCAAAAATGATGTTTCATGTCAGTCATATTTCTTGACCATTTCATCAATGTATTGATACTCAATTATCCCTTCATTCAAAGGACTTAATTTTTCGCTCTCTCATTCGTCTCCCAAATATCTTCATCATACATAAAGAAGGGGGTTTGAGAAGGGACAAAAAACTAATTTGCTCGTTAAGGGGATGCTGACCATGTCTGTTTTATCGACTTTGAATTCAAGGGCTTTTCTTTTTTTATTGACTATACAGTTTGAAAAATCCTTCTCTACAATTAAAGTACTGATCATAATAAACGGGGAGCGCTGTAATTTTCGTATAAAAAACAATAAAAGTTAAAAAATTACAGTTTTTTATCGGCCTCTTGCATCAGCTCGTAACAATACTTATTTAATACAAAAGTTCTGCAATTTATTTGTGCACAAAATATGGTACTCCCGATAGAGATGACATGGAAGAATAATACAAAAGTAATAAAAATGAGATTAAAAGCCTGTATCGAAAGATTCGTACTCGAATTAATTATATATATATATATATATATATATATATATATATATATATATATATATATATACATTTGCGTACGGAATCGATGCCGAGGCATAAAACAGCAAAAATTAGTTGCCGGACAGCGCTCCCCATTTATTATTACCATTACTTTCATCGTGAAGAATTGTTCAATCTGTATATTCAATAAAAAATGAATCTAACCTAACTTAAAGTCGGTAAAACAGAACTACGGTAGCGTCCCCTCAATCGAAAAAAAGAACCTCCAGATATCCGGGAGTGGATGTTCCATCCCCTCCGTAATAGTGATACGTACACGCATGGATAGATGCATGGACGCGTTCGCGTACATCACGTTCATCGTAATCGGATAAAAAAGCTAACGGATACGCGACGCATACAAGCCGCGTAATCACTTAGGACGTGATCCTAGCACGAGAGAGCGAGCAAGCCGAGAGTATCATAGAAATGGATACAAAGGGGGCCATCAAGCAAGCCACGGTAACGAGCTATCCATCCTCTTTCTCTCTCTATCTCCCTTATATCCGTACCTCCCATTGTTATCGCTCTTCGTGGCGCATCAGCGCAGACTAAAAAACACGCTCGCCCAGCAGTTAAGCCGCGCACTATTCGCGCGTCTAATTCCGCCGAATGTGGCCAGCGGCAGGTACTCAAGTACTCAAAGTACAGGGCGTGCACGTGCTACCTCTCGGTCCCCCCGTCTCTCGAACAATAAAAGGAATAACGCGGAATGTAAAGCGGATAGAGAGAGAGAGAGAGAGAGCGAACTCGCGCGCGCTTCTCTTCGGGGTGGAAACGTTTTAATAAGCGGACGTGCGCCGCTGCCCTTTCCGAGGGGGCGTATAAATATATTCGGTTGCTCTCTAACGGCGCGTGAAAGAGAGAAAGAGAGAAATATGTATATAGAGAGAGAGAGACTACGGAGTGCACACCGGGAACGGATATATCGGCGAGACGGTGAAGGGGGCAGGGGGGCAGACCTGGTAGAACGAGAGGCAAAACATGTTGCGGCACGAGCTGCCTCGAGAGCTCCGCGGAATTAGCTTTATTATAACCTGGGGGCCATCCATACACGCCTAACAGCGCACGAACATTCGCCGGCCAATAAGCCAAATGCTAACCAAACATTTTCGCGACTCGGCGCACCCTACAATTCATCCCCCCCCTCCACTCCCTTCGACCCCCTCGTCTCGCCACCCATGCCGCGCCGAAAAGTCCAGCGAGGAGGATCGATTCTGATTAAAGCGGGATGTGTATTTAATGCCGACGAGTCGTCATGCGTTTAATTTTTCGGATTAATCGTGACCCATATTTTAAGTGTTATAAGGAATATGATCCAAGCAAATATTTAATGTGTGCGTCGCACATAAATATCAATTTTTATTTTGAAAATATCTTTTCTTCTGTGGTCAATTATACAAGGAATATTTTAAGAAAAAAATATTTAAGAATGCTGTGTGTATGAAAATATCATTATATGATATATTTAAAATTAAATTACGAGAATTAATGTGTACAATATTATATATTAAAATTCATTATAAAATTAACTTAATTTCCATATGTGAATGTACAAAAATATCAATAGTTTTTATTTTGAAAATATTTTTCTGTATATGTAATATACAATATATTAAAATTCATTATAAAATTTTAATTTGGGATATGCATAACAAATTTTCCTATAATTAATAGTATATTGTGTATCAAGTGCGGAAAGTTGACAATTGGTCACGAGTGCGGAGGATGGACCACCCCACACGAGTGAACAATTGTCAATCCGCACTTGATACACACGATATTTTGTATTACAAGTGTGCAGGCAAAGTGGCTTTGTGCGCGTTTTCTGTGCGCGAGGTGGCCGATCGCACGCCGCCTTCTTGCGACGGCACGGTGCGGGAATAGCCGCGTTCAAAGTCATTGCCCACGGCTTCAGCCGTGGGCAATGACTTTGAATGCGGCTTATTCACTCACCGCGTCGCCGCTAGATGGCGGCGTGGGAAATCGGCCGTTTTCCGCACAGAAAACACGCACACAAAGTGCCACTTTGCCTGCACGTGTAATACAAAAAAATATATATATGTATATACAATATTTAAAATTAAATGTTATATATTATAATACTAAATTTCCATATAACAATAAATTAAAATGTATTATAAAAATAAATATATAAAATTTTAATATATAGAAATTTTGTTGAGATAAAAAGACTTGATTCAATCTCTGTATAGTCGTGGCTAACCGAGAATTAATACCGATGGAAGCAAAATTAACTGCATTCGTTAATTCCCTAAAAGTCCGCCTATAATACAGTAGGTTGAATGCGAAATGCACCGCGCGGTCGCAGAGGAGGGATCTTTCTATCCGTCCCCAACGGATCCCTTTCTCCCCTTTCTCCCATCGTCGCGTCAGGAGGAACTTTTCTGGCCGCGGCAGCGCCGTGAAACGATTAGGGCCCCAGATTAGTCGAGCGCGCGAGATCGATTATGCGATCCTGCGGATAACATTGGCCTGATTTATTCCCCTAATGGGCGTTCGCGCATTCATTTCGAGGCCGTGCGAGGCAATTCCACGGGGCTTCGTCGGATGGCGGTGGCCCGTCCTCTGTCGCTGACAGGAAAACTCTCGCTGGGTGATTCAGCGTTCGGTTCGGCGACGCCTCCCAACGACCACCATAATGCCTACCTATCTCCGAGTATAGCCCACCTACCTAACGCCATTTCCATCGTCGGGGATTATAATCCGAAGGTTCAGTCGCGGGCCCGAATGAAATCGCGTCGAAATACGACGACGAGATGCTCGGTAGGACAAGGTACCCATTTCCGAGACCTCCCTCGTTGCCGACGATTCCCTCCCGTTTGTTCGAAAATTTAAATCGATCGGTCAGGTAATCAAATTAAAAAAAAAGAATTTTTTTTTAAATAAATAATCCCTACTTCGCGATTTGACAGATGCTAGAGTTTGAGATGCTAATTATCATAGGCGCTCATGGGGGACTTATACCCTGGATTGTAATATTTTAATTTTTTCAATTTAGAATAATTTTATAATTAAATTCCCAATTATTAATAACAGTCACTAGTATTTAAATAAGAGTTGTAGAAAATAATCAATCAAACTAGCGAGTAAATAATTTAGTCAGCTTCACGACGTTTCGACCATGTATGATTGTGATCCTTTTCAAGTGAAACACTAAAATATTTTATTACATAAATAATTTTTCGTTTGAAATTTATAAATGAATAAAAAATAAAAATCTAGGTATATGAGTGCTCATGTGCCGACTAATTATACCGACTAATTATTCTCCTCCAGGGGGCGTGAAAATTAATTCCTCGTCGGCGGATGAATCTCGCGCGACAAGTCGGCGCTCGCGCGATTACACGATTCATCCGGGGAAAATTAGCGCGATCGCGGACCCGATTGTTATCTCGCTATGCCGCGATATATACGGCGTGCGAGAGGCGCCGATGATTCATAACTCGCGGCCTCGTATTTTCGCGGGTGGCACACGTCGAATTTGGTCCGGATGGGGCCAAACACGGTGGAGCATCGACACCCGCAAATGCACGCACGCTCGCTATCCACCCTCTCCGACCCTTTCGTTGACAGGATTATATTCGTACGTACCTACGTACCGTGTTCCTCGGTGTACCTCGGTCCCGCAAATACGCGTCGCGCGATCATATTCCCGTCGGATAATAAATTTACCGCGGGGGTGCTCTCGAGCACACGGTTCTGTCGCCGCGCACGATTCTGTTCCGCCGGCAAATGTCACAGTTTCGAGAGGGGGATTCCAATGGTAAAGCGCCATCGGCGCGATGCTCGCTTTCTCTGAACGATAATAGCTCGATCGACCCTTATGTCGATGAACGAGTATCCGGGAGTAGCAAAATTCTTAAAATGTTAATTCAGGTATGAAAAGATCCAATAAGAGCCAGGCACTAAGAATAATAAAATTCGTTTTAAATTTTCTCAATAATTATTCTGTATATAGAGTAATTTTTTAGAAAATTATTTTGTATACAGAATAATTACAGAGGAATTAAATAAAAACAATTTTTTTCGAATCGAGATTTTTATATTTCACAAATCCCTCTGTATAAGTACCCAAAAAGAAGTGTAGGTGAAAGAAATATTCGGGGTGAAGTCGTTATATCTATTCGATGGAAATTTTTTTTAAACTAATTAATTGTGCATAAAGCATAAATTTTTCTTGATACAATATTTAAGAATAAATTAATAAACTCACCTGATCCCCTTGTCTTTCTAAAAAACGTAGATAAGAAAAATATCGGGACAAAATCAGGAATCTTTAGGGGAACAAAAGAGTTAATTAAATATAAAGATCTAGAATTGAAATTTATTTAATTTTTGGGATCGTAACAAAGTACCTAGATATACATTTATGAAAGATACATTTATGAAAGAATAAAAAATTATGTGTTGACAGAAGGTTTAAGTATACAATGGCTCCAATTATATGTGTACTTCAGATATAATCTCCGAAAACTATATCCCACATCCATATTTATCATAATTATTATTAATATTCCATTTTGCATAAAACTGTAATAAATATAAACTGTAATAGCGAGATAAGACTAATGATAAATGTCTGCGAGAAACGATAAGCCGACAGTGTGTTGACATAAAATATGATAATGGGGAGCTGGAGAAAATCTTAATAGTCGACGTGTTTCGGCGCGATAAAACCATCGTGGAATGAACTTCTCGAAAAAGAATACCGTTTTACGAAATGACTGGGCGTGACTGAACGCGTGTTACTCTATCCCGTATATTGCGTAATAACGCAAAGAGTACGATCACCGTAATAGATATTATTGTGTTCCACATGGGGCAGCCAACGGGAAAATTAAAACACATTGAAACCAAAGTTTTTATACGTTACACGTTTGTCTACACGATTCTACGAGAGATAAACTGACGCTTCTCTCGACAGAAGGAAATAAGAATGTTTATGGACAATAATATTCGAAATATCGAAGCTGAAAGAAGGATCTGTCCGAGTAATATGTTCGATTCGATGAGAAGAAGAGCGAGCGGTGTTGGCGTGGCTCATCCATTGTGGCCCTTGATATACCTCGATGAAGGTCGAGCTTAGCCGCCTGCGCGGTTTCGTCCCCTAACGAGTTTATCGCATCCTCTTTAACGTTATTAACACGGGCTAACGAACTGGAAGCGCCGAGTCATCCAGGTTCTATACCGAACCACGATGGTTCCGCCAGGTATACACACCTGTACACGCGTGTCTGATCTTTACACGTTCGTGTGTGTGTCTGTGTACGCGAGCTTGTAAGTGCAAAGCGAGAGGCGGCGGGTGGGTTTACGTGTATAAGGTGGGATAAAGGTACGTATAGATACATAGTCCGGCCTGTCTGTGCGGCCCTGATACCCGGGTCTCTGGGCTAATTCCGAGGTGTAATCTACGGGTACCATCTCAATGGATTAGCATATAGATAGCGAGGTGGACTGACCGTATATATGTGCACCTAGGCCACGGGAAGGGAACGCGGGCATGTCCGTTTTGGTCCCGTGTCCTCTGCGCGTTAAGGGTTCAGGTGTTACATTTGGACTGGTCCTCCAACGATTGCTAAGAATAAATTCCGAGCGTCTTGTACGCGCCGACCGTGTTAAAAAAAAAATTTCATCAATTAAGACCGATACCACGCCGTATAATAAATAACGAGAGATTTCCGGTCGTTGGGACAATTTTTTTCTAGTTAAAAAAATTACGATATTGTTTGGGGATCCTAAATGCCATCCTGTTTTCTCGATATAGAACATCATTTTTGCCCACCCCTTTCTTTTTATTGGTTGAATAGAATAATAAATGCTTTTCCACGATTAAAGTACAAGTGATAATTTTTTACATATTTATCTTCCAATTTTTTCAGGATTCTTATTCTCGCGCAATTCGCCCAACCTGGCACAACGACGTGGGAGGACGTAGAGGAAAGAGAGAGAGAGAGAGAGAGAGAGAGAGAGAGAGAGCAAGAGAGAGAAAGAGAAGAAGAAGAGGCACGTCATCTTTTTTCCGTGGAGACTTCCGTCTCGAAGATCATCGGGGGATAAGAAGCGTCATCGACGCTGATGGCAGCGGACGCTGGGTTACAAGAGAGGGCGGACGGGCTGCGGACCCGCGGCATTTCGCCCGAGGTGATTCGGTCGCGAGGTAATTTGTGCTCACAGCGGGGCTGAGCAAACACGCGCGGCGGGGGTGCCTCGAAAAATTAAATAACTCGATGACTGGTCACATTCTCGAACGCGCATATACAGCGACGTACAACGTATGTATATGTATGTACGTCGACGGTGCCGAGATGTCCGCGGAGAAGGGCGCTTCTTGGCTGAATGACGTGGCCCTCTATTGTCCTCTCTCCTTTCTTTCTCTCTCTCTTTCTACCTTACTCGTCCCCGCATCGCGAACGGTGCCCCTTGGACGGAACTGGTCCCGGGGGAACACCGTGGTCGGGCCTTGTGCGACCTAGAACGGTCCCAGGACTGTGCCCAGGGAGCGAGCGCCGGCCTCCCGCGGACTTATGAATACAAATAGCCGCTCACTGCGCGAGTCAGATCCCTGATAAGGTACGCTCCTGGCTTTGCCGTACAGTCGCGCGGCGATAAAGCACGAGCTTGCAGGGCATTGCAGGGCCCGTATGACCGTTTAACGGGCAGATTATCTTCGCCTCGAAGGAGGGAAGAGGGATACGAATCGATCAGTACGGGCCGCAAATTGATCTCCGACGGAAAGGATATTGGAATATCGCGAGTCGTGCAAGCAATGGACAAGCTGAAGAACAAGAAATTTCATTTAAATAGATTGCGTTCGCGTGCAGACAATAAGATATTCTCGACAAAAATCAGCAAGTTGCTATTATCAACTCTATTGAAAATACCCCGCACTAGCTGAACAAAAGATCAAAGCTAAATAATTGATAATTATTGAGTTACAGCCAGTCGACTGTCTATTATTCAGCTTTGAGCCTATTACATTTTTTGTTCAGTATGGATCACAAGTTGTAACATATGAGAAAGCTAACTGATTTAACCGAAATCCATTTTACACAACATTAGTGTGGGGAACTTTATTTTATCTACTACAAATAAAAAATTAAATTTTATTTATTAAAAATTAAATAACTATTGCGGGAAGAAAAAATAAGAGGACCAGATAATTCAAAAATTTCGAGCCTACGATCGGACCACCAAGAAGAGTCCCATGACCCGGAAGGGCGGCGTCCTGTCCGTCGCTGTCGTGACAGTCACAATGAGTCAGTTTTCGGTATAGTCCCGGGACTGTCACTACGGGAGACGAGACTCCCGCGGATGAATGCCGGATGAGTGCTGCCATTCACTTCAGAGAGAAGAACGCCAGGGAACCAAGAAGGTAATCAACGAGGGGTGATTTAGTATACTTGTCTCGAAAAAAAGAAACACAGAAATCTTATGTACTATCCACTGTGTAATCTTTTCCCCAGAAGATGCGTCGGTTGATGGATTAGCGTAAGACCAGAAGCCCAGAGTCGGAAAACGCGATGAACGCGATAGGACAAATCATGAGAAAGCAAGGAGCACAATCCATTGTAAACCGTTCGCCGTTTTTCTTCTCTTCCGTGGTATATCTGTGTGTGATCTGCCTATTATCGTGCATAAAGGCCCAAAGAATTCTAGCAGAAGCCAGAAGCATAGAGAGGCGTCGCAGCCAGCCGCTGAGCAAACAAATTTAATGCGCGTGCATAACGACACCAATTTAAATGATAATGCGCGCGCTGTGTGTGTCTTCAAGATTAACTCGTAATAGGCCCGGAATAAATGTCGGCGGACCTGTTGGAGGTGTATCTAGTTGCCCTGCTACACGCGGGAACAGTGGGTGCTAACTACTCCTGTAGACAAGCTTGTTTATATTGGTACGCGGCACGAAACTTAAGCGTGAATTTGTATAATACGCATCTGGTGCCAAGAAAATTGGTGTCGTCGCGGATTACGTCACAGTTCGCTCCTCTTTAGGTCATCCGACGTCGTTATTAACGATGAATGATTATTATCGTCTGTTGCGCGCAACCCGCAATCATCCGATCAGCTATTCAATCTATACGGCAATATTTAATTTATATTATTAATTAGACGAGGTGTAAGGGGATCCTAAACGTCCTTGATAGGTCTATTGTTTTTTCCTGGTTTATCGACAAAATGTGAGGTTAGATAAACTATAAATCTATTTATTGGCTATATACGGATTGTTTTTACTTAAAATTAGACCAGGCCAGATTTGGCATTGGATAAAGGAATATAAGTGAATGTTTAGATATCAATTTGGAAGCCTAGTAAATGAGAACAGCTCATCCTTCATTTAAAAAACAATCCGTATAACCAATAAATAGATTTATAATTTATTTAACCTCACATTTTGTCGATAAAAGAGGAAAAATTAACAGACTTCTCAAGAGCGTTTAGGATCCCCTTAACGACAATGATTGATTATTATATTCTGTTGCGCGCAACCCGCAATCATCCGATCAGCTATTCAATCTATACGGTAATATTTAATTATATTATTAATTGCACGAGGTGTCGCGTCCGTAATTTACTTGATTAAGTGCGAAGTTCGATAGTCTTCCTTTATTGATGCTGCAAAAGGATGCGCTATCCCATTCCTAGAATGAAAAAAGATTTTAAAAGTGATTATGAGAGAGAAAATGATAGGGATAAGGAGAAGGAAAAAAGTTTTAATCGCGGGAGAGCGACATATCTCATCGACTACATCGGATAAATTCCGATGGTAATGAACGAGGCTTATCTTACGGGCGTTTATCGACTTGGCACTCTTGCCCAAGCGGATTTGCCTAATTAAAGGAACAAGATGTAAACGATTTTATTTCCATCGCGATTCGCGCTATCTACCGACTACTTGGAACGAATAAATGGATTCCACGCTATATATATCTCTTTCTCTTTCTTTCCCTCCGTCTCGTTCGCGGAGTACAACGCGCTTAAACCACCGTGACCAGGTGCACCTGTCAAGTGTTCTGTGCCGTTAGTTTGATTAATGACAGAAAATTTCTTGAATAAACAACAAGGCGCGCTTAAACAGATTGACACTCGGATATACTTGGAAATAGCAACAATTGAGATTTCACATTGAAGATAACTCGCGACTACGTTCGGAAAATGATAATCCGGAGTTAATCATCGTTGATCTAACTTTGAATTTAAATTACCAAAAAAAAGACATGTTCTCTCTAACGAATACGAGGACAATCTTTCATCTAATTTTCTCTCTATAACCGGTTACATTAATATTAATATCTTATTAAATGTAATATAATTGGATATTATATTCGAAAATTACTCTCTCTCTCTCTCTCTCTCTCTCTCTCTCTCTCTCTCTCGCTTTGCGAGTTTATTTTAACGAAAAATGAAAAATATTAAATAAAAGCTAATTAGAGGGACCGTAATCAACATCGATCAGGAGTCGACGAAGTCTTCGGAAGTAAGCCGCGCGAGAGATCAAGTTTGCCCAGGGAGGTGTCTTGTCGAGATTGTCGCGAGTAGAATCATGCAAGCTGTGCCCTCGCTTCGCCCTCACCTCTTGCTACGCCTCACCGCGTTCTGAACCTCTTTGCATATACATTCTGTAAGATTACTTTGTGCGGTTTACACCCTGCGATCCCTTTCCCTCCCTACGGCAGCCTCCTTCAGCAGCAGCAGCAGCAGCACGTTGCTGCGCTTCTCGCAGTCCTCCTCTCGTTGCCAAGAGGCAAACCACCCTCCAAGTTTCATCCAAGGTCCCTAATGTATGCGGAACTATACGGCAGAAATTCCAAGTTCGGCACGGCCGTGTTAGGCGCCTTTACGATGAGTTTCCATCCCTTTTCCGTCCCGTTCCTCCACTCGCTCCTCGCTCGTTCTCCGCCGCACAGAAAGGGACGAGGCTCGCCCGACAAGACTTGCCCTCCGTATAAGAGGCGAACACGCGTGATCCTAATTAGAACGCGTCCTCGAGGTGCCGAAGTAAAAGCGAGCTTCTTGCTAGGCGTCTCGACGAAAGCGCCGTCGGCATCTTACATATATACACGCGCGAGCGCGTTACAAGCGTGACGTTACTCCCGTAAAAGGACTCTTGTTCATCCACCCTACTTTGCCAACATTTCCAAATGAACTCGAGCAACTTAACTTTCGCGACAATTGACGGTATAATTCCGCGAGAACCTCATCCCGCGACAAAACGACCACCGAGACAAGCTTGAAAATACGAAATCTCTTATTATACGGAGCTATAAGATCTCATTATTATTGAAAGAGGGACACTTAACGCGAGAATTTTCACAGCAGATGACAGGTTAGATGGAATGCATTATACTTCAATGATTAAATACGTCTAAGAAAGCTCTCCGTTGAATACTAAGGAGGATTTTCATATACCTACACTGAAAAAAATCAATGTACTTTTACATGGAAATTACTTGTTCAGAATTAGAAAAGTTACTTGCTTATCATTGTAATTTTTTTACATTTGTTTTTAAGTAAAAATACATATTAATGTAAAAATATAGATAAAATTACTATATTTATGCAAAAATTATATGTAATTTTAAATTTACTATTTTTACTTTATTAAAACTTTATTTTATAATTTATCCATTTTATTTATAACATTATTTTATAGCATTTCCTATGTGTAATTCCATGTTCAGTGAAATATTTTTAATCTTGAAAATATCAATACATCAACGAGTAATAAAAAAAAAATTAATTGAAAGCGATCGTTGATCGTTTAGAATTTCGCGTCCAACATCTTTGATCTTTCCGGCGGATTTTCCTGTCAATCATCGCGCGGCGTACTTGTCGCGCATTCGATGACAGTAATCAGCTGTTCGAAGAAAACGGCGACGGGAGACCCTGTATGCTGTTGGATGGCGAACGGCACGCGACACCGCGTTAGACGAAACGGTCATTAGGGATGCAAAGGGCGGACTCGCCCGGCTACGTCGCATGATAATTACCGTAAAGAAAGCCCGACGAGAGAGAGAAAGAGAGATGGTGCGGCTTTCTCACCCACCGGGCTTCCCAGGAGATTACAGGATGTCCGGAGGCGAGAAAGGATTCTCCCAGCGTGGCCCGAAAACCTTTTCCGCGCTTACAAGCAATAAAAATTAACGGCCGGTCCGGTCAAAGCCGCAATATATGAAAGGCGATCCGCTAGAACCGGACTTTGTGGCGTGCGAGTATAATATATAATTATCATAGACCATTCAATGTATATATACACAGCAATAAACAATTTCCCTTTATTACGACAAAGCAGTAGTATAAAAAGAATGTGTCAAAATCTGTCAGCAACCATTAACGTTTTAATTTTTGGTCGCAAAGAGAGTGCAAAAAGTCAGAGTAAACGAATAAATATTTGTATTATGATTTTTTCTTAACTCATAAATTAATTTAATTTAAATTTGTCAATTTGAAAGGCACGAGTGTACAAATTCGGGTATAAGATTCGTATATAGCTATTAGATGCCACAAAATTGTTCTCAAATTCTTGTTTAATTATTTTAACTACAAAATAATTAAAGAGAAATTTAAAAGCAATTTTTTGCATATCTGATATATGTGCCTGATGATGTGCTTATTAGTCTTTTTCGTGCATAAATTCGTATTAATTTAATTTCTCTCAAGTTATTCTATTTTATTCTACAATTATTATTCTTCTTCCTATTTTAATACCAATTAATATCTGACGCAAAGTTTCTGCGTCAACTCGTATCTCCAAAAATCAGCAATTATACTATTACACTAAACCTTTTTTTCCAGTGTATAATTATCGAAAATGAGCGTACGGGAGATATTCGGTTCCTTTAGAAACAACCGAATTATGCGGCAGCCACGCGCGAGTAATCTCGAACGAAGGGAGGAAGTAGAGAGAGCGCTTCCTCCTTCGCGAAGAAGAGCCTTTAAACACGGGAGAGTCGGGGCCTTTAATCGCACGAGAGGCCCCGATAAACATATCGAAATTATGATGAAGGATCGGAGCGCGCATAAGAGTGGAATAAGCGGTACTACATCCTGCCGGCTGTGTCAGCTTTGTTGATCGCGGCGGAAAGGAGAGATCTCGCGACTTCCCTCCATCCTTCTCCTCCCCCACTTTTAATTTTCAGGCGCGGCTAATTATGATTTACAGCAACATCGGCGCAACATCCTGATCGCTACGCAAGATACCGCCCGCAGGATATTCAAATGCGATGAATATTGCTCGCCGCGATAAACGGCGAAAGAAGAAGTCGGAGGAAGAGAGAGCCTGAGTAAAGGAAGAGAGAGAACGTCGCGAGGATACGGAGAAAGGATTCCTAGTAGCCTACTCGGTATGCAAGATGGGCAGTCAGGCTTGTACATCCTTCCTCCGCCTTCTCCAGGGATGTATAAGACGCATCCTCGCGCGTGGATCGTCGTTCCGTGCCGAATCGCTCGTCCGGAGTATTTAAAGCCCGCCGGGGATAATTCAATACGAAGGAACCCTCTCTTTTGTGTGTTTGGAAAACATAAGCGGCCGACGATGTCACAACACGATATCGGCCATGATTTAGCTCCCGCCGAAGGAAGCCAAGGTGTAACGACCGAAGGTGGTAACAATTGACCCCAAAAACGCGCCTCTCAAGTGCAATAGACTTCTGAATTATTTATATCAAATATACACTGGAAAATTTTTGTTGTACTTATTAACAAAAATTCTGTTCGAAAATCAACGGAACAGAATTATTGGTTAAATCGACCAGAATTTCTTTTAATGTGACAAGCATCTTGTTTGCACAACAAACTAGTTGTTTTAATTTATTTAAATTATATTAGATTGTGTTACAATAAAATTATTTTCAGAGAACCTTGAAATATTATTTACATGATGTGTATAAAAAATCTCTTTTCTCTCTCGTCTGTCTCCAAAATTTATTATCTCTCTCTCTCTAGTGGTTTTAAAATTATATTATATTATATTGTATTGAAATAATATGATTTGTATTAATATTATATTATAATACATAATATTATTTATTACATCAAATTTAAAAACCTTGAAATAAAATTTATTATTTGCGACTTAAATCTGTATCGTCCTCTCTTTCTCGTGGTTTTAAAATTATATTATATTAAATATAAATCTAAATCGCAAGAAAGGCGTAAAGAGCCATACGCGGATGTTGCTGCATACATTTCCAACGAAACTAAGTTTTCCTTGGAAATAAACCGTGCACAAGGCACGTATTATTCTCGGTGTACTACCAAGACTTAAAATTTGAAATAATCTCATACTTGAGATTTAATTTCAAAAACCCCCTAACTCCCCTACGGAAATAAATAAATAAATGCGAGTTTCGATTGCAAACAAAAAAAAATCTAAAAAATCACTTACCTTGTCAACTCGTTTCTTAGCAGGACTAGTCGTGTCGTTAGGCCTGGCAGGAAGATCGGTTTCACTGGCCATCCGATTAAAGCGTTGCATCCGCTCGCGAACGCTCAACTGCTCGGCCGAGACAGCATTTGTCATCGTGACCGTTTCATCTTCCTGTAATTCAATAATTTCGATCTTTTTTTGTCGACCTTCACGAAACAGTCCCAAGTTTTGTGTTAATAATTGTCAAGAACACGTGATCAGTGACAGATGATTCCGAAGAAAATCAGTCTTCGAAAAGTAAACAAATTATTAGATAAATAGATAATCTCGATAAAAAAACGATACCTATACTATATTAATAAAATAGCAGAAACTTTGTATGTAAATTAAAAAAAAATCTACAAATTAAAAAAAAATGTTTTAAATGTTTTCGTAGACAGAGAAATTTTTTTTTAGAATTTATCGTAAAATCATGGTAATCGTGGAACAATATGGTATTGGGAAAATTTTATGAGTTTCTCCGATTAATATTTACCACAATAAAAATATTTATTCACCACAATAAAATATAAAATATGTTCGATTATTTTACTAATTATTTACTATTACATGTACATATTAATATTTTTCCATAATTTTCAGGGTAAATTCTAAGAGAAAATTATGTCCGGATAATAAATTTGCAGTTAATTTTTTCATCTTAAGTTTTTAATAATTTACCCTTATAACTGTAGATATTTGATTGTGCTATACAAAGAATATTACGTTTATTATAAATTTACGTGAAAAGAAATCGTCATCGGCAAGCACTCTCGCGATGGCGACACCGATAATAAAATTTATTGAACAATAACGGCAATAGATTAAAACCTCACCTTGATAACAGCTTCAGAGACGCCACTCTTATTCTTGTCGACATTTTCCTTGTTCTCCAGCTTGAGTTTGTCCTGACTTTTGCGTCGCGGTGGAACAGGTGGCGACGATACTGATACGCTGGATGCATCGATGTTGTCATTTTTTTGGTCGATCTCGCGTTCCGAAATCGGTGTCGTAGGCTGCTCGAAACTCGAGTGAGAACTGCTCGATAACGGGCTAAGGGGGGCTGGAGGTGGTGGCCGATAAGGCGGAGGTTCCCGCAAAGGAGAAACTGGAGTAGCTAGATCAGGAGAGGCGAGAGATCTCTCTCCTACTAGCTGAGGGGATGAAAAGTCTAGAAAGGGTTGCCGATATTTCTTCTTGAGAACCAGATATTTATCGCCCTGTTGAGGAACGTTCACTTTGAGAGCTTCGTCTATAAATGATTTGACAGAAGCGACAGATGCGTCACTAATTAATTTATTAATCGCCGAGGGGTTGGTCACTAGTGGTTATAGTGTACAAAAAATTACCCTTGATATGGATTACCTTTAAATTACCTCAGATTACCGAATACTACCATAGATTACCTAATACTACCTTAGAGTATCTAATACTACCTCAGATTACCTAATACTACTTCAGATTACTTAAGATTACCAAATATTACCTCAAATTATTCAAGATTATCTTAGAATATTTAAGAGAATATTTAATATTTGAGAGTTTGAAATGAGGTGTCTTTTTATATTGTTGGTCTTGTCTTGTGTCATCTTCAATAACTTTTTCAAAAAAACGTGGTTAAAATTGTCAGGAAGGACAATGTCAACGCCTACAGAACGTATTAATTTCTCGCATATTAACGATGAAACTTTTCGAGATTTGATTAAAATCAAAGATCATATCGAGGCGAACATTTGTTGGATATGACGGATTGAAACACGCTTTAACTGCTCATAAATTCTCGACTCTTATTGAAGAAGTAACATTAATTTTCGATATTATGTAGAATTTTTGTATTATTTTGTATTTTTTAATAATTACTGTAATATAATACTGAGGAAGACCGCGTGCGGTTGAAACGTTTATTTTATAATAATTGTAATTTTCGCTTAAGTTTGAGTATAGAATATTTGTAGCTTTCACATAATGTTTTATGTTTAGTTTATACATGGAATAAATTTTATTTGACAGAACAACTCTAATAATTGCTCGATAAGTTGGCCTTTTTATCTATCACTAGTTGTATTTACAATATACGAGCGAAACTTTGTATCAATTGATTTAGAATATTTAAAATTACCTCAAATTTTCTAAGATTACCCCAGATTTTTCTAAATATCTTCCATTTATCAATAATGTTCACTAACTTCAAACATTAAAGATTACCTTAGATTACCTCAGATTATTACAGACTATCTTAAGAATACTTAGAATTACCTACAGATTATTTAATATTACCCTTAGATTATTTAAATTTTCTATTAGATTACCCAAGATCAATCAAACTTCCTAATTTTTTAATATTGCATATTTATGTAAGAAACTTATTTTTTCACGTAAACTTTTGATATTTTTCTACAAAGCTAATTTTTCTTTTCGTTCTATTTCTCATTCTAAAATTTAAATAACATGTAGTTTGTTTTATATAGACAAAAATTTAATATCGATATTTTTTAGTTTGTGTGCGAAATTAATATTTTGAATAATATTAATAAGATAATGAAATTTCTAAACGTAATAATTCAAAATTTCATTTAACAAGAGTGACAGATTCGCACAGATATATGTCACTAAGTTAATTATATTATATTAATTGTAAAAAAAAAAAAATAAGATTGCTAAAAATTCAATAAAAATTTCAAAAAATATTACATATTTATGTGAGAATATTTAAAAATAAACACTATATATAACGGCTAATACGAGCTGCAAAAGTTAGGATAAAAATTAATAGTCTTTCTGTATCTTATATACAATTTAATACGGGACGTTTCGGCACATACTTGTGCTTCTTCAGCCACTGAATAATCACTCCTTACATCAAATTATCATTATACAGTATTTGCAATCGTTACACAATCAGATATGTTAATAATTTATTTAACTGAGAACCGTTCAAAGAATGAATACTCCGAGAGCTGTCAACGAAAAATAAATATTGTTTAATCTTGTATGATTGATGTAATTGCCTTTGTTTTGTATTTTATTTGTATTTTCAGCATCATTTGATAAAGACCTAAAACACAGGTCGAAATGTCTTGAATTAAATTAATAAAAAATCTTTTTAGTCCAGTATTGGTCGTTGTTTTACGAATTTAATAAGTTTTAAATATATCATATTATATAAATATTTCCTACGTCTATAGATCGAACACACGACGAAACTAGTCCAAGCAACAACAAAAACAGTGACCTCGTGCGCGAGGAATTTTTCACCTGACCTGCCTCAGCTGATCGCGCGAGATCTGGCAACGTCGCCGCGCGCAACAAGTCGCTTCTGTCAAAGGAACGAAGGGGAATTCGCGAGGGAAGAAGTCCGTTTCACTTACCTCCTCGTTCTTTATGGTGGCCAGGGTGTTGACGTATTCCTTGAAACGATTCCTCGCTTCCACTGTAACACAAAAACACACAGTCCCGTGAGGCTCATGTACTATCGCGTGTGTTTACTCCAAATTCCAGGCGACGCCTCGCGATCGGACAGTCGCTAATATACGGCTCGAGTCGGAAATTTCACCCACCTCGCGTCTCCGGGTCCGTCAGGAACCGCTTGAAATGCTTCACCAAGTCGTGATTGCGCGCGGTACCACCGTTTTCCAATAAATAATTGCGTATCTCCTCAAGGGACAGCTCACCGGGCGTCGCCATCTTGAACGAACTGATGCGTCAGAGCCACGTACGGCTGTCAGTGAAGCGGGCCGTTCGGTCGGTAAAAGCAGTCGCTATCACTACTCGCGCCTATAGAGCGAGGGAAACAAGTATATATATTTTAGAAGGAAACGGTATATCTGAGCAGTGTAGTGTTGTGCTTACAATTAGATGATTTTAAAATTATCTAGATAAAGCTGAGATGAAAATATGTAAATTCATCTAAGATAAAATTATATAGCGATTCATATCTAGATAGCTTCCAGATAATATTATTTTGAAAATTGCTTATGTAAATATATAGTTATAAAAAATGTAAATTATAAAAGAGATCTAAAAATATATGCATATACTTTTATGCATCGCTTATATTGATTTAAGTTTTACTACTTAAATATTTTTATGTATACTTTTTTCATCTAATTGTAAAATGCAGATATATTGTATAGATAATATATATTTTTATTGTCTATATAAAGATAAGATGTCAAAATTTCATTAAGAGATCATCTATATAATTTTACTCTTACAATTAGAATATTTAAATGAGACAGCAAACTGGGTATATTTGAGGAAATATTAGTAGGAAACAATAGGTATACTTTAGGAAATATTCGTTTTAAACGTATAATATTGATTTCTACTCAAAGTCTTTTATTCGTTGCAGTTAATAAAGTTTACCATTGATTTAATAATTAATAGACAAGATTAGGTAGTAACTAGTTAATTAGTTAAAAATTAAATATATACAAAAAAGTAGAAAAGTTAATAACTTTTAATTTAACTTAGTTGGCTTAGTTAGCCTAATTTAAAATAAATTAATTTATAATTTAAACTAGTTATTTTTAAATTTAAACTTATTTACTTTTTTCTAAGTTAAACATTTTTTTTCATTTTTGAATGCTATTATTTTTTCTATAAAATCTTAATCATTAGACAATTAAATTTTTGATACTGATTAAATTTTAATAAGAGCACCATTCTATGATGTTTGTCATTCTTACAAGTATGAAATAAATGAAGGATTTATATATTAGTTTTTATTTTTTTTCATAATTGTAATTACAAAGAAAAAACCTACATTTCTATGTAAAGAACAAAATTTTTTGTTATTTCGTGATTTGTTATTTTATATCAATTTAAAGAATTAACAAATAAAATATTAAATTAAATTGTAAGTTATGACATTTTAATTTGATATAAATAATATTTTTGTAAAAATTAACTTTTGGTTTAACTTAAGTTAATTTAATCTTAACTTTAACTGAGTTGTTTTATGCATGCAATTTTTTACATATAACTAAATTAATTTTACAAGCCATTAACTTTAATTTAACTTAGTTAAAAAAAATAATTAACTTACCCATCCCTGATTAATCAATATAGAAATATTTATAAATCAATAAATAATGGATTTTTAAAATTTTCTTCTTTTATGGATTTTTTTTTCCATTCACTTTACCATTCATATCACGTTGGATGTATATAAAAAAGATTTTTAATTTGCAAAAATATATTCACCTAGGATAAAGCGCTTGATTGACTAATCAGAACAAAAAGATCCTCGGTCTCCGATTTCTTGATCAAATTCTGCACTTGGACTGATATATTTCTGAGCACAATCTAGAATGCTGACCTCTGATGCACTTTCGCGACTAACGTTCGAGCGCTTATTTCATCGCAAAAATACTTACGAATGTGAATATTAATTAATGTCTTTAATTATCGGCATTAATTATAAATCCGATCGCGTCGCGTGTATCGACATCGTGTGATCGCGATCGCACGCGCAAGATTAACCTCATCGGCCGCGAATCTCGCTCAACATGTTCGTTCTCCCGAAAGCGTGTGACGTACGTGCTTACGTCACAGCTCCGACTCGAGCCGCCAAAAATTTGCGCGCACAACTTCACTTGACTTTTTATTTGTTATTTGTAAGATTATCCATTTATCTTCGCGGTAATAATCCACATTTTATATTGTTGTACAATAACGAATGTGTAAAATATTCTAGATTCTATATTTGGTAATACTTATAGCGAATTTGGTTGGATGCACTTTAGTGCGCACTGAGTGCACATAAAGGTTATTGCACACAATTTTACAATGACATAAGTTTTTAAAAAAGTAAAATAATTAATAGTAAGAGTTATTATTATCATTATTCATATTGAACAACAATAATAATAGCTCTTACTATTAATTATTTTCCTTTTTTTATTACTTGTGTCATTGTGAACTTGTGTGTGATAAGCTTGTATTTAGTGCGCACAAGTGCATCCAATCGAATTCGCTATTAGAATATTTAATAATAAGAGTAATAATTTTTAAGGAATTAAAATATCAAATTAATCAGAATATTAAATATATCACAAATTCATTACTTTGAAATGAATGACTCAAGATAATTTATTGTATATATGTGTTTTTGAATGTGTATCACAATAAAGATTTTTTTCAATGTGCATATGTTATAAACATAAATAAAAAATAAGGAATGTTTAATAGTTATTTTATAATACATTTCAATTCATTTAATAAAACGCGCATTAATGATCAAACTATATCTATTTTTATAATGCTAATTTTATCTTTTCCCCATATTTATTTATGTAAGCTTATGGATAATTTGACTTTAATAAAATTAATTAAAAATAAAATTTAGTTTAATTAAAACAAAGTAAAGTAATATTTAATAAATATTTTATCGCAAAACAATGAATATAATAGATTATTATTTTAAAGATTTAATCAAATGATGTTCATAAATATTAAAATACAAGATTGCTCAAAAAAAGCGTTAATATATATATATTAAGACTTGTGAATAAGAATTATAATTCATTCCACTGATTAATCATCGCATAAAATTGCAATTTGTTCCTTTATTTATGTACATGTGCACATATTATCTAACAAAAGTGTAATAATAACAAAAAAAAATATTAATAAGAATATTTGTAAGTCAGCTCTCCAATTTTTTTAAAAACTCCATATTCATCTCGACTAAGAGCCAAACGCGATGTTATTGCGACAAATTAAGATAAGAAATTTTTGGAAACTGAGGAATTTGAATCCTATGGTTGGGATCTCAGAAATTCCCCTTGTTCCTTCTCTAAACATCCCACGAACAAGGGGAATTTCTGAGATCCCAACCATAGGATTCAAATTCCTCAGTTTCCAAAAATTTCTTATCTTAATTTGTCGCAATAACATCGCGTTTGGCTCTTAGTCGAGATGAATATAGAGTTTTAAAAAAAAAATAGTTATAAATAAAAATTAAAAATCGCGTTAAAGCGAATAATCATCGTTTGCATAAGTATTATTTTTACTTTACTCATACGGCGAGCTCTATTTTCTGTTAATTACACTTTATTGAATAGTGATACTCCAACATTCATAGATAATTGTCGATAAATGTACCGAATGTCATAATATATTTAATAGTCGCGAAAGTATCTATCGATGTTAATGCATCCATATGTGCGATATTTTATTCATCGGCGCAAATAGACGAACGATTCTCAAAGCTTTTCGAAACATTATTTCGTGAATTTTCGTTTTTTGGACGAGTTTTCCTGCCGTTCGTCGAACCGGATTAAATACGCGTATTTTAAACGGCGCCGATACATATTAATGGAACCGGGTCGAGAGTGCATTTCAACATTTTCCCGCCGTAAGCTCTTCTCTGATCGGGATAGGATCAAAACGCGCGACACGCTCTCTCTCTCTCTCTTCGTGCGCGAATTTCCTTTTTTTTTTTTACCAGACGTTCAGGCGAAATCGTAATCTGTC
This sequence comes from Nylanderia fulva, assembly GCF_048542155.1. Lineage (NCBI taxonomy): Eukaryota > Metazoa > Arthropoda > Insecta > Hymenoptera > Formicidae > Nylanderia > Nylanderia fulva. The sequence continues at coordinate 847,613 of NW_028190521.1, read as the reverse complement.
CCCGTCACGCTGTTTGGCGCCGTCCGAAGCACGCGCCTCTATATTTATTCAACGACCAATTAGTAACCGACGCGATAAATTCTGACATAATTTACGAGAACGCGTGCGATCGTAATTTTCCGGAATACTTTTTAAATTGCTCCGCAAGAGAAAGTAGGAGACGCAAGGAATTCGTGCAAGAAGCTTTCACGAGATCTTTTTTACTCTGAAATGCATAATCATTGATCTTAAAAATTATCAAAGAAATGAAGAGCAATTTGTTAAAATATTAGCACAAAGTATTTTATATAGCTTGACAATGTAATTCCGTATTTCTTGTCTAAAAAGAATATCTAAATATAAAAGAAATAATAATCCTTTTTTTGACAAAACTTTAAAAAATGCATTATTTTCTAGATATCTCTCATTTTTTAATATGAGTTAAAATGCACTGCATTAATTTTTTTTTGTGCAAAGTTCTGATAATTCGGTTACAATTAATTTAATTAGATCTAATATTTACATTTTTATAATGAAACATTTAAAGAAAAAATTAAAGTTGACATAAAATAAATTTTCTCATAAAGTGTGCTCCGAAAAATTTAATTTGCTCCTTTCATTTTTAAATATGAGTTACAATACGGTGTATTAATTTTTTTTGGTGCAAACGTCTGATAATTTGATTACAATTAATTTAATTAGGTCTAATATTTACATTTTTATAATGAAACATTTGAAGAAGAATTTGGAGTTGACATAAAATTAATTTTCTCATAAAGTGTGTTCCAATAAATTTAATTTGCTCCTTTAATTTTTAAATATGAGTTACAGTACAGTGCATTAATTTTTTTTGGTGCAAAATTCTGATAATTCGATTAAAGAAAAAAAAGAAAGATGTTTATTTTTTTGACAAAGTATAACGGTTTATATCTCATTTACATCAGCCTACGAGTATAAATTTTCTAATAATATATGTAGGGCTGTGTTATACATAGATAAATACATTGTAGCCGTTATTATGTCTCGTTACATTTCACGCATATATTATGATGCGGCTAACGTAAAATTAAAAAAATATCACGATATACATATTCGCTCTCTCTTCCTGTGTGCCCTCCGTATATAAGGGGTTAAAAACTATTACAACGTGAGTGTGTCGTGTATACACCACAAGCTCTTTCTCTCTCGTTAGCTATACAATCACGCGCTTGTAGCAGCGGCGGTTCTTATTAACAGTGCCTCATAATTAAGAAAACGACCTTACTAATCACCCTTGATGTGCAGAAATACATGTATAAAACTGAAGGAGGCCGCTGAAGAAGAGGACGGAGGAAGGCAGAGCAAGAGTGCTAGAAGGGCGGGTATGCGTGCAGCACGAAGGGGCCCCAAGTAACGCGTATGTGTATCCGTGGACCGGAAGCGAGGCGGTACCTTTGTAATTAAACCCCCTTTATCGGCGATATTCTAATGAAATGACGAGTAATGATCGAGCGAGGCCCGCATTGGAGCGGCAACAGTCGCACGAACATCCTTCTTTCCACTTGGACACACAAACATCGCTGTTTTTTCTTCCTCGTAATTTCAACACAATTTTTCAGTCTCGAGATACTCTGTTTTACCAGATTCAGGAATTTTGCAATACGCACGGATCCTTTTTATTTGTTATGAAGACGAAGTAGAAAATCATTCTGAAGACAAATTGGGAAAATATTGATAGTAATTATATATTTCTGACAATTTATACAGGAAAAAGAACAAGAAGAATGATTAAAAAATAATTATTACATTGTTTTTATAAAGATATATGTATAAATTATATTTATATAAAATATTGTTTAATAAAAAATCTTTACTTTTTTTTATAAAAACAATGCAAAAACGATTTTTCTAATTTATCTTTTAATTAAGATTCTTATTATTTTGCTTAAAAATATATATTTTATATATAATTATATTTATATACATATATATAAACTGTTTTCTAATCTAATCATAAATTTTACATTTTCTAAAGAACAATGCAAACATTATTTTTCTAATTACTTCTCAATTATTCCTTTTGTTATTTTTCCTATATAAATGGAAAAAATATAAGAAGAAAGAACATAGGCAAAAGATATTTTATATATTTTCAGGGAAGCATATTTTATATATACATATATTTAAATATAATATACATATATATTATATATATATATATATATATATATATATATATATATTATTAATACAATATTATATTTAAATATAATAATAATATAATATAATAATAAATTATATTTAAATATAATAATGCGATATAAAAATATTTTTGACGTGTCTGGAGGAGTGAAAAGTTTTCTACCAGCAAAGGAGAAATTGCCAATTCTAACGAAATTGCAGAAGCTCGGAGCTCCTCGAGAAACGCGCGTAACCTTTTGTGAACAAATCACGTGTCTCGGCGCGAGACCGAGGTAGCTCGACACGATTCCGCAGACTCAGTAGGATTGATGCGCGCGAGATTGGACGTGGAGGAGAGGCGAGATTATTTCCCGCCGACACAAAATGCGAGGTCGAGGTGACCGCGCGCGCGGTCCAGGAACGCGACAGGACACAAAGGATCGCGTCGACGCCCCGCCGTTAGGTGCATCTCCGCCATCCCGAGATATCATCTACCCGTGTTCTACCCGCGCTTATATGCTCGTATACACACGCCTGTGCATATGTAAGGGCGTGCGTGCGCTTTATATGCGTCCGGGGTGAGTGCGCGAACTGCAACTGGAACCCCCGAATGCACGTGTGATCTATCGCTCGAGATTCCGAGGATGAGAAGAGAGAGACAATTTCCCAGCTTCACCCTTCAAACTCGTTTTATATATACGAGAAATAACGGGAGCTCGCGAGGCCTCGTTTGCGCGCAATTTGTACGCCTCGAGGATGACGGGATTCCTTTTAAAGCGGATCTCAGACACGCGAAAGTGATATTTACATCTGATGTTCATGCGACCCCATGAACGACGATGATTGACGCGAGATATATGTTGTAATATTCTCGCGTGCGCGCGGAGCGAGAATGAAAGGAGAGTTTTTTGGTTCCGTCTCGTCGAAATTATACCCTAGCCGTTTCAATTCCCCGGGTTATGACTATATTTCGCTTCGAGAAGAAGAGGGAGACGCCAAGATATCGTTCACGCATATATATGTATATGCATATCCGAAAGAAGAGTCCTGTTGAGCTACTTAACGGCAAGGAAGTTTGTGTTGTGTAACTCGCGGCATGAAGAGATGTAAAGCACGAGAGGGAGACAACAATACGGATGTAGGCTTTGCATTTCTTACATGAGTCACTTTGTTTTCTTACAAGTGTAAACGACGATTTTTTACTTCTTTTCCGAAACTTCGAGAGGTCCTCTTCAAGAACTCACTCCGTTTAAATGCCGAGATACGCCGACCTGTTTCTTTCGTCTCTTTGCGGATTTCTTTTCTTTTTTTTTTTTTTTTTACTTTAACCCTTCTGTCAATGGACTGGTGTACCCAAAGCAAAACTTTAAATATTAAAAATGTGTCGGAACTTTTCTCCGTTCATTGTAATACTCGGAAATTTAATAAAATATATAACGGGAAGTGAAGAAGCCAGCGTTGTTAGATGCCAACAGCTGCTATAAAAAAATTGTCATAATGCGATATGTCAAAAACACGTGGTTAGTACAGGCTATCCATACATTAATAAAAAGGTAAAAAATTATATACTAATTGTAAAGTTAAAGGTTTGCATTCGATTTTATACCCAAAACAGCGAAAAGCACAATCAAAAATACATAAATAAACGTAATATTTGTATTAAAGATTAATAGAATTTACCACTTATATTTTTGACAGTTATCAGCTGATTTCTGTCAAAAATATTAATCGAGAATAAGGTAATATAATACATATCATTTACAACATATTACAACACAAATTTGTTAAACATATTATTTTAAAATTTAATTAACGATATAACGCTTTATTAATATTTCTTGACAGATATCAGCTGATTAAAAGCGTTAATTTGCTAATTAAATTTCAAAATAATAATATGTTATAAACAATTAAAATAATAATATGTTTTAAATATCTTATAATATCTTAAACTTGATTAATATTTATGACAGTTATCGGCTGATTTCAGTGAACGGAAGTGACTTAAGAATATGGTAGTGCCAATTTCGTGATTGCTATCTATAATTGATTTTAATAGATTTTAATCATGAAAAATAATCAACTTTAATTATTTTACTGATCCAAAACAGATCAGGATAACATGATAAAAGTATATATATATATATATATATATATATATGTAATTAGTAAAAAATTATTTTTAATCTGATAATATTTTCACACTTTTTAATTTCTGCTCGAAAAGGTAATTTTTTGAGCGTCTCTCTCTTTCAAAAACAAATCGCATTCAGATCTCGTCGCTTCTCGTTCACAGACAGTGAGTAAACGTCGGCGAGCAAACGTTGAATTCACACTGGACCCATGAACGGCGGAGACTTATAGCGACGCTCTATCGCTTCTCTCCGCCAGTAGAAAAGCGACGATAGGTCGCGGGGGCAATATATACGTCCGGCAGCGACGTAGTGTATATATATATATATATATATTTGTCCGTAATTGGAACGCGGCGCATTCCGGCGGAATCCGGGCTGTGAGCGGTATAAAACGCACCGTATAAAGACCGTACTTTGGTCGGTTTTTGCGGCGCGGTTTTCAGCCGGTGGTCTCGTTAGACGGACGATGGGAGGTCCGCCGGAAGAGATCCACCGACTACGATTGCATTACGCGTTCGCATTTATTTCACGTACGCACAAGATCTTTCTCCGTCGAGAAGTATATAGTGCATCTTCGGAGAAAAATAAGCGTTGACATTTTATCTTTATTCGAGTGAATCGATACGATAGTATTCGACTCCGTCTTTCGAAATTTAGTAGAATTTGTAATCTTGTATATGAATTCAGATATGAAAAGGACTAGAAAGATATTAGGTAAAACAACATTATTTTTTTCATTTTATTATTTTGAAATTTTGTTATTTTTCATTTCTCTGTATTTATTTTCCTCTATACTGCAAAATAAGTACAAAGGAATATAATTTCCCTTTGTTCCTTTTTGTTGCATTGTTCAAATACAAGATTGCAATAATAGGATCGAAAAGGCTCTGATATACATATATAAAAAAATGTATATAAGCTAATAAGAACCAGACATGGAGATATTAAATGCTGCAAAATTATTTTTAAATTCCTCTCTATACTTATTTTCTTTATGGTGGCTATATTTTCTGAGAAAAGATAAAGAACAAACCTGAAAATTTTAGGGCTTTGTTTCAACATGTTTTTAAATCAATTGGCGATTAAAAGAAATGGACGAGTAAAAAAGTAACATTGTGACTATCAGAAATCTACATAGTTGTTATATCTTGAAACTAATTCGACTATGTTGAAACAGATTCTTGATTTCTTAAATAAATTTCAGACAAGAGATTCCGTTGTTTTCTCATTTCTCAAATTCTCAATACAACGGCGTTATAGACATTAAAACGCTAAATCAAAAATAAAAGATAAAATTGTAATATACAGGACTAAAAATGAAGAATAAAATTGAGTTTAAAAGAAATGAATTTATTAAAAGAAGAGAAATAAAGGGACGGATAGTCATTGTATCTATACTACAAAATAAGTATAGAGGAATTTAAAAATATGTTTATCGCAACCTCTTCATGTCTGTAAGGGTCGATTTTTCCCATAGATAAATGATATCTGACACAGATTTTTATCTCTTACCAGACATTTTAAAATAGAAACTTTAAAAAGAAAATATTTTTTACTATCTGTCCGATAAATTTATCAAGAAAACTAATTTTAAGCCCCTAAATATTAACCTACATCAGAATTTTTGTTTATATGTCAAAACCTTTTCACTGTTATTGCAATCTTACAATTTGACAATGGAACGAACGAAAGGCAGTTACTATGTCGGATACGGAATGTCAAGGCAGATGGGGGCTGCTATGCAGCTGAAGGCACACAAATAATATCAGGAACGTAAAGAATTTTTGCTTCTGGTTCCTAATGAATCGAAAGAGCAGGCTAGAAGGAGGAAAATAAAAAGACCTCTCTTCGCTAAAGGAAACGGCCGCAGAAGCTATCGGAGCGCACAATCTAGTCTACCACCGACTACCGTTTACCAGCCAGGTATTAGAAGTTGTCACAGGTGCTCGCCCGTATATACCGGGCACGTATGCACGCATGCACGCAGGCACGCGAAGAAAACGGGCAAAGAGACTCTCAAAGGGAGGACCCCGCGGTGTGTATGTTTGGCTTTCCCACAGTTTTGTGCACGATTCCTTCTCGCTACCCCGCGGTCTGGCCTCGCGCCGGCGTTTGCCGACGGACAGACGGAAGCCGTCGCGAACTTCAAAGATTCGCGATCGGCGAGAGGGCTGACGAGGAGGACTCTTCTCTCCTCTCTTCCTCGAGTGGTATACGCATCCGCATATTGTCACGATTCCTGCCTAGCCGGGGTCGACATGTCCTCGTCGGCAGCGCGTGCACACAAAGTCGAGGACTCGACCAACACTCCAACGGCAGCGAGTTTATCGTTCGAGGACCGACGGCCGGACGGGACAAAGTGCGGCGGCGGTGCCTCATCGCCGATTGCGAGGCTAATGGCAATCTTGTTTTACGCTCGGCGGCTGCTTACGCTGTCGACGCGCGACAAAAATCGTTTGCACGTGAGAGCGAGATAACTTATTATATCCGCGTCGAGAAACGCGCGCGCGCGTGTATCTGTCAAAGTTGATCAACAGCATTGATGATGTGTTTAATCTTCTGTCACGCGAAATTGCAGAAAATTGATGATTTTTTTCTATACATATTGCACTTTCAAATAATAATTTTTTGAAAATAATGTTCGCGAAGATACGCTTTCAATCGTTCAAATTCATTTGTCTCTCGTCTCTTGTTTTTCTTCCTCTCTTTCTGATGACATTCATTGACTGACGTATTTTTTATATATACCAAGAAAGAGTAATGTACCGCAAAATAATTTTTTTTTTTTACATTTTGCGCAATTCAAATAATTATTTTTTAATAATAAGCTTCATATTCGCGAAGATATGCTTTATCGCTAAAATTAATTTCTCTCTTCATCTCTCTCTCTTTCTTTTTCTTTCTCTGATGACATTAATTGACTGACGTTTCTCTATAGAAAAGAAAATAATATATCTCGTGTAATAATTTCTTTACATTTTGTACAACTCAATCAATTATTTTTAAAAATATGTTTACAAATAAAATACGCTTTATAGCTAAAATTGATTTCTCTCTTGCTGATATTAATTGACTGACATTTTTTTTATGCAAAAGAGAATGATATATCTCGTATAATATTCTTTTCTTTACTTTACGTTTTGTACAACTCGATCGATTATTGTTAAAAATAATCTTCATATACGCGAAGATACGCTTTATCACTAAAATTAATTTCTTTTTCCTCTTTCTCTCTCTAATGACATTAATTGAGTGACGTTTATTGAAAGCAAATTTCTCGACGATAACATACATTTTAGATAGCGATTTGTTCCGCTGTAATTTCGCGATAACCGATAATTGTGGCGCACAGCGGGATCGTTCAAGATTCAATCGCCATAAGTAAAGTATCCGCGTCCAATATACATATACATATATACACGCAAGCGATTATTCGAAACCCGGACTGATAAATTACAAACGTTTATACGTCCTCGATCAATCATCGGACAAGTCGAAACGTTTGCATGGAATTGCATCGCGCGATGATAACGACTGACAAGTGTGTTGAATATTAGCGACATTTTAAGCGTACGTCAGTCAGGCGTCGGAGCTAAACGGTGAGGGGCAGGAGAAGGGGAATTAAAATACGAGCGAAAAGTGTGCGGCGGTAAAAAAAAAAATAAAAAATAAAATAAAACGGGAAAAAAAGCGGTAGCCGAACAATCGTCGGAGGCCAAATGGGAGGGATCCGAAGTACTATCAACGAATCGTGTCGCTGTCAGTAACGGACGCATTAACGCATTCATATCGCGTATTTCGACCCTTCATTCGTTCGATTACATCCTCTGTACGCGTATCGATGTACTCGTTTCTCTCCTTCATCCTCTTTTATTGGTAAAGGTGCCCCAATAGTTTTTATCTTCGTTGATGAAACACAGCTGTGTAAAAGTGTATATGTAAACAAAACGAGCAGCAATTATGTATTGTTATATTTGTCAGCAATAATTATAACTATATCCTTATATTTATCAGCAATTATTAGATTTCTTTGGAATAGTTATTTCTTATATTTATCAGCAATATCATTATAACTATACTCTTATGTTTATCAGCAATCATATCCATATACAATTTATCAGCAATTATTATATCTCTTTCGAAGAGGGATACTTTAGCCTTTCAACTTCAATATCTTTCTTTATATCCTATACAGCTGTGTAAAGACGTATATGTAAAACAATTCTCGATTAAAGCGACCAGCAATTATACACATATTCTTATTTATCAGCAATCATTATATATTTTTACATATTTGTCAGCAGTCATAATATTTTTAAATCCTCATATTTATCAGCAATTATTGTATTTATTTGGGACAATTCATTCCTTATATTTATTATAATTATATTCTTATGTTTATCAGCAATCATATTATAATTATATTCTTATGTTTATCAGCAATCATTAGGTATAACTATATTCTTATGTTTATCAGTAATCATTATAACTATATTTTTATGTTTATCAGCAATTATTATAACTATATTCTTATGTTTATCAGCAATCATTATAACTATATTCTTATATTTATCAGCAATCATTATAACTATATTCTTATGTTTATCAGCAATCATTATAACTATATTGTTGTTTATCAGTAATCATTATAACTATATTCTTATGTTTATTAGTAATCATTATAACTATATTCTTATGTTTATCAGCAATCATTATAACTATATTGTTGTTTATCAGTAATCATTATAACTATATTCTTATGTTTATCAGTAATCATTATAACTATATTCTTATGTTTATCAGTAATTATTATAACTATATTTTTATGTTTATCAGCAATCATTATAACTATATTCCTATATTTATCAGCAATCATTATAACTATATTCTTATGTTTATCAGCAATCATTATAACTATATTCTTATGTTTATCAGCAATCATAACTATGTTGTTATGTTTATCAGCAATCATTATAACCATATTTTTATGTTCATCAGCAATTCTTATATATATTTGCAGTAACCATATCCATATACAAATTATCAGCAATTATTATATCTCTATCGAAGAGGGATACTTTCGCCTTTCGATTCCAATATCTCCCTCCTCTCTCTACGCCTCATTCTCTACCGTCTTGTCTGGTATCTCGAATTCCCGCGGTCGGCTTGGCTCGTGTGAGACTATAGGTAAAGGGCGCGTGGGGTTAAGCGGTACACACGGGTCCGGGATATAAGTGAAATCGCAATAATTACCGGCGGCACGGATCACAAATCCCGCAATACGGTAGTTTGGTAGGTAGGGGGATGGTCTACCAACAGGCACATACAGGTATTATACGCAAGCTCTTTGTCCGGGGGAGGGGGGGGGGAGGATTCCGGAGGAGAAGAGAGAGAGAGAGGTCGGGGGGTACGCGGTTTATATTGGCGCCACCTCCTGTGCACGGTTAAGCGAGCGACTAGGGCAGACTTACGCCTTACACCTCTCTCTCTCTCTCTTTCCCTCTCTCGCTCTCTGCATCCCACCCGCTGCTGTCGCTGCTCTCTCTCTCTTTCTCGTTCTCCATTCTCGTTCACCATCCCTCGCTCCCTCTCGCGCCTCTATTCTCCTCTCCCCTCTTTCTATCACCGACCCTCTCTCGTCTCTCTCTCGCCGCGCGCGCTCTGATGCTGCACAACTCCCGCTCGCTGGGCTTAACCCAACCTAACCCGCGGGCGAACTTCATTCCACGCCGACTGACCACCACCGACGGCCGTCGTCGTGTCCTCGACGCCGCCGTCGTCGTCACCGTCATTGTCGTCCGTCATAGAACACGGTCACGCGACGACACACGTCAACCTGGTCGTCGGCGAGTCGTCGGCGCATGTTTCACGTATGCAAGTGTCTTTCTCTTGTATTCGTTCTCCTGTGTCTTCTTCTTCCCGAGCCGGTGGTGCGTGCCGATATATTATCGTGACTGGGATATACGCGAATCTTTCTGGATTTTCCGAGAGTGTGAACTGTGTGCTTGTATAGAGACCCTCGTGTATATTTAGATTGTACCTTGCGTGCGTCGGGGAAATTAAGAGGAGCCGAAGAGGTGTCGAAGAGAAGAGAAAGAGAGAGAGAGAGAGAGAGCTCTCGACTTATTCAGGCCTCCCTCGGAGGGGAGGTACTTCACGTCTTCCAAGAAGAAGAAAAGAGGGAAAAAGGACCCATCATGGACATGTCCGAGGACTGTTGGGACCACGTGGGACTCCTCCAAGAGGTCTCCGCGGAACCTCAGCCTCCGCCACCAGCCCCCGATTTTCTGATGCAGCAGCCGGAGGTGAGTGCTTTGGTTGTTTTCTCGGAGTGAGTTTGGGCGACCAAAGATCGGAGGATCGACGATTCTGGGCTGCGAGGAAGAAAAGCGCGGGAAAATCGCACGAGCCTTTTTCACGGAGTGGCGCGAACTCTTTTCCACAGAGTCGCGCGTTTTAATTTTTTTCTTCTTCAACAACGCGGAATTAATTTGCATAATGCGAGGAGAGGAGCGCACGTTGAATTAAAGCCGGAGAAACGCGCTAAATGCAGGGTGGTCGAGAGAGAAAGGGAGAGAGAAAGGGGTGCATATAATCATGTCTCTTGCTTAAACACACACGAGCCTTCGACGTTTTCGGTACTTATATATGGAGCCGGGATCTGTCATTTTACGCGCGATCTTGTTTTTATTGGCGAAGAGCTCCGGAGGAGGAATCTGGAGCATGGCCGGAGGGTGCGCGAGTTTCTTTCTTTTTTTTTTAATGAAACGCCCGCCGCGAAAGGGAGATTCCCAGTGTGGAAATCATTATCATAATGATACGGGGAAGGTGCGTTGATTTTCATTCCGTGAAAACGATCGCCCCACGTACGTTACATGTGGAACGTATATTTAATTACTCCGCTCATGGCGATCGCGTCTTCTTCGCTTAACTCGCTTAGCATGCCAATTTATAATACGTCTCGTCGTTATCATTATCGGACGCCATTTTGATTCGCTTTGATGATGGATCTTTTAGTTTTTGCGACGATTACGACGGCCACACATTATTCTACTCTGCCCGTTTAACGATTTAATGACGCCAGCGCATCTCACGAACTTGTACTTCCTTTGCGTTTTATTTGTCAGAAAAATATACAAAAGATGATATATTTTTATATGTAATTAATAGAGAAAAAGAAAACTCTCTTCAGAGGAGAATTGAATAGTTTAGAAATGAAAGGATTCGTTGAGAAGTAATCGCATCTCTTTGTAGCATCAGATGACACTGTTTTCAACACTTCTGTTACTTCGGAACCGAGTACTAATTGTGTGCTTTTGACACTTTGTATTGTGACAATTTCTTTATAATAGCTGTTAGGTATCGAACATTCTTTCCCGTTATATTTCAGAGATTTCTGAATACAAAGGTCTTTAAAAAGAATACTTTGTTGGACAAACTTTGACACATTTTTAACATTTACAACTGGTTTAAGCACCCAGTTTCCGAATACAAAGGATACCTTGGTGGACAAATTTTGACACGTTTTTAATATTTAAAATTGCTTTGAGCACCCGGTTTGTTGACAGAAGAGTTAAATGAATAAAATGATACTTTGGACACCACATGTATCAAATTAGTAATTAAGCGAATTTATTCTGTAAAAAATCCCGACAGATTTTTAACATTTAAAATTGTTTTGACCACCCGAATATTCGGGTTCATTAGCAGAAGGGCATTAATAGCATTAATTGCGTGAAACGATACTTTGGACACTCTGTATATCGGATCGTAATTAAGAGACCGAATTTATTTTTACGAGAGAAAGATCGAACCCGCGAGCTCGGAAACATTCCAATAAACTGCAGCCCAGAAGAAAAAAAGAAAGGAGGAGAAGCACCCGGATAGTAACGATTTCTCTGTTTGTTCAAGCCACACAGTAAATTAGTAATAATCACATGGAACCACCTGTCATCGGTCCGATTGGTTTGTGAAGTCCCGAGGATTTATATGTCATTATATACATGTTACCTGCCCGCAAAGGGGACGAAGAGACGAAAAGAGAGACGGAACCGTCCTCACACACAAAACGAACGAAGGGGGATTCTGGGTTGGCTCGTTCCGTTTCAATTTCGACGGGGCCCTTGCATAACGAGCTCTTTCTTCTTCCTCCCTTCCTCTAGCTTTCTTTCTCTCTCTTTTCTTCGCTAAGACTCCACGGGGCGTTGGTTACGGTGCCCTGTAATCATATCCGAAATTATAGGCATTTAGTCGGGCATGAATGAGCGGATAGGAAAGTTTAAGAAGAAGATATCGGTGGCATCTCGGCGCGTCAGAGGCGCGTGCAGGGCCCGGCCTCTGCTTCCTTTTGCGCCCCCTCTCCTGCCCCCCTTTACCATTCCGTTTCGTTCGTCGCCGGTTTCTGAAGGCACCTGCACCTGCACTCTGCCTCGATCGGAGAGAGCCCAGATTCACCTCCGATATAGTCGCCCTATACCAGTCGCACATCCTTCCTTCCGCTGCACACGCATGCGTGTGTGTGTGTGTGTGTGTGTGTGTGTATGTGTGCACACGCGTAAATCCCGAAACATGACCAGTGACTGTAATCCGTCATGCACGATAATAATAAAGCCACATATCTATTGTACATATCTGCTGTTTAGCAAAATCGGAGCATCCAAGATAGAGCTTGTATACTTTCCTCGTGGAAGTTCAGTTTCACATTTCACAGATGAAAGGAGTACACTAAATTGGGAAAATTTTGTGGTACAAAACCAATTGTCATAGAACTTGACACATATTATGAGGTATAATATGAAGCATTTTAACCAAAATTGAATGGCTCGAGAAAAAAACTTTTTGGTGTAACAGAAGACTGACGGTGGGAAACAGTGTGATGTATCGATGGTGATTACCGCACTCACCACTCATTCAGTCTGCCAATTGCCAACGATTATTTAGTGGGTTATTCACGAACAACATTATTCCATTGCCAAAATAGAATTGTATGAGTGACAAATGGGCACTACACGATCTAGCGGATCCATTTTCTGATTTTTGACCAGAATCATTTAGCCATTCGATTTTCCCAATTTGGTATACTCCTTTAGTGTTCGAAGTCTAAGAATTTTTTTTTTTAATTTACTGGAATTTAGACTGTTATACCTTTTCATTTTACAAATTGATAGACACAGATATACTACTGCTTTCTTCAGAAAGAATGATTCCGAACTCTAACGCTAATCCAAAGTACTGATGGTCGTGAGATTCTAGAGTTGTAACGCATGTTACGAGCGTGAACTACTATGTACAGAATGTAGGCGTAGAAGTAGGTGTTTCTCAGTGGAAGAAATGTTGCAGAAAACTCGTGAGTGGAATCGCAGCGCTAATTTTACAATCTCGACGAAAAAGGCGTTCCTCTCTTTTTTTCTTCTGCTTCTTCTTCCAAAGAAGTTATGTCACAGAAATCAGCCGATCTCTCGCGCAACCTGTCTCGTTAAAACGAGATACGAGGGCGCGATGGAGCGCATCTTCGAGCGAAGGGATTAAAGTAAGCGATCGGTCCAATTAAAATACGGCGAGGGGATGAGAGGGGAAACTACTCTCTCTCTCTCTCTCTCATCCTCGTGTGTCGGACACGTGACAAATGCGCGGCCGCCGCATGCGTCCCAGCTGCGGCGCTGAAAAATGTCGACCCGCCGAAATATAGGCTGCTAATCGAATCGCACCTGCCCGAACCTGTGACTACACTCTACTCTCTCGTCTTAAGAGCTGGTTTCGCGGCGCGAACGTCCGGGCCCGGCTCACGTATGAGTTTCCCACGACGGGCGGGCCCCTGACTTCTCTCTCTCTTTCTCTCTCTATCTTCCTCGTGTGAGAATATCTGGGCTTATTACTCGCGCGCGTTTGATCGATCGTTGATTTTCGTATTCCTTCAACGTGTAAACGTTCTCCCCCTCCCCCTCCGCCCTCTTTCTCCCCCTTCTCTTTCTCTCTTTGACGACATTAATCGACTGACATTTTTTTATACAAAAGAGAAAATTATGTATTATAATAATTATTTTTTCAAAATCATTTTTTTTCTTTTTCCTCCCTACTCTTTCTTCCTTTTTCTCTTTGACGACATTAGTTGATCGACGTTTTTATATATAAGGGGATTTATGTATCTTGTAATAATTTTTTTTCTCCAGTTTACATTTGATAAAACTTGATTCATTATACTAATTTACAAAAATATATATATATATATATTTTCATTATTTTAAGCCAGACAAGGTGTTTTTTCAAATAGATTTTTGGATGTTAAAAGTGATGCAGCAAGCCAATTTTATGTCAGGTTTCTGAAATATGAGGTTTAATACGCAAAAATGGCTTTTTTGCGATATTTGAGATTTTTTGTAAAAAGGAGCATTCGTTCCTATGTAAGTGGTTATCTTTATTTTTTTTATAACATCAAAATAATAAAAGATGCATTTTCTAAAGGATGAACAATACATTCATGACATCTGATTAGAATTTTTAAGTAATGTTAAAAATCTCAAATATCTCGGAAAAAAATAACCTGAAATATTTAAAATATTTAAAACCTCAGTTATTTTTCAGAAATCTAACGCGCTAGTGAAAATTGCACTTTGACTTGTGGTTCAATTTCAGCATCGAAGAATCTATATACCTGTATAAGAACCGCACCTTGTCCGGTTGAAAATAATTTTTGGCCATAAACCAGTGCCACTTTCAATATATTTTATCACTAGTATTAATCTCTCCATCTCTCCTCCTTTCGATCCTTTTTCACGGGCCTCACATGACGACGATGTATTAGCTGACGCAGCCCAAGAGCTCTTCGGTAGCTCTCGAAGGCGATGCTCCCGTGCACGCGACATTCCATCGTGTTTGGTGCCCCCGCGCGTGCAGCCGATGCGGCCCCGGGTTCGCGGTGCCCCCGACATGAAATAAACACGAGGCTCGCGACGACGACGAGCATCACGTACGCGCAAGTTGACCTCCGGCCGCTTCTCCGTGAGAAAACTCGGCCGATTCGACGCCGATAACGGCATACAATATATAACGCCGCGTCTCGTCTCGCTTCCGAATTGCCCCGTTTTTCTGCCCCCCCCCCCTTTGCCCCCCCCCCTCCCCCGACTAGGCTCTTGGCTTAGCGTGCGGACTCACCCCGAACACGTACGTGTCGCAGTCTGCGAACGATTTGCAAGAGGCACTCGTATATCCGTGGAATCTTAATTCGAGATACACAAGTATTAGGAGAGAGAGCGAGAGAATCTCTTCTCTCACTCTTCTCCCGTCCTTCGTGTAATTGATGTAAGTCGCGTGTTACACGACTAAATTCCTGAATGCCTGAATGCAATGTCCGACGATTGCCTGTTCTTATCCTTTTTTTATGTTGCTGACTACGTTCGTGTGCAATCGCCCGAGGACTACCAATTACACTTAGCGCGATGGGGGGATACTTTTGACGATCGACTAATACTCGAAAAATGAGACAGAAACTATTTACACGCAAGACATATAAGATTATTATAACGTCATGTTATCATACATGGATTGTTCTTCATAACTAACGCTCGTTAATTTAGTATTAATGAATATTACTTCCGTGCTCGCGTTAATTATAATTCCATTATATGCTAAACGCACGCTTCTCTATGTATTATAAATATGTTTACGTCGTTAATTTTATTCCAACGATGTGGTAATTTTCCCAGCGCCCAGGTATTCTAGAATACATTATTAAAATCTTGACGCGATAAAATAAAAATATACACGCAACGCACTCATTCATTTAATTAGTTACGCGATGTCAAGCAATTATACTTATATTTTTCTCTTTCGTCTTTCTCTCTCCATCTTTCTCCCTATGTGCCTTTTTTTCCCAATCAATTTACATTAATCCATGTCTATCTGTCGTATCTCTTATCCCGATGATAGAAGACGATTTCTCGCACTAAACTTTCCATTAGACACGATGTTATCTGTCCACGATTTAATATCCGAGAGAGGGGATGAAGAAAGAGCTTCGTGACGTTTCGCATACGAAGGAAGGAGGGGAGAAAAGTCTCTCTCGGTGACAACCGCCTTTTTCCTAGACGACTCGTTGCGAGGTTCACACGGCTCTGATGCGAGCCTTTTGCACTTTTGTCGCACGCAGGATTCGCACTTGTCGCGCAAAGCACTTGTCCACCCTCTTCGTCCGATTTCCGATCCCGTCGTCTCCTCTCCGCCCCTTCGTTCGAACCCCGAAGCTCGCTGAATGGAGAGCTTCCTCTCCCAGGACGAAGCACACGTGCGTCCCGCATCCACCGGACACGTGCAGTCGTCGTTGCCGACGACGCGACGCGACGCGGCGGAACCCTCTGGTTATGCTTACAGACCACGTCGTCGCCCGTATTTTCTCTCCTCTCTCTGGAATATATACATCGCCGCAACAGCGATACATTAAGCAGGGGTGTGAATAATGATGGCGAGAACTCTCGATACTTATTTTCAGGAGATGACAAATCCACGCTGGTCTGCGTCATTTCAAACTGACATTTATAGGCAGATAACACTTTAATAAAGAAAAAATTAATCAGAACAAGACTAGTCGTTTCTTATAGTTTGTGGTTGCTGAATACGAATCTGGTTTCCAAATTATTCCATCACAATTTTGAGAAATTTTTAATTAAAGTTGTAAGAAAGGGTTTTATTTACGAATTTTGTTATGTTACAATATGCGACGTACTAGAGAAGTTTTATTGCAATTAAAATAAAGTATATTGTTAGGACTTTTAATCCATAAAAATAGGGGTGTGAATAATGATGGCTAGAACTCTCGATATTTATTTTCAGGAGATGACAAATCCACGCAGGTCTGCGTCATTTCAAACTGACATTTATAGGCAGATAACACTGTTCAATAAAAAAAAATTAATCAGAACAAGACTAGTCGTTTCTTATAGTTTGTGGTTGCTGAATACGAATCTGGTTTTAAATTATTCCATCACAATTTTGAGAAATTTTTAATTAAAGTTGTAAGAAAGGGTTTTATTTACGAATTTTGTTATGTTACAATATGCGACGTACTAGAGAAGTTTTATTGCAATTAAAATAAAGTATATTGTTAGAACTTTTAATCCATAAAAGTAGAGGTGTGAATAATGATGGCTAGAACTCTCGATACTTATTTTCAGGAGATGACAAATCCACGCTAGTCTACATCATTTCAAACTGACATTTATAGGCAGATAACACTTTAATAAAGAAAAAATTAATCAGAACAAGACTAGTCGTTTCTTATAGTTTGTGGTTGCTGAATACGAATCTGGTTTCCAAATTATTCCATCACAATTTTGAGAAATTTTTAATTAAAGTTGTAAGAAAAGGTTTTATTTACGAATTTTGTTATGTTACAATATGCGACGTACTAGAGAAGTTTTATTGCAATTAAAATAAAGTATATTATTAGGACTTTCAACTCACAAAAGGAATTTTTGATGTCGGTTATAGTCAATAAAATATCCAAGATTAAATAGGAAATTAGCTGTGACTTAGATGATTGACGATTTACCAAATAAATTTCAATTATGTTTATTTAATCTTAAAGTATACCAAGCAAAAATTCGTACCTTGTGCACAATTATTTAATTGTAGCAAAAAATTAATTTTCAATTTAATTGTTAAATTTAAAATGGTGGACTCAATATAGCGGATTTATATATAAAAAGCATTTTTTAAATTTTGACATTCCTCTATTAAGTACCAATTTGAATTTGACAATTTTTGACATTAAAATTCATATTCAATTAACTAAAAAAATCCTTAAAAGCTATTTTATAAACCATAAATGACCTAATTGTAACTTCCGTAACACAACTCATATTTAATCATAGATATCTTATTAACCACAACCGACATCAAAAAATCTTTCTGAAGATTAAAAATTCTAACAACATACTCTATTTTGCAATAAAACTTTTCCAGCACGTCATATATTGTAGTGATAATATATGGCAAAGTTCCTGAAAATAGTCCTTTTTGCAATTTTAATTAAAAATTTCTCAAAATTATGACGTGATGGAGCAATTTGAAAATCGGATTCAGTATCTAAAAAATTATAAGAAACGATGTGTCTCGTTACGGTGTTCGAAAAAAGTCATTTTTTGTTGAACAGTAATCAGCTGATGATGTAGTGTCTTCAGAATCTTATCGATTTTTTATTAACGATGATCTCACGATGATCTGGTCACATCGGAATCTCGTCTTCTTCGAAGGAGAACGAAATCTTCGGGGAATTGGAGAGAAAAGCTCTCCCGGCGCGGCGAAGGAAACAATCGACCACTTGTTGCTGAAAAGATTGTTATCGAGCTAGCATTCGCCGGAGTCTTGCGCGAAATTAAAAAAGCGGCTCATTACGTACGCGATTTGAAGAGAGTGTAGCCGCTAGTTCATGCTCCATCGAATCGCTCCTTCGTCGAATGAAAAACGACTCGACAGCCGCATTTCGTAATGGAAGTAATCGCTCGGCCTAAAGAACAAGGATGTGTTGGTAACTTTGCCGTTGTTACTTGACGTGCTGCGGCACGAGAGAAGAGCTTTTCTTTTTTGTGTCACTAGTAGACCGCGGCAGCTCTCTCTCTCTTTCTCTCTCTCTTCCATACGAGAATAAATTCAACGGACCGAAGAGAATCGCCGCCCACATCGCTTTCGAATCACTTTAGCGCAGCACGCGATACGTCACTCGCAATAAAAATATTTTCCGCAGCCCCATCCGCGTGTGACGCGGTCGACTTTATTTTGTTGCTCGAAACTCGCCCGTCACCCTGGTTGAAAGGCTCTCACAATGTATATCGTAGGTCCGGCTGAATGATTTTTTTAGATTGTACTTTATACTGTTAGGGATTACACATAATTGTGCGCTTGACATTAATTATATTGACCTTTTCTATAATAACGATAAATATCTAGGAGAAAAAACTAATATATAATCAAGCATAAATATATATAATTATATATAAAATATAATTATATATATTTCCTTTCTCTTGGAAAATATTTGTTCACATGTGTAAAAACAATAAGAAGAATAATTTTGCAGTTTTTTTGTTTTTATCGAAAGTAAAATTTGAAGAATTAATAAAAATTGTTTATATATTTATAATCACATAATTTATATATAATTATGTATTTTATCTTACTTTTTCAAGTTTCTCATTTTTTCTAAAAAAAAAATAAAATGCAAAAATTATTTTTCAAATTTTATTTTTTCTGCACAAGCAGAAATTATACAAGAGAAAGAAATATAGAGATATTTTTTATACATAATTATATATATATATATATATATATATATATATATATTTGTTTGATTATTAATAGCGCACTAATTGTAAGCATCTTGGATCAAGAATACCGTCTATTAATAATATTCATTGCAATGTATTCTAAGCAACTGAGCAACTACTTTAGACATTTTTTCAATAAGGGGCATTTTCGAATTCACGGGGGGTGAAACGGAGGGAGGGAGGGTGAAATCGACCGCGCGCGTTTTCAAAGCACGCACCCTTGGAGACAATGTTCTCGCCGAAAGTTTTCGCCCTCGATATAAACGGCAAGTTGGCTTTCGCCAGAGAGCGAGGGGTCCCGTCCTAATTGAACGACTCTCGGTCGGCCGACACACTTCGCTACAAGGGTAGGTTTATCTCACGTTAAGAGCGCGAGAGTGGGTGAACGAGTATATAAAGAACGACCTCGTCTTTATGGCGACGGTATGTATATGCAGGGTGTTTCAGGAGGAAAGGTACATATTTCAGGAGGTTGTAGTATGGACCATTTTGAGTAAAAAATTGTATATTAACATATGTCCAATTTTCAATAGGTGTGGAGTTACAGCCGTTTGAATGTTAAACATCAACGAAATCTGCCACAAATGAACAAGAGTATAAAAATGACTTATTTCTGCAAAAACTTACAATAATTAATGAAGATCACATAAAGAACTTACTGATGAAAATACAAAAAACTGATTGTGAATCACGAATTTCATTAGTAAGTTCTTCATGAGGTTTTCATTTATGCTTACAGGGTTTTTGTATCAATAAAAGCACTAATAAGTTTGCATAAATAAGTCATTTTTATACTCTTGTTCATTTGTGGCAGATTTCGTTGATTCTTAAGGGGACCCTAAACGTCCTTGAGAAGTCTGTTGTTTTTTTCCTGTTTTATCGACAAAATGTGAGGTTAGATCAACTATAAACACATATGCACAAAAATGTAAGATGAGTTATTCTCGTTTACTAGGCTTCCAAATTGATATCTAAACATTCACTTATATTCCTTTATCCAATGCTACATAAATCCAGCCTGGTCTTATTTTATATGTACAAACTGCCAATAAAAAAAATAATATATAACCTATTTATGATTAATCTAACCTTACATTTTGTCGATAAAACAGGGAAAAATAACAGACTTCTCAAAGACGTTTAGGATTCCCTTAACATTCAAATGGCTGTAACTCCACACCTATTGAAAATTGGACACATGTTAATATGAATTTTTTTACTCAAAATAATCCATACTACAACCTCCTGAAATATGTACTTGTACTTTTCCTCCTGAAACACCCTGTATATTATACATATATAATATTTTATATATATATATAATGTCGTAAGTTTTCTCTTCTCCTCTCGTCTCGTGGAAGTCGTTACCTTATTAGCTGGAGGGCATCGCGAGCGTCTCGACGCAACAGTTCGCGGTCCAGCATCTCCTCCTTTAGTCTAGGCCACCTCCATTGTGCGCGGAGCAAAGTATCTTCCGGCGGTGGTTAATTTTCCTGGAAAAGTTCTCGCGAGGTATCGCGTACACGACTCTGTATATGAGTCTCTCGCGTGAGATTGTAGACTATGCGAGACAATGCGTTTGCACGCAAGAGCTCTCCAAATTGAAACGTAAAATATCTCGCGATCATTCTCGAAGAAATAATTTATTTTACATTTTCAAATTTTTAATTCTTTTTTTTTTTATAAAGGAACAATATTTCCAATGTTGTTCGAAAATTCCACGGGAAGAATAGATGAAAGAGAAAGATTCTTGAAATTGAAAAATATCTCCCGAAAATCAGGAAGGATTTATTTCGATATTTTTAATTTCTAATTTTTATTCTTTTTATAAAGGAACTTTTCTAACGTTGTACGAATTATAATTCGATGAGAAAAGTAGATAAATTGAAAAGTTCTCTAAATTGAAATGTATAAGCTATGTTATGATAATCATCGAGAGAAGAATTATTTCAAATTTTTTTTTACAAAGAAACAAATTTTCTAACGTTGTTCGAAAATTCGACAAAAAAGGACAGATGAAAGAAGAAGCTTGCTAAGTTAAAACGTATCTCGCAATCATCGAGAAAAGGATTAATTTCGAATTATTTTTTAATTTCCAAATTTATAAATTTTTTTTACAACGGAACAGACTTTCTGACGAAATCCGAAAATTTGGCAGAAAAAATAAGTGCAAGAGAAAGTGCGGTTCAAGTGCTTCTCGAAGGGAGATAGAAAAGAGAAGCTCGACACGAGGGAGAAGGTGTACCAATGAGTCGGATGGAAAACGACTCTCCCCTATATATTATATACACACACAATATATATGTATATATAGGGGGTTAGCCGCTCTTGCCGATTTCCTTCCACCCGGAGCGCAGCCACTTTCCCGCTTATTCAGCAATGATTCAATTCGGATGTGCTTTTTACGCCCGTCGCGACGTCGGAGAAGCCAGTGGGAGGTTACCGAGCCATGCTCCGTAACCTCGCAAAGGGGGAAGAAAAAGGGGGATAAAAGGTAGAGAGACGAGCCAGAGGGAGAGCGCACGATTGGGGAAAGAGAGGCCGAAGAAGGGCCGCGCAAAGTTATCCCGCGTTGAAAACAGATTGCTCCGGCATTCAGCCGCGTCCCTTCCTTCTCGCTCTCACGGAAGGGAGGAAGAGAAAAACTATGCGGTAGGGGAGAGAAAGAGAGAGAGTCAACTAACCGACAAGTCGTTCTTTTAATTCAGCTCAAAGTTCTTTTTCCCGCCCGCTCTCTTTTTTATTCCGTTGGAATGAACGAAAGGGACTCTCTGCCACCTGGCCTGGGGATCCTTCGTCCGGTCCGATAAGAAGGAAGTCGTGACGCGGCATCTTTGCGGTGTCATACACGAGTGAGGTCTTTACTTAACGGCGGATTTTCCGTTTAACGCGAAGGAAACGTCATTTCCGCACGTGATTCGCGATCTGACAAGCACTTCGTACAAATCGCCGGAGAATTCTCAAGTGATGTTTCTCGGAAAAAAATGTGTAATTTGAATAAATTTTGAATTATATTCTCTTAAATTAAGGGGGTTACTTATCTTTATTGCGCACAAAAATGGTCTATTTTTTACATTTTTTCTCAATAAATAATAATTATCTCGATGCAGGTTGTTTTTACTTTATTTGTTATATGTATATTCGTGCGCGAGTGTATGTATATAAAAAATTAAATATACATTCTTTTTTAAATTATAATTTTTATGACAAGTGCACCAGTGATAATTTTGAACTGTAGGTTATTTTAATTTAAAAAATATTTTTTGTAAAGAAATGTTATAGTTACAAACTATTTTAAAGAGACTTTTTAATTTATAAAAATTCAAGAAATTAGGTAACTTGAAAAAGAAAGATATAATTTTGCTTTAAAATTTTTTCGACTTTTGTTATAAAAAAAAAAATAAATAAAAAGTCCCTGACAATTCGTAAGTGTAATATTTCTTACAGGAAAATATTTTAATTTTTCAAATTGTGAAAATTGTGCAAATATTGAAACCATTATTGATGTATGCAATTTATCATAACTATAATTTTTTATAACTTAATCATTTTTTTTACATCCAATCAAATATAAAAAATACAATTTGAAAAATTTGCATTGATTATTATGTTATTTATTGATAAAAAAATTCTAAAAAATAGGCCATTTTTGCACACTATAAAAGTAATTAATTTTTCAATTAAACACACATGTAATTTTGGGAAAATAAAAAATAAACGAATGAATCATTATTTATCAGACATTCATTCCCTCGAGCGCCAAGGTTGTCGCATCAGGTTCGAGCGTACACTGAAAAAGAAATTTAATTAATTCTCATAAGTATTTTATTTCAATATTATCAAATAAATCATTTATTTGATATGAAAAATATTTATTTGATATAAGAAAATTCTTTACTCAAAACAAATAAATATATATTTGTTTCAAATAAATGATTCATTTGACAGTATTGAACTACCCTTATAGCGCAACAAGATTGCAGCAGCATTGTGGCAAATTTCATTGCAATATTACAACATTGCATAAACATTGCGAAATGTTGCAGCAATGTTGCTGCAAGTTGCAGCAATGGTAAAATGTCTGCTTTCAGAAACATTGTTCTATAACATTGCAGCAATAATGCAATAAAATATATACGTAATGTTACTATTGGGTTATTGTGCCAAATACATGATCGGACTGAATGGTCTGTACTTAATACTTTTTTATTTTCATAATATTTCTGAAATGTTGCTGCAACATTGTTTAAACTATATTGCAAATTCATGCCTATATAATATTTCTGCAATATTGCTATGCAATGTACAATATTGCAATGTTGTTGCAATAGTGCTGCAAACTTGTGTGTTGTATGAACAGGAACCTCCGCCCACAGCGCAATAAGATTGCAGCAGCATTGTGGCAACATTTTATTGCAATATTACAATATTGCATAAACATTGTGAAATCTTGCTGCAAGGTTGCAGCAACGGTAAAATGTCCGCTCTTACTAATATTGTTCTATAACATTGCAGCAATAATGCAATAAAATAAGTATGTAATATTACTATTGGATTATGGAAAATGTGCCAAATACATGATCGGACTGAATGGTCTGTACTTAATACTTTTTGCGTGAATTTTATTTTCATAATATTTCTGAAATGTTGCTGGAACATTGTTTAAACTATATTGCAAATTCATGCCTATATAATATTTCTGCAATATTGCTATGCAATGTACAATATTGCAATGTTGTTGCAATATTGCTGCAAACTTGTGTGCTGTATGGGAAATATTTGTTAATTTAACAAATTTTTTTTTAGTGTATCAAAAAATCTCAATAAGCAATAAAATGCGAATAAGAATTATTATACGGAAATACCGGGGCATTCCACCACGAACGCGAAGGTTTGATGTTCCCGATACTGCGTGCGCCGGGACCCCTGAGATCGAGGAACCGGGGCCTTGCTCTTCTCGCCGGCGGCTAGCGCGTGAAATGAAAAAGCGCTCTTTCTCGAGGAACTCTCTAATGACGGGAGGGAGGGAACACCGGGCCCCGACTCTCTCTCGCTTAATACACCACCTCTTTCTCGACAAAGTATATCGGGAGCCTCACGATCGGCGTAAATCAACATATACTCGCCGTCGGGGCCCCTCACGTGACCCACGGCTTACACGCACGTGAGCACGAGCTAAAGAAACCGAAAAAAGCGACTCTCTCTCTCTCTCTCTTTTTCTCTCTTCCACGATGATAGTTTAATATTAGTCCGGCGCACGGTAACATGTCAGTCAAAACCTTCCTTCCCCGACGGATTCTTCCATGCGCCGTCGCCGCTTTTCAAGATCCTCGCGTGTAAGACCCCGATATTCATGAAGCAATGAGAGGGGTAGGATAAATAAAATTGTTTAATTCTTCTTCCTTCATTTACTGCTCTGGGAAGTGTTTTGCGCTCTCTCGATTCGTGCATATATTCTCTTAAATTTAAGGATTAAATTTAAGGTAAATAACAATTCAAAAACAATTACTAGATTCTAATGTTGTATAAACAATTAATTCAAAAACTTCAAGAACCGCTTGCAGGATTTTAATGCACAAATTAATCTTACAATTCAGACAATGCGAACGTTTCGGCCAAGGGTTGAGGCCATCTTCAGCGCAATACAAATTAATATAATTACATATAAAATGATAACATAGTTATATATAATAATCAAACAAGAAAACAGAAAGTCGAGAGTTGCAGAAAAATAAAACATTAAACTAAAAGATTCATGCTCAAGTTTATCAATTGTCCATCAATAAAAGACATCAGCTGTTCCCATCTCTTCAAAAATATAATATACATTAAAAAGAAATCAGTTAAAATTATAAAAAACATAACGATAAAATAGTAGAAAAAAATATAATACCTGGTTGTATTAGTAAAAACAAAATGAGAAAAATAAAGCATAATGATGTTCGCTGTCATCATTAGTAACTTCAAACTTCAATAAAAAATACTTAAAAATGCATTTTATTTAATTTAAAGGAAGGAACTATAATTGAAATTAATATTCTTTTTGATTGGAGCTTCTTCTAAAAAATACAATCCGAAATACATAAATAGAAATAAGAAATTCGTAAAAAAAAAATTATATCGAAGTCGCTAGTGAATAAAATTAAAAATCGCGTTTTCCTCTTAATTCGACCAAACTGGCAATGCTTTGTTTATTTAATTACACAACGTTTCGACGATGGATTTTGGTCCTTATTAATTTTTTTTAGGAATAAGAAACCTTTTGAAAATTACATATTGCAAACATGTACTATTATCTACATGTACTATTATCACTAATTTACTTTTCAGTAAAATCTTAAGGTATTATATATAAAACGAAGAAGCAAAGTGTGAAATACTCACTTAATCTCCGATAAAAATCTAGCTTCGCTACTTTAATCACTGACATTTGCACTGACAGAAGTACATAACTAAATCATTATTCGAAAGAAAAAAACCGTGATAAATTATATCATTTCAGACGCGAGTGCGTTTGTTCGAGCACTTTTTCGTCGAGCGGAAAAAAAGGGAGGACGCGGTAATGTAAACTGTAATTTAATAATTCCAGCGAGATGTACGCGGCAGATTGGACTTGATTCGCGCTGCAAGAAAAATGGAAGCGCACGAAGTATAGTGGAGACGCAGTGCGGAAGGATGTGGCGAATCGCGCCCTCTTGCGATATATCGTGACGTAATACGGGGCCCGGCGGTTTATACTCTAAAACATCAGTCCCACTCGGTCAGTCGCATATTAATATACCTGAGGAGTCGAACGCGCGTAGCCAGAAGCGGGCAGCTGCCAGCTCGTTTGCAGCACGCGATACTCGCGCTCTCACCTGTAACGTATATCTCAACCTAACCTCTCTCGCTCCCTCTTGTTTCCTTCTCTCCTCGGTTCGTTGCCTCTGTCTTCGTTTCGGGCTCTCATATGCGTCCTCTCTTCGTGTCCATATCTATCTCTCCGCGCACTCGAAATTATTATTCCCAGTTCTCTCTCTCGAGCCGGTTAATGTACGTACAGGGTGTCCCGATATTCGAACACAACGGGCAGGCTGCTCGCCGATCTTTCATTGGGAATGTATGCATGTATGGCGTCGATACCTACTCATGAAAAATGAACGACCGTTAATGACATGCACTTACGGCCGGTTACGTCGCGCATTAATCAGACGTATCGGGAGCGTATCGTTTCCGGAGCGTATATTCTTAGAAATCAAGCAAGTATTTGCCAATCGGGGCACGCGAGCGATCTCAATTGAGGCGTTACAAATGACGATGGAATTGAAGGGTTACGATCCATTAGGGCTTCGAGACCCATTTTGTGAATGCCGAATCCGGAACAAACGAATTGATCGCAAACAAATTCCATAAATACAATGTCAGGGAGAAAAGAGTGTATCTGAGGTTCATTAGTTTTATTAAATAAAATTATTTTATGCAAAATTTAGCGAGAGAATATATCTACAATTTTTAAATTTAATAATTAATATTTTTTACTTGTTTGCTTGCTTAGCGGATTCTTTTTCTTTACGTAAATAAATATTTTAGTAATATAAAAATGAGGCATATTTTAATATATCAATTTTTTATAATGAGTGATTATTTAATTTCATTAATATTTTTTGTTAATATAGTTTGCTTCGAAAACGCAGCATCAAAATGACAGTGTCACTTTTTTCCGGTCATTTTTTCATCAATTTAATCAAATAATGTTGCGTACAGGACTGCGACTTAATTGTTAAATAACTCAGTGAATAATGACCGAAGAGAAAAGTGATAGAGGAACTTCCGTCTCGAAATTTTATCCTGTTTCACCTCTGAAAGGTCAATTATGGAACTTCGGACCCCCTGTGTATATATGCATATGTAGAAGTCGTCGTGATTTCGGTCACGCGCGAGACGCGTCCGTCGGTGACGGATGATCATTGCGCTCTCGGATTGTACTCTCTGGGAACTACTCTCGAGGATGTCTCATTGACAAACAATATATTCGCGCGCGTATTCTTGCGAAATCGTGAATGCCGACTGCTCTCGGCAGGTCATCGGCAATCGAGGCACGATCGCGCTTAAACGGCTGATAAAAGCGTCTGCGGCGATCCATCATGCCGCGTTTCTCGTCGGACTGGAACGAGGCCGGAGAGGCCTATTTAGAGATGGGACGATTTTCAAACCATTATCCTTGCGAGAACCGATCGCGCACGCCGCTACTTACTCGCAGTGTTTGCTGTTATCTGAATAAAATTATACAAGCGATCATTTAGATGAAATTTTGGTGTCATCTTATCTTTATATACATAAGAAAATTTGTTTTCTTGTTAAAAACTGTCCCCGTTACAATTTTTGTGTTAACAATTTAATACATTCATCTGTTAATTTGACATATTGCTGTTATGTTAATTGAACTTAAAATGATCCTAAACGTTTTTGAGAAGTCTGTAGTTTTTTTCTTTTTTATCGACAAAATATGAGGTTAGATAAATTATAAATCTATTTATTGCTTATACGGATTGTTTTTTAACTGAAATTAGAGCGCTTCGTCCTTTGTTAATATTAATTTGTACAGGAAAAAGATTTTCTGTACAAATTAAAGTATTAATATTAACAAAGAGCGAAGCGCTTTTAAGTAAAAATCAATCCGTATTATAGCCAATAAATAGATTTATAGTTTATCTAACCTCACATTTTGTCAATAAAACAAAAAAACAATAGACTTCTCAAGGACGTTGAGGATCCCTTTAAATGTTAAATTATTAAAACAACTGAAAAAAGATATAAAAATAACACAGTGTGCGTCTATTTTTAATTTTACAAAGTTTTGTTTTATTATAGTGACAGGATTTATCTGTTCTTTACAGAAAAAATATTGATTTTTTAATCTTATAATATAAGTGGGGATGATAAAATCTAAAATCAACATGTTTTTTGTTAATTTTTACATTAAAACTATGTTAATTTTACACAAAATTTATTTTAAATTACTTGAAGTTTTGCATTTATTTTGTGTTAAAGTATTAACACAGTATTCGTGTTTCCATTTAACATATCCATATTATGTTCAATTAATACAAACATTTCTGTGCACCATTTGGGACGTGATAACTGTTAACACACATTTTTAAGCTGTGTATCTGCAGCTTACTTAGATAAAAAAAGTGTTATATTTACTGAATTATTTAGAATAATGTTCAGATAATTTGGTTTAAAGGCATAGCACATAAAAATACTTAAGTAGTAGAACAAGCGATAAAAACTTATAATTAAAAATATGAATGTATTTTTATATCACTTTTATAATTTACATTTTTCTATAACTGTGTTTACATAAGCAGTCTTGAAAATAGTATTATCTAAAAGTTATTTAAATGAATCGTTATATAATTTTATCTAGATATATTTAAAATATATTCATGTTCTAAGATGAATTTGCATATTTTCATATCGACCTCCTTTATCTAAATTTTAAAATCATCTAAGCACAACACTGCTTACTCGTAATGCAATCTCAACTTCATAATTTAATAGGCCGCACTCCTGCGGCGTATTATTAGATTATTTTATTCGACGGAAGTCTCGCGATTTTAATTCGATATTAATGTTATCTTTTACAAGAATTAACATGCAATTTCCATTTCTTGTAACGACAAACAAAAGGCGATTTTACACGCATTTGACGTGTCTGATATCGCGATAATAAATTAAAGATTTAATATTTTTTTTTAGGTTTCCAGAACACATTTATCTTTATATTCGCGTGTTAAATGTTAAGAAAATTTTCTCAGCTTTAATTGCGATCTTTTATGGGAAATTTCTTTTTTTCTCGATTATTTCGTAATATACGCGTGCCGCTTTTGCACGATAAATTATCGTAAGCGCGTGTTAATCGCCCGCCTTGGATATTTGTTAACAGATTGGAATATAGGCGACCCTATATGCTTTTTATTCTCCTCGTCATACATACAATAGGGTTTATAATAACCTACGAGACTCTCCTCGCGCAAACTCTCTTTCTATCTCTCTCGTGTTCGCGCAAGTGTGTTATTATTTATACGATCCGCGATCACTACGCCGCGATAAATTGTTATGTTTCCTTTATCGGACTCGTTAGCTAAAATCTCTTTCTCTCTCTTCCCCTTTATTTCCCTCTTTTTTTTCTTCGCCGATCGGCCATTGCCGGCTGTGCAACGAAAGCCGCAGTCAGTCACCCTTCGGGAACTCGCATATGATTGGATCTTAATGTGAGTTCCATAGGATAAAACGAAACGAGAGGATATATTAATTTGTGAGAAGTGTCAAAAATAGAAAGTGTAATTTTTATTTTAAAAAAAATGTCCGATAAGCGATAGTGTTTGAGCAAATAATAGATAAGTGCTCTATTATACTTTCTTTTCACTTTGTATTGTGTGTCTCGTTTTTACTCTATTAAACCGAATCAGAGAAAATGCCACTGATCACAAAACAGTTTCCAAATACACCGATTTCACCGAATGAAGATCAGTGAATATGTATTTCACTGATTTTCAGTGAAAACACTATTTATTCTCTACTCACTATTATTCTCAGTTTTATGTGTACTAATTATTATATTAATTAAAATTAAAAAGTCAGTAAAATGCAGTGGCACATATTATACTTGCAAGAGATGAAACTTCTTCTATTTATTTTAGGCGGATTGCCTGAAAAAGTTTATATATATGTTAAATGAAACATATAATTTGATATCCAGAATTACATACATATTACACATTTTTTTATTTTTAAGTTGTAACAAGCCTACAAAAATTGAACAAAACTTTTGGTTAGAAATTCAGATATTGTTTGCAAAATATATATTTCTTAACAAGATACACATTTCTACAAATTTATCTCATATATAATATTATAATAAATGAGATAAATTATAAAATATCACACTAATTATAAAACAGCTACTGACTTTTTTCAGTAAGATTTCCTGATTTACAATCTTTTAATAATAAGCGACTATTTATTATTTTTCGATAAATATTTAATTCCATTAAAAAAATAGACTTTATATAGGTTCTATATTTAATTTGCTTGGAATGTAAAAATGTCTGGAATTATCACTAATCATTAGTTTTTAATTGCAACGTTAAAAAATATTTTATGCTGGTTGTCTGAAAATAAATTTGTACATCAGTATTGAAAAAAAGAGGAATTCATTGATCGACAGTGGACTGAATAACGGATTTCTTAATTTCCTTCGCGAAACCTTCTTCTACAATCACGACGTCCCTGTTGGAGCCAGTTGGGAAATCGCCGCGATTGCTTGTTAAGCAATTGTCGGTTTTACCGTTGACATTGCGATTTCCTCTTGCTCTCACCGGTCATTTTAACGCATTCTGAAGTAATGGTCGTTTCTTGTAAAGAAGTTAATTGGTTCCTGTAACAAGCCACTACTATGCATACGTAAGACACGCTGGCGACGTTCCTGCTCGAACGTTTCTACCGTTCGAATTAACGTTTCTTACCGCATTGACTGGAATATAATGAGGCTGTCTTTAATTAGATCGATGCATGTAATCGATCATACTAATTTTCTACGCAACTATATATAATCCGTAATCGAAATTTGTCGTGTGCGCACACACACATCTGTAGGTATTAATTATAATAAATAACAATTATTTTTACTTTTATTGCTAAAATAATGTATAATTATTTATATGTAGATTTTTAAATATTTTTAATATTTTAATGTTTTAATACTTTTCATATTTTTCATATTTTCAAATTTTATATTATGATTTAATTTAGCGTAAGTTTTAACATTAATAATATATAATTATATGTAATAAAGTAAATATAGATTAATTTATAACAAAAATAAGTTTTATATATAATATATATGTATGTAATATTTTTAATGTAGTTTTAGCTAACGCTAAAAAAATTAAATCATATTATAAAACTATATAAAAATAATTATAAAATAAAAGTATGAAAATGTATTGTATATAGGAGTGTCTTATTATTTAAATTAAATTTGGCACTTCTGAAATATTTTGTTGTGAATCAAAGATAAAAACGTTTTTGTGGGAGTGGTTGATTAAACTTGGATATTCTTTGTATATAATAATCTATAACTTGATTTATAAATATGTACATAATTATATATTTTAATTCTATAATTCTTATTAAGGGGGTTCTAAACGTCCTTGAGAAGTCTGTTATTTTTTTCCTGTTTCATCGACAAAATGTGAGGTTAAATAAACTATAAATCAATTTATTGGCTATACGGATTGTTTTTTACCTGAAATTGGAAGAATTCAAGAATTCTGCAACCTAGATATATAAGACTATACAGATTGATACATCTTTTTCCTGTACAAATTAAAGTATTAATATTCACAAATTGCGAAGTGCTCTAATTTCTAGCGTAACCTCACATTTTGTCGATAAAACGGAAAAAAAAACAACAGACTTCTCAAGAGCGTTTAGGATCCCCTTAAATTCTTATAATTACGGATCGCGACAAAAAGGGGCATTTATTTATTTGAAATATCGAAAAATGCAAACTGCGAGCGCGAAACAATCTATCAAGAGCACGGTTTCTCACGCACGGACCTTTACAGACGGATTTACGCCATAGGGCCACTTCCTTCGTTCGCGCCGCGCCTATCCTCGGGAATAAACGAAGGCACGTCGGTATAGTAATCACACCATCGCCATCACCATCGCCTACGCTCGAGCGGGCGTGCTGAGCCGAACCGAGCGAGGAGCCGAGCATACCACTACTCGTCTCGCCTCTCCTTCGACGGCAAAGAGAGAGAGGGAGAGAGAGAGTGCGTCGGGCTCTCTAGGTGGTACTTCTCCGGTAATTTTAGCCGGATCTGCATATTTTAGCACGAACACTTCCGTCGATCATTATCCTCGTATTCGCCGCCGCTCCTCGACCCCCCACGCGCGACTTTGTTGCATACAATCGCGGGGGACGGCGATTCGCGCACACGCGAGGCTACCGGAGAAAGAGAGAGAGAGAGAGAAAGAGTCGTGCAATTCGCTTTATGGAAAATCGTTGCACCCTGACCTGCACTCCTTTCTCGCGAGAAAAGCGAGCGGAGCAAGGCTTATATCGGAGACGCGCAGACTTCGCGTCAAAATGATTGTAACTTGTAACGAGATGATGCCTCGAAGGTTTTTCCTTGTGATTTTCATCTTACGTATTTTTTGTCGCTAACTTAACGCACGTGTAAAATGGCTGCGAAGGTGTAAGGTAATTAGCAACACGTACGCGATTATTCGGTTGTTGAACCAGGGTGTTCACGCCTATAGGAAAATCTGAGATTATCAAGGACTTTTTAGCTCGAGAAATCAGGGAATTTTATTTAAAAACATTTATTTTATTTATTATTTATTTTTTTTATTTAAGTGTCTAGCGAACCAAAAGAAGTTTATCATAATTATTATTAATTATCATTATTAGAGCCGTTATACAATTAATTCAGTATTTTGATTTTATAAGGGAAATTATCAGAAATTTGATCAAGAATTTTTTCCAACATTCCAAGATTCGAGCAGGCATATTATAAATAATGTATACGTGAAAAACATAGAAAGAAGTTCATCTGATCGCCGTTTCGCGATGCTAACTCCTTTATGCTTTCCTTTGCATTATCCGCTACACATATCGTATATATTATATATGTGTAGCTCTTTGAAGAATTGTTACCTTTTGAATCGGTTCCGCGCACGCATGAGGTAATTTTTCATTGTGAACACACCGAGGTAGCTACCGTTTTCCGCAATGAAAATTCTAATTACTCTCTAATTTTAATCGGCGCAACGCGCAATAAAGCGCAATTACAGAACGCGCGCGTTATAAACATAAACGCGCGTCCGGATTTCTCGCGTAAGTATATGGATCGTACAGATTGTGCCTCGAATATATTCTGTATATCATTGATGAACGCGAAGACGAACAAAACACGGCGCTAGAAAGAAGAAAAAAAATAAAGCCACACAGAGAGAATTTTTTTCTTAGAATTTTCTCTTAGAAACTCTGATAATCATGGTAATCATAGACAATATGGTATTGGAAGGATTTTATAAGAATTTTTCTGATTAATATTTACCACAATAAAAATAATAATTATCTATCACAATAAAATATAAAATATGTTAGATGAATATTTTACTGAGTACATAGTAAAATTTACTATGTACATATCTAAAAAAAAAAAATTTATTGAATTTGAATAAGTATCATATATTTATTTTAATACTGTCAAATAAATTATTTATTTTAAACTAATAATATTGATTTGATAAAAAAAATATTTATTTGATATAAGAAAATTTTTTTCAAAACAAATAAAATATTTATTTATTGCAAATAAATTATTTATTTGGGAGTATTCAAATAAATATTTATTAATTTAGTCATTATTTTAGTGTACTAAAATTAACTATGTACATATTAATATTTTTTATTGTGATAAATCAGAGAAATGTGTGTGATTAATGAGAGAAATGAAATGATTAATCAGAGAAATTCTTATAAAATTCTTCTAATACCTTATTGTCCATGATTACCATGATTTTCAGGATAAATTCAAAGAGAAAATTCTTTCCATGCACGAATGAATTTCAATAGTATGATTCGAGCTTTGACCTTCTTTCTCTTTATCTCTATTTTTCTTCAGGATAGAAATCTCTCGCTAGGTACCTCTTTCTCTCTTGATTCCTTTCCCCCTTCCGAGCAAAACACGATTGTACGCCAGACAAAGTATGTATATATACGGCCTTGTTTCTCTGCATTATGGATGCATTCTAATTATTTATTCGTTTTTCATAGGCACATAACATCGTGGCGAGCCGTTCGTGCGCTTTGCCTCTGATTGCGGACGAGAAAGAGCTATAGCTTCCAACGAGTTCGTATCGGGGGAGCGAAAGAAAGGGGTTGGAAAAAAGGGGAAAAAAGACAAAATGTGCGAGATACGCGATTACTGCGTGTTGTCGATATCTCATGTCACCTTACTTGAGAAACGTGTCCCTTTACCTCTCTAAGTTTGAGCTCTGAAGGTTAAAGTATTCATCCTAGGCATAACTTTTTGATGCAATCATTAAAAGTGCAAATTATAGTGCTGTCTTCTGTTATTCTCTCAAAATTTCCCTTCAGAAATATTAACAAAACAAAACAAAAACAAAAACAACAACAAAACAACAACAACAGCAATGGCAACAGCAATAATAACAGCAATAGCAATAGCAACAGCAACAACAACAACAATAATAATAAAATATATATAAAATATAATAATAATAATAATTTTACTATTATAAATAATGATTTTTGTTTAGAATTTTCCTCGGAATTGTTTTCTTTTCTCTCTCTACAAAAAAACGATGAGAATCCAGAAATTAAGGGTTTTAAGCATATTTCGCAGAACAAAGGATAATGAAATATTAATGGAAAATTTTCGCGTGTGTGTCGCAACCTTTGTTTTAACTGTTTTGTTGTTGTCGCATTATGTTTCCGCGTATATCACGCGAAATATCTGTCGTGTCCGTCGATGTGGCAAAAGATTCCGGAAAATATGCATCGTGCGATGCTTATCGCCGGGCAGTGATACGTTTCCGTTCCTCATAAACAATGGATAATAGCCGTATAATGGCATCGCACAAATTGCGATACCGCGATAGCAGTTTATAATATGCCGTGCTTTGTCAGTTCTTTTTGTGCAATATCGTCAGCTGTCTCTTTTCCCTTGGACGGCTTTTCCCCTACTTTTTTCCCCTTTTTCTCCGTACAATCGCTTTTTACAATATTTATTTTCACTTAAAATATTATTTATTAATTACGCAATTTTGTTCCACATTTAAATTAATTATACACCTTATCGTTGAAAAAATATCGTCATACATTTCCATAATATTTATTTTCATTTAAAATATTATAATTTATTTTTATTATGCAATTGAGTTCCTCATTTGAATTAATTATATCCTTATCGAATAATTACATTACTAAGGCGTTCTTTTTTTAAATTAAATTACTCGCTATCGTATATACAAGCTTTTTACACTTGCTGATCGGGAGAGTGTATGCCTGCGCGTCGATGACTTTTTTTCGTGAAAAATAAAATCGTAACCTCGGCTTAGGTCTCTCATACGAGGGGGTGGACTAGGACGCGTCCCTCTTTTTCGTGTGCGGGGATAAAATGGAAATGTCTGGCAGCGGGCGGTATATATAGGGGAAACCCCGCGGATTCGACTGTTTCCAGGCAAAGAGTGCGAGAGAACGAAAAGCGTACAAGGGAGTCATCCGGATTTGCCCCTTCGAACTATCGCCCGCACTGAAAGCAATGTTTCCTACTCTTATGCCAAAAAAAAAGACTCCCCGATTTATTTCTCCGGGCGATCGCACATCGGAATATATATATATATATATACATATATATTTACAGTACCCTCCATAAGTTTGGAAACACCTTACATTTTACAGTTAAAAAATTGCATGGCAGCGATCTGTCATAAATAAAAATGTCATTTAAATATTTTACGTTTATTTTACGATTTATTTATACAAAAAATCTGCACAGATCTGTCAAAAAATCCTCTTAATTTAAGAGAAAAATTCTCTAAAGAAATATTCTTTAATTAGATATTCGTAACATGCAAGATTATAAACTTAATGGGATGTTTTTTATCAGTATATATTATTTGAAATATTATTAATTGTGATAACAAAAAACAGTCTTATAAATGGATATTTGTTATTTATTGCATACAGTACCCTTTACAAGGTAGAAAACACCTTACATTTTACAGTTAAAGAATTGCACGACAGCGATCTGTCATAAATATAAATGTCATAAATAAAAATTTAAATATTTATTCATACAAAAAATCTACACAGATCGCTGCCATATTGTTAAATTGTAAAATGTAAGGTGTTTCCAAACTTGTGGAGAATATTGTATATATTTGTGTGTATGGAGGTATGCATATGTGTGTGTGTGAGCGCCGATAAAATCCGGCGGTGACTGATCAAAATCTTTCCTTTTTTCGGCTACACAACGTTTCCATCGGTTTGAACGATTCAAATCTGCACGAGAGATGCATACATATAATATATACACGCACGCACACAATGCATCGACTATTATTCCCCGTCACTCGTGGAAGAAAAAAAGACACAAGATTTTGTCAGAAACAAAATATATCTCTGTTTTTAAATGCAGCCAATATAGTACATATGTATATGAGATAAAAATTTATAGTAACATATTTATTTTGTTGTAAAAAATATCAGTTTTTGAACAAGAGTCTTGTTCATTTCTTGTAAATTTATCACATCATAAA
This sequence comes from Nylanderia fulva, assembly GCF_048542155.1. Lineage (NCBI taxonomy): Eukaryota > Metazoa > Arthropoda > Insecta > Hymenoptera > Formicidae > Nylanderia > Nylanderia fulva. Next base: position 810,676 of record NW_028190521.1, on the reverse strand, counting down.
AGTATAAAAGTGTATATAATTTTAAATAATTCACAACGCAAAATTTGTTTCTAACATCATAATTTATCATATAATTGTATAAAATTAGATCGATAAATAATTGTATAAAAAAATATATTAGAATCGTTATTTATAGGACAACAAAAATAACAAGATTTAAACAAGGTTTTTTTAGCGTATATATTAATATGTATGAATTATATCGAATTTTCTGATCTAATCCGCGCGGAGTCAATCTAAATAAAATTCATATGCAGTTATCGAGTGAAAACCAATAATCAAAGTCGCTCGATTTTCGATATAAGTACCTATATATAGAAAAATCGAGATTTGTTGATTCATAAAATCATCTCATTTTATTAATGAAACATTGAGTTATTAACATTCTCGATTTTCTTCTTGCGCCTTTCTCATATTCTTCTCGTGTTTCTCTAATTTGTTAAAAGGCACGCTTGCTATTGATGAAACTCGACATACATAGATAAAAACTAAAAAAAGATATGCCGACACTTTTTTTCACAACTTTTAGTTGTTTAGGTGTCATACATCATTAATTAAAGTGTCATATTACATGTCCATCTGTCATCTAGTTTCTTATCGCGCGCATGTGATTAATGTCTCAATTTTATCCACACAAATTTATTTCATTCATTTCAGTTTCACACGCGATTGTGACTTCGGTGTACTTTCGAGCTTTTTTACGAGCGTAGGAATGTATATAAAATGTATATACATCATTGATGCCTTTTGAAATTCTCAATGTAAATAAGATAACATTTTAATTGACGTTTAATATTAATTCGTTGGTGATTTTTACTCATTTGTATATTTCTATATGAAACATCTTGTATCTTCTAAAAAATATATAATATGTACATGGCTTTAGACATTCTTCTTTTTAATATTTTTATTTATGAATTAATTAAATATTGTATCAAATAAAAATTTTTTACAACTACTACTTCCTGCAAAATTAGAAAAATTTATACTCGTGTTATAAGAATTCATCTTCAATGAAAGATGTAATCTAAATATGGGTGGGAACAGATAATATATACATTTGGAATATTTTTATTATGTACATTCTTAAACTATTTAATGCACAAAGTGCTAAATTATTAGTAGGCCAATCTCATTTTTATTAGTTATGAAATATTGAAGTTTAAAGGATACTTTTTATCACTAACATTTATAATATTTGCATTATTTATTGAATGTATTTATTTATTTATTATATTTATTTTATAAATATAGTACTTTGAAGCATCTGTAAGATCTCCTTGACTGCAACGAGAATTTTCAGGACACTTAAAACGCACTATTTTGATTAAAACTCTTTAAAGAAGACTCAAACATAATTTTGTCATTTTTTATTTCGATTGATCAATTAAACGCTCTGAAGCATTCTAGCATATCTCTCAGATCAAATCTCCGTTATACACAATGATGGCAAATTATTTAAACACCTTCAGTAGTTTTAATCTTATTGTCTATTTGTTAGTTAATTAATATTATTAAAACAATGACTTTTAATTCCCATAAAAATAATAACTACACACAGTACCCTCCACAAGTTTGGAAACACCTTACATTTTACAGCTAAAGAATTGCACGGCAGCGATCTGCCATAAATAAAAATGTCATCATAAATATTTTACGTTTATTTTACGATTTATTCATACAAAAAATCTGCACAGATCTGTCAAAAGGATTCTCTTAATTTAAAAGAAAAATTTTCTAAAAAAATATTCTTTAATTAGATAGACGTAACATGCAAGAATATAAATTTAATGGGATGTTTTTTATCAGTATATTATTTGAAATATTATTAATCGTGATAACAAAAAACAGTCTTTAAATGAACATTTATTATTCATTGCATACAGTACCTTTCACAAGTTTGGAAACACCTTACATTTTACAGTTAAACAATCGCATGACAGCGATCTGTCATAAATAAAAATGTCATTTAAATATTTAATGATTTATTCATACAAAAAATCTGCACAGATCGCTGCCATACGATTGTTTAACTGTAAAATGTAAGATGTTTCCAAACTTGTAGAGTGCTGTAACTTTTTCTATTATTTGATTACAACTCTTTAAAGAAGGCTCAAGCGTAATTTTGTCATTCTTTATTTTTGACTTATTTTCACTTCATCAATTCATTCTCCACATGGAGAGAATTTTCTCTTAAAATTTACCCTGAAAATTATGGTAATCGTGCGACAATATGGTATTGGAAGAATCTTATAAATTTCTCTGATTAATATTTACCACAATATAGTATATTGTCTATCAAGTGCGGAAAGTTGACAATTGGTCACGAGTGCGGGGGATGGTCGCACGAGCCAAAGGCAAGTGCGACTACCCCACACGAGTGAACAATTGTCAATCCGCACATGATACACATACTATTTTGTACAAGTGCAGGCAAAGTGGCTTTGTGCGCGTTTCTGTGCGCGAGGTGGCCGATCGCACGCCGCCATCTTGCGGCGGCACGGTGCGGGAATAGCCGTGTTCAATACATTGCCTACGGCTTCAGCCGTGGACAATAACTTTGAACGCGGCTCAGCCGTAGGCAATGGCTTTGAATGCGGCTTATTCACTCACCGCGTCGCCGCTAGATGGCGAAGTGGGAAATCGGCCGCTTTCCGCACAGAAAACACGCACACAAAGTGCCACTTTGCCTGCACGTGTAATACAAAAAATATTAATATGTACATAGTAAATTTTACTATTAATATTTTTTTGTGGTAAATATTAAACAGAGAAATTCTTACAAGATTCCTTCAATACCACCCATACAGCACGGATTATTGGAATTATATTGCAGCAACGTTGCAATGTTGCAAGTTGCAATGCAACATTATAAAGACATTGCAGAGATATAGGTGCACAAAATTCCAGCACACTTGTAGCAACATGACATTAATATTTCGGAAATATTGCATGTAATCCAAATTCTATAATTTATATATTGTAATATATATAAATTAATTACAACGTATTTTCATTAATGATTTATTTACATTTATATACCTGTATATGCAACATTAGTTTATGGTTGCAATAACAATGCATTATTGCAAATTCATAACATTGCAATATTGTTGTAATATTTTGTTGCAATCTTCCAAAAAGCGGACATTTTAACATTGCTGCAGTTCAACAGCAATGATGTAGCAACATTTTGCAGTGAATTTGCAATATTGCAATATTGCGGTGAAAGATTGTTGTAATGTTTTTGCAATCTATCGGTGCTGTATGGGCATATTCTACAAGAAAATTCTCTCTGTGCAGAGATGGGGCTTATGATACATTCTGTATAATAAATAAGAAATTTCAAGTTTTTTATTCGGTTCGATTTTCCGCGGATTGCGATCTCTTGTAATGATTTCGGGGTACGATTCGGAGAGTTTGAAGATTGCTCCGATATTTTTCCCGAGGAGACTAGAATCTGTCCGCGTGAACGGAGGAGAAAGAGAGTCGGGGGCGAGAGCCGCCGCAGTTTATTTTGGTCGGGTTAATTAGTGTTGCCTCGCGAGGTTTACGGTTGACATTTCGTTGGTCGTTCGTTCGTCGTTCCACGGAGGGTGAAGAGTCGAGAGGGAAAAGAGAAGGTGGAACAGAGACGAGGGGGCTGAGAGGGGGGCAGAAAGGGGGGACCGGCTTTTTTACGGCAACACGCTGGTCGGCCATGCCGAAGAGGAAGACGAAGTCGGCGCAGAAGGGTGGAGGAGGAAAACGGACGAGTTACAAGAACGCGTTCCTGACCAATAAAACTGCGGTGCCCCTCGAAGGTACCCCTCGAAGGCGCCAGGGCAGTCTGGATCTCTCTCCTCTTATTAGTCTCTCTCTCTTTCTGGCGAGAAAGAGCGTAACAATCTTTTGTCTTATTCTCCGCGGTGTGAATCGCGCCATTCGAATTAGATCCGCTTTTATGATTCCGCCGTCGGGATTGCTTTCGAAAAGAGCGATAGAAAACTCGTAAAGCTGTCGTAAAAGCTAGTCGAGGTATTACAATAGTGTAATGTAATAGGATGAATGAATTTAGAGAGGTCCTTGTTTAAAAAAAAGTTTTATGTAACAGCAAGTAGATTTTCCTCTTTTCTCCATTATTTTAAATATTTCAGAATAAATAGCTGATGGTCTAAGAAAAGAAACTTATGAATTGCGAAATGCAACTCGTAAAATAATTACATGCTATAAAATATTATAAAATATTAAAACTGATGTTTTGTTCTCATATAATCATAAATGTTGCGCCCAACAAAATAAATGGACATTCCACAGTCATCGAGTGATATTTTCACATCGTACATCAGATTTCATTTTGTCATCTCCGCATCCGTCGCATAATTCTTCTAATTTAATTATTCGAACAATATTGCATAATCAGAATAGACAATATTTTTTTCTGTGTTAAAATATTTTTTACTAATAAAAATATCTGTGTTATTTATAAGCTGAAGTAAAGGCTAATAATCTTGTCTGATATGCGATCTATTTAAAAAAAAGATAGATGCATGAAAAGTTTTAATTTCTTAGAGAAGTTTCGATGTTTCAAAAAAAAAGAGACATATATTTTTTATTACATTTTCTTCAAATTCAAAATTTTAAAATAGTTCCTGAAATATTTTAGTGAAAGTAATTTATAACCTACTTTTCCTTTTTCTGTATTTATACTAATATATAAAGAGGTAAAGTTTGTTTGTTCCATTATTCGGTACTCTCAGAAACTACTGAACTGATTTGGAAAAATCACGCACTGATAAATAGCTCAGATTTTCCTGAGTAATATAAACTATGTGGCGTTGTGCTGCAACATCTACAAACTACAAACCGTGTACTTAATAAAGAAGAACATGCACTAAGCCATAAAAACTATACATTCTTCACGCTCTATATTCTAATTTAACGTAGAAATTACCGATTTTGATGAAATCTTCAAAGTGCAATTATAGGCATTTCAGGAGTTTCTAAGGATACAAATTATTACGTTACAATTCTAAAGTTTTTACGTAATAATTGAGTTGAACAATAAATAAAAAAGTGGTGCAACGTGTAAAAAAAATTGATACAATAGCAAACAGTTTCTCACTTAGAGATTTAAAAGAGAAGCTTTTAGTAAAACTAGATTAAATAATTTTAAAATAGGGTGATTTGACTTTTAAGTATCACAGTGGATAAGTAATATTAATAAAGAAAATGAAAAATAAGGGAAAATTTTTGACTCGAAATACGTACAAAGCTTGAAAGTCACGAGTGTAACAGTTAAAAGAAAGTCTTAATAGTTGTGTATCTTTTAAAATACAATCCGATTTGCCGAAAAATTGGAAAACATCTTCAAACTTTGCATGGTGAGAATATGATGTTTTTCATTCAATGACGATTTTCCAGAAAGAAACGAAGGATTGAGCACAAATTATGTATCTTTAGATGTTGCGCGTGACTCTTTAAAAAGTGACAAGTAGGAGTTGAGGTCTTTCTGATGTAACAAAAAGCCTGCGGTTTTGGGACAAGTTTTCTTAAGATTTCTCTGTATTATGGGCTTGGGATTATGTTCGTTATACGGCCATGATCAGCAGGTTACCCAGGTTTACGCACAACAATAAATCATCAAGGGTTCGTTTCCTCGTACCCCCAGGGTGCAGATACGAAGGGATGTTTATCTCGTCTCTTGAGTACCTCGTCAACCTGTCAGTTAATCCTATTAGCAAGGGTATCTTATTGCGTCCAACTAATATCTTCTCGTTGTCTTCCGACCATTTTTATCTGTTTTCGTCCTTGTTCTCCAAATATCTTTATCTTCGAAAAGACCATCCTATTAAAGCTATTTTTTTCATAAGCAAGTTAGTTCTAAACATGCTAATATATCATTGATTATCAGATATTTCTTTCCAATTTTTAAATCAGTACATACAATTTAATGATTCGACAAATTAGATTTAGTTCTTATGGTACAGAACACAACGCCAACGCGTTATGGAATAGCTCTCCTCGACAATGAAAATTCTTGTATGTATAAGCGAACGCAGCAATCTCTTACGCTAATTCAGCGGATAAGTATTTCATGCGCGGTTAATGGTTTCGGCCCATTGGTACGACCTAATAACCCGTGAAATTATTCAGGTTGCACAGTACGGGGCAAATCCCACGGGCTAATCTTCTCGGCGTCCATCGTTCGTGAAATTTTCAATGGGAGAACAATAGGCCAGAATAAATGTTTGGCTTATGCACCGGCGCCAGAAACGTAGGTACATAGACATTATACAGGGTGACCGCGTTTTGTCTACTTTCCTCTCTATCGTAAACTCTTCTCTCGAGAGAGCGCGATACATGATAAAAAAATATAATTTTATAAAGAACTTTGCCCATTTTTATAGGGGTTTTGAGACCTTCCGAGCCCAGAAATAAGACATATATTAAATTTCAAGGTATTATGGATTTTAAAATAGGTATCAATGTCCAAAGCATCCGCCGGTCAATGTTCAAATGTCATCAATGTTGGTGTATAAAGTGTATTCATTTTGTTATCTATACTCATACGTTTGCAATCAACTGATGATTTTTTATTTTATAATTGAACATGACTCTCAGAATTCTTGTTTTTTGTATTCATCCTTTCCTACAGATTTCTTTACGCCTTCTGGTATAGAGGTGCATTGGTATTTATGCTGTAGGCTATTATTTTCATATCATATCAATTATTTAGTATCTAGAATATATTAAATATCTTTCAAAAGGTATGCGGATACTTTCTGATCATAGTAATGATATATATTTGTTATCTTGAGACAATTTTGATGAGTTATCAAACGAATATGTACATTATATCATTAAAAGGTAGAACTACTCCGGGAGAAGGTGAGATTGTTGTGTTCTGAGTTCTAAAGCGTTGCTGTACGCAGATCACTTGATTAAGCTTATTCAACACATTAATTAATAAAAGAGCATAAATCATAGTAAGTACGATCAAAACTTTGGAAGTATTTATTCTTCAAAATTGATAATTAAGTGAGTTGTAACTTTGGATTAATGTTTATGATAAGCCCAATCCAATCTCTGATTTTGATCAACTATTTTAGGAGTCTTCTTTATAGAACTAATTGCCAGAGATTATAACTTTTTAAATTACACTAATGTAATGTATTTTTTTAAATCCAACTGCTGGCATTTCGAGAAATGACTTTCCTTAAGATGCGAGTTGCTTCGAAGGGGGAAATTGGTTCCCCACGCTGACATTTGACAATCGCACTATCTTGGGATCTCGCGGGCCGGAAGAAGTCCGCTCCTCCCCTGCGTGCTAGGAGGGGCAAGAGAGAAAGGGAGAGAGAAAGAAACGCGGATTTATTCAAGTCCCTCGCCGAGTCGAGTTGACAAGAGTAGAGCCGCGTAAACACACTCGTTTCTCCTTGTTCAGCCGCGATCGGATGCAGCATCCCGTGGCGACGAGGCAGGGCGTCGCGACGCCGGATCGTTCGACGATCCACCGCCACTTTGGGGGTGAGTGGTGGGACGGGAGGGGAGGAAAGGCGTCGCGACGTCAATGGATACGTTCAAAAAATAACTTTCGCAACCAATCAGGGACGGTTGAGCAGCTCGTAGATCCCACCCACAGACTAGCGAGCGACTCCGTGATTGGTTGCGTTTCGCGCTAGTCCCCGCCCACTTGTCCTCTGGTGGGGATACGCGATGCTTTCAGTTTTCCTCGCCAGAGGGGGGGAGTCGCGACGGAGAAAGAGAGAGCGAGCGAGCGAGGGAGAAAGAGAGAGAGGAGCCGGAGAAGCCCGCTGAAGTGGTGTGAGTGGTGCCGAGTCAGTCGCAGACTGGAGTGCCCTGTGAGAGCAGGGGCCGGACCGAACGAACGAACGAGAGAACTTTTACTCCACTATATATCCTGCTGAACGCGCGTTCGTGTGAAACAACGGCCTCGCATCGCTCGCTCGCTCGCGTGAAACGAATGACCGTCTGTCCGAATGTCCGTCCCGTGTCTTCTCACCCGGTGTCGTGGTCCCGATCTCGCGTCGTCCCGTCGGTGTCACCCGTGCCAGCTGTTTTCATGACGTGCCGCGAACCGTACCGTGTTTTCGCGACCAGAGGAAGCGCTGCCGCGGATCGCCGCTGATGATCTCGCGCCTCCCTCGTTTGAACGTCCAGCGGGAACTCGGGATTTTGAAGTGCGCGATGACGTCTCTCGTTGATGAATAATCGTGTGCTCGCTGGAGGAGAGAAAAACGTGCGTCATGAGGTCGGTCACGACCGACCAGGACTTGGGCGCAGCCTGATGTCTCGTTACTCCGTTTAACGTCGCGCAACTCATAGACCTAGTGAAGGAAAGCAAGGGAGAGCGAAAGAGAGAAAGAGAGAAAGAGAGAAAGAGAGAGAGCGAGAGAGAGAGAAAGAGAAAAAGAGTGCAGTGTGTGCAGGTACGAGATCGGGCTGCGTTTCGCGAGAAAAGGGAGAAGACAGCTTCATTCACGTTCATCAACGTCCGTAAACTCTAGACATGTCAGCGTACGCGCAATTTGGATACTCGTATCCGTCGGCGTCCCAGGTAAGTCACTTATTAAGCATTAATCATTACAAATCACGCTCGATGCACTCAACATTTGATCACGCTTATTGTTTTTATATTTATTGAATAATTTAGAGAGGGACAAAAGGAGACGTAAAAAAGTTCATTTAATCATTTGCTCCAAATGTGTATTTTATAAACATATCAGATATACCCCTAACAGCACAACATATCCAAAAAACGTTCAGAGGATATCCAGAGGATATCCAGGGACATTCGAATATTCTCTGGATGTCCGTCTTTCAAATATGTGAATTCTGTTAGGGACGAGAGGGTATTGATGTGTTTTCATTGTATTTTTCATTAAAACGTACGTAATCGCGTAAGTTACGTAAGTAACTTGTCTAGCGAAGAGAGACAAGGTCTCTCTCTCTCTTTCTCTATCTCTCTTTTTCTCTCGTGCGCGCGCGCGCAAAACGAGGAGCGATCGCAGAAGCGGAATTCCACGCGACTGGTCGTTGCCAATAATAGCGCACAATTAACATTCGCGCGAGCTCGCCCGAAGAAAGCGAGATCGCCTTAGAGAGACGCGCACCTGCCTTAGATAGGCTAGAGCCTGCGGAAACTCAGCGACGGCCGTCGCTCGAGCGCGTGATGGGAAGGGACTTCTCGCGTTCTATAATGCTGGAACTTAATAATAACGTTAATAATAACGATCGTCGAATTCTCATCTGACGCGCCACTCCCGATCTCAATAATTTAATTGCGAGAAACGTAATTTACGTCAAATACGAAAACAGCTGTTTTATTTGAAACGATACCCACGGGAGATCATTTAACATTTAGCGTTAAATGTTTCGAGTGTGAACTCAAATTATATCTTTTCTCCTTCCCTCTCATTTTCATGGCGTGTTTTATTTATTTATTTATGTTTATTAGCTTAATTTATTATTATTAATTTATATTTATATCATTAGTTTAATTTATTAGCGCGTGGATAAAAAATACGACCGATCGATGCGGAAAAATTCTAAGTGAATATTTGCATTATGCTTTTCTGAAAAAAAAAGGAAATAATTGATTAATTCATTACTCGTGTAGAGCGATTAATTATCTTCGATATTTCTGTCGATGGTTCTTGGAGAGAATAAGCGAGATCTGCACTCGCGGTTATTTGCAAACAGATTTCTTCTTCATCAACGTCAATATCCTTAACTTAATGAGATAATGGCTGTTTTTACGCTGATGCTCATTCGCGGATTTTCCGAACGGAATTAGTAATTAAGAGAAGTCACGCGCAGACTTAACTGATAAGTTTCCTTTTTCTGCGATGCGTAAAAATGTAATTTTGCGCGTAGGATGTTATTATGGGCTTATGGGGATCGAGTAAATAAGCGTAGAAGTAGGAATTCTTGCGTTTCCCAAGTCAGTAATCTTAGATTGATATATATATATACATATATAAATATATCGGATGCATAAATGTATCTCAACTATTTGCATTCCTGGCTGAATTACACGCAATTCGTCGACTGCAAATGTAAGCAGAATAACAAGAAAGTGTTCGGTAATTAATAATAAAAAGATATTGTGAGGTTGAAATGTGTAAATACTTGTTTGCCCCGACGTTGACTGAAAACGAGTTTCCGTCCGGTTTTCAGCTTTAATACCTCCAACTATGTCAGCGTTATCTCGTTAATCGGATTTATCCTACTCTTTGTATATATATATATATATATATATATATAAAGAAGAAAAATCGCGAGGTATAATTTTAATATGCGTACTGTGATATAAAGAACTTTATTGTTAGACCTATAAAATGCGTCTTTTATTATTTTATTCGTATATTATAATTTTTCTTATAATATAGTATCATATACTGAAAAAAATTGTTAAATTAACACATATTTAGTTCAAATAAATCATTGATTTAAAATAAATAAATATTTATTTGTTTTGAAAAGGATTTTCTTATATCAAATAAATATTATATTATTAATTTTAAATAAATGATTTATTCGACAGTATTGAAATAAATATTTATAAGAAGTAACTAATTATAGTCTTTTTAATTAATTTGCTATAATTCTCGTGTATGATTAATGTACAAGAAAGTTGATAGAAAATTAAGTGTTGACTATAAATATATATCATTTAAGAATAGACGAGAGAAAAAAATGATGCAAACATCGACAAAATTTACATGAAAAACATATGACTAACTAGTATCACAGTGCTCGCATAAATTCATGTTTGTATAACAATCGCTCGGTGAACACACACAATATTAAAATACGCTGTTAAAATATGCGGGATAACATTAATGTTAACAAAACGCCGGACGATACGGCATTATAAAGATATATTATGTGTTGGTTGTCGGGTTAAATTAGATAGGCGGTAATTAAAATTCTAGTTGGTCTGCGATGAATATTCAGCCGCGCGTTTCGTTTGAGTTTTTCCTCCACTTGATCCTGATGCGCGTCGGAATTTCGCTCGCCGGTGAATTTATCGGAAATCGTTTGAATGGCTCCATTAACGATGCCGTTTAATTTATATTAGAATTAAATATGAAGCAAAAAAATAATTCATTTTGCGTACAATGCAAATCGTGGAATGTATCGTGCAAACAGATTGCAATAACGTTACATTCAACAAATTGACATGTTGAACAGAAAAAAAATAGGAAAATCGGACTTTGAGACAATTTTGTTCATTTTTTATGACATTAAAAATTAAAAAAAATATTGATTCTCTCGTAAAATATTGATTTTCTCGTAAAATATTGATTTTCTCGTAAAACTTGTCGTATTTGGATACCTGGGTGGTATTACACTTCTCGGACACTTCCGGTATAGACATTATAATTTTGTTTCCCAAAGATGGGGATCCCAAAGTTTTTCTTTTATTTTCAATCTTCATTTTTGACCTAACATTTTTACTTTGATGCTTTAAGTAGTCGTTTTAGTTTTCTTCGAAATTATTTAAATTATAGTTTTCTGGTTCTTTTTCGGAAAAATAGGAGCTGAATTTCACTGCAAGAAATTATTTTATTATTTTTGTAGTAATTTGCAAAACATAAACTTTTATGTGCACCATAAAGTGCATATACATCAATTTTAAACTTTGGTGTCTACTCTTTTTTGTGAACTTGAAGCCATCTAAAATGTCAGTCGAATTTGGTACAATTCGGACGTATTTGCTTTATAAATTTAAGAGCCTATCGTAAGATATGTACGGCATTTGAAGAAGATGCGGTAACAGAACTAGACTGTCACATTTGAAATAGATTACAATTTTAGAATAAAATAGAGATTAAACCTGAACTTACTTTTAGATACAACAATTTTATAAAAGCGGAATTTATTTTTTTATCTCGTTGGGAAAGTGTTGTCAAGGTGATTATTTTAATGAACAAAATATTTAATAATTAAAATGTTCTGTGCTTGTTTAAAAAAAGATTTAAATATATAAAATCTCTCGCACCTAAATAAATGAAACCTCTATCGAGATCCTCGAAAGTCCAGTAAAGGTAAAAAAAAGATGCGCCATTAAAATTGGAGCGAAATTTTGACGCGGGATGATGCACGTGCTCGGCGTCGCATGTTCTAAAAAAAAAAGGAGGAAGATGGAAATAAATAATGCTCGATAAAAGCGGCGCATACGTAAAGTGCACCGAGGGTCGCGCAGGTGCAGCCTCTGCGCCGACTCTAGACGGCAATAATACGGGTAGAGAGGAGGTTTGCCCGCATCGGAGGATCCGTTGCAAGCGAGCGAGCGCTGTAAATTGCATTATTACAATATTTGCCGCAAACGTCAAAGCTGAAGCCTCCATGTATTCCAGACACGGAGAGAGGCACAGCTGATATTCCCGCCGGGAGAAAAAGGAAGAGAAATTAAAATATTGCACCGAGACTTCTCTCTCTCTCTTTCTATGCCGTCCAAGAATCTGCATAATCGTGCCGATGAGCGACGCGGTGCCTTCACTTTAATAAATACCGCGTACTTGATTGATTCATTGGGACGTGAAGTAATTTGAGGAGAAACTTGGCTATTTCGATGTAATCCGTACATCTAGCGTTGCAACACATCTCTGTCTCTCATCCCATGAGAGATTATCCGAGTCCTATGAATTCGTTGGAGTTACAAGTGTCGAGAGCGGTGTAAAACTTGAGCAACGTCTAACGACTTCGATCGACTTGCACGATTACTTCGATTATATGTTTTATTAATATCTTTTTGCGACAAACTATCCAAAAATAGTATATTTATTGCACATCGGAATGCACATGTGCAAAAAAATGTTGTTCTTTTAATATTATGAGATTAAATGTAGGTTACAATGTGACGTTGACGACGATGAGCCTCGTTCATTTCTTCGTCAATCTACATATATCGCAAAAATGGAGTAGGAGATCCGGTTGTACCGTTGGAAACCGAATGATTAACATGTACATAAGCGTAGTAATTATGTATAATTATCTAAATGGCGTTACGAAATTTGTCATGGTTTACGAACAAGTGCGCGTTGCACGTCGATGCCATAAGATAATAACTACCTTGTACCAATGATTTCTAAGCATATGCGATAATTGATGTTTATACTCTACTTATAACGCGACTCTCTCGCGCGCCCGTAGATAGAACTGCAGGACGAGTCGTAAAATCTACAATTGTAATTTTAATTGCGAATTAATTCTACCTCGGTGGCTTTGATTACTTAATATTTGCCAATGAGCTCTCTTTCTCTATCTCTATATCTCTGTATATCGCGCTATCTCTCTTGTCTCCTTGAAATCGTCGTAATCATCGGTGTAGATAAGGAACAGTAATAAGATACATTCCGTGTAGAAATAAATCGCAAGAAGGATTTACATCGTTCACTCCGTTCAAGAACGTTTAACTATTACAGAAATTATCATAATCAAAGAATACAAAAATAAAAAAGGAGAACGCGTTTCAGAAAAAATCACGATCGAGTCAGGTTCCTTTCAATCTTCTGAATTTTATTTTCAGTTGGATTATATTTACAAATCGAAAAGGGAGGTTCTTCTTAGTGTGGATATATGTATGCACAAATTATTACATACTCGAAATTACATTTTAATATTTAAGAAGAAAATCACTTTTCTTCTCCAAACGTCAAAATTTGGACAATTCGAAAACACTGTATTGTTAAATAATTGTAATTCAATTAAGATAAATTATTTTATTATTGGATTCTACCACTGAAAAAGATGTGTGCTCTTTCTCATAATTTCTAGGCGCAAAAATTATTTTCTTCCCCAAACGTCAAAATTTTGACAATTCAAAAACACTCTGTATTGTTAAATAATTGTAATTCAATTAAGATAAATTATTTTATTATTGAATTCTACCACTGAAAAAGATGTGTGCTCTTTCTAATAATTTCTAGGAACAAAAATTATTTTCTTCCCCAAACGTCAAAATTTTGACAATTCAAAAACACTCTGTATTGTTAAATAATTGTAATTTAATTAAGATAAATTATTTTATTATATTGGATTCCACCACTAAAAAAAGATGTGTGGTCTCTCTAATAATTTCTAAGCACAAAAATTTACTTCCCCAAACGTCAAAATTTTGACAATTTAAAAGTATTCTGTATTGTCAAATAATTGTAATTCAATTAAGATAAATTATTTTATTATTAGATTCCATCACTGAAAAAGATGTTTGCTCTCTCTAGTAATTTCTAGGAATAAAAATTATAAAGAAATCTTCAAAATCTTTCATAAAATAAATAAATATAATTAACTTGAAAAATGTAAAAAGATATAACTTTGTGAATAATTTTAAACATAAAAATAAAATGAGCATAAAAATATGTTTGAGTCCAATAATCTGAACACGTCTGTATATAAGTTTGCGAGTGTGCAATTGCGCGCATACACTAAAATGGTTAAACTGGTCGCGATCGTTCCGTCATTCAGCGACGTCGCTCTATCTATGCTCGAGCATCGTGCGCTCTGTTCGCTAACAATAAGTTACACTACCGTGATGGCAATAATGGGAATCGTGCAACGCGGTATATCGTGCACCGCGGCATATAATTACGACCGTCGACACGGAAGCGCCTCGGCATCCGCGATATCGATTTTCAGGATCGTGCTCTGTAGGTTTCTCTCTCTCGCTTTCATTCACGCCACCCTCTTTTTGCGCTGTTCGCGGCCATTGTTATCGCGAGGGAATCGACGCGAACCCTTGGCAGAGGAGTGACGCGAGAGAGATCGACGAGCTAACTCAACTGCGAATGTGAACGCATCGCTAATTCTCGCCACTCCTCTTGCTTTCATGAACTAGTAATTAGGCGATATCCGAGAGCCGGAGAGAGAGAGAGAGAGAGAGAGAGAGAGAGAGAGAGAGTTAGGAAATCGTTACACTGTAGTGTACATGGCAAGAACAATATATAGAATCTATATATGTATATAATATATAAATATAATAATAATATATAATATAATAATAGAGTATAAAATTAAATATAATTAATAAATATAATAATAATATATAAATAATAATGTTTGAAAAAAATACAAAATAATATATATGTAGATGTATATATTACTTAGAAAAAAATAATAAAATTAGGAAAAGGCTGTATATAAAGAAGGAATCCGATTTATTTTTCTCTCGATCATTAGGTCGGTTAATTATAATTTATTAAAGATATTGTGTATCTGGCTTTGAGGATTTTCGTGCGGAAATTTTTATTCCCGATATGCATATATATATATAGCTTTAATGATATACAAATTGCCGCGCCCATGTAATTACAGCGTAAAAAAGTACAACTTTGTTGCAACGTCGTCTCTCCTCTCCGTCCATTGGTTTACAATAATGCCCGGCGAGATATTAGCCTTTCATTTTATGCTCTTCTCACGATCGCATGTCTGGAAAAAGGGAATTTCGCGTGGTGCAGTGGACCCCGCTCACTTCGTTAACTCGCATTATTATGCCGTCGTTATATTCGGTTATACTTTGTTATTACGCGCTGTTTATCTCGTATCACACGCGGGATTTGGCAGCGGCATGAAAACACCGTCGCCCGATGATTGACGGAATCGGCAATTACGCCACGAATTCTCGCACGTACTTGCCGAACGGTCTTCTTCGGGCTCTTGTGTGTTGTCTCGCGTTTACACGCACGTCGCGTGGAGAAACCGGTTGCGGGTTTTTAAAGGTGCACACGTGTCCCTCTCTTTCTCTCTGTCTTTCTTTTTCGTTCGCATAGAAACGGCCTCTTTCGTGAGCGAGCGCGCGAGCGCGAATTTATCGCCCTTTTTTTCTTCGCGAATTTCCAAAGGGTTGACGAGAGACGGAAATTAAATCAATCGGGCCGAGAAAAGGCTCTCTTTAGAAAGAAGTTTGAAAAAATTAGCCCCACATCGAGAGATAGAATCCCCTGCAGCACGAAATATTGCTAAAATATTGCAGAAATATTTCAATATTACAAATATTGCAGCAATATTGTGCTAATATTAAATTGATTGCTCAGAAATCGGACAAATAAATATCTGAATAAATGAAGAAAGTAAGAAATAAGAAATGTTCTGCAATATTTTATAAATATTATATTCACGTTTGCAGAAATAAATCAGCATTATTGCAGAAATGTTGCACAATATAGTTTGGGAGTGGACATATTTATATTGTGGCAACCTTTCAGGAATATTGCATGCAATAATTGTTTTTTACTTACATCAGAACACTTACGTCTTCAACATCCACATTAAAAAAAAAACAGAAGTGAGATTTATCTGAGTTTTGATGAAAATGGAAATCAACTAATATTTCAATCTTGCAAAACAATATTCTTGCAATATTCCGTCAATATTTCGTGTTGTAAGGGATGTGAGAAACGGAAAAATAAGTACATAATTTTTATCTAGTACTAGGATGAATTTGGAATACAGAAAATAAATATTTGTGTAAAATAAATTTTGACAAACCATTTAATTATCTTCCATAGCCTCATATCGAGAAAATATGAGAAAGATAAATATATGATTTATGTAGGTCTGGGATATATCCTTTGGGATATAGAGAATAAATAATTGTGTGAAATAAATACGCGGGAAAAATATTATAAAGAAATTAATTTTGATGTTTAAAAAAATTATAATCGTATTTATTATTATAATTTCTCTTCTTTAGTGTATTGAAATGAATATTAAGGGAAAAAGACAAGAGAAAGATTAAAAGCAAAATACATGAAGCGCTAAGTAAAAGAAGAGATGATATATTAGAGTCGATTTTTTATGAATCAACATCACACACATTCTTTGGAATATTTATGTAGTACAACCCTTGCTTATTATTAGATAATATGAATATCTGTATTGAGTCATTATACAGTATTAATTATTAGAGTTAATAAATATACTACTGGTTTAACTGGATTAGCAGAACATGATAAATGGATTGAAAGTTGCAACCTTGGATATTGCTTGGATTAATTGCTTTTCAGTTTTCATTACAATGTGTAACTAGTTATGAGAGCAATGAGAAAGAAAAATATGAAAAAAAACTCACAATAATAACGAAATTAATAATATTAATGGACCTATGTATTCAATTATTCCCAGAATTATTTGAAATTATCCATAACTCTAATAATGATCTTCATTTAGAATTGTACCTTTTTTTATCTCTATTCTTGATTTTTCAAAAATTTACATGAAAACTGAAAATTATAAAAATCTAGATATCCAGATTAGTCAGAAACCATCTAAATTGATTGCTTGATTCCCTTTACGCTTCTTTATATCATTCTGAATGGTAAAAAACGCGCAGTCAATTAAACACAAGACTCGCATATATCAGAACCTGGTGTTTTTTTATTGTTTCCTACATTCCAAGCATGCCATAATACTCGTATTTATCATTTATATTTATACCGATAATTATCGGCCGACATAATTAATATCAGCATAACTTACCTTGTATCTACTTTTATACTTGTCAGCACTTTGTCCACCTTTAACGCGTCAATTTATCATACGATACCTCGATGTCCTATATAAGAAAAACAATTTTCACGCTCGCAAATTTGAATATCCAAGAGATAACAATCCCGATCTATGCAATTTCAATAACTTCAATAACATTTCTATCACTCTCCTTCCTACTTAATTTAACCACTCAAAAGTTATGACTCCATGAAAGCCAAGTTTGACAGGTCTTCTCCATCTAAAAGAGAGAAGGTAGAGAATTTTTCGGAATTTTTCCTTCGGCCGCCAATTTAATTCCGGATGCTCGTAAGGATTTCCTCCTCGGGGCGTCGATAAACGCTTCAACGAGCCGCGTAAAAATACCCCTGTCGCGATACCCCCGCGACACGTTCGCGCCTTCTTAACGTCGAGTTACTACCGCTTTAACAGCGGTCTTTAACACGCCTCAAATAGATCCCGCTCGCGCGCGGTGACGTTTTTACAGCCGCGCGCTCGCGGAATTCTCTCATCCCCACGTGACATCGTCCGTTCGTCGCGTCGCGTCTCATCTCCTCAGACGGACGTAATTAACGTGGGGAACTGTCTCGCCCGTGTAACGCTCGCAACTTTCGTGACGGCTTTCCGCGCACGTCGCATTAAGTTCGCCGACCAACAATCCGTCCGTATATACATATTTGTAAACTTTCTGCATTATCCATCCGTCCGTCGGATTTAAGTATTAAATAAACCGTTCCGTGTCGTACTGTGAAAATTGCGTCGTCGCGTCGGTGCACTCAATTTTATTTGACAGATGTGGAGTAACTCGATTTTAATGCTCTCGATTGTATGGAGGGCAAGATAGAGGGAGGAGAGAATTAATTTTAGCGACAAAGCTGAAGAACATGAAGATTATTTTTAGGAATAATCGAGTTCTGCAAAATGCAAAGTAAACAAAAAATTAATTCTTGACATCTTAGAATTATAATTTTATTTTTAATTTTACAAATCACTTGATAAGGACTCAAAGAAGGGTCGAAACGTTGTGATTGAATAAATAATATTTGCCAGTACGGTCGAGAGAAGATTTTTACCTTTTTTAAATTCTGTCTGGCGATTCTCAAATATCTACGTTCTTATTATTAAACAAAAAATTATTATGAGATATATAATTCTATTTTGTATGAAAAATATGATTAATGTTTTAGGGTGGAAAAGAGACGGAAGAGAAAAAGGGAGGAGAAAAAGAAATTTATTTTAACGATAAAGCACATATTTTTGCGAACATGAAGATTATTTTTAAAACTAATCGAGTCGAAAAATTTAAAGAAAAAATTATTAAAGATTTTTTTTTACAAAACAACAGTCAGTCAATTAATATCGTGAGAAAAGAGGGACAATTAATTACGTATCGAGTATAGTTGGCTATCGGCGACGTTGTTTTTCGCAAATTTGCAGACTGCTTCGAAACCTCGGCATTCTGTTAAATTTTAATGGAAGATCTCTTCTGTCCGCATATTACAAAGTCTTTCCGCTTGGCGGCTAATTTGTCGAGAGAAGAAGGGCTCTCTCTTTCTCTCCCCGTAATGTCGTTGTCGTACAAGAATTCCTACCGGAAAGGTCTAAGGGAGAATCTTGCGGATTTTCTGCTCGCTTTTGCCGCGATTGGTTGCGATTTCAGTGAAGAGAGAGAAAAATACATGCGCGCGCGCTAGAAAAAGAGGAAAAGAAAAGAAGAGAGAGAAAGAGAGATAGAAGCCGCAGCTTGTAAAAGAGGAGCGGTCTCTGAAGAGGAAAGGCAGGCGAGCGAAAAGATCGACCACGCATTCAATCTCCCATCCCTCTCCTCCCTTCCTCCGGTCGCCATCTTTCCAGTATAAACCGCGCGTCCGCGTAATTGGTGGCTGCCAGTTTGTTGTAATGGATTTACGAACATACGTCTTTAAAAAAACAAAAAAAAAACGCAAATAACAGGATTCGAGCATCGCTGCTTGAGAAAACGTTGAAATATTCCGGCTACCGGTAAATTCTATCGCAAACACACAGGAAGGAAGGAACGAAGAGGAGAGGGTAATAACTTTTGTTATTTAGGTATTCGCGCGTTTTGCGCGAGAATGATGATTAAGGGGATCCTAAACGTTCTTGCGTTTCAGTCCTGTTTTATCGACAAAATGTGAGGTTAAATAAACTATAAATCTATGTATTGGCTATACGGACTGTTTTTTACCTGAAATAAAAGCGTTCCCACATTTGTTAATATTAATACTTAAATTTCTACAGGAAAAAGATTTATTTCAGATAAAAAACAATCCGTATAGTCAATAAATAGATTTATAGTTGAATCTAACCTCACATTTTGTCGATAAAACAGAACTGAAACTCAAGGACGTTTAGGATCCCCTTAAATAAGAGTTTAATGTAATAAGAACGAAGCCAGATGTCGATTATTTTCTCGTAGATGATAATCGATGACGGGATGATTAACCCCGTAACGGAATACTATTCAGTTTCACTTGGAAACACTTGTAATCCTGTTTATACAAGCCCGTTCGCAACGAATACGTGTACACAAAAGCTGTCCTTGGAGGACTTCGATTTCTCCGGGTTCTTTCGTTCCCTGCCCCTTCCTCCCTTTTCTTTCACCCCTTTTTTCTCCCTTTGTTCGCGCCTATGAACGTACGTGCGTGTTTACGCAGCCGCGTGCAACGATGCGGATGTATCGATAAATGGCAAGAACGTGCGTGTATATTGTAGATAGATGAATGAAAGGGTAATATACATATATATATGCAGCGTAAAATTTGAGAAAAATATATGCAACGAGAGATTGGTAAGATCAATCCTCGCACGCACTTTTAATAAACGCGTGCAAATTAATAGGGTGTCATGTACTCCCTGGAGGAATCTGGAATTCTTCAAGCTTTCTTTTTTATGTAGAATAATCGGGAATTATTATAGGGAATAAAATTTGAAAAAAAAGAATATGTAACAAGAGTCAGGCAAGATCGATCCGCACGCACTTTTAATAAATGCGTGCAAATTAAGAGGGTGTCATGTACTCTTTGGAGGAATCTGGAATTCTCAAGGCTTTCTTTTTTACGTAGAAAAATCAGGACCTATTAAGGGGAATAAAATTTAAAAAGAAATTGAAAAAAAAAGAATATGCAACGAGAGTCAGGCAAGATCGATCCGCACGCACTTTTAATAGAGTGCATGTCCTTTCGAGGAATCTGAAATTCTCAAGGCTTTCTTTTTTACCTAGAAAAATTAGGGAATTATCAACCAATTTTATTGGAATTTGTTAAAAAATTCTCTCTTTCTTTGATCATTTGCTTTTATATTGTAATCATTAATTGACTAAATTGCAGAAATAATTATGAATACTTTTCTTTCTATTTATATATTTAATATATAAACAAAATGTTAAAATACATATCTATATATTCTTGATTGTAATTTTAATAATAAATAATTGAATCTTTTGTCACATTTTTCAAAATCTAACATTTGAAACTTAAAAAGCTCTTTATTTTTCCTATAAGTAGAAAGTATTATAAAAAGGAGCAAGGATTATTTATAAATGCTGAATTTCAAAAGTCTCTTTATCCGGAAATTTTGAACAAAAGTAACTGAGAGGTGGGGAATTTTTTTTGCTAGATTTGAGTAGACACCCCGGAGAAAATAGTTTTACCCACAATACGCTTTGTCACGACGTCTTCCGCTTTGCATGAGAGATTCTCGCGATTGTAACAAAATAAAAAGCGAATCTCGAATCACATTCTTTGTCGACCATGTCATGCGTTCTGTCGCTACAAAGATCTTTACTTGAGTTGTACATGGTGAAAGTTGTAATCGAGAATCCTTTCTATCTCGACAAAGTGACGAATCTTGTCAATTTCGTGAGGCAGATTATATTATTGGTCGACTATCTCTTTTGATTAATCGTTGCGATAAACGACACTGATTTATTGTTCTCAGAAGAAGCCGCTCGTTTCTTTTTCTTTTGTGATAATGAAAATTATCGACTATGCGATAACAATAAACGATAGCGATACTTCAGCATTTTCACTTGGCCTATTTAAGCACGGTTTAAAAAAATTTTAATTTAAATTAAAATTTCTTATTCTTTTAGAGATGAAGAAAATATTTTATGCTTTGCATTAAAAATTAAGATTTATTAACTATCACATTGCCAATATGTATAAATTATTTTTTATCATAATATATCAATTTTTTGCGTGGAGAGATCAATTGATTCAGTCAAGGCTTCGGAGAAAGAAGAAAATTGAATTATTATTTCAATTATTGAATTATATGTCGATTACTTGCTATTATATCGATCGTTCACGAATTCAGGAAACTTTAAGAACGATTCAACTTTTTTACGTCTGAAATTAATAGAGATCAGATTGCGGCTGAGTATGTTTTGTTCAAGAAATCATGCGAATAATGTCTGCTATTTTCCGGACGATGACGTCGAATAATGGAGCTTTCGCCACTTTTGTGTCTTATTTTCCAAAGAGTAGAAACCTACTTGATCAATGATACCATTACGCAAACCACAAAACATCGAGTATTAATGAAGGTACTTTTCTAGCTGATGTGTTTGCAAACGATCCTTGAATTTGGAATTATTTAGCGTCGTCCTCGCACACACGTGTTGACGATCGTTTAAAGGAGAAAATACGTAGGCTCGAGCGAAAAACTCTCCGACGGTGGGATTCGCACTCGGCTTCTCGAGGGGTTGCTTCGCCAAGGCGAAGATGATACAAGAGAGAAAGAGAGAGGGATAGAGATCCGAAGGATTTTCGCGACGACCGCTGCAGGGGTGGAAGCGAGATCTTAAAAGGTTCGGGTGGGATCCCAGCAGGACGCGAATGGCTTCAGACACGCACGCTGGAGGTGTCGCCGGAACGTTTCGTTAGAGGCGAGAAAAAAAAAGCACGTCGGAAAAGACGACGAGAACCATATACACTACCATCAAAAAGTTTAAGACCAAAGTAATAAAGATCACAGAAAAAATAGAAATATAATATTTCGCTAATTGCATCTTTTTTTATTAATAGCTACAAGATCATTTTATAACACCACAAAAGTAAAAATAGTTTGCATTATTTTTTGGGTAGAAATGATAAATTTATAAATTTTTTTGGTCTTAAACTTTGTATCGTTAAAAACTAGCTAGATCAAGATGAGATGAAAATATGTAAATTGATCTTAGACAAGATAAAGATGATTTTGTTTTAAATATATCTAGATAAAAGATAAAACTATTTGGTGATTCATCTAGATAACTTATATATATTATACCTTATATAATATTATATATTTTTTTAAGATCTCTTATATAAATACAGTTTTATTATACAAAAAAATGTAAATTATAAAAAGGATATAAAAATGATATATATTTTAATTTGTAAGTTTTTATTGCTTAAGTTCTACTACTTAATAAAAACACTTTTAAGTATTTTTAAGTGCTGTGATTCTAAATCAAGTTATATCTGAATATTATTCTAGATAATTTAATAAAAATAACACTTTCTTTCATCTAAGATGCGCGCGCAGATATGTATAATACATATTTTATTATCTATATAAAGATATAAGATGATGTACAAAAATTTCATTTAGATAATCATCTATATAATTTTATTTAGATAACAGCAAACACTGGTTATGCGTGAACGACGCGATAGACATGTAAGATAGACCCATGAATGCCCTTGGCAGAATGGATGAAGAGGCAAAACATAGGGGAATTTTCTCTCTTTATCTGCGCAGATAGGATGTGCAGTCGTCTTTCGAAAGCTATTGACGCATAACACTATATTTATTCATCAGATTATTGACAATTAATTGTCGGCCATTGCTGACATTAATGCGCAGAAAAGGACGCAGATTCATTGATGTTTTGCCTTTCTATCCGTTCTGTCAAACTTAACTTATTGGAGTCCTAGATAACAGAGATGCGACACTCACGAGCATGGCCTGATTGGCTGTCAAAATCACGTGGTCACAACGCCATTGTATTTCCTCACTGGTGTTCTTTAATACATGCAAAATTGAAAACATTAAGTTTATAACGGAGAAATAGAGTCTACGGAGAAATACAAAGTGCAATATAAAGCTATTATTATGGTGTAAGTATTTTTATTTGTCTAAATATTTAGTAGAGAGTATTGAGTTTAGAGAGTATTAATTTAACCTAACTTAACTTCTATCTTTAGCGTCTCGTCTTCCTAAAGCTGCGTTCGTTTTGGACGTTTTCAGTGCAATAAGCATCTTCTGTCTTCATTTGATATTTGATGTGCAACGAAGACAGAAGATGTTTATAGCGCTGAAAGCGTCAAAGCAAATACAGCCTAAGTGCCCATAAGGAAACAAAATGTCGGTTTTTGATATATCGAACCTATCGACCATGAGTGTCGCATCTCTGTTATCTAGGACTTTAAACTTACCCAGATAGCAGAGATTTTGATGTCAAAATGATGTCATAATAATTACTGTGGCTATCTGGGTATATCCTGAGGAAATGTATGGCATGTTGGCTCTATCTTATATGTCCATAATATATGCGCATGCGCACGTAACTCGAAGTTTGCCACCGCATATGTATGTACCAAGAGATGAAAATGTCCGGGAAAGCTTCTGTTCACGAAAGTTGGATCTACCTCGCCTTCTCTTCGCCCTTCTATTTTTGCAACGCCAAGTCCCGGGATATTTCTTGTGAAAATACGCGGGTTTATTGACGCGCGCGGAAAAATCGATGACGCGTCCAAGATTGTAAACATTGCGAGCTGTATCCGGCTAGAGATGTCCCGGAAAAGCGAATTTCCTCGGATTTTTTCCCACGAAGACGAAATTCGTAATTAAACTAAAAATTCTAAATTAAATTAATAAATTTTAATTTATTAAATTAAATTAGAAATTTAGTAAATTAAATTAGAATTTATTGAATAAAAATTTATTCCATTTATTAAGTTAAAAATTAAATCTATCTGAATTAAATGAAAAATTACGTAGAGTAATTTAACTTTACGTCGTGGATAAATACTTGTCACGTAAATTACAGGCGAAAATTATTTCTTCCTTGAAATAAAAACATCGCAATCATATGTTGTCGTGGAAGTATCATATATTAATAGTCGAACTTCGAATAAACAGAAAATCGAAGCGACCGTCTCCAAGGAATTGCTTAACAACCGAGAGACAGTTTTGTCGTGCGATAAAAAATCCCATCAATATATATGCAAAAAACTTGACCGCAAAAACTTGATCGTTGTATTTTTCTAAACGCACACTGACATTGACATTGATAAGCATTTCAATAATTCACGAAAAGAGAAAGAGAGGGAAGCGAACGCTAAATAAAAATGCGAGGGAAAATCGTTTGTGAAAATAAATTTCTCGTCGACAAATCCTATCCATCACACACTCTCGTGTTTTCGATACGATCTACGAATAGAAAGATCTATATAATCGAGTTTTGTTTTTAGTGTTTTTTCCGTACTATCTCTCTCTTTTTTTCTTCTCGATTTGTACAACGGAAGAGAGTTCGAGAGGGAAAGACTTTATCAACGTGAATACATATATATATGTATATACGGAAATAATTTCGCGCCCTTGCCATATTAATTACTGGGATTTATTCCGTTCTCATTTACAATAGGCCAATTTAGCGCGAGGTAACGCACATGAGAGAGTGACGTCTTTCTGTTTATACGGGAGCTGTTTATACGGAGCTATTAATCGTCAGGGAATAATCGTTCGCGATTATTCGCCGAGATTCACCTCCGATAAAATTGAATACCGTATGAAATGTACATTGTACTACGTTTATTCGTAATATGTTTTTTTCTAAAAAGATGAAGCTCTGATTGTAGAAGATCTTCCATAGTGCATAAGATTCTCGTAAAAAAAAAGAAAAAATATATACTCGAAACATTTTTTTTTCATTTATTCTGTTGAAAGAATTTTTAAAAGAATTATTAATGATGTTATAAACAATTTCTGCCTCTAGATTAATTTTCTCTTATAAGATATTTTTACAGAATAATTTTGTCTACTAATTAAATAATAATTAATTAAGAAATAATAAATAATTACATTTACAATCTTGATTTAATATAATGTTAAATAAATCATTAAAATAATTTTTTAATATTAAGTTTGTTAATTTACACTTTTAGTGATTATTACTTTATAAATATGCAACATCTACGAGTTGACTTCTAATCGAGCATTTTACAATTTTTGTATTTCATATAAATGTATATACAATATATTTGCTATTCAACATATTCATGCTTATTGCAAATATCGGAAAGTCGTTGAGGCGATGTAAATTGATTAAAAAGACAACGGGGAAAAAATAGATTTTTTTTTTTACGTCTCTCTAATCGTACGTGAATATGTAATACACAATGTAATGTACATATACAATATAGTATACATATACAATACTCTTATCACGACATGTCTATGCATATTTGCGTGCGAGCAGCTACCGCTTGATGTGTCATTTATATGTATCACTGAAAAGAGAGTGAAGAGAATGCAAAATGGAAATCCGTTCAGAAGGAAAACAAATAGTTTCTGCTACGCAAAACTGCATATATATCGACACGAAATAAGTTGGAAAAATTGCCTTTCCATATATTTGCCTCGGGAAATATAAGGAAATAAATATTCATCCGTGTTTTTGCAATTATACTATGTTAAGGGGATCCTAAACATCCTTGGGTCTGTTGTTTTTTCCTGTTTTATCGACAAAATGTGAGGTGAGATAACCTATAAATCTATTTATAAATTTATTGGCTATACGGGAGTTTTTTAGCGTCCTTTGACGCGTTTAGACGTGTTTCGTCCGAAATTCTTTTTTCCTTTGTCGTATATACGGAAAAATATAAATATTATAACCCACTGATAGCCGAAAGTCGTACCTGTCACGAAGAATTAAGAAGAAGAAGATTGGCTACACGGGTTGTTTTTTACCTGAAATTAGACCAGGCCGGATTTGGCATTGGATAAAGGAATAAAAGTGATTATTTAGATATAAATTTGGAAGCCTAATAAACGAGAATAACTCATCCTACATTTTCGTGCACACATGAAAATGTAGGATGAGTTATTCTCGTTTACTAGGCATCCAAATTGATATCTAAACATTCACTTTTATTCCTTTATCCAATGCCAAATCCGGCCTGATCTAATTTCAGGTAAAAAACGATCCATATAGTCAATAAATAGATTTATAGTTTATCTAACCTCACATTTTGTCGATAAAAGAGAAAAAAACAACAGACTTCTCAAGGACGTTTAGGATCCTTTTAACATATAGTATAATTGCAAGAGCACGGATGAATATTTATTTCCTTATATTTCCCGAGGCTTCATGTGTGCACGAAGATGTAGGATGAGTTATTCTCGTTCACTAGGCTTCCAAATTAATATCTAATTATTCACTTTTATTTCTTTATCCAATGCCAACTCCGGCCTGATCTAATTTCATGTAAAAACAATCCGTATAGCCAATAAATAGATTTATAATTTATCTAACCTCAATTTTTGTCGATAAAACAGGAAAAACAGCAAACTTCTCAAAGACATTTAGGATCCCTTTAACCATCCCATGTATATTTTTCAGCTCCTGGTGAGCGGCGGACAACCGACGACGGCGACCTCGCCGGCCATGTCGTCGGGGAGTGCGTTGAGCCCGGGGGGCCTGTCACCCTCGTCGACGGCGACCACGACGACGGGGATCGGGCCCGCGGGCACCGGTGGCGCCACGACCCCCGTCGGGGGCGCAGCCACCGGGCCCGGTTGCTGCGAGAACGGCAGGCCCATGATGACGGACCCGATGACGGGCCAGACGGTATGCAGCTGTCAGTACGACAGCGCCGCGAGGCTGGCGTTGGGCGCTTACCCCCGGCTAGGGCCCACCGCGACCTCCTACTCCTCCTACCCCACGCCGACGCCCTCGACCACCGATCAGGGACCCTACCCCAGTATTGGAATGGACAGCTCCGCGTTCTACCCGCCGCTGGTGAGTTTTCATTCGATTTTGACAAGGAATATTTTTGGCGCAACTGTGCGCGTTTTATACAGGATTTCGAGAAAAATTGGTCAGCAAGGGAAGTCAGGTACTTCCCGAAAATTTAAAAAATTCTGAAACTTTGGGTACGTAGAGTAGTTCATCTGTAATGCAAAGCTATTTTTTGTTTGTGCTGAATTATGGTTTAAGGGATGAAATCATTCCTCATAAATAAAATGGATTTTTGCTTTTTTGATATATCTCGAAAATTATTCAAGATATTAAATTATATTGATAAAGAATAAAATTGATAAAGGATAAATTATATGACGGTTCATCTACATAACTTTCAGATAATATTATTTTTAAAACCGTTTATGTAAACATAGTTGTAAAAAGAATGTAAATTATAAAAGAGATATAAAAATATTATATATTAATGTTTTTATTTTTTGTTGCTTAGTGCATAAATTCTACTATTTAGTAAAAATAACACTTTTTTAGTAATTTAGTAAAGATAACACTTTTTTAATCTAACAATAAGATGCAGATATAGAAAAAAACATTTTTATTATCTTTGTAAAGATAAGATGACATCAAAATTTTATCTATATAATTTTATTTAGATAACAGCAAACACTGATTCTAGGACATTATTCATATCGTTTTAAACAAAAAAGTTTATATAAACATGTATCTTATTCTGAACGATTATAAAGATACAACGTGTTCAAGTTTAAGAACGAATACATATTGAATTAACTTATTATTATTAGCAAAAAAATGCTATGAAACGACTATATTAAATAGTCGTTTTTTGTTACCATGTTACGAATGTAAACAGCAGATCATGTTTGATAAGTTCTATGTTAATTATTGGCTTATTAGTTCTAATGATTAGGTTATAATTTTAGGTTTCTGCTGTAATTAAAATGACTCTTATTCACTCATGTATAAATTAGTATTAATTAATTGAAATTATTGTTTATTAATTAATATTAATTATTCAAATAAATTGTAAGCTTAAAATTTAATGTAATTGTTTCATAGAATTTGAGTCTAATAAGTTAATAAATATATTCGTTCTTAAGACTGAATATGTTGTATTTTTATAATCATCTAGAATAGGACACATGTTTATATAAACTTTTTTGTTTAAAATGATGTGTACAATCATGTCCTAGAATACTGACCATTTTTCCTGAAACACCCTGTATACAGGATGTTTTCTAACAATAAGTACAAAATATTGAACGAGATATTCCTTGGCTTATTTTATGAAAAAAAGATCTTATAAACATTTGCCCCAAACTACTTTGTTTTTAAAATACAAGTTGTCAAAGTGTCAAATGCCAAAATGTCAAAATATCAAGGAATATCCCTTTAAATTTTTTGTACTTAAAAAATTCTGTATATTATATAGTAATTAATTATAGTATATTATATAGTATATTATATAGTATATTATATAGTAATTAATTATATGTATATTATATAGTAATTAATTATACATTTTTTTTGCGTTTATTATATATTTTTCGTATTATTCGTTCCAAAATAAATATCAATTCCATCTCAAACGATCAACGCGATCTGTCGCCCTTCTCTAATTTAAATTACCTGACTTAACTGTATTAAAACATATGACAAGTTTCTCCAAGTGTGATCTATGAAGGATCGATCTGCGCTTCTCCGCAACATGTAAAGCGGCCGGAAGCCGGATGCAGATTGATCGGTTCGTCGTGCTAGGCGTGCCGGGCGATTATTGCTTCTCCAGTATTAACTTAAGACGGATTAGCACGTGGTGTTGCCGCGAATTAGTTCGGAATCCCGGTACCCGCTTTCGGACGTCGGCCCCTTCGGCTTCAAGAATTCCTGTGTGCGTCTTCGCAGGCTCTGCCGGGTACCGGCTGCGTCAAATTATTCACGCGTCCCTTTGTCCTAGAAGAGGCCGATAATCTCGTTTAAGTTTCGCTTCGCGGAGGGCGCGCGTCGCTCGTTACGTTTTCTCGCTCAAGGGGCTGTCCTCGGTGACGAATTCGCGCGCATACGTCACCCAAGAATTCTTCTCAAACGATCGCACTTATTCGGTCCTTGCTCCGTCGCAGAATTCGTCAGGAATCTCGTGAAACACACGCTAAATCCGTTTTGCACACTATATTTTTTATCGTAATTGTATAGAATTGAATATTTTGTAGGTATTAAAATTAATTTGACTTTAAAAATCTGAAAAATTAATATGTATTCTATTTTTTATCGAGAAAAAAATTACATATTCTGCATGTATATGTAGAAAATTAATTCGCGTAAAATAAACAACATAAAAAATAAATTATTTTTTAAAAATATTTTATAGATTAGAATTATATATTAAAAAATTAATACTTATTTTGCTTTTTTACGAAGAAAGAAATTGCATATATTCTACACGTAGAAAATTGATTTGCGTAGGATAAACAAAATTAAAAAAGAACACGATCGAATTATTTTTTTTTTAAATATTTTATAGATTTTATATGGGAGGGAGAATTGTTTCAAAAATTAATACTTATTCTATATTTTTTATGGATAAAAAAACATATATTCTGCGTGTAGGAAATTAATTTGTGTAGGATAAACAAACTTGAAAAAAAACACGATCAAATTTGTTTTGCAAAATATTTTATAGATTGGAATTATGTATTCCAAAATTAATATTTATTCTGCTTCTCTCCCTTTTTATGAATAGAGAAACTATATATATTTTGTGTAGAAAATTAATTTGCATATAATAAACAAAAAAATAAAAATTAAATAAAAATAACAAATTAAAAAGACGTGATCAGATTTTTTTTGAAAATATTTTACAGATTGAATTATGTATTCAAAAAATTAATGTTATCTTAATTTACCTTTTTTGGAAAGAGAAGTTATATATATTTTATATACATACATGTAGAAAATTAATTTGCGTTAGGTAAACTAAAAGTAAAAAAAACACGACAGAATAATTTCTTTCTCCCATTATCGGAATTTTGTGATTCGAGAAAACGAAACAGGCACATCATTGATGTTGCGCATTCGATGTCATCCCGTATCGGAAGAAAGTGCAGCGGGCAATTAAATTCGAATTTATCGAGTGATTATACTAATTGGCTGCATTTATACGACGTTGTTGATTAATGTATTCTTCGCGCGAATCAAAATAGAATCTCGCCGTCGTCGGAGAAGAAAATCCGGGAAAAAAAAATCAGTTACTGAACGAAGTTAATAACGATGATAATAATGGTCTCATAGAAACTACGTACGTTCCGCATATTTTACATCGGGGATTTATATATCCGGCGCGATTCATCGCATGTAATTTGTTAACACGAATTATTTCGTAGTGCGAAAAAAAATTCAACAAATGCATTTATCATTCGGAGACACATTTCCCATCTCTCATATACGCAATTAGCGATGTAAATTTGTGGATTGCAATTTTTGAAACGACTCTCGCGATCCTTCATCGATCAACTTTTGCGACAAATCAATTAGAGCGACGATTCGCACATCTTTTTTTATAAACTGCTTTTATGACTGTGTAATAATGTTTATTAACTGAGTAAGTGGACACTCGCGCGGGACACTAATTAAGATATCACGACAATTTATAAAAAAGTTAGCCGAGAGAATACCAATTTCGTACCTGTATAATTATCGTTAAAATCAACTTTTATATTAATAGCTGCGCGCTAGATGTGTAACACGTACATATAATCTATCTGTAATAGCAATTTCCGTAATGGCACGAGGCGGCGTGCCATTGACGTGTCGTAAATGTGTCATTACCACGTATATCAGATACGTATATATGCGCCTATCGCTGCATGATACACATTTTCATTTTCGTCATGCTTGTATGTAGGTATATATATATATATATATATATATATATATAAGCTATAGTATATAGTATATGTAGTATGTAGTATAGTCATAGTATATATAGTATAAAGTATAGTCATAGTATATATAGTATAAAGTACAGTCATAGTATATATAGTATATAGTATAGACGTAGTATATATAGTATAGTCATAACTATACTATATATTATAGTCATATACAGTTATATATACATATGACTGTATATGACTATACTATATACGACTATATATGACTATACTATATGTGACTATACTATATATGACTATATATATGACTATACTATAAGTGACTATACTATATATGACTATACTATATGTGACTATACTATATATGACTATATTATATACTATATATATATGTGTGTGTGCGTGTGTGACTGAAAAGTCATCGGCTTTTTTATGTCACCGCGTAATCAGGGCGCGCCGGCAGATAAACGTCGATGAAACGCGAAAAAAAGACTGAGTTCTTATCTTAACAGCGTAATCGCGTAAAAATCGCGATGAAAAATCGTCCTCTGCGCTTTCATTATTCCTGCAACGCGCGCGAGTCGTATCGCGCCGACTCGGTATACTTATTCTGCAAATTAACTTATTATTAGAGCGCGGCGATATCATAATCGTATTTATGATCTCGGACCAGCGAGCGTCGAGATGCCGAGATTTAATGCACTCTATAAAGTGTCCCGTGTTATTTCACAGTCACTTTCACATGATAATAATATCGCGAGGTTAATGCAGTTAATTAAACATGTCTGGTGAATTGCAAACACACGTGTTAAAGTCCGGATCTCGCGGATCTATCATTAAATATTATGTTTGTCGCGCGAGATCGAGGCAAAAACCGCGAAAGAGGAAGAGAGAGAGAGAGAGAGAGAGAGAGAGAGAGAGATTGATATTAAAATAATATAGCGCTTATGTGACAAGTGTGGAACGCAAAAAATATAGAAAAACATCACGGGTTATTTGAGATTAGAATATCACATATATGATTTATATTTTACATAATCTCTACACACATACTCGTATATTTGTTTTAATATTTCGCCCTCTCGTAAATATTGTGGAATTTTTTTTTCGAATCAAAAGAACATTGTACAACATACCGTCAGCATTCGCGAATCACTTATCGAGAGATTTTCCCTCTCTTTCTCTTCTCCTGTCAAACGATTCGACGACGAAGAGAGATAACCGCAAGAACAAGAAGGAAGCTTATCGCTCTCACGATAGAATGCGAATGAGTTTATAGAATCAATATACGCGGGATGTGCCGTGAAAGACACAGAGAGACGGGAGAGAAACGTACGTCCGGGAGAGATGCTGCGGGAATATATGCGAACGCGAGAGAGGAGAAGCGACAGTAGACGAAAGCCTCCTCTCATCATTTGACGGTTTTGTATTATCTCGGAGAAGAGGCAATGGATGTGCTCACATACAGAAATTTTTAAGATTTTTCCAGATATAGCGTAGTTAGAATGTTCAGTGTAAGGTCTAAAATGACCTTAAAAAGTCTTCTTTTGAGGAAAAAAATTATGAGAAAATTGTGAATCACATCATCGAAAATATGTAATTTAATATAAATATATTTATATAATTTATATAATAAATTGTATGAATATACATATAAATTAATAATTTTTTATTTAATTTATTAAATATATAATTTAGTTATCTAAAAAAAATTTAATAAATATAATAATAAACAATTAAATTTCCAAAGATTGATGAATAAACCTACTATTACGAGTAAATGAACAATGAGAGTAAATTTTGTCTAAGAATCCCTTAAATAAATACCCTTTTTGAGCAAAAAAAGTTGAATTGCTTCAGAAATTATTAAAAAAATTTTCAAAAGTAGATCATTATATTTATATTTAGAAATAAACTATTACGTCATGACGTCTAGTTTTCGAGATACGGTGGATCAAAGTTCTAGTTAAGTTGCCTGATTTGTAAATAGTAAACGTGTTTCTTTGTGCAAAATAAAACATTGAAGTCATTGTCTAATTGCATAAATAACAATAGTAATATTTTGGTAATGCTATTATTTTTATTTTAGATGGTACAAGTATTTCTTTGACATATTACGCAAATTATTATAATGCAACAGTCAATAATAGCAATAACATTAATTCTGCCAATTTTATTTTATCAGTGAGCGGAAATGACAAAAATAAAATGATAGCAATTTCCTGGTTGCTATCTATAATTGATTTTAATGGATTTTAATTGAATTAATCAACTTTTATTATTTCACTGATTCGAAACAAGTCATGATAATATGATAAAAGTATATACATTTGTAATCAATAAAAAATTATCTTTAATCTGATATTTTTGACATATTTTTTATTTTTGCTTAAAGAGGAAATTTTTTAGTCACTTTAATATAAATAGATATTCACGCGAATTAAGAATTTTACTTATATTTCAATTTTCAATCTAGAGTCGAAATAGAAGCGATTTGCACAAATTTGAAGTTTTTTTGACAAATAAAATAAAATAAAATAAAAAAAAATATTTGTTATAGAGAATTGAATAGAAATTCTATTGCTATGCATTTCTAACATTGCATTGATAATTTTTAACTTTGTTATCAGCAAAGCTATCCAAATATCGAAGTAACATAAATCATTATAAATATTGACAAACATTTTTTTTAAACGCTGCAGAAAATGAAAGAAGTTGACTATCAATGACATCAATAACATCGAGATATTACGCGAACAGCGTATCTTATGTCCGTCATTATTACGCCTTGGCACTTGTTTCGGCGAAGTGTAAAACGATCTGGCTAATAACGAAATGCGCTTGGTATGCTGTAATATTAGCGCGACAGCGTGATATTATGCGTGAAACAACTCATCCGACAAAATCGGGTCTCACAATAGTGACATTTCGCGATCTGTAGCACGCGTGTCGTAATGCAAGAGTCGTAATGTAATGTAATTCTGATTTGCGATGTCGTGCGTTATTTTACGGCTGATTGAAAAGCGTAACGCACGCGTAACTTTCTTAATCATAGATTGTTACGTTTTTAATAATTGGCACTTTAGCGCGTTCGACATGCGATATCGCCACATGTACAATCCGCGAATTACACGAGAATTATGAAACTTGCTGAATATTATTGCATCTACTGGTATTTCGATTTATACGGATTTTAACTGTGCGTGACGAGCAACAATTAATTTTCAATATTAAAACACGTTCACATTAAATAGATCTGTCTATTTTCAGAAAAGTGTATAAACAGGAATTTAGCAACGCTTAGTGATGGAAAAAATTTCATGTATGAATATGAGATATTTGTATGTGTTCTAGTTAGTAATAAGAACATTTCTATTGGTTAAGGGGCGGACATACTTCAAAATAAATAAAATATGAAATAAAAAAAGAATTTTTCAAAGAAAATGTAAATAATTTCCTAAATATATTTTTTAAGTCATAAATAAAATAATTTTTGAATATACATATTTAAAAAAAGATATAGAACATATACATATATGTATAAGAATGATATCAAAACTTTTAAAAGTTGTCTCGCAAAATCATGTTTTTTGATTTTCATTAATTTTTTCTTGAAAATATTCAAGTGTTATTATAAATTACGATTTGATTGTTCAGTTTAAAAGACTAATTTTTTATCATTAAATTACGAATTAAAATTTAATTTTAAATTTAAAAAAAGCTTACTGCATAAGAAAATAAACCAAATTATTCGAATATATTAACCCAGTATTGAGAAAAAGTTGGCTCTCTCTTAAACAACCCACGTATTTTCTGTCAAGAGATTGGCATTTCTAAATTTTCTGAAAGTCGGCAGTTATAAACGACTTAAAAGGGTGAAGGTTTCTCTTACTTTTGATGTCAAGGAGAGACTCAGTGACAAGTGAAAGATTATCGCATATCGTATACCCAGTATATAGTTTATACTTGTGACTTGTTTCAGAATTTTCAGAAACAAATGTTTTTAGATCAAAATAATCCTGTTTTATAACAAATGTATTTATACTTTTTTAATATCTTTAATTCTAAATTTTTAAACACATGTGGAAGAAGCATTTATTTTTATCGCGTGGAAAACG
The DNA here is from genome assembly GCF_048542155.1 of Nylanderia fulva. Lineage (NCBI taxonomy): Eukaryota > Metazoa > Arthropoda > Insecta > Hymenoptera > Formicidae > Nylanderia > Nylanderia fulva. The sequence goes on along the minus strand of NW_028190521.1, from coordinate 775,169 downwards.
AAAAGAAACTGAAGTAAAACTGCTTCGATTTTTTTAAATTTTATTTTGAACGTTTTCAATAAATGAACATTTTTCTTTCACATTTAGTGAAAGATTATTCTAGATTTATCTTTTACAAATAATTATATCTGTTCAAATTTAGAGTAAAATAATTGTATTTTTTTTTCAAAGTTCAAACTTCGTGTTTTTTAAATTATAATTAAAGGTTTTCATATATTTTCGTTTACACGTTCTTGTAAATAATTATAATAAAATTTGGTTGTTGTATTCTTATTTCTAAATAACTGATGTACTTATTGACACATTAAAAAACATTAAAAAATTTCAATCTTGATAAAAATATAATAACAAAGAAACGAAATTTGTTCACATGTACCAACCAAATAGTTCCTGCTTAATAGTGGCGTGGCGTGGCGTTTTAGGGCTAACACAATTGATATCGTTGTGTTAGTGCTTTCTGTGACGCTCTGTGTATGGGACAGTCGTCTCCGAGTCATCGGCGAGTTCGGATGTAATTGAGACCGATGAGAATGGGAAGCCAAAGGACAACGCAGAGAGCGAGCGCTGTTTGCGTATTGGTTTATAGTCCTGTGAGAGACCCCGGGTGCGAAAGCCCAGGAATGCCATTTGTCGCGCGGAACGATGCGCTACGCGCGGATGTCATAGTTTTGCACACCTTTATCGGCATAAATTGCAGTCCGGCCGGTCAATCGTTCATGGAATTTCAACGTTGTAGGCGCAATTTGGCGCACGCTTGATACGACAATGTAGCCCGGAATGCCATAATGCGTTCCTACCGCCGGGAATTTTGAGCATTTTCACGAGGGGATGCGCCACCCTCTCTCGACACTTCCGCCCGTATCATTTGTCTGACAATGAAATGCAGCGAGAGAGAGAGAGAGAGAGAGAGAGAGAGAGAAAGAGAAAGAAAAAGGAAAAATTTCAATTTTATTTGTTTCGTAAAAAATTACACCTACTTTTGCACGCAAATGCTTCTGGTGATAAGAGATCGTAAGATTTTCTGTGACTTCGCTCTCTCGTATTTTACAATTTTACTAATCAAATTTTTCTTAATAATTTTTATAATTTTTTAATAAATTATTTTTTTAAACTCTTTCTATACAAATAAAGAATTAGTTAAAACTATGATTGATATGAAATTTGAAAACATTCTTTGCACCAATGTAAATTTTTTCCAAAATATCAAATATATTTTCTTTATCTTTATAAAACAATTGATAAAACAATTAATCAACAAATAAAAATGAAAATTTTTATGATTCTTAGCGAAACACTTTTATTAGATTTTTACCTTAATAGAGGAAATATTTAAAAAATCTTACGTAAGAATTATTTCAATTTTTCTTTCTCCCAAAAGCTTTATATAATTTAGGGATGACCCTTAGATATTTATGAGTATTGTGGAAAAATGTTTCTCTAACGATTACATATAAAATTATTTGAGAAAATACGAGAAGAGAATAAAAAAGAAAGAAAAAGACTAATCATGTGGCATTTTTTGACAATTCGTTGATCAATAATTTTGCTAATAACGTTTTTATATCAAGTGGGTCATATATAATTTAAGCTTGTATAAGTGTTTATTCTCATGACGATTCAGGAAATGTAATATGCTCATATCCATTAATTAGCAGTCAAATGAAAATAAAACAATTGCTCGGATATTGACGTTTTATCGTTTGCTTGTAATTTTAAATATAATTGTGCACATAATAGATGGATATGAGATATAGACATGTATATGTTTTACTTGTAATTTTGAACGATTGTAAAATTAATAATAGATTAAATAAATAATAATGATATATAATATTAATGTAATAAAATATTAATATCAATTTTAATAATATTAATTGCTTGACTAAAAATAAAACATAAAACTTGTATATTACAACGATATAATTGTATTATATATAATTTCCATTTATTATATTTATTGATATTTTTGCGCTAAGTTATATACACGCACCTCCTTCTCTCTCTCTTTCGTCTTTTTTTATAGGGCAGTTAAGCAGGAAGCACGTGCTCCTGACGATTTAAATCGGCGCGGTCTGATTTAACGAGCATTATAATATAATAAGAATCGGATTAGCATTGAATGGAGTGGGTGGCACGGCGGGTTGTCGAAAATACCCTATATATAAGAGCTTCCATAAGACCTTTACAATGCGCGCAGAGTGGTTATTAAAAAGAAAATGAAATGCCTTATCCATATTTCGCACGGATATAAATATTTAAATATCTATTGCACGAAAATTTCATCAGACGTCCTTGTATAAAATATTGTTGCATAAACTGTTGCATAAATTTGTACAGATTGAGATCGATGATATGCAGTCCATGAATATTTAAACAAATTACGATGAATTGAGATCTAGCGATTAGAGTATATAAAATATATATTATATATATGAAATAGGTAGAAAAAATGAAAAAAAGACGTATTTTAGCACGAAATGGACATCCGCTTTTTGCGACAGTCCACGTAGAAGCTGTTGCATTAGCTCGTCTGCGGTGTCAAGTTGGAGCTACCTTGCGCTCCCTAATGCGCTCTCGCATGCGTCGCAAGATTTGGGGCGCGCGCGCAACGATTATTGCTACCTTAATGCAGGCGAGCTCGGTATAATCGGTTATACCGAGAGCGACCGGTGACCCTGGTGTGACTGCGCAGTCGTAACAATAGTCCGAGGCGTCGACGTCGGACCACCCGCAGTTCGCCATTAAAGCCGCTTCTGAAAAGAGGAGAAAAATAAAGACGGAGATATATGTATATATATATATGTGTGTGTGTGTGTGTGTGTGTGTGTGTGTGTAGGAGAGTAACAATAGTCCGAGGCTGAGGCAGAAGAGAAAGAGAGAGAGAGAGAGAGAGAGAGAGAGAGAGAGAGAAAAGGGAAGAAAGTCAAGGACACCCGTGAGGGACTTTGAAAATTGAAACACAGGTTGGGGGCGGACAGGGAATTAAGAATCAGGACGCCGACGACGACTAGATGTAACACGAAACTCCGTGGCGCCAAAGACCATCCCTCCTAAGCCTGTAGCGCTAATAATATCATTCCATTCTGCTACCATTAGAGCCGCATAACATGCCGACGCGTTTCTCCCCTTTTCTCACCTGCGTTTTCTCTCTCTTTCTCCGTGCACCCTTGGTCCCATCTTGTTTTTCTCTTTGTGTGGCTCCTCTTATATTTTGTATTAATACGCCCGACAAGTCTGTCTGCGATAATGTTTTAGGGATGTCTGGTTAACGCGCGGCACATCGGAAGGTCTCTTCTCCTTCCGTCTTAAATATGCGTCGCGAGATGAACCGAAAGAATGAAGGATGGTTGAAAGATTTCTTTCAGGGACACATTTATCGTGCTTGTATAATCTTCTTATAGGGCTACAAACCGCTTGCTGTATATACTACAGTGGTTTAGGTCGGGCATTATATTTATATGACCATTACGATTTCCTTGTAGTCGAGATCTATTGACGAAAATTGAGATGGATCGAGATTGAATCTTTCTGGAAGGCTCTCAGATACACACAGATTCGTGTATCTCAGCCTACAGAGTAATCTATCTAACTAGAATTGAATTAGAAATTTAATTAGTATTTTTTGCAAAGAATGACGCTTAGAAAATCCCCCTTTTGAGCAAAAATAGAAAAATATTAAAAATAAAATTTTTCGGCATTCGAATTTATATAATTGTTGCATTATAATAATTTACATCATTTGTCATCATGACATCATCAATGAGTCAAGAAAATATTTGTATTATTTATAATACAACAATAACAACAACAATAACAACAACAGCAACAAAGACGACGACAACAATGACAACAACAGTAACAACGATGACGACGACAACACCAACAATAACAATAATAGTAACATTACAAAAATGTCATTATTATTGTTACTTGTATATTTTTATTTCACTCAAAGAAACATGTCTTTTATTTACATACATAAATTAGGCAACTTAACTTTGATTCACGATATCTTGAAAACTAGATGTCGTAAAGAGTTTATTTTCAATACCCATCATTTTGTACCCATACGATGCAAATTTTTGTTGTTCAAAAAGATAATTTTGAAGGGCCATTTTGAACGTCACTCTTTAATCTAGAATTTTTGCGCAAATCTATATAGCTTTTCAAAAAATAATATTGATCATCAAATCATCCAATTCCTTCGAACTTTTGAATCTCTAGAAGAGAGATGTGTATGTTGACGCAGGTTTAACGTCGAAAACTTAGAATACACGCTAAAATATACGAGATACGTGCTAAAAATAAATTATAATGCTTATCGCACATGCTCTTTGCAGGGTAATCCGTACGGGCTGAAGGACGCGACGGGGATGGGCATGACGGCGGACATGGGTGCCGCGTGGGGTACGGCCGCCCTTCAACCTGCCGCCACGGGTTACTACCCTTACGATCCAACCCTGGCCGCCTACGGGTAAGTTTATCGCCAGGTTTCATGGTCTCTCGGCTCCATTAGATTAAACCACCACCGGGAGAGAGCGCCGCGCCGAAGAGTCGTCTCTTTCCCCTTATCCCACTCGCAGAAGAAGACCCCCTTTGGCTTCCCCTCGTTCCCTCGCCATTAAAACAAGAATCACGATCGCGTAGCCGCGTATATACTTCGCTAGAAGCGTTTCCGCAACGATGGTTATCGTTATCGCGCGAATTCGTAATATCTGCCCCTCCTCTCGCCTTTCTTGCATCGCGTGAGCACCTGATGAAGAAGAGAGAGAGGTAGTATATGGACCGTTAAAATTGCACCGGCTTCTGAGATGAGCTGTAACGCTGTACGCTTTGATCGGCGATAGAGAAACCACATCCGGCGATGGGGAATAATTTTTTCTGCGATAATACAGATATATATATATATATATATATATAACGATCGGATATTTTCATTATAGCTTATGGTACATAATTCGCCGCTTACACAAGTCGTGATCGCACGCAAGTACATTAATACAAGTAATCATCGTCGGATCGACATTTGGTCGTTAACTGCCGCGATTTCCGGATTCTGTCGAACTCGAAAGGAGGAGAGGGAAAGGAGGGAGAAAGGGGGAGCTAGGGTTGAAGGTACCTCGGCTTTCGAGAGTTAGGCCAAACACGACGGACGGCTACAAAATGGCTGTAGGCAGCCGAGTGGGCGTATATAATGGAGGCTTCCAGATTGGACGCGTGTGTATACATACATGCATATACATACATATACATACACACAAACGCATATATGTATACCTACATACAGACGCGAGCGGTATCGCCACATCGCGAGCGTAGGGAGAGCAGTAGGTCTCTCACCGTAGGAGAGCGAGTGAGTGAGTTTATTGATTGGCTTTCTCCCCGGGGTTGGCTCGCCCGGCCTCTCGCTCTATCTTCATCCCTGTCTCTCTCTCTTCCGCCCTCGCCACCCGCTCTCCGTCTACTCCCTTTCGACTACTTCCCCGGCCACCTTCCTCCGTATCCTCCGAACGAGTCGGCTCCCACAGGTGCTTTACTTGCTTCGCTTAGCAACCCTCGTGTCCGCCTGGCGAGCACACATACATACATACACACACACTTAGATATACACTCGCGCACGACGTTCACGCATAGGCAGGCGCTGTGACTCACGCAACGGGAGAGGCTTTCCCTCCCTCTTCGAGGCCATCCCCCTTTTAGGGGTATATATAGTCTGCATGTGCTCGACGGCGGCGCCTGCCGGAGAAACTCCGACGGGTAGGCATTGTTTATCGTGGAATTCAGTGGCCTTATACTGTCTCGTTCTCTCCCTCTCTATCGCTTTCTCACTCCGGACACAAGCCTCTATTAATTTACTTGCTTAATAATACGACGGCCACTCTCTGTCGTTCTTCCCTCTCTTCCCGCTTTTCCCGGAGTTTTGCTTCTCTTCCCTACCCTTAAAACGGGGCTTCCCGTTCACTCTTCGACGCTTCGTCGGACCGCTATTGTTTTATCAGCGGCGTTGAAAGTTGCGGACTTTGCGTTGTTGTTGTTGCTCGGCGACACAAGGAAGGGAGGCTTCCCTCTGTCCTTCTCTTCCTTCACCCTCCGGGTCTGCTGTAAATTGAAGCGACTCGATTGGGACGCGAACGCTCTGATTACAGGAAATGAGAAATACGTCGTTACGTCGACTATCCCACGAAAGGGTTCCTTTGGGGACACTTGGTGAACGGGGACACAAGTGGAAGTCTCTTTCTCTCTCTTTTTTTCTGTTGCCTTCGCACAAATTGATGGAATTCTCTGTTCTTCTCCATTCGCGCCGTTGCACACCGGAGCTTCATTCCACGTCCTGTTATTTATTTATTGGATGATGAACGAGCGCGTCTGGGCTCTCTCTTTCTCTCCCGTGTAATAAGATGATGCAGCAGATATTTAAGACGTCAAATGGAAATTTCAATGGCAGGGATAGATTTGTCGCGTATAGCTTTTTAGCACCGAAATGTTACACTGTTCAACAAAAAATAACTTTTTTCGAATACCGGAACGACAATAACTTCTTATAGGTTTTTGGATGCTAAATATGCATCCGGTTTTTAAATTGCTCCATCACGTCACAATTTTGGGAAATTTTTAATTAAAATTGAAAAAAGAACTGTTTTCACGAATTTTGTCATATTATAATTACAATATGTGACATGCTAGAGAAATTTTATTGCAATCGAAATAAAGTATGTTGTTTTATCTCTCGAAAGGAATTTTTGGTGTCGGTTATGGTTAATAAAATATTCATGGTTAAATATGAGTTGTGTCGCAGAAGTTAGTTGTGACTTACAATTAGGTCATTGACGATTTACTAAATAGCTTTTAAGGATTTTTTAGGTTGAATACGAATTTAATGTCAATTCAAAATGGTATTCAATTTGAGTGATGCCAAATTTTAAGAAATGTTTTTTTATATAAATCCACAATATTGAGTCCATATCATTTTAAATTTGACAATTTTCACACTGGATTTGCATTCAGTGACCTAAAAAACCATTAAGATTGAATAAACATAATTGAAATCCAATTGGTAAATTGTTAATGACCTAAGTCACAGCTAACTTTCCATTTAATCATATCTTATTGATCATAACCGACATAAAAAATTTGTTTTGCAATCAAACTTTTCTAGTACATCACATATTGTATTGTGAAAATTGTGATGTGATGGAATAATTTGGAAATCAGATTCGTATTTATAGCATCCAAAAAAGTATAAGAAACGATTAGTCTCATTGTGATCAATTTTTTTTCTTGAACAGTGTTATCAATACAGTACGCAATATGTGACAAATGTGACGTGCAAAAGTTTCTACTCTCTTTTAGATCGTTAAATATGTAAGTATCAATCTCGTATTCCTTTGACGGAGCCGAATGGAGCTGAGTGCCGTCGCTCTTTTTCACCCATTAAAAGATAGGACATCGCGTCAGCGAGTGGTACTAACTTAATTTCCACCCGATCGGGAAATACCGCTTTTTAGATGGATGATTACGCTTATACGGATGTAGACTATGTCGGGATCGTAGAAATGCGCCGGTCTTTTTTTCTCTTCGACGATTCCTCGTGATTTCCCGTAACATCGATCACTTATCCGCGTCTTTTCTATCTATATCCAAAGATGCTTCGAAAGAACTAAACCGGTGTAATTTTAGAAAAAAATTACTCGAAATATGGAAGATACACAAGATACATTTTATCGATCGTACAAAGTAAACAGTTGGGATTCTCACAGTCCGATCAAACAAGTTTACAGGTTGATTAAAACAGAAATTAAGATATTACTCCGCGATATCGTCCTCGTATTTCAAAAATAATTGATCACTACTAGGAAATTATAATTTCCTTTCAATACCACCCTAATATGTTTTGCAAACTATCCGCCTTGCTTCTCGTCTTGGAGCAACAATGCGGAGGAGAAAGCTTCGATGATTAGATGCAGACAGCATATCGCTTCATCGTAGAACGCGAATGCGTGGGCGGATCTTGTCGACGAAGCAGATGCTATGTATGGGAAACAGAGAGAGAGAGAGAGAGAGAGAGAGAGAGAGAGAGAGAGAGAGAGAGAGAGAGAGAGAGAGAGAGAGATAGAGATAGAGAGACGGAACTAACTATTGAAGCCGGGCGTAACTATTGAAGCTACATATATTGTGCATACACACACACACACACACACACACACACACACACACACACACATATATATATATATATATATATATATATATATAGACACACATACGCACATACAGGATTATACGAGGCTGGAGGACGTAATTACGCGCGTTCTGCCAATATTGGTTAACCTTTCGAGGTTGACGCCACCATATGCAAAGCCTCTAATGAGTCGCTCGAGTGCCGCCAGTGTCTAGTATTACGCGCTTCTCCACGCACCCCTTCACATCGTTATTAGCTGTCGTAGGTATTCGACGATCCTGCCGTATCACTTCCCTCCCACTCATCCCATCATCTACCGTCAATTTTATATATATATATATATATATAAAAATTCAAAAATTAATCAGAAAAAATCCAAGTAAACGAGCAAGAAAATTATACATGTTAAATAATTTTTATTTTATTATATTATAATTTTGTTATATATTTTAATATATTATTATTATTATTATTATTATTATTACGTTATTGTATTGAAGAAGATCGAGTATAGTCGAAACGTTTGCAATTCAATTATAATATATATTAAAATATATAATAAAATTATAATATATTAAAATAAAAATTATTTAACATGTACTTTACATTTAACTTATTAATTTATATGTATATAAATATTATAATTTATATATATATAAAATACTAGTTCTTCTCTCTCCCTTTCACTCCTATCAGCAAAGAGCATCGTGCCTCTTTGAAATTGACATTGATTCTTGACCTCTGCGAAAAAATATGATCGCCGATGCGATCTTTATCTTTCGCCGATTGTACGAAATCAATTTGAAGGAATCCGATATCACGATGCAGCTGACGTCAACGTTCGATTATTCGGTCTTTCGATTGAGCAATCAGTTGATAATAAAAAAGGAGAATAGGGGATTCAAGGCGTTTAAATTATTAATGTTTGAAGAGATCCCCTAAATGATTATCATGTGTACAAATGTGATTAGACTCAAACTGTTTTAATAACTTATTTGAGAGTAATCTTAATTATATAATATACAGACAAATTTACACTTAAAATTATATTTAACATTTAGTAAACAAATCACTTTTCTTTTCTAAACGTCAAAATTTTGACGTTTTGTTGTTAAAAAACAATCTGTCTTGTCAAACAACAATAAGAAGTATAATTATAAAATAAGAGAAATTATTTTATTGATTTTTATCATGAAAAAAAAACAAAAATTACGAATAATATCTAGGTTATTGAATTAAAAAGAAAACATGTTCAACTTTTACATAAAAAATAACAAAATAAAATTTAATTAAAATGAATTTCAACGTCAAAATGCGTTTGAGTCTAATAATCTGAACACATCTATTTGTATACTCGTTCGGCTATAAAGAAATCTTTTTTCTTCTTCCTCTTCCTGCTTATATCGCTACATATTTATGTGTGTTTGCATACCTTTAATTTAATAAAAATCTTTATGACGTTATCGAAAATATTAAAAGAATAACGGTGAAATTTTTCGCGGACCAACGTTATGAGAAAAAAGCTGCACTCGCGCATCCGCGCATCAAGTTTTTATTTCGCTCCCATTCGTCATCGCGTCCGTCCGCGGGTTTATACGAGACGCACGATCACATCGATACGCATATCCCAGCGATTCCCTCTCGGCATGCAACGATACACTTAGTATGTAAATGTCAAAAGAGAGAGAGAGGGAGAGAGAGAGAGAGAGAGAGAGCGTCGACTCGTTGTATATGTAGATAATTGCGCGACGCGTGTGGGAGGCAGCCGAAATTGCGCATATTAATGAAGGGGGCGAAGCTTGATTGTATCTGGAAGCCGCTCTCGTCTGACGGGCCTCTGATTCGACACGATTATTTTTTTTTCACCGGATTGTCACGATTTCTCGCAGCGCGGAAATTGTTCGGATAATTGTTTTGGTACGAAGAGCGGAAAAAAATGTTAAAAAAGAATAGTCATCGATACATTCGAAGATTACACAGATTATGCCGGGCGTATATTTATTTTCTCTTCACAAATATTTTCTTTTTTCTTTTTGCGTCATTTAATTAGTGCGTGGATGTTTTTGCGTATTTTAATAGTCATATTTACTTAACTAATTATAAGTTTCATATATTTATTTTTCTTATAAAAATTGAAGATTTTTTATATTTCTTTGACTTGAGATTATTCAAAAGTATTTTTTTAGTGGTAGAAATCAATAATAAAATAATTTATTCCATTAATTTAATTAAATTACAATTGTTATTTTCTCTTCACAAATATTTTCTTTTTTCTTTTTGCGTCATTTAATTAGTGCGTGGATGTTTTTGCGTATTTTAATAGTCATATTTACTTAACTAATTGTAAGTTTCATTTATTTATTTTTCTTATAAAAACTGAAGATTTTTTATATTTCTTTGACTCGAGATTATTCAAAAGTATTTTTTTAGTGGTGGAAATCAATAATAAAATAATTTATTTCATCAATTTAATTAAATTACAATTGTTATTTGACAACACAGAGTGTTTCTAAAGATTCGTCAAAATTTTGACATTTGGGGAAGAAAAATGATTGATTAAATGTTAAAATAATTCTGTATATTACAACACACACAATTAAGATTACTTTGTAAAATAAAAATAAAAATATTATTGAAGAACTAACATTAATTTTCGATATTATGTGGAGTTTTTGTATGATTTTGTATTTTTTAATAATTACTGTAATATAATACTGAGGAAGACCGCGTGCGGTTGAAACGTTTATTTTATAATAATTGTAATTTTCGCTTAAGTTTGAGTATAGAATGTTTGTAGCTTTCACATAATGTTTTATGTTTAGTTTATACACGGAATAAATTTAATTTGACAGAACAACTCTAATAATTGCTCGATAAGTTGGCTTTTTTATCTATCACTAGTTGTATTTACAATATACGAGCGAAACTTTGCATCAATTGATTTTTAAAATAAAAATGTTTAATAATCTGAACGCATGTATAAAAAATTCACATCGTAACGCTTTAATAAGGTTTCGTTTTTAATTCGCGAGAAGAAACTTTTCCGTTCTGTTTTTTTTCTTCGCGCAGAAACGATATCTCGAGCGAAACGTCGTGCAATATACATATATCTGTCTTCTAATACGTGCATTTTATTGTTTCGTCTTTCGGCGCGAATCGCTTCAGCGACGGAAGGCCTATCGGAATCGATAAGACTCCTTTTTTAAGGACGCTACGGTCGTTCTCTTGCGGTGGAACAGCGAAGGACGAACGCGGTCGTGGGAGAAGAGAAGGGAAAAAAAGAAAGAAAAAAAAAAGGAAAGAAAACCTGAAGGAGTCGAGAAGAGGCTCGTTTTACCGGCGTATGGCGTATCCCTGGCGGCCGCCTTTCCCTTGTACGAGGGAGTTTAATAGAGGGTGAAACGTCCTCCACCTTCTTCGAGTCAGCTTCCTGCGGATCGCTGCTTTCATCCCCGTCGATTCGGTCATCTCGGCAATCTCGGATACGGATCGCGGTGCCTAGTTGGCCCAGAAAGGGGGTTGCGCAACCTTGCGCTCGTTGAGTGAAAGCGAGAACCTAATCATTCGCCATTCGTTCGATTTCCGCTTCGCTCCCTCTCTCTTTCTCTCTCTCTCTTCTTATTTCTTCTCTTCGGACTCTTCCTGTAACCGAGCGATTTCTCCGAACGATCTGCTCTGACGCGCTCGTTTAATTCGATTACATAAAATGGAAATAGGGATTTGACAAGGTTTATTTTTAACGTTCATTTTCAATCGCCATTCGATAACGATCGCTCGCCGCGGCAAAAGTAGAGAATAATCCACGCTGCTATTGTGATTATTTCCGTATACGCAAAACACACATACACATATACATATATCTGGCAACTGCCAGATCGTAAATTGAATAAATTGATAGTTTGATCGATGTCATCACAATCGCGCGTCACTCGGACACGAGACCTTTCGCTTAAATTATTTCCAAATCGTGTCTCTCGTGAATTATATCTCTCCCTCATCTCTTTTATATCTCCAAACGGAATTCACATTTGAATAAATTGGAACCAGCGGGATATATTTTTTTTGTCATTATTAATCCTTCGAATTTCGATGTCGATTTTCCTCGACCGCCTTCTGGACGAGCAACAGTTCTCGTTGGCAGATCCGTCTGCGTTCCGCTCGAAGCAAAACATCCTTGCTTAACCACCATCATCGTGGTGAACCCGCTGTGCCACCGTCGTCGTTTCACAGCCGATGGATTCGTCGATAGGTATTTTAGCTTGTGTGTAGTATATAACAGTACCCACCTCTATAACATACTCCGGGGTTCTTTGCCGGGGAGAAGGGTGGTAGAGCGAGCAAGGGGGAGTGGGTGGTCGAGGGAGGAGATCGATCGAATCGCCATTACGGCGAGTGAGTGCCGGGGGTGCACGATGGAATCACGCCGCCGCTGGGGGTTTATTCCCCGTATATATTTGCCGGAGTATCACCCCACGACCCAGTAGGATACCCTCCCTCCTTTATCCCGGAGGGGTTTGATGTCGAGCAAGGCACGGAGAGAAAAGGGAGAGAGAGAGAGAGAGAGAGATATCTAGGAAAGCCGAGGGCTCGTGCAGAGCACTTCGGACTTGCCAAAATCTGCAGGGAATTCGCACCCTCGACACGATACCACTTTTCGAGTGGAGTGCGGCCCGTTTCGACAAATATGGAACAATAGTTATACCTTCTGCGGCAGGCAAGCGGCGAACGTTGTTTATAATGGGCGATTATTCGATCGTTAATAACGCGCGATTGACATTTATGAAGGGACGGGGTGTGATCCTTTTTCATAAATTTCTTTGAAATAAGATAGATGCGCAGAATAGATAGATATGCAAATGTTATCCACGGTCTTCGCATCTCGATTCCGCTTCCTGTTTACAAGCTGCTGTTTATCTGCGCGTGACGACATCTTTTTTCTAAGGATTTCAGGGGCGATCTCATTGCAAGTCGGTCGTTTTTCTTTATTTCTTCAGGTACAGCGCCGGTTACGATCTGGCCGCGCGACGGAAGAATGCCACGAGAGAATCGACGGCGACCTTGAAGGCTTGGCTGAACGAGCACAAGAAGAACCCGTATCCGACGAAAGGCGAGAAGATTATGCTGGCTATCATCACGAAGATGACGCTGACTCAGGTCTCCACTTGGTTCGCAAATGCGCGGAGACGTCTCAAAAAGGAGAACAAGATGACGTGGGAACCCAAAAACAAGACGGACGACGACGACGACGCGGTGCTCTCCGATTCCGAGGATAATAAGGAAAAGGATGATCTCGCGGCGGACAACAGGGGCGACCGAGTCGGTGAAGATGCGAGACGGGGCCTCGATGACACCGGTAAGTCTTTTTTCCCTTCTCTATTCATCCGCGCACGCGCGATGTAGCAGGGTGTCCACACTCGAAGCTCGTAAAGAAAAGCCCGGAAAGGAATAATCCCATGACAATTCTTAGAATTTTTCAGGTACAAGAATAAAATTCTCCCCCCTGAGAATTTCACGCTTTTCCAGGAAGTGGACACCCTGGATTATAAGAATATGTTATTCTAGGATTTTTTTGCTTTAAAATACGGCGCCGTCGGGTTTTCCCGTCGTGAACCCGCGAGAGAGCGATTTAGAAAATTCGCGAGATCTGACGATTGACACGCAAGAGAGAGAGAGAGAGAGAGATCTCAGCTTAACAAGGCTATAAACTGTGAAATGAAATAAAACGAGAAAGGCGTGTCCGTCAACGTCGCAGTAGCAGAAATAGACCGATAATACGAGTAACATTCGGCGCTATCGGGGATTTTCTATCGTTAAGAAACGTCCGATTATCGATATTGCGAAAAGCATATTGTTGACGTCGTTTCTCGAAGGTAGGGTCCGGCAAGCAGGGCGAGCCGATCTCTTTGACTCCGGAATGTGTCGATGGCGTGTTTACCTCGCGTGACCAGGTTCCCCGATATCGAATACCCATCAGCTGGCATTTCTCGTATTGCGCAAGCGTGCATAATGCACACGATGCAAGTCGACCTTCTAACTTTGTGTGTTGACAGTCGCGACAAGTATTTCTAAAAATCTTTTAAACCCCTCCTTTTCGAGCAAAAGTGTGGACACTTTTGGATAAATACATCTTTGCTCCAATATCTCTCTCTTTCCTCGAATCCTAGAGACACTGCTCGAGTTGCAAAATTCGGCTCATCCTGGCTTTCGATACCACCGCAAGCGCTCGTTAAGGGTCCCGCTTAATGCCCGTTTCCCAAAATTGTGGTTCCGATATCGAGATAGGTCGCATTTCTTGGCGCGGCGGCCGGAAACGGCGAGGTTAGGAATTCGCAGCGGAGCGGAGTTCTATATTGCGAGGGCGGACATAATGGTTCACATGTGGGTAAACACAGTGACAGGTTGCGGGTTGCCGCGCGAAGAGATTAATGGCCCTCAGTTCGGTCCCCCGGTGGACCGGGCCGACGGCCGTTGGTGTATTGGTACCCCGGGCTCTCTCTGGACCCGGGCTGCCCGCCTGTGTTGTGAGGGCTCGTAGGTAGACCTGTATATGTGCACACACAGGCCAGAGGAGCGCGTAATTGTATGCGTGCGCGAAAGAGGGAGAGGGTGCGCCCGGGCTGAGTAGCCATCCGTAGAACCCATATACTCTCTGTGCCACGGGATCCATATGTATGTATATGTGTGTGTGTATATAGATATAGGTATATATACTGCGAACTGTATATAGATACACGTGCGGGAGAACGCGCTTGGTTCGAGGTACGGTGATGTATCGGCGCCCGCGGCGAGACGAATGGTACGGACCCTCCTATAGCCACCATTACCCCACCGCACATTGGCCAATATCGAGTCTTCTCTGTCTCTCTTTCTCATGGGTTCTCGTCATTTCGATCTCTCTCTCTATCCCGATAACCAGGATATCCAGGTCCTGTCGTGCTGCGTCACGCGTCCTGCAATGGCTCGTAATTTCAAAAGACCGAGGTGAGCAGCGCTTCGACAATGCGCACCAAAGGCTTGGAAAAGGCTTGACGAGAACCGACGGGAAATTGATTTGCCGCGCTCGGTTCTCTCTCTCTCTCTCTCTCTCTCTCTCTCGTGTGAAAGCAAAAGCCTCCTTACGGCTAAAATATATATTTTCGCGGTATTTCTCCTCTCGGATAAAACTAGCGAGAACGTGTATGCGTGTATGCGTATTGACACTTTGCTTGTGGAAAAATGAATACACACGTACGTACGACGATGTGACCTTTAGAAATTCAAAGGGGAGCTTTCGGGAACGTTCATGAATTTCTACGCCGACTCTGAAGGAAGATAGGTCACACGAACTGTCAGCCACCTATGCGCCGGAAGGTTGAAATATTCGTATTCAGGCGGAATATATCCGAGCTCTCTCTTGGCTCTTCGAGTTCGCTATTGTTTTACGTAAAGTCGGAACATGAGCAAAAGTTTGGTTTGTTTCGTGAATTAGCGAGATATAACATTAGAAGCCAAAAGAGAGATTATTATTATTATTATATACTTTTGTCTCGTGTGTAAGCAACGAATCCGAAACCATAAATACAAATACACACAATTTAGTTATTCAATTTTAAACAGGGAATCTGCCCGCACGGCGTGAAGATTATGAGATTAACGTTTGATAAAAGAGGGTCAAAAGTTAAAGAGCCACTTGTGGACTCGACGGTAGTATCTATTTAGTTGGCCTATAAGGCTCCCTTTATAAGGGGGCGTGCATGCGCCCTAAACCGAAACTCTTTTTTCCTCTCTCCTCTTCTCTCTATCTCTCTTTCTCTTTTGCACTCCAGAATATAGCAGCACGCCCTTCGAACTTGGGAATTATCGCTTGACGACCCATCAAGTAAACCCTCTGCCGACACATTCGAACCTCTTAATGAAATTCTCACCCCTGACTGACTGGCTGGCTTGGCTCGGTAGCTGCCTAGCTGGCTGGCTGGCTGGCTGGCAGACGCTCGGGACGATTCGTGAAGCGCCCCGAGAGACGAGACGGGACAGGGAGATCGGGAGAAAAAGGAGAGAGGGATACGACGCTCCATCTTTCTCCCGCGCATCCTCCCCGCATCGGCTGCCCCGAAGGGAAACTGAAATCTCTCGCGCCCCAAAGTGGTTGAAGGCTTCGCTTCCCCTTTTTTCACAGCATCCCTTACAGCTTAACTATATAGGGGCGTAAGGGAGATATCCGCCACTCTCGCGCGTCGCTCGACGACCCTTCACGACGACGGAATCCCGTTACGTTGCGTTCTGCGTTCTCGAGCATTATAAACCATTAATGCCTATATTCCGCGTATACATTTTCGCGAACCGTCTTCGCCATGACAAACGTGGCACACACGAGTGTATCGAATTGGGAAAATTTTGTGGTACAAAATCAATTGTCATGTATTATTACACAGGTATGAAGTAAAATGTGAAGAAATCTAACCGAAATGTGTAGGTCTTGATAAAAAATCATAAAATGGGTCCGATGTGTTCGATAATAAAATAACGTTATTCATGAATGGTCCCTCACAAACACTGCAGCTTCGCTGGCTACATAAATGGGAAGTGTGCCTAGTTGATAAAACTTTATAAAATGAATGCGTGCATGGTGATTAGCAGGGTTTTATCCCCTTCTGTTTTCCTCGTCATCGTCGATGTCCATTTGCCATTCAATTTTGATTAGATTTCTTCATATTTTACCTCATACTATGTCCACGTCAAGTTTTATAACGATTGGTTTTGTACCACAAAATTTTTCAATTTGATGTATTTCTTTCGTGCTGGAACATCTCGTATTTATTTTGTTGACGTTTCGCCGAATCCACAGATACGTTCAGTTGATAAGTCTACAAATAATTTCCCCTTGATATCGTTTCCAGAGCCGATGAGGCATGTGAAAGCAGAGCTCCTGCAGCACGATAAGGATCTCGATGATGAAGACGACCTGGAACTTGAGGACGATCGTCGACGGAACGAGCATCCGTTTCATCACGCGATGCAACATCACCACCATCACCATCAAGGCTTCGGCGGCGAGGATCATTTAAAGGATGAAAACATCAAACCGGACTGTAGCGCGGGCGGCGTGCCTATCCCGGCAACGAAACCAAAAATCTGGTCCTTAGCCGACACGGCGGCGTGCAAGACACCGCCGCCGCCCTCGCATCCCCATCATCAGCAGTATCATCATCAGCATCATCAGCAGCACTACCCGCAACAGAACCAATATCACATGCCTCGTCAAGATATGATCCAGACTGACACGCGACATTCGTGGCTCGGTACGGCAAGCATGGTGGGTGGAGGCGGCGGTGCCGGAGGTGGCGCCGGAGGTGGCGGCAACTTGGGGAGCTCGTTCGCTCTACCCTCCTCGGCCGGGATGAGCCCGTCGGCGGCGGCGACGGCGCCCTTCACAGGCATGACCGCGAGATACGGCGGTCTGCTCTCGTCCTCGTCCGGCAGTCAGCTCCATTACAATCCCAACTCGTCGTCGGGCTCCAGCTCGAGCGCGTCCTCCTCGGCGGCAGCTGCGGCGGGGTTTCCCGAGGTTGGCACGGACACTCCACCTCAGACGCCGCCCAACATGAAGGTGGCCACGCCGAACGGAGTAATCCAGGGCCCTCCGGGTGGTTACTGTCCTGGTGGCAACGCGACCGGAGCCGCGACTAACGGCAATCCCAACAATCCCTATGGCGCGGCGATTCATCCCGGCGGCGGGGGTTATCTGTCGACGAGTTCGGGCTCGGCCAGTAGCGCGTCGTCCTTCAGCTCTCGGCTGCAGAGCTCGCCGGTCGGACAGAATTCCATTCTCCATCAGCATCAAACCACTGCCAGTTTGCCGCCCACGGAGGCCAGCACCGCGTTCAAACCGTTTTACAAAAGGTGAGCGGAGAGAATACCTAGGTCCAATGTCGGATATAATTTTGTCGTTAATATTGTCAGAGTATTTGTATGATAAATCGCGAGTAAATTTTTATTTGATGTACAAAATAAACAGAAAATGTTTTCTCTCCTTGAAAACTATAAGGAAGAATTAGAAAGTACGCGCGTCTCTTACTTGTGTTTCAGCTCGCAATCAATGGGTAACGGCTACGTGTCGCCGGTTTAAGAGAGCTGGCAGCGAAGGTCCAGAACGCGACATAGTCTTTCTTGAGGTAAGTTCCGCAGTTTTATTATTTTCTTTTCTTTTTCGTTTTTACACGCGTCGAAAGATTTCGAACTTCCTACAGAAAGATCGATGCAAAAATCCTGGGTCGGTTCATACATTAAAGCCACGTTAACGTCACGATGAGTTATTTTCGTAATTTACTTTCGCGACTGTAAAAGGAAAAAAAAATCTCCGACGGAGATGAGCGGAGAGAAAAAAAAGAAGGAGATGGGAATGGACGGAAAAAAGGGGCAAGTTGTCCGAAGCAACGGTACATGACCGGGTCCGGCTTATCGGCACGAAAATCGATATAAGGATTCTTGCTTGCGCGAGAACTGTTGTTGAACTCGGTTGGTGCCAAACTCGCGCGTGGACACCTCGGGAACAATCGATAAGAAATTAATATCCGGCGTGTCGATTGGCGTGTCGTTAAGCTGGGCGACTCGAGTTGAAATAATAATGGTATCGCGCATCGGAGCAGCGCGTGTGGGTAGCCCACAGTCGAGAGGCTGAAGAGAGAGAAAGAGAGAGAGAGAGAGAGAGAGAGGGAAATAAGGAGAAAGAGGCTATCGCCACCTCCTTGACAGTGACAAATGGACAGAGATTTCAATCAGTGAATGGAATCACCACTGGCTAACCGCGTCTTTCTCTTACCACACCGTAGGTCGTCCGTAGCTTTTTATGTATGTATGTGTGCGCGCTCATATGTGTGTTGGAAATATATACTCGGACACACCTCAACCTGTCGCGTTGGTGACCGAACGGACGACTTCGGAGGGTTCGGTCTCGTGTTTAGGTCTCTTTAAGCTTGAGATGGACACCTCCGAGCGTCGTAAAGAAGTATCAACGCTGACCGCGTTGTAAATTCTATCTAAAATTACATTATATGTTGCATATCGGACGAACGATTTACGCGCGTATAAATTGTACGAAAATCTCGTTAATTCATTCGAGGGAGGATTCGTGAATGAAATGGTCGATAGGAGGTCGACGGAAAGATAGGGAAGCGGTTAGTCGAGAAGAAGGCGATCGTTAAAGCATCTCCGGGAAAGACTCCGCCGGAGTCTTCGTCCTCTCATTCGCGGCCGTGAATAAAGGGAGGGTCGGAACGGCTGTTCGCTCGTTTCCTTACAAACGATTCGCGGGATTCATCTCCAGGGCTTTACCCTCCTCGGTCTCGTTCGTTCTTTCATTCTTCTCGGCGAATCCTCCCCGTATCCGTAACGCTTTTCTCGCGGTACGAGCGCGAGTTCTTTTGAAGGTTATCTGATTCGTCGAAATCGTAAGGGAATCCCCCGGAGTCTCTCTTCCTGCGAAAATATACTTTCCGGTTTTCAACCGGCGTCAATTCGACAGCACTTGGAGCGAAAGGACATTTTTTCTCTCTGCGTTTGATGGGGATTCAAAATTAATAATATTTCAAAATTCTTTTTTATGTAAAAAGCATAGAAAAAGCTATTTAGGGCAAGACATTAAAATAACTCACTCTGTATATAAATATTTAAATTTGAATCTCTGTTGAAAAATAATTTCCACGATAAAAAATTGAAGGAAAAATTAAGAAAGTACTTTTTAGGGCGCAATAATATGAAAAAAATTATTCTGAAATATCGCCTGAAGAGGCGAAACAAGATCATACAAAAAATTCGAGAGAATCGCAGAGACGAAGAGAGCAAAATCGAAGCTGCGAAAAACGTTCGTCGTCATTCGTTGTCTTTGTAGGATGCCACGAGACGTTGACGACGCGAGGTAAAAGGACCAGGATGAAGGATAAAGGGAGGCGAGGGAGCGGAGGAAGGTCGTCTTTTCAGAGGGAACCGGGTGTTAGCCAGTACTCCCTTATCTCGCGGCGATCTGATCCTAATTTATAGCCGCGTTCCAAATAAACTAGTTTTCGCTGTCGTCACCTCGTCCCCTTTCCTTCTCCACCCCCATCACTTCTCTTTTTCGTTCGTGTGTATACCAAACGCGCTTATAATGCTGCCACCGTCCCTCTTTCTCTCTTTCTGAAGGGTCCCGACACCTTCTCCATCCGGTGACCATCCTCGAGTCTTCTGCCTCTTCGCTTTTCGCGCACACAGAGGGACAGGTAGACGAAAGTGTGAGTCGCGCGAGACGCAACGTTTTTTGTAGGACCCACCGTCAGGGATAAACCCGATCTTTGCTCCTTCGCAGAGTGAAAGAGAGAGAAGGGAGAGTATGAAAAGAGCAAGAAGCAAAGCTCTGTCAAGGCACCCGTGCCCTGTAATTGCCAATTAGCGCGAGGATGTTTAATCGTTATTAGGATGTGGAGGGGCTAGGTTCTTCCAAGGATCGTCGCTTTCCTAAGCTAAACGATATTTTATACGATCTCACGGTATTTACATTAAAATTCGCGACCACCGGGCACATCCTTGCCACACGGAGGCGAAAGAGGATAGGTGATCTTTTTAACGGTTTCGAGATTCCGAACGGGAAGAGATTCAGGTGTCTCCTTAATAAATCCTCGAACACGTCGCCGCGGTTTCCTTTCTCTCCCACCCTTTTCTCCTTCTTTCTCTTGCTATATCGCGAAGGAAGCGTCGCGTCGCCGGTGAACTCTTTGAGAAACGCGCGCGTTTCTGGAATTCCCGGTCGGTTCTCCGTCGTTGGTTTTGGTCAGGTTTTGGTCAGATCGACATCTCCTTCCTTCCCTTCGCGTCCTTCTTTGTCCTCGACCTCTATATTCTCATCTCTAGTGTTTATCACGTACAGTAGTAGCCTCAGCGTGCGAAAACGGTAGCCTTTCTCCTCCTCTCCCTGTATTTACGTTCCCAAATGCCAGGACGCGAAATGCTAATCTGGGACCGTGCATCGTCACCTTCTCGACCCTAAAGTTTATATATAAAAAGGTTAGGACGTCTCCCACAGTTACCCATGATGCTCTGCGATGCGCGCCTGCGCGACTGTGATTCGAGTTGACAAGTTAGGTTATGTTATAGTCAATATAATAAGAAATGGAAATATTAGTAAGTAGGACATATGAATAAATTAGTTAATAAAATAGTGTTGTATTTTCCAATTTCAATTATTTATTTTTTTACAATGCAACTAACATATCAATATATCACCATAAGCATTTCAAATCACGCAATGCATCATGGAAATACCGTGGGAAATACATAGACTAATAGAATGTCTAATCTTCTTCGCGTGATTTCGTGCGAATCTCCACTTCGATGCAAATGTTATTGATTGGGATTGGAAATAAAATGGCAACTCTTTCTCTCTCCTCTGAAAATAAATTGATATGTTAATTTTGAAACCAGACAGATACGGCGAGAGATAGTATCTCGGCTTATTAAAAAAAACGACGCGTTTCGATATGATGATCGCCCTCGTATAAAAAGATCTCCTCGGACAGCTCGTTGTCGCTTATACCCTTAAGTGTTATCGTGTAAATCGCGATACTATATACATCTCTCTCGTATACGTGTGTATGTGTGTTTAACGGTATTATTAATAAAGTTATAAAATAAACATACCCCCTTATATATATCTCTCTCTTTCTCTCTTCCTCTTTCTCGGTCACGTTATAATTAAATCATTATGAAAACGCGTATACACACGCGCGTTGTTATTATAATTTCCCGAGGAAATTATAATTCGCGTCGATATACGCGAGCGGAATTTAAAAACGCGTAATGTAAGGCAGGGAAGAGACGTGGGGGAGGGAAGGGGGAGGCTATCACAGCCTGAGTTATTATTAAAATTCCCGCAACCCGGTGCTTTCATTTGAATTAATGATTGTTTGATGTTTATAATTTCATGCCGGTCTGTCTTCTGCATTTATTATGCGAGCATTATCCGGCCACGCGAAAGCAGCGATATAATAATAATAATAATAATAATAATATTACGCACGGTGGCACGTTGCCATTTTACAGGAGCACAGCTTCGCTTGTTCCGCGCTGATATTTGCGGCAATAAAATTCGCGTTATCGCTCTGTCGATTTTTGAAAGGGAGAGAAAACCTGCCCTTGTTCACACCAGGATTTTTACGTTTGTCACGATCGACAATGTGAGATTTTCATGCCAATCTTTTCCGCGAATCGTTAAATTACGATGTAACACATATAAACTTGTCACCTCTCTCTAAATTAAAAAATTAAGAATTTGATCTTTCTTTTAATATTGGAATTTACTTGCACATTAAATATAAAAAATGATAAGGTAACAAAAAATTTTTAATCAAAAAGTTAAAAAAAAAAAACAAAAAATAAAAAATATAAAAATTAAAAGCCCAACGGAAATCTTTTTTGACATACACATTTACCTTGTCACGGAGAAAATTAATATTTTGAATTATAAAATTATACCTTTTCCCTTCCTATAGAAAAAATTCTCCAAATGTTTTTCCACTAGGATTATTTTCCTTTCAGGAATTCCTATAATTGGTGCGATCATTAGCTTTCGTAATTGTAAATAAATGGTCAATTTATCCGATTGAAAATTAATGCTATTCTAAAATCGTAATCCGTTGTATCCATAAGAGAAAAAAAGAAAAAGAAGGAGGAGGGAAGGGAGATTATTTGAAGAGATGCAACTGTAATTGATTTGCTGGTTTGTAAATTGTAGAGAGACAATTTGTATGTATGTGGTATAAGGTGTTTACTCACAGATGATGTTTGAATACTTAATGATTTTACCGTGAAATGCTGTTTCATAACTTTTGGACCGTTAGAAATGTGAACGGATAAACAGGTTTCTATAGAGAATCAATCAGTGGAAAAAATCAACAGGTACAAAAGCAGTTTTGCGTTTCCAACAAGAAAAGGCATTTTAATTATTATTTTTCTCTTTTATTTCGATTATTCGATTATTTATTTTAAAAAGCAAAACAAGTGCGAATTAAATTTTGCTCTTCCTTTCTTTCTTTTGTTCTGTTTAAGATAAGAATTTTTCAAAAGATTTCTCGTCAAAACGAAATAATTTGCTCGGGAGTTAATAATCGAGTACTAATCAATTACTAATCATATTCTCTCTCCTTCTCTACGCATTGCGATAATAATTATCGATAAAAGCAAAACTTTTTTTTATCATCCAGATAGATCGCTTCGAGTGTTTTGCAACGACGAAGAGTAGAAACGGGGACGCGACTCTTTAGCCGCAGCGTATAAATGATAATCGCATAAATGTTTATCGCTTGTCGCGGCGGTGGCCGAACGCGCGCGTGCATGTAACATCCAGATGTCACTGCAGAAACTTTCGAAACGACTTGCCGCATAATCGCGCGACATTTGTCATCCGGACCGACAGGAAAGCGCGGATGTCATTTCGCGGTTCGGCGAACGAAAGAGCAAAAAGGAACAGGGAGAGACGGGCACGACAGAATAGATGCTGAATAGACAACTCGAAGTACAGGATTTTCAAATATATTCGCAGAGGCAATAGTTGATCGAATTTTAAAACGTATATCAAAAGAGTGACGCTTAGAAAATTCTCCTTTTTTTAGAAGAATTTAAGAAATATGAAAAAGATATCGGATTAAAACTATTTCTTTATTATTTACAAATATATATATATATATATATATATATATATATTTTTATTATAAATCGTTTTGGATCAATAAAATAATCAAAGTTGATTTTTTTATAACTAAAATTCATTGAAGTTAGTTGGTAATAAGAAAATTTGCACTATCATATTCTTATGCAACTTCTGTTCATTCAAGAAATACAATTTTTTGACAAGAATTTACATTATCGTTATTGTTGATTATTGCATCACAATAATTTACATCATTTGTATCACTGGAAAAAAAATTTTGTTGGATTAACAAAAATTCTGTTCGAAAATGGACGAAACGGAATTACTGGTTGAATCTACCAGAATTCCTTTTAATGCAACAAGCATCTACCAGAATTTCTTTTAATGCAACAAGCATCTTGTTTGTACAACAAATCAGTTTGTTGGTGCAAACAAGATATTTGTTGTATTAAAAGGAATTCTGGTAGATTCAACCAGAATTCCGTTTCGTCCATTTTCGAACAGAATTTTTGTTAATCTAACAAAATTTTTTTTTCAATAATAATGAACCAATGAAATACTTGTATTTATCTATAACAAAAATAATAATATTTTTAAAAATGTTATTATTATTGATATTGTTTTTTATTATTCTACATATATTATGATATAAGAATAACTGCAATATTTTATTTTATTAAAAAACATGTTTATTGTTTAACAAATTAGGTAATTTAATTGGAATTTTGATCCACGATATGTCGAAATTTATATATCATAATAGTTTACAAATAGTTTTATTTACAAATAATAATCTACTTTTGAAAATCTTTTCAATGGTACCTCATTCGATTCAAAATTTTTTGATCAAAAGGGCCATTTTAGACATCACTTTTTAATTCTGATAATTCTTTGATTAATGAATAGATCTTTAAAGCAATTTTATATGTTAAAAATGTGTCGGAACTTTTCTTCATTAAAAACAAAATATAAAAGGTCTTCGTATTTGAAAATGATCGCCAATTCATACTTCCGTACCCATACATTGAAAAGATGAAAATTATGTATTGCCAGAAAGACTTATTGTGCGCCATATAAAAATCTCATCATGTATTAACTGTATAATTATTGTAAATATTATTGAAACACGATTAATTTGAAGATATCGCTAATTAATATCACAAAATTCATCCTTCTTTCAAAAATAAATCAATTGCAAAAAGTCCTGAAATCCATTCAACTCTTCAATTTGCGCATTTAAGATTAAAATAATAATTTCTATATTAAAAAAAAATTAATAATAATTAATAAATAGTAAATAAATACATTAACAATTTGAGTATCCGTATCTTTGTAAGGACACCGTCCTTCGATTGTGAACGTTCTAAACACGTGGAAAGTGAAAGTGAACAAAGCATTGTCTTCGAAAGAATTGTCAGAGTCAACATGTAAGAGGGCAATTAGTCTCGATGAAGTTTCGATTGCGATCAATATGACAAATGTTTATTTTGCGCAATACTCACATACATATAGTACGATAAAAGCAATGTATATCGATCATACAGTGATCGTATTGGCATATTGTATAACGGACTCGCGTCCACCGGAAGAGCTACACTAATCGAGTATCGATATATAAATGTCGATCCATCACTGGAGCCCGGTTAATGGCCAGTTATCTAGGAATTTCGATCGCCTTGAGCCGACTTCATCAATTTGAAATGCGAAAATCATCAATCTGCGCGCGATCGCGATTAATGATAAAAATTCTTGCGCAAATCTTGGCGCGCGAAGACTCTCTTACGCGCTCTCGGAGATTAAAGTCTGATGGATCTCTCTCGAACTAACTAACGCCGGGATTTGCCATCATTAAAATCCTCCTCGTTACGCAATCAATCGCGTGTCAATCTAGAAATACGTCACGCGGAGATAGTTGACAATTGTCGCGAACGGTTACGGGCGCATTAAATGGCCGCATATAAGTGCCCCGTTACGATAATAGCCGGGTGAGTAGCGTGTTTTGCATAACGATCGCATTTTATCTCGCACACGTGCGGCGCATATCGTTTATTAACACTGACACAATCGTTGTCACGAATTACCAATTATGGGGAGCCACGAGAATAGTAGCAATACTAAGTAATGAGCAGGTTTCCCGATGGCGGATCCAAGTCCAGTCAAATTAGTGCTATCGATATGAACAAGGTTATCTCGAGTACTAGGATACCTTCGGTGACTTCTTATCCAAATTCCCATATGGATATTATCCAGATACCCTAATATTAAAATTGCAGTATTTGGATTTTTTAAATATTATATCGAGTACTATATTTTGATGTATTTGAGGTCACCGTTAGACAATATGTACTATTATTATATTTTTTCTGTCAACTATAACGTTTTATATGTATTTAATGTAAACTTAAAAATCCAGGTAAATAACTAGAAATTATTCGTAAAATCCTCTCAGTCGAAAGTATTCGGATATCAACAATATTATTATAGATGAAACATATATGTATATTTTTCCCTTTTCCATCTTCTATCTTGTTATATTATATTTAAAAAAATTCAAAGTTTTCTTTTAATGAATTCTTTTAACTTATTTTAATGCCTATTCCTCTCTCATCAATAATTATATTCTTCATAAAATAAAATTAAAATAAATTAATATATATATCTATTCTTATAAAATTTTTTACTTTTTTCCGAAATTTATTTTTTATTTTTATATAATTATCTTCTAGCTGAAATAAAATTTTATCAAATATTTTTTTCGATAATTTTTATTTCTTAATTTATATATTATTTTAATTTTTACATATTAATTAAAAGCGCGAAATAATTGAGTATCGATCAATAGGCACGCGATTTACCGATCCCTTATGAAGGTAAACGCGTGTACTATTAATAGTTCACACGACTATTATTCGTAATAGGTCACACGAGTGTACGAATAACCGCGGCATTTTTGCGGATATTGCGACCACTTAAGCCAGTTATTCGCTCATTGAACGACTAATTATCGCAAATCGCGATTGTCGCCTTGTCGGTTCATACGTCAGCACCTGGAAAAACCACCCGTTCCTTCTTCTCTCTTTTCAAACAGATCGCAATTACGCACTCGATATAATAAACCTTAACTATTGGTTCTCATGACAAAGTTGAAAGACAGCTGATACCGTAAAATGTGTAAAGCACGATTGCTCGATTCGAAAGTATCAGAGTTGCTCCAAAATGGCGATAAACGTATCCCTTACGATAACCAGGGTATAACCATAGTATAGACATTAATAGTAGCGACACTTCGTATTTATTTTGGGGTCTGATTTTCATTGCGCATGTCATAGCCGCCATGTTCTTACCCGAAACATATGCACAGTGACATAACCTATTCAGACGCATGTTGTGTATTGTGACAAGTTAGGTGATGAGTTGAGCACGCGAATCCACTAACTTTTTACAAACAATTTATTGTATAACAAGTAAAATGAGTGCGAGGGCGTATTGTGCTGCCACAAATTGCCCGAATCGCGGGAAGAATGCCACTATTTTAGTCTAACAATATGGCGGTTAGTCTCAAAGTCATAAAAATTGAGTCCATGAAGATCATGTTCTGTCGCTACTATTAAGTCTATACTAGGTAATATTAAGTCTATGGTATAACCAGGTAGCAACGCGAATTTTCCTAGCCGTGAACTTTACGGGAGAAGAGGAAAGGAGAAGAATCATGGCGGCGCCGATCTCTCTAAGACCATTTCCATTTCTCTGTTGCAGGATAAAGCGGCGCCGTTGAGGAAAAGGGTCCTGCGAGGAAGTTCCGCGGCCGGACTGTAAATACACGCGCTCCCGAGAGAGTAGAGTATAGTCTCGGGGGATTTATTAGCGTCTCTCGACCTCGCGAGAGAGAAAGAAGCGCGAAGCGAGTATAGACACATACATGTACACACACATTCACACAGGAAGGAAGGAAGGAAGGTGCTCGACTCTTCGAGATACATAAATCTCGTTCCCCGACCTCTCTGGAAACGCGCGACTAGGAAAAGACATACGAGGGAGAGCAGCGGAAGACGGGAGAGGAACGGAGGATACAGAAGCGCGCCTGGCGAGGGAGGAAGCGGCTTAGAGGAGATTTAGGAATTAGGAGAATTACGTCAAAGTGCCTGCTTACGCACGGCTACGTACGGCGAAGCGACACCGCAGCCGGGTAAGAAGAAAGTATAGGGATACGCGCGTCGGATTTAAGAGAGAGAGTCCGACGTGCGAGAGATCTCTTCCCTCTTTGCTGCGAGAGCAGAAGCGCCGCCATACTTTCGATCGGTACCGGCCGACTGATCTGGTTGACGAGAGGTTAAGGAATCCGGGGGAGGAATGTGCTTTCTTAAATGGAATCAGTGCCTTATTGTTTATTCAGCCACAAATAGAGGTGACATTTCACTGACATTGAGACAAATAATAGTTGCTTTTAAGAACAATTATTAAGGTAAGGATTACCGAAAACTGAATATTTTACAATTTATGTCAGAAATTTGTTTAACTTCAAACCTTAATAACTCAAAAAGTACTTAAGAAAAAAATATTTTATTACAGTGCTTTGAAAAGTTCTCAAAATAAGCTACAGGAATATGCATTGAAATAGTAGTTCCATGAAGGAAATTGAAGGTGACCTTCATGTGACCTTCAAAGGACTATCTAAGATCAAATCTTTGTCACTATCTTATTAATATTATATTTTCTATTCTTGTTGCTACTTAAAATCTTGTCACATCTGTTTTAATCAGTGACATTTCCACTGATCTATTTTAAGAAAGCAATGACGACACTTCCGTCAAGTCAATCAGGTCGGCTGGTCAACGAACGACCTTTCCGCGATCATCCTCGACGTTTATTGGTGCATCGTTTTTTCACATATTCGCACGCACACACATACACACGTGCGTTTACCAGATACATGTATAATTACAAATTTTTATTTTTTTTTTTAATTAATGTTTCAGCGTCTTCTACGAAGACGAATTCTTGGAGTTGTCGATTCTGTAAATAAAGGATATACATATATACATCTTTGATGGAAAGGCGGATCGTTTCGCGGAAATAATGCATTTTTTCACACGGGCAACGTGCAAAGTAGCACTTTTTTCTCATTACGAAGTTGCATCTAACAGTATATATATTTCTTAAAACGATCGTCGCATCACGAAATCCCTCATAATTCAGCCAAGAGATTTCGACGGAGTTTCTATCACATTATAGTTGCGCGATATCGTCGAAAGAGAAAAAAAGGAGGAAGTTGATCTACCTGTTGTAGGCTTAAGGCAAAGAATAAATAAATAAATAAATAAAAAGGAAAGACAGATTATATACATTACAAAGCTCTACTCTATCGTTAAACTTACCACTAACTCCTTCAATTATCCGAATGAAATATTAACATATACCTACCCGAATACCCGCATATATAGAGAGACGGAATGATAAATAATACACCTACGCATTACACACACGATGACACGCGCAAGTATCTTTAGGCCGTAGATCTTAAGGCTGTATCTACCACATCAGGAAATTTTATCCGCGTCTCGTAGTCCAGTAAATTAAACTTGAAAAGAGCGAAACTTCAAAACAATTATAATCAAGCTGAATTTTTGTGGAGATCTTTATTTCGATGTTTTAATAAAATCCTGAAAAGTATCCTTAATTTTAGCTAAGACGTTTTTTATGGAGGGTAAAAGGAGGTAAATTTTAGTTCTTTTGCCATTATCTCGAAAACTATCAATTTTTCGAGAAAAATTATTATTATCCAACTTGTAATTCAAAATTTTTTATAAAAAAAGTTTTTGTACTTTTTTTCGTACAACTAATCGTTTTTAAGTAAAACGCGCGGCAAAGTTGCAATATTTCTAATATAATTTTTCTGCACAATTAGTCACACATAATACTATAGTAATGTGAACGTTTTCTTTTAGACTTAATTCGCTCTATATCTTTGAAACGATTAATTCCACGAAAAAAGTATACACACCGTTTTTGTAGGGAATTTTATGAGCTACAATTTTGGTAATAACTATTTTTCTCGAAAAATTGATACTTTTCGAGATAATGGCAAAAAACTACAATTTACCCCCCATAAAAAACGCCCTGGCTGAAATTAAGAGTACTTTTTATTAGAACATCGAAATAAACGTCTCCACAAAAATTCAGCTTGATTATAATTTTGTTGAAGTCAAAGTTTAATTTTACTAGACTATTGAGGATCTTGCAGAGAGAAAGAGAGAGTATATATCGCTACATTATAAGTATATGGGTGGATCGTACGAGTGGAATCTGCATGTGACGTGACACACTTATGCATGTTAATTATCAGCCGATGAAAGAGAGAGATGAGATAATTAAGGATCAAATTCGTCCCTTTTCGCGCGACTCAACCGTGCACTCGCGCATCTCAAGAGTCAAAGTAGAGGATCGTACAACACTATATATTTCTTTCACCCTTACATAGATATTTTACGATTGTTGTTTAATGCTATATTTTATATTGCATCTTTCTTGCAGTTATTAATTTCTTTTTAAGAACAATTTTAAGTTCTTGTTGCTTAATTAGTCGCGAATTAACGTGTAAATGTTTTCTCTTTTTTTACTTTTAAGGGGGACGGAGAAGGTTTTTTTTTATAATAGTTTTCGAGAAGTTGTACAAAATATATATATAATATAACACGAGTCACATCGCGAATGCGTATAGCGTAAATTAAGAGAGAGATCGAAATGCGACGTGCACGGTGCTTGAAATTGTTGATACCTTTTTTTATATTACGTTCGTTTTTTCGAGGAGTTTGCTGTCGCGTTTCGGAGAAGAATAAAAAAGCAAAAGAATAAAAAAACGGGAGAAAGAAAAAGAAAGAAGTTTATTATTTTGTACCTTGGCGCGTAAATGTAAACAAGAGAGAAAGAAAGAGAGTCACGGTCGAGGATGCATCGAATGGAACATTGTACATTGTTTTGTAAAGAATACATTTATTTATCTGTGATAAAACGGGAGAGAGAATTCGATGTGGAGGGGAAAGTAAAAAAAAGAAGACAAGAAGAAGGGGAAACAACATACACACACACATACACACACACACACACACACACACTTATACAAGGCGTTCGCGGTATACTTTGACGAGGACGTTCGGTGCTCGTGCATTTGCTGACACACGTATATCATAGTATAATTATATAGATACGATAATGTTTTTTTCTGTAAATATTATAATCAATAGTGAAGAAAGAATGAGAGACAGAGTGAGAGAGTCGGAGAAAACGAGGGTCGAGTGTACCACTTTGCGCGAATGATAATTAACAATGGCGAAGGGTAAATAAAAATATAAATATATTACATATAAATATATACATATATATATATATATATATATAAAATGCACGTTTTGTGTACATTGTCGCACCCTCGTGAGAGAATCTATTTGTTGTGAATATAGTACAGGTATAATGAGATACAGGTATACTATATATAGGACTACCAAGTTTCATTCGCTTGTTCGTACTTCGATTGTAAAGTAACTAAACTGTACATAGCTCTGAATGTGAATATAAACAGAATATATATATATAATTATTATTATTATTATTATTATTATTATTATTATTATTATTATTATTGCTATTATTATTAAAAAAAATATTTCGACAATATTATTGCTATTATTATTATTATTATTATTATTATTATTATTATTATTATTTTATTAATATTATTGTCTATCGCATTATAAATTCAAGTATTACATTAAAAGGAAGATTATTCTGTTCCACGCATCATACTTTTCTTCTACCTCAATTATAACAACACGTTATTCAATCGCAGCGTTACTTTCCTCCGGCTATTTGCGAATTTTTGTGAATAAAGAGACCACGTCGAGATCCAAAGAGAAACCCAGGTTTCGACATTCCCTGACTCGATAAATCGTCCTCAGTCTTGACGCATTCCGTACAAGGAGAGATCGACAGGCATCAATTCGTGGGACGATCGACACCGTTCAAAAAATTCGACCGCGTTGTGTATCGCAACAATGCGCGCAACCTGTTTGCGAAATCCCACCCGGGCCTTTATTTTCGGCATCGTGCGGATTTGAAAAAAGAGAAAAGTCACGGACGACGAGTTGTAAGTCGCAGCACGCGCGCAAAAGCCCGCAACACAGGATCCACATTGTGCCTATTCTAACGTACCACAATGGACGTCTCCGTTTTGAATATTCGAACAATGGTACTTTCGCGGGGTGGGTGGAGGAGTTTCAATGAAAATACATGGTTCTCCGGGCGGGCGCAGAAAGAGGGAGGGACAATGAATCGCGCTACTCTCTATCCCTCTTCCTCCGGAGAGAGGGTAAACTTTACTCGGTAGTTTGCAGCCGGTTAAAGTTTTCAGGGAACCAGGAAGGGGACGATAAATATTGGAATAAGTTCCGATATACATACATATATACATATATACATATATACGCGCACACACACACGCACACACGCACACGCACACACGCACACGCACACACACACACACACACACACACACACACACACACACACACATATATATATATATATATATATATCCACGTTACTCTAAAATCGGTGTCCGTTTGACAGCTGTCATAAATCGCACGTGGCAGCCGCGTAGCGATTCTTTATTTGAATAAAAAAAGGGTGGCGCGATGAAACGTATCGATCGATTAAGCATTAAAAAAGCCTGGAGTATAAAAAGGCGGTTTGTTTTTGCTTATAATAAAAATCCTCGAACCTTAAAACGAGACCACCCAGACTCCCCAGACTCGCCGAGGGAGACGACGCTCTCACCTGACCCGCGTCCTTCCGGTCTGCTGGCAACAGACACGCACTTGCGGCACGCACGGCCATCGAGGATTAAAATTCGAGCAACGAGAGTGATGTAAAATTCTGAAATAGCGTGAGAGACTCCTTCCACGGATCTAGATACTTTCTTATGTATGCAAAAATAATTGACGTCATTTATTCTTTTTTATAGGAAAGAAAAAAAACATGAGGAATTTTTCATAGATATATAACTTTTATATTTTTTTTCTTAATAATTGAATGTACATTTTGAATTATATAAACAAGATTTTAATTGACCACCCGCAAACATTTTTTTATTTTTAATTGTACAACAAAATTCTTTGGACAAAAATTATTTGATTAGAAGGGGGGAAAAATTTCATAATTTTTTAGCCATCGCAGCCTTATAATTTTTCACGCTGTAAATTGGGAGGAATTGATTTATATTAAAAAATTACAGTTCCATTAAAAAAAAAGACTTTAAATGACCTTGAAAAGTATTCGTCCGAAGCATTTTGTTGCACAATTAAAAATAAAAAGATTTTTAGGAGTAGTCAATTAAAACCTTGTATTTCAAAATGTACATTCTATTACATATACAATAATTGAAAAAGTATATTTGAGCAGATGCATCAAGGAATTACGGTAAGTTTCTTAATTCCCTCGTACGCAGATGATCCTCCACCGGTTCAGTCATCACGTTGCGTGATAAACAGCTTTTTTTTCTTAGCTCATAATACTACGATCGCCCTCGTGTGCACGGCTATATTGCCGTATGTTAAAAAATCCTAACAACCATAAATTGGGCAACAAAAACTCATCTTCTCGCGGCGGCCGCAACGGTATAAGACAAAGGATTAGGACCACCAATTTTCGTGACAGGATATAACGCCATAAAGTCATAACGTGTCGGTTCTCTTTCTTTTATTTTCGCTCTCTCTTTCTCTCCTCATCACTCTTCTTCCTCCCTCGGTTGCGTTCTCCCTCTCGCGAGTACCATCGGTGTATTCCACTTGAGTCGTATTACCACGCGGCGCCGATGGGGCAGATGCAAGCGAGCGAAGTTTACATGACTCGGCCATATAACAACGGTGCTATATCATTTGACAAGAAATATGGGATCTCACGCGGCTATGTGCAACGTACGTATAAATTCACCGCGAGCAAATCTGCCGCCAAATTGTTTCGATTCGAGAAACGCGTGAGAATATAAACATCGGAATACCGGCGTGTTTCGAGGACAAAGAGAGAGATGTGTTATTTAGCGACAGATTTTCACCGTCACTCTTCCGTCGACGTAACAATGTGAAATTTGTATCAGCGACTTTTGTTTTTATTTTTTCAGACAAAACTTTCGCACCAGTGATATCATATGGATTATCATGTAACACTATTTGTAATTTTAATTTATATATATATATATAATTAAAATATAAATAATTTATATATAATTTATAAATGTAAATTATATTATAACATATAATATATATTATATAAATTTTTAATTATAAATAAAATTTATAAATATTATATATATTATATATAAATTATTTGTTATTATTTATAAATTACGATTTATTTATAAAATTTATATATATAATTTATAATAATTTCTGGCGAGAGTAACATTAATATTCATGAAATCCTTTCGGTCGCTCGTTTTGTAAAATCTCATTCGATCCGCGATTGATCCTCCGTGTGTCCGAGCGAACGCAGTACGAGAATAACGATAAGAGGAATAATATTAATAATAACGACGGGGTAACAATGAGAGAGAGGGAGAAAGAAAGAGACACCAAGATCGATAACCCCGCGGGTCCGAGCGGTCGAGCATTACCATAAATTTGAATGTCCTCGCGCGTTCTATCCCCTCTCTTTTCCCGCTTCGTGACCTTTTCGCGATTTCTTTCGTGCCCCCTCCCTTATTTTATGCTCTCTTTCTCTCGCTCTCTCCTGCGAGCATTTCCCCATGACTGCCACCCCTTTTTACGGCTTATTTTATGGCAAAGACTCAATTTGGCCGCGGCGGTTGCTGCGCGTTCTTCGGTGACTAATATATCGGGCCGCGTGGGGTGCAACTCCGGTGATGCATTGCCACGTATGTATGCCTTCTTCTCCCTCAGGAGATAGAGACCCCTCTACGGGACACCTTCGTTTCCAACGCGCGGGTACGCGTTTTTATGAATGACTCCCCCTTATTGAGCCAGTCGTTCCCTCTTGCTCTTTCCGTTTCATAAGATCGTTTAATATCTCCGACCCCCTCAACGCGAAAGTATATACAGAGTGGGGGACGGAGGTAGCAAGGGCAGGCGAGGAGGGGAGAAAGAAGAGGGCAAGGGGGAGGGGAGAGGGGAAGAAGGGGGGAAAGGAGAGAAAGAGAGGAAGGGCGGCCGAAAGGAAGGAGGGGGCGGAGGGAGCGAGAGGGGAAGAAGGGAGGGGAGAAAGAAGAGGGCAAGGGGGAGGGGAGGAGAGGGGAAGGAGGGGGGGAGGGAGCGAGGGGAGGAAGGGAGGGGAGAAAGAAGAGGGCAAGGGGGAGGGGAGGAGAGGGGAGGAAGGGGGGGCAGGAGAGAAAGAGAGGAAGGGCGGCCGAAGGAAGGAGGGGGCGCAGGGAACGAGGGGAGGAAGGGAGGGAGAAAGAAGAGGGGAAGGGGAAGGTGGAGGAGAGGGGAAGAAGGGGGGGGGGCAGGAGAGAAAGAGAGGAAGGGCGGCCGAAGGAAGGAGGGGCCGGAGGGAGCGAGAGGGGAGGAAGGGAGGGGAGAAAGAAGAGGGCAAGGGGGGGAGGGATGGAGAGGGAATAAGGTTTTTTATTATATACATATATTAATTTCTTCCTAAATTAATGATTTTTCTTATTTATCTATATTTTAATAATTTATTTTATAAATAATATATTAATTTTACTTTAATAAATTAATAATTAATAATAAATATTGAATTGACATTGCTTTCGGCTGGAGAATAAATACATCGAAATAAGATATTCGCCTACTTTGAGCACATTTCGATAATCATATTTTATATGTCGCCTTCTCTTTCTTCACTTTTTGTCATGTTCCTCTTATATTGTTAGGCCGTTTGCGAGCGCGCACTTACGAATGGGGCCCTTCACGAGTACACGCCCCACGTGGGGCCCCACGTCTTCTTCCTCGCCGTGGGGCATCGGGGCCCGCGCTAACTTACGCCGGATTACGAACATTATTTCATCGGAACGCCAAGGAGAGGGAGCCCCGGTCACAATACGGTCTCTTCTGCTGGATCGAGCGGATATCGCGTAGTATGCAAAATATCGCGTCGTTTCCTATGATATACAACGATGTGAGGATAGTCGATTTATCGATGTAAAATCGGTTTATTATACACGACAAATCTCTGTTATAAATTGTTGACGTTGTAAATTGCTCCCCTTAACGAGAATTGTATAATAACTTTATGAAGGGAGGCACATGATGTAATCTCGGTGTACATAATCTCCGTTAATTAAAATTTCAATTTATTTTACATTTATTACAGGCGGGAAAAAAAAGTTATAATAATTATAGTAAATTTATTTATAATCGATGATATCCCTGTCCTCGATATCTTCAGGTACAATCTTCAAGTTCTCTATTTTACTGCCCATATGTAGATCGTAAACAGAGAGAAGGAGAGAGAGATAGTATCGATGTATGAATTAATCGCAGCACTGCGTCCGTGTAACCCTAACTCGCTGCATTAGCGTAATTATGATGGTTTCTGGTCAACTCGCCGTACAAAACTGCGAAGAAGTCGAGCGTGGAAAGTTAATGACAAACCGCGCGCGTCTTGGAAACTGGTCAGGGGACGAAAACTATATTATATTCGACGGAATCGTCGACTGTCTGGTCTAGGAGTCTCTCGGCGGAGCGATGGAGCTACCTGCGGATACTCGAGCAAGTACCTATACGCAAGGACGAGCTTCCAGCTGCGCTGGAATGTCGAATTTCCTTTAAGTAGCGTCCCTTCGCTGCGACACTCCCGTCGAGCAAGCTCGACGGGAAGCACACGTCCATGCGACTCCTAATGTTGCACCGTGGACGACACAAATGTCCTTTCTACCGACTTAATTATAATAAATCGTAGTCCTTTTCTCGAGTCGACTTAGAAAAGTTTCAAGAGATTACGACTATTTGTAACCTCGTGATTTTTCCGAGTGGACAGCATTATTTCAATTAACTGTTGCGACTAATAAAGTACTCTTTCTCTTCTCTTTTTTATAAAATAACATATTAACAAACAATTAATTTAAAAAAATTTTAATAAATAATAAACAATAGGCAACTATGAAGAAATAATAAAAACATAAAAAATTTTAACACATTAGCTGCATTAAAATTGAAAAGAAATCAGATAAATTACGACTATTTGTAATTTCGTGATTTTTCCGAGCGGACAGCATTATTTCAATTATAATAACTATTGCGACTAATAAAGTACTCTTCCTCTTCTCCTTTTTATAAAATAACATATTAACAAACAATAAATTTAAAAAAAAATTTAATAAATAATAAATAATAACTATGAAGAAATAATAAAAACATAAGTTTTAACACATTTGCTGCATTAAAATTGAAAAAAAATTATTGATAAAAAAAATATTAATATTTTTCTACCGACTTAATTATAATAAATCGTAGTCCTTTTCTCGAGTCAACTTAGAAAAGTTTCAAGAGATTACGACTATTTGTAACCTCGTGATTTTTCCGAGCGGACAGCATTATTTCAATTAACTGTTGCGACTAATATGGTAAACTACTCTTTCTCTTCTCTTTTTTATAAAATAACATATTAACAAACAATTAATTTAAAAAAATTTTAATAAATAATAAACAATAGGCAACTATGAAGAAATAATAAAAACATAAAAAATTTTAACACATTAGCTGCATTAAAATTGAAAAGAAATCAGATAAATTACGACTATTTGTAATCTCGTGATTTTTCCGAGCGGACAGCATTATTTCAATTAACCGTTGCGACCAATAAAGTACTCTTTCTCTTCTCCTTTTTATAAAATAACATATTAACAAACAATAAATTAAAAAAAAAATTTAATAAATAATAAATAATAACTATGAAGAAATAATAAAAACATAAGTTTTAACACATTCGCTGCATTAAAATTGAAAAAAAATCAGATAAATTACGACTATTTGTAATCTCGTGATTTTTCCGAGTGAACAGCATTATTTCAATTAACCGTTGCGACTAATAAAGTACTTTTCTTCTTCTCCTTTTTATAAAATAACATATTAACAAACAATAAATTTAAAAAAATTTAATAAATAATAAACAATAGGTAACTATGAAAAAATAATAAAAACATAAAAAGTTTTAACACATTCGCTGCATTAAAATTGAAAAGAAATCAGATAAATTATAGATTTATTGATAAAAGAAATATTAATATTTTTCTACCGACTTAATTATAATAAATCGTATTCTTTTTCTCAAATCAACTTATACAAATAAAAAATTACAATAATTTTAAGAAATTACAATGTAACTAGGTAATTTTTTCAACAAAAAGCATTATTTAAATTAATTGTTATATACAATTAAATATTCTTTTTTCTTTATATATTTTAATAAAATAATTTAATGTTAAACAATAAATAACATTGAAAAACAATGTTATAAAAAATTTTATATTAGAGTGCATTAAAATTGGGAAAAAATAAATGATAAGCGTATAAAATAAATATGTATCAATGTTTTTTTATCTACTTAATTATAATAAATCTTTTTCTTGATTTGACTTAAATTTGAAGAAGTGACAACTATCTGTCGCCACGTAATTTTTCTGACAGAGAGTATTATTTTAATTAATTGTTATAATTAATTGAATACTTTTTTAATAATATATATATATATATTTAATAATAAATATTTAAATAATAAAATAAATAAATAATTAAAAAATAAATTAAAAAATGTAAAAAAATTGTATAATAATAGACTGTTGTAATTTATCGTAATAACAGAGTGTTTTAAAATTGAGAAGAAATTAGATAGATATGTATATGTATTGCTAAAACAAACATATATTAATACTTTTATTATCTTAGCTAATTACACGCGAGGATTGGCCGAATTGTTCAGAAATCCGATATTTACACGTGCGATGACGCGCTTGGCTCGTGTCGCCTCGACACAACGGGCAAAAAGATAATACTCCAATGAGCGAAATAATCGAGAGTACAAAGTAACGCCGATAAGCTCCGAGGAGAGGAAGAGGCAGATGCTGCGGATGCGCGCGCGCACTTATCTGGCATTAAAGATGTTTACACAGCGCGCTGCGCGCCGCCGCTATCACCCTTTCGAAAGAACGGGGTACTCTAATTGATTTGTGGCTCCGGCGCTATCGGCGCTCGTAACTTAAATTAAATTACAACGAGCAATCGCGCCTGCCGACTCATCGAAAACTTATGCCCCGAGACCGCGATGCCACTTGCCCCATCCCGATTTCGCCTTCGACGATCGACGCAGATTACTTCCTCGAGGAACAATGTTCATCTTGTTGCCTTACAGCACAAGTGTAGTAATGTGTATTCAAATATATATGTATATATCTGTGTATGATTAGCTAATAATAATAAAAATATTAATATATATTTGTTTTATCAATATATGTCTATTATTTATTTGCCCTCTCAATTTTAATGCACTGCAATGTTATAATTTTTTATCTTCTTGCCACTTTTTTAACAATTGCTGTTTATTAAATAATTCTTTTATTATATAATTATTAAATTTATTTATAATTTTATTTTATTATTATAAATATTAAAATATACAAAATTATTATATATATATATATATATATATATATACATACATATATACGCATATATGTATATATATTTGTGATATATTATTTAGCCGCAACATTAATGACAATATTTTAATAAGAATATTTGAGACGATTGTATGATATTTTATAATTTTATATTTATGTATTTAATGCGATAATTGTGTACTAAAAAAATAATTTTAAGCGAAAGCCCATTCGATGCATTTAGGGGCAATTGATAAGGTGACAAAGTCAAGGATAACGATATCTAAACGATGTTAATATATTACGATAAGACAAGACTTAAAATGAAAAACTGATAGCTACAGATTGAGTCTTAATTTTTTTAGCTTTAAAGAAATACTATACAAGGATATATTTTATCTAACACAAGATATGGTTGATAAAGCAAATAATTTAATGAAAACTGACAAAGGAAAATTATTGGAAAATCATCATGGCGCACGTTTAAACAGAAATTAATACTAACTGTAAATGAATTGTCAAATCGACTTAAATATACATATATGTCAAGTATTAATTTCTTTTCGATATCTTTACTTCTGACAGCTAATCAATAACACTCATATAAAAGTACGCGAATTAATCCAATTACAACGTTTTCTTGTCAATTACGATTTTAACGATGTTCCCTTATAGTAATAATATATTAAACTGCTCTAATAATAATTTATGATACGCTACAAATGCTTCTAACATTTAAAAAGACATAATGAATACCTATCATCTAAAATTAATATCAACGAATTAGACAAGAAATGTCGAATAAACTTATAATGGTACAACTATAGAATTTCTTTCATCCCTCATCATTTTACAATTCTTTTATCTAGGATTTTTGTAATTTTAATGAAGAGTCTTCGAGTACATCATCCAGCAGCTTCTACAAACGAGGTGCGACGAATTATAGCAGCTTTCAACCAGTTTAGTCCAATGAGGGATTACCTTCAGACCAGAAGAATTTGGTCCCTCTTTCTCTCTTTCGTGGAATATCTGTCATATAAATAGGGACGAAAATGTCAGATATAACCACCAAAGACATCCAATATTTTTTATTCTCGAGGATATCTTATCAGACTTCAAATTCCAAAGCTTTTTCTTCTTCACTCTCTGCTTCTCCATCGTCTCTCTAAATTTTATGAATTTCAAAGTTTTCCGAATTTTAAGTTGCAACAAGCTGCAAAGATGGTGAGAAGGTAGGAAGAAAGGTCCATGTTAAATAGCTGATCGCTTCTACGAAAGACGAGGCATTCATTGTGAAAATGGGACAAAACGAAGACTCACTTCTACGAAGATTTGAGAGTTTTTTTTGTACGAGGGTATTTAACGTATACAATCGAACAGTTATTTTTTTTTAAACTTCCAATTCTTCCAATTTGTCTTTACAAACATTTCTTCTTCCTTAGTTCAACTACCTGAGGACTTGAGACGCAGTCAAAAATAGAGTCCAAACAAAGGACACGGATGAACAACGAATTACTTACATTAGACTTCGAGAGAGAGAGAAAGAAGGAGAGGGATTTGCGTGCATTGAAGGTTGGTTAGGGATTGTTTGGGACCAGTCTTGCATGTCAATGTCTTTTTCTAATCCCCCGTTCTTTCGGCGTTCTCGCTCATTAAACAAAATTACGTGACACGTTCATCGTCATCGAATATCGATGCCTCGTTAATGCTTAGTTCGGCTTAACGAGCAATTATCCGTCGAAGACGTCGCTTCGAAGACGGACCGCCCCGAAGAAACGTCGGCGACTCCGATCAGCAGAGTGGTAATAAAAAGTTTCCAATTAAACGAGACCGTGAAGATTTTAAACGCTTTTCCGAGTATTACGCTTCCCCGAGATTCTTCCACTCCAGATTAAATCGATCCTCCTTTTGTTCTTCGCACGGGAGAGTCGTGAAAGCGGTTTCCTTTTTTTTTCCACGTAGTATTATATCCTCCCTTACGAGTTTAATCCTTCTGGGCCGACGGCGGCACCGTGAGAGCGGTATTCGTAGGTATACGTGTCGGTTCATTCACGCTTCATACCTTCCATTGATGCCGCGCCGGAGTCGGGAACACGGGCCCGTAGGAAGAAGCGTGACTCCTCCAAAGGAGAAACTATGCGGTCCCGGATAGCGTAACGAGGGAGGTCCGCGCATAAACTACTCCCTCTGCGACGACTCCCATGAGACTCGCATGTTCGAAAAAACTCCGGATCGCGGAGACGGACGGTCTCGGGAGTGAACGTGTGAAACCGGTGGAGATAAAATGAAGAAAAGGGACTGACTGGCCGCCGAGAGTAGAATTGGTCCCAAGAATCACGCCTGATGATACAGTACCCTTTACAAGTTTGGAAATACCTTACATTTTACAGTTAAACAATCCTATGGCAGCGATCTGTGCAGATTTTTTTGAATCAATAAATCGGAAAATATTTCAATGACATTTTTATTTGTGACAGATCGCTGCCATGCGATTGTTTAACTGTAAAATAAATAAATAATAAATGTCCATTTAAAAGACTGTTTTTTGTTATCACGATTAATAATATTTCAAATAATGTATGCTGATAAAAAACATCATTAAATTTATATTCTTGCATGTTACAAATATCTAATTAAAGAATATTTCTTTAGAGAATTTTTCTCTTAAATTAAGAGGATTCTTTTGACAGATCTGTGCAAATTTTGTGTATGAATAAATTGTAAAATAAACGTAAAATATTTAAATGACATTTTTGTTTATGACAGCCATGCGATTGTTTAACTGTAAAATGTAAGGTGTTTCCAAACTTGTAAAGGGTACTGTAGCTCATTTTTAAAAATTTTTATTTGTCTGTATTCAACCACATCTTAACAATATTTGTAATTAATTATTTAATTTTATTTATTAATGACGAAAAATGTACTCATAAAGAGTGACGACTGGGAAATTTTATTTTTGAGTTAATAGAAAAATATGAAAAATTAGATTAAAAATAATTTTTTACTGATGACAAATGTATTGTACATATACCTTTTTATCACGTAATCATGAATTGTTTTGGATCAATAAAATAAGGGTATTTCTAAATAAATGTGAAAAATTTTTGCAGATGATTTTTTATCAAAAATTAAAAGAGGTTTTTCATATAAATATATACTTCTTATATCCTTCTCTGAAAGAGTACATTCTTCCAAAGGAGGAGATACAAATTAGATTTTAACTTTTCTCAAATTTTGGACAAGTTAAAAAATAAAATTGGATGGATATTATCATTAGTAAAATGT
Organism: Nylanderia fulva; assembly: GCF_048542155.1. Taxonomy (NCBI): domain Eukaryota; kingdom Metazoa; phylum Arthropoda; class Insecta; order Hymenoptera; family Formicidae; genus Nylanderia; species Nylanderia fulva. The sequence goes on along the minus strand of NW_028190521.1, from coordinate 732,431 downwards.
ATTTGTTATAATATATTTATTATTTTATTTATTAATATACTAATATATTTTTAATTTTTCCGTATTGCTATAAGGGGATAAAACTAGCAACTCCTATTCACTTTTTTATTTTTTTTTAGAATTTTGTAATCGGAATGTAATCATCTAAAAATATACGTTGGAAAACTTGATTCTTTTAGTAACTTTTATTTTTTTTTGTATAAAATTAATAGTTTAAAAAACTAAAGTCCATTCAAGTTAATTGTCAATTGTAGATATAAAAACATTAGCACTATCATATTCTTATGTTATTTCTATTCACTTTTTCGGTAAGCTTTATATTGCTATTTGTTTTGATTGTTGCATTATAAATTATAATATTTTACATTATTTGCGTAACGATGAAGAAAAAATACTCGTATCTTCTATAATAAAAATAATAAGAACATTACAAAATTTTTGTTTACACATTTTTAAACAATTTTTAATTTTACTTCAAGTATTACAAATTGATTTAAATTGGATCTTTAATCCATGATATCTCAAAACCTAGACATCTTAACGTAATAGTTTATTCGCAAATAATAATCTATTTTTGGAGATCTTTCCAATGGTACCTTACTCGCTTCAAAATGTTTTTGTTCAAAAAAATTCTTAAGGACGTTTATTCTCTGAAATATTCAGGAAGGTGTGTTTTTTTCGGGGAGTCACAAGATTAATCTCTACCTCGCGTAGATCGAGAAACGAACCGCGCGGCGGCGGTCCCGAAATATTTCGAGGACGCGAGACGTTCCCAAGGATATGTTGCCGCGACACCTGGATCCCCTCCTTTTGTCTCTGCCTCGTTGCATCCGGTGCAACGCGAGCGAGACGGCACGTTACGTCATCCGCGGCTGCGATTTATCACCGTCGCCGCTCGATTCGATCGTCCATTCGCCGACCATCCGCCGTTAGAAAGCCGTCATTATTTGAGAATAATCTAAAACCGATGGTGATTAGTGGAGGAGATCCGCCGCGTCACCTGCGCGATCAGCCTCTCGTTTATATCGAGAACCGCAGCGGCGATTCCGGACAGGACGGGACGGTCGATTTTAACTATCCATCATCGCTCCGGCCTCCGCTAAATGACTCCTCGTCTCTGGTATCATCGGATGCTGACTTCTGTTTCTCACTGATTCCGTCATCTAAATATATCGGAATTCTACACTGAAAAAAAACTGCAATTGACCCCTCTTGAAATCAGTAGAAAAATTAAATGTTTGCTCTCCTTTTGATTCTTAAACACTGGAATTATTTAATTTGTAAATAAATTACTCTTTTTATATTAAATATGTAAATAAACGAGTAATTTATTTACATATTTAATATAAAAAAATGAAAATAACAAAAATTTATATATTTAATATAAAAAAATGAAAATAACAAAATAACAAAAAACTTAAGCAAGAACAAAAAATATATATGAAACGCCCCCCGGAAAAAATTCTGCAGACGTCCATGAACTTGATTAAACCTTTCAACTAAATATTATTTTGTTAATTAAACAGCTAAAATATTTAAATTAAATATAATATGCTAAATCTAACAAAAATATTTGACTTATAAATATTAATATACGTTCAACAAAATAGTAATTTAGTTGAAAGATTTAATCAAATTATTAAATCTTGTTCTTTTTTAGTGTAGATAAGTTCCATACTTAAGGTCCGTGAAAGAAATGTGGAATTTTTATTGCGATTAATTAAAACAAATTGCAGAAAAAATATAGATTGTGACGAATTAATGGCAAAAGAAAGTTCTTTACTATAATGCGCAATTTTTTAGACTTTCTTTGTGTTATTATTGTTGTTCCTTCTTTTAAGGTCGAGTGGTCCTTTTTTAATTTTTCGTGATGAGACACCCTGAGGCACAATTACAACAGATAATTGTGACGTAAAATGTAATGGAAGAAGAACGCCGAAACATTCGGATTTGGGTAACCTTTATTAGGTTCAATCTTTTTTTAAAAGCAATCTATATATCGGCTTCCTCGTACATATTTTTTACGGAACTGTTACGAATTTTATGAGTGCGCACTACATTAAGTTCGTTACTTATTATTTCGAAGATTAGTCACGACTCGGTTGTTACAGCGATTTCACCAAAAAATTGTTATTATAATTCTGCGTGAAAAAGTGTAGGGACTAATTGAGGCAAATAAAAAAGTAAGATATTCACAAAGAGCGACGTTAATTTTATCGCGTGACAGCCAAGGTCTCGATTATTCAATTCTTTATATTTTGTTTTTCTCGATCGTATTTTGTTGGCAACTTCCTTATTGAAATACCGTTTTTTGTAACAATAGTAAAAATACTCATAGATCTTGTAAAATATGTTTTTTTACTTTGACCTAAAAAGTCTGTGTTCCTAATTTATATATTTATAATATATATGTTGCTCTTTTACACTTAAATTGAAATAGAATAGAATTTTGCTCATAAATATTGAATTTCTTAAAAATCTGGTCCCGTTATCTTAGTCCCGTTACGTCCTAAACAATGAACTTTCTTTTCTTTTCTTTCTATTTTAAATTATTATACTTTGATTTAAGGAAACACATGCGTTTGATTTAAGGGGACACCTGAGACGAAAATAAAAATAAAAATTATTTGAAAAAAATTGTTTTCTCAAAACATAATAATTTCTTTATTTATTAATTTACAGATGTGCTATTTAATTAACGTGTGTGTTTCTAAGAATTTTTTATACTTCTTATAAAATTAAAATGGCAGCAACTGTAAGTTGTCAGATTAAATTCATTACGTAATTATGTAAATTATTTTCCACTCTAAACACATATCACAAATTATAAAATCTAAAGATTTTTTAAATCTAAATTTTGTATAGTTATTTTATTTCAAATTATTAAGTTTTTTAATTTTGAAAGTAAATCATAATTTTTATAAGAAAAAAGTTAAATTTTAAAACTTAAATAATCACAATGCTATAAGAACGCTTTAAAAGAAATACACTTTCCTTTACATAAATATATATTTTTTTTAATATTTGGAGAAAGAAAACACTGAATATATATTTGGTATATATTATACCGTATTTAATTTCCCTTTTTGTTTGAAACTTCTCAAGCGCTACGAATATGTAGATAGAACATGAATTATCAAATTATACTAACAAGTTCTTCTAACATTATAAATTACCGCCAATTTTTTTTATTTTTAATGCTTTACATTAATATTTAATTAACATAATCTTTTATTTAAATAATACACAGAGAGAATTTTTTCTTAGTATTTATCCTGAAAATCATGGTAATCATAAACAATATGACATTAAAAGAATTTTTTAAGAATTTCTCTGATTAATATTTACCACAATGAAAATAGTAATATTTACCACAATAAAATATAAAATATGTTTGATGAATTTTACTATGTACATAGTAAAATTTATTATGGACATATTAATATTTTTTATTATGATAAATATTAATCAGAGAAATTCTTATAAAATTCTTTCAATACCATATTGTTCATGATTACCATGATTTTCAGGGTAAATTTTAAGAGAAAATTCTTTTTGTATCTAATCCTAATTTTTCAAAAAATTTAAATTTAAATTAATTTAATTTAAATTTAAAAAATTTATATTAATTATATCAACCAACAAATTGAATAATTAAATTAAACTAGAGTAAATAGTTAAATTAAACTAGAGTATTTCAAATTCTTAACAGTTAAATTGCTTTTTGACCGTGACAAAATACACTTGTTAAATTATACTACACATTATTTCTCAATGATGACTGGGTTCATTTTGCGATCTAGATTAATGCGATTAATACGAACAGTATTTCAAACTGGCGTACCTTTATTAATGCGATTCATTCTTTCGAATAATCATCCAATTCTTTGTTACTATCGTTGAACTTAAGATTTTTTTACTTTATGTAATTAATTTTTTATTTTGATGGATTTTAATATATTTTCGTAATAAATTTTTTCATTATATGTATGGTTAACACTGAGGAAGACTAAGTACGTCAAAACGTTTGTATTTGTATTTTATTAAGTAGACATTATTAAATAGTCACTTCTTACAATTAGTATTATAATTTTATGACACTCAATTCTTTGTTCGTAAATCGGTCTTGTATTTGATTTTATTATTTGCATTGCAAAAACACGAGCCATTATATTATTTGTATTTTAATTTAATTTAATTTAAATAATTTGTTTAGAATTCCAAAATTTACCTTATTTACAAACATCTGTCAATGCAATTAATTTGATCGATCGTCAATCCGACACGATTTCTCAACAAGGAAGCAGGTTTGGAGAAAAGAATCTCGCACGATTATTCGCCATATACAAGAAGAATCTCCAAGTCGAATCGTGCAAAACGCGCGCGATTTCGTCCAACAATTTATTAGCCATTATCTGAGACAATGCCGGGGCTACCTGGGCGCCAAAGGACGCGTACGCGGTTTAAAGCGCGCGACTTGTCCGCTGCCGCGAGAGAAGCGGTGTACGGGAGTGGCGGAGGGTAGATTTCTGTGTGTGCGAGAGGAAGCCGAGGAGGACGGCATAGGTTGACCACGCATATATAGCATATATACGCATCCTTACTCCTCTTCTCTTCGACGTGGTCGAAGAAGAGAGGCGAGCAAAGCGGAAAGGACAAAGAGCGAAAGAGAGAGAGAGAGAGGGTACGAGCAAGCGGAGAAGTGGAAGAAAAAGTCGCCTAATTGATGCTTCGTCTTTGTTTTGGTTAATTCCAACATGGTTCGGCCATTAAAACGTCCCGCTATATCGGCGGGCCCGATCTCCGGTGCGAGATAAATGATGACACCCGCTCCAGGGGTACCATACTTACCACCACCACTACCATCGTCACCTTACTACTACCACCATCATCGTCGCCACTACCATTCCTCGGATCATCGCTCCTATACACGGCGAGTATTTTCTACGGTTTACCATAAACGTCCTCTGTCCCTTTTCTTCTTTCTCTCTTGCTTGGGGCCCGAGGTGTTCCACTCCCTTCCTTTCTTTGCCATCGGACCCCATTCGAGATCCCTGAGGAACCCGATAATCGTAAACAGAGGTTCCTATCCATACAGTACACAAGTTTGTAGCAATATTGCAACAACATTGCAATATTGCACGTTGCATAGCAATATTGCAGAAATATTATATAGGCATGAATTTGCAATATAGTTTAACCAACGTTGCAGCAACATTTTAGAAATATTATGAAAATAAAATTCACGCAAAAAATATTAGGTACAAAACGTTCAGTCCGATCATGTATTTAACACATTTTCAATAATCCAATAGTAATATTACATACTTATTTTATTGCATTATTGCTGCAATGTTATAGAATAATATTAGTGAAAACGGACATTTTATCGTTGCTGCAACCTTGCAGCAAGATTGCTGCAATATTTCACAATGTTTATGCAATGTTGTAATATTGCAATGAAATGTTGCCACAATGCTGCTGCAATCTTGTTGCGCTGTGGGCGGAGGTTCCTGTTTATACAGCACACAAGTTTGCAGCACTATTGCAACAACATTGCAATATTGCACGTTGCATAGCAATATTGCAGAAATATTATATAGGCACGAATTTGCAATATAGTTTAACCAACGTTGCAGCAACATTTTAGAAATATTATGAAAATAAAATTCACGCAAAAAATATTAGGTACAGATCGTTCAGTCCGATCATGTATTTGGCACATTTCCCATAATCCAATATTAATATTACATACTTATTTTATTGCATTATTGCTGCAATGTTATAGAACAATATTAGTGAAAGCGGACATTTTACCATTGCTGCAACCTTGCAGCAAGATTGCTGCAACATTTCACAATGTTTATGCAATGTTGTAATATTGCAATGAAATGTTGCCACAATGCTGCTGCAATCTTGTTGCGCTCTAAGTGAAGGATTTCCTCTGAAATCGCGCGTTTGACTTCGAGAAAGTATCAAAAGTATTAAATCCAAGAAGCAACGGGATCCCCTTCGAGGTCGGCGGCCCAAGTCGGCGGGAATAAGGTCAAACGACCTCGAAACGTAGATATCATATCGGACGGGGAACGCCGTGAGTGTATAAATTTATAAAGTCGGGAGCCCCTGACCACTCAAGGAGCGGAGTGGCATTAACGGCCCCGGCGATCGCCACTAAAACACTAAAGTATTAATGTAAAACACATTCTGATAGAGATATTCTTTCGTCCTGCGCCTCGTCCTCGCGTCGGCCTCCTGGTAAGCATCGATTTCTGCGGCTCTCTGGGTGCTATCGCGACATGACAACTCCGGTCCTGCCGTTTTCGGGTCCCGATTTCGACGCTGGAGCGAGAAATGTTTGTTTGTAATCGTGCACTGAAATTACAAGGTCTCTTTGAACTTTAGAATATTGAAATATTAAAGACAAATTAATTCAATCGATAATAGGCCAACTTACGAGCTAGACTATTTACGATGTTAAACAATTATTTAATAAATATATTCATTATATAATGTTAGAAACAAAATAAAACATGTAAACGTTTCGACAGTACAACTGTCTTTTTCAATACAAAGAACTTACAAAAATATTCTTAATTACAAAACTTGAAAATTATTTAGAAAAAAGATTCTATATCTGAAAGATACAATAATTAACATATTGCAATAAAAATTACATTTATACTCGAAAGTTTAATATCAAATACGAGATATTTAAACTTCAGACTAATTGCATAAGTAAAAAAAAGAAATATTCGCCTAAGATACGATAAGCTTAATGGACAGTTGCGTAATGCTACAAGCACAAAGAAAAGATCGATTCTTAAGCAGAATTCCTAGAGTAATTACCAATCTGTTCTACCTATGTTCAAATATTTTTTTCTTCCTTTTTGTATTGACGTTTCCTAAACTTTCATAATAGCAATTATGTATCAGATGAGGAGACTCCTCTCACGTGTCGCGAAATCGCCTTAACTCGTTTCGAAACCTTCCCTTTTATCCTCGTGAATATAAATATTGCATCAAAGCGGTATCTTAAAACCATTATCTTGTCATTCTTGCACCGAACGGGAGATTATCCTTCGATAAATCGAGGCTCTTTGCGAAATGCTGAACAAGCTAAGGACATTTGTCATTTATAAGATAAATATAAATATAATACATGGAATAATAAAATAATATAGAATATTAGAATAATAAATAATAGAGAATAATCTGAAAAATAATAATAGAATAATCTGAATGGTTATTATCTAGTTGAAAAGAGTTTAGATAAATGTCACCTAAGAAAAAAAATACACGAGAACATTCGCTTTTAAAATCTCGATAAACGTAGTAGTCCAGCAAAATTATATTTAAAAAAGGCAAAACTTAAAAAAAATTGTAATCAAACTGAATTTTTATAGAAACATTATTTCGATGTTCTAATGAAATCCTGAAAAGTACCCTTAATTTCAGCCAGGGCGTTTTTTATGGGGGATAAAAGGGGGTAAATTTTAGTTTTTTGCCATTATTTCGAAAAATATCAATTTTTCGAGAAAAATAGTTATTCTCAAAATTGTAGCTTATAAAATTCTCCATAAAAAATGTCTTTATACTTTTTTGTACAACTAATCGTTTTTGAATAAAACGTGCGGTAAAGTTGCAATATTTCTAATATAATTTTTCTACTCGCTCTATATCTTCAAAACGATTAATTCCACGAAAAAAGTATGACCTTTTTTGTAGGGAATTTTATGAGCTACAATTTTTATAATAACTATTTTTCTCGAAAAATTGATAGTTTATCAAGATAATGGCAAAACCCTAAAATTTACCCCCTTTTACTCTCCATAAAGAAACGTCCTGGCTGAAATTAAGGGTACTTTTCACGATTTCATTAGAACATCGAAATATATGTCTCCATAAAAATTTAGTTTGATTATAATTTTGTTGAAGTCAAAATCTAATTTTACTGGATTATAGTGTTCGCGCCGAAGGGCGAATCGTAGATTTGAATATATCGCGATCATTAATTATCGTCACGAGCATTATCTGTCGGCGACGAATTTCGGCTGCCTGAGGATAGGGAGTGACACGAGGGAGGGAGGACCCGAGAAAGCGCTTCTCCGTTAAATAGAAGAAATCGCGCAGGAGTCGCGAGGAGACGCGACGAGCCGGTGGTTTAATTAAATTAACGCTTAGCGCGAGAGATTAACAAAGGTGCGAGGAGAGATTCGAGATGCATAATGAATGACTCTCTCCTCTCTATTCGGGATCCTTTGGGTGGTCCGTCGTCGGCTCCGTTCGGACTTCGGGGCCTCGTTACCGGCCCCGGCGACACATTTTATTGCCAGTTTTCGTCCGGATGATTATTTAGCGCTTTACGAGGGCCGGCTGCGCAGGCCGAGGCACATCCGGTCGTACGAATTCTCGAAATCCCTCCCGACGAATTTAAAAATCGAGATGCTTATCGGACCGAATTACGACGAGATTATTTCCCGCGCAAATTCTTGCGAAAGCTCGCCGAGATTTGAAAACAACTATCAGTGAAAAAAATTGTATTTTCATTTTTCAAGTTCGCCACTTATTTTTAGAAATCTTTGAAAATCTAAAATAGACGCCAAAAACAGCTCCTTAAGAGGGAAATCCTCTAAAGATTAATACTTTTTTAAACGAAACTATCATAATTTTCTTACATTGATCGATTCCTCGTAATATTTGATGTAAAAAATTGTTAAAGTGGAATAATGGAAAAATGGATATTTTATGCTTTAGTCTGACAGCTTTTGACAAAAAATATTATATATCACATTATGTGACTTTTGATAATTTTACCTCAATGATTTTCTGTATGTAAAGAGATAAATCGATTAATGTAAAGAAAATTTATAATTATTTTTTTTAAATGTATGCAGTTGTAAATTTTTAAAATCACAAGAGTATGTTCTTATATCAGTTATATGTTTTTAATATTTATTATGAAAGTAATGAGATGATTTTCAAATGTCAAAAATGCCATTACTTGTAATAAAACTATGTTTACAACAAGACATCACTCTCGAAATCGTATAACTTTTATATAAAATGTTTTTCGATAAAGCCTTTGTTATTAAAAAAATAGCATTTATTTAAAATTGGACATATAGGTACATATGTGATTGCAACAATATAACAATAAATAACAATAAATAAACAATCTGAATAAAAAAAAAAATATGATCGTTTGTTATTAACAAAAAAAATATTCTTAGTCTTAGAGGATTTTGTAGAAACATTAAAAAATATAAAAGAAATTTTATAGTATACGGTTTTCTTCTGCGAAAATACAATTTTTTCGGTGTCTTTAACGAAAACTATTCGTCGATTGAAACCTTCCTTTATTGTCCAAGCTTTATTGGTTCGCGAGCGATTGCAAATTTAATAAATTCCCGGGCACTTTAACGACGGAAGAGAGAAGAGATGGTCGTCCAGCGGATGTCGTCCGATGATAAAGCGACTAGATCCTCGAAAAGATAACGGACGCGTAATTAAATTCAACTTGATTTTATTGCCTTGGACGCAGGACGTCGTTTATGCGGCTTTTATGCCTTACGAGCAAATTCTCAAACTACGCTTTGATAGTGCCCTGAAAGATGAGCATTATACGTCGGCTATGGTGTTCTTCGACACTTTATCGCCGCAATTCCGACGTACAAATCTTCCCTTTAGTCAAAAAGGTACCTTTATTCACGTCGATGGTCGATAAATCATCCAGCAGGTAAGTAACGATTGTCGCTTTTCGCATACAAATATACACTTTGAATAATTGATTCAAAGTTAACCGAGCTCTTTTTTATCGATTTTCGATCATTTATTTATTCGAGATAGAATATTCCGTTAAAATTCAATTTTTTATCCACATATCGCACTTGACCGTGTTACATTTAAAGTTCGATCAAATTCTCTACTTAACATAAAATGATTTAAATACGTTAAATATATATATAACATAAAAATATACCATTTTAACAAAGCTTTCGGTTTACAGAATGGAAATAATTTATTATCTCTCGACATGTGTGTCAAAAGTCGATTAACTCGATATTCAAATTTGTTTGAAAAAAGTTCAGGATAATCATTGTCATATTTTGAAGTACTTGTGATACGTTTTAATCATGAAGCTTTCCGTTTATGGAACGGAAATATTTTATTATCTCTTGACATGTGTCAAAAATTGATTTAATTCAATATTCAAATTTGTTGAAAAAATTTCAGGATAATCATTGTTAGTTATATTTTGAGATACTTCAGGTAAGGTTTTACGTCGAGTATATTAGAAATAATAATAATGTGTAACACGCCCAACTATTATTTCTGTCAAAATACTTATAATTTGATTAAATATTGGATTTGATAATATATGGTAATATTCATCACGTGCATAAAAAATCGTCGGAAATGAACGCAATTGTATCATTTCATGGATGAATAATTATGATCCAGATTTTGTATTTAATCCGATTTGTGTAATAGGTAATAAATTTTTCAGATAAATTCTAAAAAAAAGACGAAAATATGCTACTTGTCAGGTAAAACTTACCAAGAGTTGGAACAACCAGTCCTCAATCTAAAATATTTAGGGGATTCAGTTTTTTGAAAGAATATTATTTATGGACCCCTCAATTTGATAAATCATTTTCATAGAATTTTTATTAGAAAAAAATGTTGCAAAATACAATGCGCTACATTCCATAGTTTTCGAGATATTGATTTCTAAAAGTTGCAAGAATAGAAATATTTTTTTTACGACAATTGATAGTATTATATACAGGATGTACTATATCTAAATAATTGAAAAATTTTAGATGATTCTTTTTCGAAAATTAAGAGGGGTTTTTTAATAAATATATCCGTCTCTAAGAAGTTACACTTTTCTAAAAAAGGGAGGTAAAAATTAAATTTGTATTTTTTTAAAATATTAATAAATATCCTTTTTATTACAGTGGAAAATATTTACTATATTTAATTTTTTTAATTTGTCTGAAATTTGAAAAAAAAATAAAAGTATATATGTTTATATAAGAAACCCCTCTTAATTTTCGAGAAAGAAACATCTCCTAAAATTTGTCACACTTATTTAGATATACCCTATATACATTTAAAAAGAATATATTTAATAGGATAATTTAGTATTATCTGTATTATATTGGGAAAGCGGAAAAGAGGCGTCTTCACCTTGAAAAATTCTATTCCTGATACAAATTCGTTTTCGATTAAATTAAAATTAAATTTATTGAATTAAAACAATTTGATGAAAAATCTCTAAAAATGACCTTTTGTCAAAAATTTCGAAATCTCAATATATTTACAAAAAATTATAATTTTGAAACGTTCGATATCTCGAAAACTATTGATCATAATGCATCATATTCATTTTCTCAGTAAAAAATTTAGAAACATACCAATTAAATTGAGAAGTTCCGGAAATAACATTCTCCCTAGTTTGTTAATTACAGAAAAATCCTGCAATTGTATAAAGAGAAAAAGAGAAAGAGATCTTATGAAGTTACGGCCATTCCGACTCTCGTCTGAACAATGCTTAGGGATAAACACGCGGCAGCTCATCCTGTCACGTATAGAAGAGTACATCATCGATTTATTCTCCTCCCACCTCTTGTGTCTTTTTTACTTCCGCGTACCGAGAGAGAAACATGCTATTGTCGTTCGGAGCTCGGTGTATTCCGACTAAATCATCACTTTATACCGTTATTATTACCGGTATCGTTATTACCGCGTGTCTTGTGGACACATTGATTTTTCCTGCGGTGCATAATAGCCTTACAAAAACATGAGTCACACACTCGGATCGTGATGAATACGGTCGACACTTATCGCGTCATGCCGGACTCTCGTCGATCACCATTATGTTGGCCCCGGTTATTCGTTATTTCGAGAACCTATCGTGAATAGACACAGTCGTCGGAGAATTGGAGAAATGTCAGGTAGAAAGGACGACGCGTCGGGGAAGAATCCCGACTTCCGCTTGTGCGTGAAATCGTATCTCCGCGTATAGTCAAAAAAGAAGAAAAAAAGAAGGTGACGTTCTTTCCACATCCATGCGATCTAATCGTTCGAAAATGACGACGATCTCGGCGACATATAGCCACACGAAACACGAGACATATACCTCTACTACACGTCGCAAAGAAGTACGCGCTTGATGAGAAACGAAGAAGAAGAAGAAGAAGAAGAAGAAGAAGAAGAAGAAATCGGTGTATATGTGGAGTCTATGACGCGAGAGAGCGGCTGTCCTTGATTCATTCAGACCCTTTTTATCTCGAGAATTCGTCCCGGAAAGGACGCACGATTTCTCGGAAGATGAGAAAGAGAGAGGGACGAAGGGGCCCGTCGAACATTCAGGAAGATATTTAGACCGGACCGTGAATGTGTGCTGATAGCACGAGAAGACGACGCATCAATGGGCTCCATTCAAACCTTCGTTCCCGATGCTATCGCCGAGCGGTTTTCAGGGACCGGAACATCGATCTTGGTTCCCCTAATTATTTCCAAGATGGAGATTCGTGCAATCTAACCTCTCTCGGTTCGGTTACTTTGGGGCTATTTTCGACCCTGAAGAGACGTACCTGCTGCTCCTTCACGGGAGTGTCTCGTCCGGTGGAAAGATAATTTTGTGTGTGTCGTCACGCTCTAACGATGGGTACCAAGGTAACTTTGCGCAGAACTGTAAAACTCTCTTTTCTTTCCACTCCGAGTTATATTTATAAGTTTATACATTCATTTATTCTTCTTTTTCTACAATTTATTGACTTTTGCTGACCTTAGAAGATTTTATCTTGCCAGCCATGGGACTTCGGTTTTGAGTATCTGAAACGGTCTAGAGTATCCCAAATCTCGTAAGTGTAAGTGTACGTGTACGGATAATATTAAAAAGAATAACTTAGCATATAAGTCCGAAGTAGTCCGTACCCGTCCAAGGATGGCAACAAGTGGAATTGTCAGATCTTCTATGCTGGAACACTGATGGACGTCCAATTTCTATCTCGGAAGTTTTATATACATATACATTCGAATATTATTTTTAACCGCAGGAGAGAGGAATGTTAGGCCCCGGGGCAAGCGACTAAACACGTCAGGATTAAGAGATTATCGAGAAAAGTTCCGCAAAGAGTCAGCAATGACTAGGAGAGAGAAAGAGAAGAAGAAGAAGAAAAAGGAGAGAAAGATGAGGTCGTGAAACGACGAGAACTTCGTCGAGAGGATATCCGCGATGATGGAACGTGGCGGAGGAACGCGGTGCCGTATCGGGCATGCCGGCCCCGAGTGGTTTCGAGGGGGGCCCTTGGCGGGGGGTGGTGACAGCGGAGTCCACGGACCGCGGGGGGCCTCCTCGGAAGGAGCAGGAATTTAAGCACGAATGGCCACGCAACCAGCGGTGAGCCGTCACTTCCAGCGAGCCCGGGCATCCATTACCTCCTGGTGCCCTGCCAACCACCGCACCGCCACTCGTATCTTATATTAATATATTATTTACCTCGCTCCGTGCCGCTATAACTCGTTGCGTATCGTTGTACTATCTCGCCGAGCGAGCGGAGAGAGAAGGAGGGTGAGAGAGAAGTCCGAATAAGAATGGCCGCGTTGTGTCACATGCCTCGCATTGTTCTCATTACTCGACGACGAAGCGGGAGATCGACGATGATCCAGAAGTATTCTCCAGGAAGGCTCTCTCTCTCAAGGCGAAGTCTGACCGTGAATCGAGCGAGATGGCTCTCCCACGTGTATACATATATGTAGTTCAAATATACCGTTAAAGTTCTCTTTTTTATTTTAACAATTCCACTTGTTGCCGTCCTTGGACGGATTTGGGCTACTTTGTCCTGGGCGCTTTTACGCATTTAGGTATTGTTTGGGAATATTATCGTACACTCACACTTTACGAAATTTGGGATGCTCTAAACCGTTTGAGATACTTAAAACCGAAATCCTTTGGCGAGATAAGACCTAAAGTCAGCAAAGGTTCATAAATTCTAAAGAAAAAGAACAATTCCATTCTAGGGTGTTCCTAATTTATAGACAGATAAATCTCAAGTGGTTTTAAATAAAGGATATCAATACAAGCCAATTTTGTCAAACTTTTGTCCGCAAATGAGCCGTTTTGGCACTAAACAGTGAGGATATCTCTTCAAGTCAATTTTTCTTTTGTTGCTTCCCAGATAACAAAACATTTAAAATCGGGATAAGACGTTTTAAAGGAGTCATTAAGATGTTTAGATATCATATTAAAATATGTCTTTAAGACGTCAATAATATCTTTAGGACATTTTATGTTCCGTTTTTAGACGTGATGTTGTTTGGGGTCAAGCTTCCTTATAAATCAAATACATTTCGGCCAGTTCTTCATAAAAAAACTGGTCCATCTCGAGAACAAATTTCGACTAAATAAATGAATACTAAGTGTGATGCTGAATGATAATAAGCTTTCGTTAGTTAACAATGTCTTATTCAAACAATGTCAAATAATATGAAACAATGCCTTATTGTTAGCTAAACAATGCTCTATGTTCAATATTCTTTGATCCTTTAAACGTAGGTACGAAAACGGGTCATTTGCGGGTTTATTGACAAAATTGGCTTGTTTTGATGTCCCGGATGACTATCTGAAGTTTGTCAGTTTAATTTTACATTCTATATTTATTTATTTATCTTTCAATCCATTGACTACCATCGATCATTCCGTGGTGATCGAAGTGTCATGAAAGTCAGTGAGTTTGCGTTAAATTCAGATTAATGTGTTCCCCTTGCGTGACCGAATCCCGGCGCGTATCGTGGGTGCAATACGCGTGTGCATACGGCTTAGATGCGTACGGGACAGCGTGTTGCGTATTGGGGGTCGCGATACGACAGGTTTTATGGTATCGCGAGATACAGAGAGGTGCTGGGCATGAGAGACTCTACGAGCACGGCGTGGCGTATTCATTTTCATGCCGGCCTCGTAAAACTGACTTAATTTAATGCTTTACCTTCCTCTCTCTCTCTCTCTCTTTCTCTTCCACCCTTTTCAACTACATCCCCCGTGTTCTCTCGGTTTGTAATAAAATCATAACACTCCACGGATTATCCGCAAAAGCGACGGCACCATCTTTTTATTATGATTCGGCAAATTTTTATAGGATCGATCGATCGAAAGAAAAAAATTTTAATATCAAAATGGCGATATTGTTACGTGGAAAACAGAGTGCAAGAGGGAGAGAATGTAGAATTCTTTACATTATATACAGGATGTTCATAAATATGTGGGATGCACTTTAGGAACGGATGAGAAGCAGAAAAACAATTAAAAAGTTCATATAATGCATAAATTATGTATAAATTACAGAAACAAACAACGAGTTATATATATCCCATGAACAAGGATGTGAATCAATCGGATTGAAAACAACCCGTGTTTTCTCGAGCACTCGCGGATTAATAACATAGTATGTATGTCCTTATTATCGCTGTCTCTCGCGTAAGCGGGCGCTATAATTCATTAAAACGTGTTCGTAATCGCAACGCACGGTAAATCATGTATCCCCGCGTGCGATCGTTCCCTTTCTTTTTCTTTCCTTCGTGAACAAAGTTGCCGGAGGCCATCGGAATCGTCACACTACGAACGTAAACACAGCAGGTAGAAGCGCCATTGGGACTATCGGTCTCAATAATCTCCCTCGCTCCCACCATTGAACTAAACCGCGGCGTTTTTCAGTTTCGTGCCACACAGAATCCCCGTACTTGGATACGTTTTGTGCAGATACTCCTGGCGACTCTTGCAAGGACGTACAGACTGAATCGCGGATTCCCTCCCGCAGAGAAAGATAGAGAGAGAGGAATATCTCATTTTTGCGGGACTCTGTCGGTCTCTTTTTCTCCTAATGTCTAATAAATGGTTCTCCGATAAATTCATAAGTAAGCATTTTATAACATGACCGCGAGATGGCCAGGACGCGATTCGCAAGCATTAAAGTCTCGAAAGTACGCGAATTCGATGATTTACAGTAAGAAGTTAGTAATATTATTACTGTATGTAAGTATTTAAAAAATACGAATTTGTAAGATTCTTGTAAAAATAGTTTTCTATCGTAATTCTCTCTTTTACCGGGACTTTTGAGTCAAACAATCGAGTGCGAGTGTATCGAAGATTTGTATACATGCATTTTGCAAAGGAAAACTTTTTACATAATTATCAGAAGTATGTATACAAACTTATTTTTATTAAACCAATAATAACTATAAAAATAAGAATCCCATCCATAATTATTTTATTATACAATTATAGTTGTGAATACATTTTTCTCAATGTAAATAATTTTGACAGCTTTAATTTATATGGAGCTAAAAAGAGTTCCTATTTTGTACTTTAAATAAACAGCAAACAAACAGTTTCCCACTTATAATTAAAGGTTTAAAAGAGAAGCAAAAACTAGATAAGATAAAAAGTTCCAAATAAGAATAATCCAATTGCTCAAAATCTCAAAGTAGATTAAAATATGAATGAGATAATATATATTTAATTAGATTGAATTTAATTGGAGATTGATATAACATATGTTAGATTAAAAATTGAAATCAAAGGTGGGAAAAATTTTCGATTCGTCGGGTCTCGATGTTTTTTCATGATTAAAAAAATTCCATACATAACATAACATCGAAGTTTATTTACGATATTACGCGCTCGCCATTACGATCGTAAGATGAGCGTAGAGATGAGCTGCAAACGCAGAGAAGCATCGAGCTCGTTACTTCAGCTTCTTCACCGGTGCTCTTTTACGATGAAACTTTTGCACTCTCTTTCTCTCTTTCTCTTTTTCTCTTGCTCTCTATCTCTTTCTTTCTCTCTACGCATTAAGCAACGCGTCGCAGGGGAAGACTCCGAGAGTTCCGTTATATAGTATACGTAATACATGTCCCCAGACGCCCTCATTGTTGAAATTTTCGGTCGAACGACGTAAACGAGATTATTTAGAACAGCCCTGTATACAAGAGAGAAAGCATTATTATTTTAAGTTTTCGTCGCAAAGTAACTTTGAAACCTACAATATTTACAGCAGATGAAACTCAGAATAAAACCGACATAACAATTCAAACTTGAATTTCTAACAAAAATTGTAATCAGAGGAAAAAATTTTTAATTTTGCATTATTTTGTATCTTAAACTAATCCTTATATATCTTCGATTAATATTTTTTGACAGAAATCAGCTGATTAAAGCGGTAATTGCTAATTAAATTTTAAAATAGTATTATAGTATGTAATAAAAATTAAAATAATGTTGTAATAATATGTTAATAGTACTTTAAATTCGATAACTTTTTGATAGTTTTTAGCTGATTTCTGTCAAATAATATTATGTAAATTTAAAGTATTATATCTTATTATTTACAACATTATTATTTTAATTTTTATAACTTATTTTTATTTAAAAATTTAATTAACAAAGTAATGCTTTAATCAGGTGATTTCTGTCAAAAAATATTAATCGAATTTAAACAAACTTTATATTATTTTAAAAAAATATTTTGTTTAATGAAATTAAATCGCAGAATGGCGCGTTTGGGTTGATCTAGTATCACAAAAAGCCATTTTTGCGCATTAAATCTCAATTATTGCGGAAACTTGTAAAAATTGACTCATTGCAGTCTTTTCAACATCAAAAAATCTGTAATAAATACCTTGTTCAGTTTAAAATAATAAAAAAAAAACTACCATCAGAGAGAAAATTTTAAAAAGCACATTGAAATATTTTGTAGGCAACGTGAATCGTCGAGAAAAGAATCGCAACTCGCGCTCGATAATATCGGGACGAATCTCTCCCGAATGCATTCTGTGTATGCATGTGCAGATATGTATCCGCGAGATGTATTCTGAAAACTTCAAATGCTCGTACAAACTGTACAATACGCTGTTTCGACAGCGCGAGCACGCTTACACGTAGACGTACGTCGTACAACAAAGGTAAAACTTGTCTTGAACTTTGCTGCTCGCGAGGAAAAGAGGCGAAGTAAAGAGCCGGCTGCCGGCTGCTGCGCGCGACGGAAACTCCCGTTCTTCGACGGAACACAACGTCGCGCGGAAACGGAGCGTAAGGCAGTTTGTAAGAAGAAATCGGAGGCTGGTGCGCGTGTCGCGCGTTCGTGAAAGAGGGTGAAAGGAAGGAGAAAAGAGGGGCTGAACTTTCGAGTGAGTTGACACCGGGGCAAATTTCGGTCAAAATCTCATCGTGTGCGAAAAAGAGGAACGGAAATTCATCTTTGTGTTCTCCTCGATTTTTTCTCCGAATACTTTCTCGACGATAGGAGGATATACTTGACACATCAACAAACCAACTTATTATTGTTTATATTTTTTTGCATTCATTTAAGAATAACATTCTCTTTCTTTACAATTATATTAAGTATACATTATATAAATTTTTTAAATATAAAAATTATATTGAATTTTTATATATTAAAATTAATATATAAAACGCTTTAATCAGCTGATTTCTGTCAAAAAATATTAATCGTTAAAATTATATTAAATTCTTATATATCATGTATTAAAATTATATTAAATTATTATATATTATATACTAAAATAAATACTAAAGTTATGTTAAATTATACATTAAAATTAATGTTAAATTGAACAATTTAGATACAAAATGTTGAAGGTTAATGAAAAGAAATCTTAAGCTGTCACTCAAGATAGGGTCTCGAATCTATCTCACTCTTAATGCGCTGTCGCGCTGTTCGATCTGTTTACGCGACCACGACTATCAAAATAATTATCGCGCGAGTGATCCTTACCTGGCGCGTCGATGCTGATCTCTGCGAGGCGCCGTCGGAGATAGAGGAGGGAAAGCTCCATCGCGATCCGTCGGGATTTATATCTGATCGTCGACACAGTCGAAGAGCGAGTGAACGATTTCGCTAATACCGCACAGTTCGTGTCCGAATCGATTTCTTTTTATTTGCCACTGCATAGAGCGGGTTAAATCGAGTAGAAAAGTCCTTTATCGTTTTGCGATCCTCGCAATAATTGATGAGAAATTAATTAAAAAAGATCGGCAGGTCTAGCAACCAACATTGGGTTATCTCTTCTTGCTTATGTACTCGCGCCAATCTTTTTTAATTAATTTCTCATTAATTATTATGAAGATTGCAAAATGATAGAAGATTTTTCTACTCGGTTTAATTCATCCTTCTACTACCTTCTTATGAAATGTATAAATTGATTATTAATGTATAGCAAGATTACGATTGGCCTTCAAACCTTAACTTGCAACATCCTTGGCAAGTTGCACGTTGGATTTATTCCAATACGAGCAATATGCAATGCATTATTGCGCTCGCAGGAATTATATAGAGTTTTTCGACCTGAAAAGCTTAAGCTTATACTTTGTTGCGAGAATGCAGGTGGTGAGAGTCATTGCTCAATCAAGTCCTTTTTTCGTCCCAATTGCAGGTACAACTCAAGTGGACATGTGATGAAAGCAGAGGAGAGAAAAAAATAAAAATAAAAATTTGACGATTTCGTGTGTCTTAAGCGCTCTCGACACGAACGTGTCATAATCGAGCAAATGACCGCTTTAAAAGCCCGGCTACAATGCTATGAGATCGCATCGCGACATTACGCGGTAATGACCTAATGACACTTTGCACCTTTCGGCGGCTCCTCTGTCTGCTATAATTATTTGCGGCAGCACTGCAGTTTTCTGCACGTAATACTGCGATTTGTCGACCGGCACTATTGCGCTCGTGTGCGCAATCTGCAACGAAATATCGCAATGTGTATACATACGCCACATCCGTGCCATTTAAAATCTTTAAATTAATTTTTGCGACTTTTTCCCTTCTATAGCGAGAGTGAAAAGAACGGCGTCGCTCATGTATCATAAAATAGCGTAATGAAAAAAGTTCGATTATTATCTCCGAATGATGATAAATGAATAACAAATTGAATTTTTTTTCTTATTTTTGATTTTAATTTTCAATTCTAATATTCTATTTACTTTCTTATTATTATGTTTTATACTGATATTTTATTATTCTATCTTATTCTATATCTTATCTCTATTTTTTTACTTATATTTTTTTATTATCTTATCCTTTTACAGTCTTTTTAGCAGTCAGGTATTACTTTTTTTTTTAAACTATTTAACCTAGTTTTGCTAAAGTTTCTTTTAAATGTTTAAATAGTAAATTATTTGTTTATTATTTGAGGTATATAATAGGAGTTCAGTTTCTGTGTAAATAAAATCTAAATTCTCTGGAATAATTATAAACTTAAAAAAATTAAGGCGTTAAAAATAGAAGCTCAGAAAATTCCTTTTTGAAAAGAAATAAAAAAAAAGAAAAATCAGATAAAAAATCAAAAAACTCAAAAAAGAAAAATATTAGAATAAAGCCAATTTTTTACTAATTATAAATATATATATTTTTATGTATATGTTTTTATATACATTATTTTCATCATGTTAGCATAAACCGTTTTGAATAATAAAAGTTGATTATTTCATAACTAAAATCTATTTAACTCAATTGTAAATATGGTAATAAGAAAATTAACATTACTATATTTTCTTATGTTACTTCTGTTTTCTGAAATAAATTTTTTTGATTGGATTTGTATTATTGATTATTGATAGCTATTACTGATTATATACGTCATAATAATTTACATCATTTGCACAATAATGTGTTAAAAGACTCATACTAACTATAATTAAAGTAATTATAACATTACAAAAATGGTATTATTATTATTATTTGTACATAAAATTTAGTCAATGACTGTAATGTTTTATTTTATTCAAAGAAACATGTTTATTATTTATAAATTTGTAAATTGGGCAACTTAACGAGAACTTTGATGCACAATATCTCAAAAATTAAATGTCGTAATGTAATAGTTTATTCACAAATAATGATTTACTCTTGAAAATCTTTCCCATGGTAATAATTTTTAATATTATTAAAATATTACATTCTCATTTCATTGTTTATATCATTATGATATAATATATGTAATATAGAAAGATGACGGTATAAATTATATTATATTATAGTATAGAAAGATTAGATATAAGATACGTACTCCAGGTTACAAACATTATTAATATTATTATTATTATCATGTATTCATATTGTAATATCATGTTATAAATCACAAAAAACTTACAAAGAAAATAAAAAAAGAAAAATCGTCATGAAACAGGGAGCAAATAAAATTAATATAGCTAGCGCGTGCGTCTTTATTTTATTTCTTAAGAATTTGTTATAACATAACTTTATCATACATAGTTGATTTTGGCGCAATATAAGCTTTAATATAATAAAAAATTTTTTTTTTAATATTTAAAAATAATAATAAGTAGTGGGGGTATTTTGAAAAATTTTATCATTTTTTAAAAATCCATATGCGTCATTGTAAAGTACATTTGAAGCCGTAAAACTTTTGTTAACACAATTCTTTTATAATTCTTTTCATTTCGGAATGTAAAAACCAATTTTCTCTTTAAGGGGTTGTTTTCACCCTTAAAACCGTGCCTTAGCACCAACAAAAAAATCGTTTCGCTATTAGGGCCTATTACTCTATAATTATGCAAAGTTTTAGATTGTTTTGAATTTTCGAATGCTCCTTGTCAGATATTTCCCGATATTTGACGAATATTCAGATTCTTTAATGTAACGCGATTATTTAAATCTCCCGTTTCGTCTTCTTTACGTACTAAGCTGCGTACAATGTATGTGGGAAGCAAACACGTCGACGAGAGGCGAGAGTCATTGCTCATTAACGTGGCGATATCGTTGGATCTCAGTCGCGGTAATCTCAGTCGTGTACACTCATAGTAATTTATTGCTGATAAGAGAAGCGTCGGGGAAGGTGGCATTTATCGCTAAGAGCATAATGGCTGCTTTGGCATTTATTATCAGTGAAATGGCAACCTACGGCGAGCTTGATATATGATTGAATTCTATGATATATTTTTATACCTTTGCGCACCTATACATGTACAATATACATGTATACATATACATATGTACAAACACATATGGCTGTCGGCGTCTATTCTAACGTGTAAATTATAATATATGTTTTGCTTCGAATTAATAATCTCATATCTTACCGTTTTACGCGCTTGTCAATTAAAGTCGACGAGGAATATACGTAAAAAAATAAGAAGGAAGATTTAGAAATCGAATTTTTTTCCCGTTTGACGTTTATCGCGCGGTATGATGTATCGCGATGTATTGCAATCTTGAAACAAGATGTTTAAATTGTGTACTTGATTGCGATGATTTATTGCAATTAACGTTTGCTCGTTGCAGTAAAAATTATCGTACTAAGAAACACATTTTAATTTAATAGAGCTGAGAAATTTAATAAAATTAAAATTTTTAAAGTCAGACAGAAATGTAGGAATTCAAATTGTGGAATTGAGAATGAATTCCAAAATAAATCTTGGCAATGCATTAAGCAAAATTTTCGTATTCCGTGCAAATTATCTCAGAGGTCTAGCAAAAAAATTAATTTTTTATTTATTATTTTATTTAATTATTCTAATCAATATATTCGTGTACGGACTCGCATATAGCCAATTTATTTCGCAATAAATGAAGAAAAAATGTTTATCGCTGCACGACTGATTTTTGAAGCGACAAATAATTGGGGGAGCGACTGAAATCGCGTATCCACGAATTCTCGATACAATAGACGCTTGTATCGCGTCGGGACGTGCGGGCTCGTAACATTTATATTCCCAGAGTTCCCGGTCACAATCGCAGCCATCATAAAATCGCAATCACCACTCGGTGCAAGTGTTGCATCGTATAAAAACGCTTAGTTCACGTAAGTAATAGATGGCAGCACCGTACTGCGCCATATGGAATTAAAAAGAGCCACCGAAAGAGAGAGAGAGAGAGAAAGAGGGAGAGGGAAAGGATCAGTGGACGGATCACAAAGGGGTTGGAGAGGGAGAGCGTGAGAGAGGGCGGAGAGATGGACAGATCGAGAAAGAGAGAGAAACGCATCGGAGAGGTAGGAGGAAGCATCGGATCAAAAGGAAAAAAGGATCGATGGATAAGGACGGCATAAACAAACGAAAGACGCATTGAAGGAGGACGGATGATGTTAATGCGTGCGTGCTCTATGGTGGTGTGCGTTTAATCTCCTCCGCGACACGGAGGTGGGCCGATGGGAGTCCAGTCCGCGCCTCTCTTAGGAGGGAGATGACTCGGCTTGCCTTAATGATTCCAAGGGAAAATAATGAAACATGACCAGGTATCAGAAAGGGGCGTTACTTCGGCGCAGGGAGGGAGGGAAGTTTCTCTCCCTTTTCCTACGCGTCGTTGATATAAGGACCAGAATACGGCGTCTCGTCGAAGGAGTAGGAGACACTAATGAGGTAACGCGAGGGAGAGAAGAAGAGGACCAGGAGAATCCCATCTGACGAGAGAAAGAGAGAGGAGAGACAAAAGGAGAGAAAGGGGGATGAGAGAGGCCGAGAATAGACGAGAGAGGAAGGAGGGAAGGAGAACGAGACAGGAAGAGAAGAGGCTGTGGCTCTGGACCACTGATTATCAGTGGGGATTGGCCTATGGGCCCGACCATCGGCGCGACCTGGTTGGACGAATGGATCCCTCGGTGGTGCACCAGGTGAGAAAAACTCACCTGAGAGAAACCATGCCTCTTGGCGGCAACTGGGAGTGGTGAGGCTATATCGCATCATGGGGTAGCGCTATCTCACAAGGGGGTACCGACGCTTTTATCGCGTGGATTCGGTTATCAACGTTATAGGGCTGATCCGCTACGCTGTTGCTCTCCTGTAAAAATTATTTTCCCCTACGTTCAATCTAACATTTTTGTTTCTAATAAATTTCTTGGAGTGAGAACTGAACAATCTCATTCCAAAAGAGTGGAATTTTACTCCAAAAGAGTGAGATTCCACGCTTTTGGAATAAAATTCGGTTATCAACATTATAGGGCTGATCCGCTACGCTGTTGCTCTCCTGTCAAAATTATTTTCCCCTACGTTCAATCTAACATTTTTGTTTCTTGGAGTGAGAACTGAACAATCTCATTCTAAATAAAGAGTGGAATTTTACTCCAAAAGTGAGATTCCACGCTTTTGGAGTAAAATTCCATTCTTTTGGAATGAGATTGTTCAGTTTTCACTCCAAGTAATTTAGAGAGTAGGAAATTAAATAATCGACCAAACTAGCAAGAAATCAATTTTATTCATCTTCACAACGTTTCGATCATGTGATGATGGTCCTTCTCAAGTGAACAACACTAAAAAATATTGAAAAATAAAAACATGACTACTCAAAATCGCATATAATAATGTCCGAGTGCAGAACTGATAATATAATGATATTACTTACAATACAATCAAATCATAACAAAAGTTCACAAGTTATTGTCGAATTTAAACGTCATACATCTTCATGACAAAAGTCAGAAATTAAAAGCGATTTCTATTTTTATAAAAAACTTATAGTTTGCCAGACAGATAAATAAATAAAGTTTAATATATGAGCGACCAACTCCGGCAAGAATTAAATTTTTTAATTAATTTACAACGTTTCGGCCATCGGTTTTAATTCTTCTCAAGTAATCTCTATTTTTATCGAAACAGAGTCAGAGAGATCATGTTTTTTTGAAACTATATTTAATTTATAATATAATCGAAAGCTCCTCTTTTAAACCTCTCTGAGCGAGAAACTGTTCGTTTATTGCTTATTGGAGATGCAAAATAGAAAAGCTCAATTTTTATATAAATTAAACTCATCGACATCCTTTCAAATCTATAGATGTAAGAAAATTTAATTTAATTTGAAAATGGATAGAAGATTTTTATTCGACTTCCTATTACAATATTTTTCAGTGATTATACGAATCTCAATAAGTTTCATCTTATACACTTTGATTTATTTAAATATATAAATTTATTAAATAAAAACAAACAATACATATATGCGATAAAAGGATACTTCCTAAAAGAAAATTTTTAAAATAAATCTTATAGCTAAAATATATTTTTTTCGCATTATATTATATTTTGAAAATATTTTACATGATTTAGCGAATATTTCAAAAGCTCCTAAATCGAAAGTTCGCTGTTTTTAGAGCCTCGATTTTCTCATGTTTATAAGTTCTAAATGATATTGATATTTTAATTTATACACAAATTAAGCTTCTATGTAACTTTTCTTCTAAACATATAGGTAATAAACAAAGTTTCCTATTCATAGATTTAAAGGAAAGAAGTTTTGACTCGTATTAAAATATACAATATAGAAAATTTGTTAGCAAAAAAAATCTATTTTTTCAACAATACGTATGTATATCAGGTGATGCCGAAAAAATAATATTGCGCGATGATGATGATAATAATGGTTTTAAAATCCGCCTCATAAATATGTATATCCGTTTGGAACACCGGAGATTACCGAGATATCAAACTGTATTAAGCTTTTCCCTCAAAAGATCGCGATCGATCGGAATCGGTCTCTCTCGACGCGTCGTGTTTTCGCGTATGAATATAAAATAAGTCTTCTGCCGGCCTTCCATACATATATAACGCGACTCAACAGGAAACAATAGTTGCTTTGTTATCAGACGGATGCAAACTCGCGCAATTATCTATAATTGCCGTTTAATGGCGGGAACGATAGGGGAAGACAGAGGGGGACACCTGCTTGTCAGAACCCGCACACCACCTGATGCAGATCGATACTGCGCACAATGAACGTGTTTAATTGCATCGGATATTTGGCAAGATCGCGGAGATGCCGCCGATATATTGTGTTGAGGAAGTACAGTCTCGCCTCGTAACCATCGCTTTCCTACGAACTATACTTTGCATATTATGTAAATTGCGTCTTTTAATTACATTCAAAGGGCGAGCGATGTTTCTTCGCCCTTGCCGAATAGTAGAAGGGAAAAAATGTTAAATTATGTTCAGATTTCTTATTAAATGATATACACATCAAAAGATATGCAAAGGGTGTAACTAAAAAACCTATATATGGAACATAAATATATCAAATTCTCTAATCAATATGGAGACCATTTTTCCTCAATGAAAATGTCGAGGCACCAATAACTTTTAACTTATAAATGATTGAATAAGGAGGGCTTCTCGCAAATTAAACTTTGTAGAATTAAAATATTAACAAAACTACATTCTTTAGTTTCAGGTAGAGTTTACTTTAATAGAATTTTAATTTACGGCTTAATTACAACGATACATGATAGCAAAAATTGGGAATATGTATAACAAATGACCAGATTGATCGGAGAATCTGACGGCTTTATATATGTTTTTTCAGTTACAACCTGTATGATAAAAGAATTACAAAATGCCTTGCATTATTAAACTAGAAATAATTATTAATAATTAAGACATGATTGCGTGTCGCTTTGCAGAAACAAGACACTTTGAAAGAAAAACTTTGAACATTGCAAGTTCATTAGCGCGTGTTAACATGTTTAGGACGTAAAAAAACAAGTGCGTTGCACGTGTATTGTTTTATCGAATTTAATAGAAATTGACGCGACGATGGCCGAATTTAAGAGCAAATTCCTCTTCTGTCAATAATCGCGACCAATAAAATCTCTGCCAATGTTGACTTTATAACGAACAAAACATACGCGCCCGCACTAGTGCTAATTTCCGTACATGATAGCATACACGTTTCTAGATAAGGGTTTATGTCCAATAATTAGTGTATGCATAACTAGTGTTTGAAGGAAGCTTATCGCTTCCCTTAAACCACCACTTGCGGTAATCGAGTCGCTGATTATGTAACCTCGTGGTTATTTCCTTTTCTGGTAGCAGTATCTAAAGACATGCTATGTATTTTTATATGTATAAACAAAAATATCAATGAGAACCTGAATTAAAATTTGTCTTTTACTTTGAACCTCTCAATTCAATATCTACTTTGATACTTTAAGCTTTAAACAGTCGCTCTTTTAAATCATCTTCTTTGAAACTTTTTAATCTATAATTTTTTTAACTAGATTATTATTATTAATTTTTATTTTATATTAATTTCTACAAATATATTTAACGTTACATAATATTACTATAAATAACTATTTAATTTATAATCTATTAATTTTTTTGTAGAAAGCTTCTCTTTTTTAAATCTCTAACAATAAGTGGGACACTTCGCGTTCACTTTGTTTTTATTTAAAGCATAAAAATAATCCAATAATTCTATATAAATTAAACTTATCGACATTTCCTAGAATATCCACAAATATAAGAAAATTGAAATTGAAAATAAAAGAAAAGTTTAACTTAAGATTTTTAGACATATAAAAATACAAAATAAAAAAATATACACGTTCAATTGATGGATCTAAAGAGTGACATTTTTGGACCAAGTATATTAACTTAAACAATATAACAATCTAGGCCGAAGCGATCATTAACGCATGACTCGCTTTGTTTCGATGACACGGTTGAAACAATCGCGATTGATTGACACGTCCGCGTAAATTCGTCGATCGGTCTTTCAATCACAATCCATCAGCTGGGTGGATCAAACAAATTCGAAAGAAAATCGTACCTGTCTACAACAAATGATGAATTGTTATTTCGATACTGTCGCGTGCGTACCTCGCATTCTATATATATGTTTTCATCGCGCTGTAGCTCGCTGGATTAATAATAACAAATGTTTATAATAAAATTTTATCCGCAAATTACTCTGATTTTAAAGATTATTTCAGAAATTAGGATGGAGAGGGAAAAGTGAAGAGATAATGAATTTCTGTATATTTTATCAAGCAAAGATCTCTATATGGAAAGAGAGACTCGTCTTTCTTGCGCAACAACCCTTCGCTTCTCGATTGGAAGACGACGAGAGTCGACACTTTGATGACTTCACGAAACGGTTGATCGACTTTCTTCTTCAACGGATGATCATCGGAGGCGGCTTCTTCAGATCGTCCGCAGGATTGAGGACCGGCCTGCACAAAGACAAGCTGAGGAGCGACGAATAAGAGAGGATGAGCCGTTGGAGAGGGTTGGAAATCTCGCGCTTCGTTTAATTAATGAATGGCGGCAGCATTCCTCCCTTCTTCTTCTTTCTCCTTTTTTTGTAGAAGAACCGCCGCTCTCTCATCTAAATGTAGTTCTCTCTTTAGGGTTCTCGGCGTCACGTATTCATCACATTGGATCTAACTACGACGCTTTTTACGGGCCTCTCTCGCACACATGGATACACTTATATAACTACATACATGGCTGAGACTCACATGGGTGGATCTAACTACGGCATCCACCGCGGTAAATCTTTCATGTTGCCGCTCGACAAGGTGCATCCTTCGGATCCTTCTCCGAGATCGGCCATGATGGCGCCGGCTATGGATATCTCGGAACATCGACCATTAATGTCGAAGACTCGGTTGCTAATTTTTTTTAATTTTTTTTTTTTTTAACTCGACGCGCTTCTCGCGAAAGCGCGATGTAATGACGTACAAGCGTGCACTTATGAATCGATAAGTGATTCTAGTAATTGACAAAAATTTGGAAGTTACCTATACTCATGTATGTTTGTGTCATCTCCGAATCATGCACGACAATTGTGCGTGTATAATTCTTTTTTACATTGTATCGAGATATTTATAGAATCAGAGACCTTGGTCTTTTGATCTTCGTATCCGATCCGATATGAAATTGGGTAATGTAATTAATGCGGTGGTGCCAATATTAGGATGTTTCGCTTTGCGATATGTTTGCCCGTGCCAGATTTCACGATTATTGCGGATACGTCAACAAAGCGTCGGCTGAAATCCTTTGAAGATATCGCGTATCTATCTGTCTACCTCGGTGTTTGATCTACTTCGAAACATGGACGAGCACTCTGTTCGTCGGTGATAACGGCCGATGATCGCTGATACATACTTTGAGCGATTATAATGCCTGTCATTCGTATAGATTGATCTTATCGAATGTTATACGCACACATATGTGCGCACATGTGTGAGACATTCGTGTAAATATCGATGATGATAATAATAATGCCATTATTTTTCGTGTGTTAAGTAAAAAGTATGCTCTTATATAGTATTATTTTATATATACATGTTTTAATAATATAGGGGAAAGTTTGCTAAATCGTAAGTATTAAAATTGTAAGAAAATTATCAAAGATTTGACATTTTTTTCATTTGATACTATAGTTCTTTGTTAACGATATACGCTAAATATTCAAACAAATTTACTATTGTTTCATATTGTAAATTAAAAATTTTAAAGAGTGGTATTCGGTACGATTTACAATATCGGTTTGCTAAATTGTACTCATTAATTTGTAATAAAAATAAAGTTTTATTTTCTGCAAAAGTTCACAGTCTATAATAAAACATATATGTAAGAATGTTATATTTATAATCATAAACTCTTTTTATAAGTTTAACAGAAATACTTTTTGTTTCGCAAGAATATAAATAAGTATTATCTCAATATAATTATATTTGATACTTTTTTTATTGTCTATCTAAATATAAAGAAAAAATAACTACACCTAAGTAGAAAAATTAATTTAGTATAGATACAGAAAGTTAGTGGTACGATTTACTGAAAAGTTAGTGGTACGATTTACCCAACTTTGATTGCTTTGTCAAATTTGTGAATAAAAATATAAATTGAAAACATTTTACCGGGTTTTCAACGCTTTCACAAACATAATTAAATAAAATAAAAAAATATTTTAATAAATATTTCAATAAATTTAATTGTTTATATTTCTCAATGTGATCGCATAGGTACGAAGTGCTGAATGTTACATGAAAATCACACAAAATAAATTTATTAACGTCATTCATAAACGGATCGCTTGAGAAGGAAAACAAACATTGCGGCATTCAAATAAGACTAAACGTGATACAACGCACACGTTAGCACCTTAAAATATTTTAACTCTGTTTAGAAAATACAGCAGAGGTGCAATTTAATGAAGGGATTTAACATACTTTATACATACATAGGGTTTCAGAATTAAATGTCCTCATTTAAAAAATATAAATTTATCTTGAAATAAGTTTTCCTCTAGAAAGTTACAAGAGTTTCTCTACAGATATGCATATGCCCTTAAACGTTTTGTTTAAGAAATATTGATATATAAATTATAACTAATAAGAATTATAAATAAAATTATATGTATTAATTCTATTAATTAAGTCTATTAATACAAAATATTTTTTTAATTAATAAAATTAATAATTAAATAATACACATATACATCCACGTAACTGAATGCATAATTATATATAACATTAATGTTTATATGAATCAAATGTTACAAAAATCGTATACAAACATTATATCATTGAAAAATATTTTTCTCATATATTAATATATGATTTTCGTAATAGGAATGTTAATGTTGCTTAATTTTTACGAAGAAAAATTATTTAAACAATTGCAGCTATTCAAGTTGTGTTGATACCATGAAAGAAAGAGCCAAGCTTGTTTCTACATGTTTAAGATCATCACTTTGAACAAAATTCAATTATTTTAGAATTTTTATTTTTTCTAGTAATAAAATAATTTAAATTATTTTATTTTTTATTATAATAATTTCGTAAAATTATATATATTTAAATATCAATACCTTCCAAATAAGACGTTTGTAAGAACACATTTCTAAATGAATTTTCTTACTTATTTTAGAATTCTTTAAAGTCATTTAATCTCGAAACATTTTGTACATAGATTGTATATATGCACATATATTAAAATATTTTTATTTATAAAATTACACTATATGTAAGAAATATATGTATAACAATAATATCTATATATGTATATGTGTGTGTGTGTACTATTGTTATCTAATATTCAAATCCTGAAGAATATCTGACTTAAGTGAGCGACTTATTATCAGATTATAAAGAACCAAGTCTTATAACGCGGACAAACATCTCGCATTGTTTGTGATGCAAGTTTTTGTATATACTTGTATCACATGCTCACACACAATGGCGCGCGCGGAAGTATCGCGGTTCAACCCTGTCGTAACGGAGGCAGCCTTACGCCGCGTGAGTGGCGTATTAATTATACTGCGGCTCCTTATAATGTAATTTATGGGAGGGCGCGCGAGAGAAGGTGTACGAGAGAGAAAGAGAGAGAGCAAGGGGGAGCGTTATCAATTCGCGCGAGATTAATCACTTAAGTTTATACTAGCCTCTTCTATCCACTTTACTCTGTAAGTAGTACTCCTCGCCTTGCTCCAACGGGCTTCTCTCCCGTGTCTCAACACCATCAGCAACGCTCTTGATTTATGAGGTGGAGCCGTGCGGTAGGTCTGCTCAGCGTGCTATTACACTAGACGAGTGGTCTTAATAAAAGTTTATCCGGAGAGTCATTGTGTCAGGCCGGGAAAACCTTGTGTTAACCACCGTTTCATTACAACGAAACAGTCCCGTGTCATGAAAAGCAACATTAATCTTTCCTCGACTTGAGCAGAGCGTTTCTCTAGGGGCCCAACGTACCATTATTTATATAAAATTATACGTATCAGAAAAAAATATAAACTTGTAAAATATCGATTGATGGAATTTTCTCAGTAAGTAGTACAAGTTAGAGTATCACAACACGGTCCGTTCTCCGTTTACTCAAACAATCGATGTGGAATAGAAAATAATCTTCAAAGTACTCGCATATTTATTAACGGCGTGATATAAGAGATTCTCAATTGCATAACACGCTTACAGGAAAGATCGGATGTTTCGCAGCTTGTGTTTCTTAACCGACATGAAAAATCCAGTTGTCTTTTTCAACCAGAAAGAATTAATGCAAAATATAACGTGCGCGCACTCTGCCGGAGAACGGAATAAACCCGTCCGTGATTCTTTCCTTGTTGCACCGGGCATTAGAATCGTCTCGCTCGTAGAATCCCCTTGCGGGTAATTCAACACGGTGACAACCGTTGCTGCACACACCGTCGAGAGGATCTCCCCTCCGCCTCTAGCGAGGGAGCAGGGAGGTCGGAGGGGTGGCCGCCGCCGAATGGCCACGATGCGGCACCCCCTTCTCTCCACCTGGGAATCTCTAGTATAACACACTAGCTCCCCACTTTTCTTGCTTCGTCGTGGATACCAACCAGGACGGTCTATAACCGTCCTTTGTGTCGAGTCGTGCTGCCACCTGTCCAACAATTTCGACGACCTTGCCCGTGACTGGTCGCCGAGCATTTCAGATTGTCGTCTTGCACGCTCTCATCCTGTATGACGTCTGTATAATCAGAGAACATCGAACTCTGTAGGGTTTCTTAACAGCACCATGATTGAATTCATCTTCTGAAGTAACCTTCGCTTTAAAGATCTCGTGTACAGGTATTTATATGTTAGTAATAAAAAAGACATTTTTATTTCAATAGTATTCAGGTACAGATATATTCAATTATAAAAAGTAGCTACGTATGAAGGATGTAAAATAAGGAAAGATAGATGAGGAGTATTTCTACTATCTACGTATTTTGTACGATTGATGGTAATTGGTTTACACGTCAAACGCATAATTGTAATTGAATTGGATGGCTGATAATCAGTCTCTCTTTATTTCAGGTTTCGCAGCTCTGTATTTTATAGTACCTATCGTCCGAAAGGATCGGAAGGGAATAGAGGGAATAGCGATGCTATCCGCTGCATGTGTATCGTAAAATTGTAACAAGGTGCGCATCTGTTTTCCCCTCCGAGAAAGGGGAAATCGCTTTCGCGGGACTGTCGGTTGAGCATTAACATATCTATATGTACATACAATGATGTTTCGTGCAAATAATTACGAGTTGCAAAAACGCAACGCGGTTTGCTTGCGCGACGTCAAACACAACGAGTCTCTTTTGTTTCGGTATTATATTACGTGCACACACTTTTTACTTATTGCGCGCGAGCGATCCATAATTGCAGGTTATCGCCAGGACTGACAGCTCTTTTTCATACAGCTTGCGCTTTGCCGACTCGATTCGCGTGTGAGAAGGAAATGGAGAAGGATAATGGAGAGGGGAGGTGCAAGGGGAGAACCCGTCTATTTTACACGCGTGTATCGTGTCATCTACGGTACGACGTGTCGTAGTGTGTTTTACACATTCGCGTGCATCGCCGATACGCATCGTTGATCCACATCGCGATCTAACATTCTACTCTGGCAAATTGTCAAACGTACCACTTAACGTCTATATCGCGCGAATTATGCGCTCACGAGCCTTTCGGCGATGTTGTTTAACCGGCGAGTCTTTTGTACGTATAATCTGACATCTGTATAAAGTAGTTTCTCTCAAATTTGTACGTATGTGCGTGTCGAAAATATATGAATTCGTGATTATTTCTTTTAATGTAGATTGATGATCAATTTGAAACTGTTAATTATATTACTAAAGTATTCCTTTACAAATCTTATTGAATTTATAGCTATAAGAAAAAAAATGTCTGTACCTACAAAATATTGAATGAGCAATACGTATATTATGATTGACTAGTCCCTAATTAAATTAACTACAGCGACACATACACAGACACACACATAACAAAAATGTTTAAAAAGATCCTAAATATGTATAATGATTATTTCTTAAAGCAGAAATCTCGACAAAAGCATAAGTAACGGCCAAGACACTTTTCCAAGAGTCTATCGAAATAACAGAATCTCGTATAAAATTAAAGTTTTCATAATTGTGAATCACTTGACGGATAACTTGCTGTCACCAAAAGCGCAGCACTTGTCGAAGTTATTACATCACTTTAGTTCACTCTTTATCGTCGGAGGAGATGGGAATTCCTGCAACATCGATATCGTTATCTGGATTTATCGTCAATAGCCTAACATGATGATGACATCATTATAGGACAAACGGCTATATAATTGTCGTGCTGCATCCTCTGTCGTCACCACCAGATATCATCCCAAAATCGAAGATGTTTCGATCTCTGATGATCAACACATGTGCAAGCACAAAATCCAATATCGGATACAAGAGACAGCTTAGAAATCTCAGTGTTGTCATTTAAAGCGACTACTACGTCGAGACGCTCTCTGTGCACGTCGACAAATTCGCCGTTGCATTCGCAGAAAATCGGCATCGAACAGACGAACGAACAAAGGGGCGAGATAACAGTAAGGTGGAGATTGAAGGGCGAAGGAGGAGAGACAGAGAAAGACAGAACGTCTTGGAGAGAGATTTTCTATGCGATGCACTTGCGAAGAAGGAAGGCGCTCACACGCGAGCAGCAACGCCCTCTTAAAGAAAGCGCGAGAGAGGCGAAGACGAAGGGGAAGACAAAACCTGGAGAGGGAGAGTTTGCGCGCGATTGTGTGTAGACCGCGGTGTTAACAAACGGTACACTAATGTTTCACATCTCGGTTCTGCACCCCTTCCTCCTCTGGTCCCCCCGATCCCCCCGCCGCCTTGCCGGCCCTTTGTCGTTCTTCCTCGCTCCCGGTCGCGCTTCGGGTCCCACCGAGTCCGTCGCGTCGTCGGTTCGATCTCGCTCCCTCGTCGACGAACACCTCCGTCGCTCTGTCGGCGAGCGAGAGCGCGAGGTAACGGCTTGGCGTGCAGTGGCACGTTCGGTCGGGAGGTGACGACGAAAAGAGAGAGGCGACGGCGTCACGAGTTTCAGCGGTAGTCACTCTCGCCGCGCTACAAACACAACCCATCGAAAGGGGGGAAAGAGAGAGACAAGAGCGAAGAAGAGATCGGAGGAGGCGGAGCGAGGTTAGTCCGCGCCCACGGAGGGGAAAAAAGCCGAGCTCCGCACCCACCGCGGCAACGTTAGAGGGGAGGCGAAAGAAGTGTGGAAGGGGACAATTTATCCGACGTCTCTCACCCGCCACACCGGCTCACCAATACACTGACTTTCCGGTCGGTGCGCGCGTCTATGTGTATGCATGTGTATGCATGTGTATGTATGTGTATGTAGGTATATGTGTGTGTATGTGTGTATTTGCCGCGAAGTTATCCGGTTGCTGCCAGGTGAGCGTGTATGTGCGGATCGTCGATCAGTTGGCGAAAAATACGTCGGTGCGTCTCTTTTTCTCATCCAGGTGCACCTTTCTGCCTTCCCCCTCGTCCGGGAAAGATCCCCCACCAGTATGGACAACGGGATATACTTCCGCACTGAGACCCGCCACCTTCAACCGCCCCTATCCGCCCCTTTCGACGGCGGTCACGCCAGGATGGCGACAAGTACGTGCGAGGAGGCGAGTTTCTTTGAAAGAACTGCGCAAAACATCATCGCGAGACGATCCTCGCGGTCGAGATCCTTATCCGTCGTCGCCGCGATTATCACACGCTGGCGTCCTGCGAGCCAGTTTGGACAACTTATCATCGTTGCACCGTTATCTTTTGTTCGGCTAGTCCAGATCCAATTGAATAACAGAATTGTGAAAAGAAAACCTATTCATTTGTTCGTCGATCAATTCGACTAAAAGTAAATGGCACGAAGCTGTAGAATGAAGTCCGTAACACAAACGTTATAGACTCTGACGAGATGATTGACGCTCGGGGCGCGTGCGACGAAACGTTCGTGCGACATTGTTATGTTAAACTGTCGGAACGAGCGTAGTACGCGGCGTAAATGCGTCCGTGTAATACGCTCGCCCCGGAGTGACGATCGTACATTTCGCGTGATGTAAATGCGTGCAAGAGAGATGGACGGGATGGAACGAGACCACGAACGACGCATGGGTGAAAATGAGAGAGACAAACGAATGAGGACAGAGAGGTAAGGCGAGGGAAAAAGAAGCTGTAGAGATACCGGAGAAGGAACAAGAGAGAGAGAGAGAGATGGCGAGTTAGTGTAGTCAAGTGTCGCGTAGTGCGTGGAATAAGGAAGAGTAGTGCACGGCATCGGAGGTAACGCCGAGCACGAAGCAGGAAGAGGCACGAAGTAGTTGGCGATCTTGTCCTAGCGTGGTGAAGGAAGAGGAGGAGGAGGAAGAAGAGAAGGAGGAGGAGGCGGAAGAGGAAGAGAAGAAGGAGGAGGAGGAGGTAACAGTAAGAAAGAGAAAGAAAGAAGACGACGACGAGACGGTGGGGTCCGATGGTGGGAGACACGGATCGGAGTGTGCGGTCGTGTCCGAGGTGGTGGAGAATCAGTCGACGGGAGAGAGGGCAACGAACAAACTACCGGGAAGAAGTCAGCGGCAAGTAAAGCAGCGCCGCCGAGGCTAAACTTCGGGATCTATCGAACTAAAATTGTCGTGTAGTTTCTGCCTCCGTGCCTCCCAACCCACTCACCCACCCACCCACTCCCCCCGTGGGTCCCCCCCTTCGCATTCGTCCCCTCTGCCAACCGCTCACTCTTCTCGCCCCACCACCACACATATCGGAGCGTGGCAGCATCTCCTCCGGTCGCGTCCCCCGTTCGTCCCATTCAACCCATCCCCTCCATGCGAACGAAAGCCGAGAACGAAGAGGGAAGAAAGTGACTACGGTGGGGCGTCATGAGCGAGGACGAGCTATTCGGGTTGTTGGGCGAACGAGCGAGAGACGAAAAACTGAAAGAGGAAAGGACGGAAGAGAGACTCCGACTCGCCGTCGCGGCAAAGGGGGAGGGGAGAACGCAGGGAGAGAACGCAGCGAGCGCCCCACGGGCGACTCTATATTTTATTGTCGCGTTTGCCGACGCTAACCGCTCCGTTCGACGAGGAGAGACACGTAGGGGAATGCCTACGACGGGAATTTCCGCGCGGGAAGAGAAGAGTGCAACGCACGACGACACACGACGCGCTAATACGGGAGAAGCTACGCGTCGCGTATGAATTCGCGCGCGCGGGGAGGGTACGACAAGGAGATTGTCGGCGGCCGCGAGAGAGCGTGTGGCAGAGGTGGTGCCGGTACCCCCACCAGATCGGGCGCCGCGTCGACCTGGACCCTCCCACCCGTCTCGTCGACGGCAAACCATCTCGCAAAAATCGTTCCCCTTTCCGCGGAAGGAAAAGAACCACGGCGACGACTCTCTACCACCACCAACTGCCACCACCACCGTCAGTGGCGAGAGAGAGTTCTCTTGTCGGAGCCGTTCTCCTCGTCATCGGGCCACCACCACTAGCGCGTTACTATCGTTATTCTACCCGCCAGCGCCATCGGCACTGTACCCACGTCGCCTCCTCCTACGACACGGCGATCAACCGTCATCTCGCGGAATCTCGTGGGTAACTTGCAGGGGGCCACGTTTCGTTCTTCCGCGAGCGAGGGGGACCCGCGTTTCGGGCAGTGTTCGTCACCGTGTCCGAGTGAATGTGGGGCCAAGTTATCTTCTCCATGTGACAGTCCAAGTGCACGTATAGATAACGGATAGAGAAAAAACGCTTGATTGGATCTTGGTTAGTTGGTTCATCGCTCGGAAAAAGAGGAGGGTCTTACAGAGTGAAAGAGAAAGAGAGCGAGAGATAGAAAGGAAGGGGACAACCAGATACAAAGTAAGAATAACATATACGACTGGTCTGGTCTTTGTCGGGGACTCTTGTGCCGGGAACGACCAGCGAGCGTGTTGCACGAGGCCAACACGCAGCTCCGTTCAGTTCGTACTTGGCGCTTTCGCGGAGCACGCGCGATCGGTAGCGCCACGAGAGCTGCTGTGGCGGATCGGCAGGTAAGCGCATCGCGGGCGCGGTGAGAACGAGAAGAAGAAGAGGAGAGGAGAAGAAGAAGTAGAAGAATAAGAAGACGAGCGCGCGCCGCTCTTTCGCGAATTCGCTGAGCGCGTGATTGCGCAGGCCGTTGAGCGACCGGCTGCGTGGAAGGACCCGCGAGGGGATAAAAAGAGACGGTCGGTGCGCGCGTGATTCAGCGTCGCGTCCTCGCCACTCTCCCTCACTCATTCTCTCTCTCTCTCTCTTTCTCTCTCTCTCCCTCCCTTTCTCTCTCGCTTCTCGTCATTTCTCTCCTTTTTCAGCGGAGTCCCTCCGACACCCTCTCGCGCTCAACCTACCTACCGCTCTATTTCTCTATCCTCCTCCCTCCCGTTCCCCCTCCCTCGCCGCCCCGTCCCTCGTTCCCTCTATTCCGTCCACCCTTTTCGCTCCCTCCCGTCGCGCTCCCGTGCTCTCTCGCTCGCACTCACGTCTACCTCCGCCTTCCTATCCGCCGAGCGGAGGACTGGATTCCGTCGAAAAGAAACGACGATTCGGAGGATAGTCGCGACCGATCATAGCTGGCGCGTCGATCGGATCAACCCAAGTGAACTAGCCGCCGCGACTAACCGCATCGCGCGCGTACACAAGTATCACGCGTCGCGCGCTGCGCGTGCCCTCCGCGACCTTTCTTTTTTTTTGTTCCCTCCTCCGCGAGAGTACCCGAGGGGTAGCGCGACTCGTGGTGCGCGTCCGGCCAACGGCTCGCATTCTTTCTCCGGGAGGGACCTCCGGCGCCCGGAGGTGACCCCCTTCGGCTCTACGCGAGTGTGATCCCGGCGAGTGTTCACGCGGACTGTGTTCGTTCGACAGTTGTTCGTTATACTACGGTTAGTTGTTCGGCACCTTCTGTCCCAGTTTTTCTCGTTCTTTCGCGAGTGTGTGTCCGACACGCGCCCACAAGTTCCACCCAAGAAGATTTGAGAACTGACGCGACTGTCTCCAACTTGTTCCCGCGCGTGTTGACAGTGTATCCCGACAGTGTGCATATGCCGGCAACGGACCATCAGCGATTCCGGCAGGATCGCGTGCAGTCGAGCACCATCACCACCATCGGGTCGCGACGACGGGACGCGCGAGAGTGTCGTCGTCGTCGGTGCGAGTAGCACCCTCGCGAGGGTGGCGCGGTGAGAAGGAGAGAGAGAGGGAGAGGGAGAGAGTGCGAAACGCACGGAGGATTCGACGAAAGTGACGGGAGCGTCGGGAAGTGACGAAAATTCAGCGAATGCCGTGGACTCTTGAAACGATGATCGCGTAGCGGCGCCTGATCATCACGGCCCTGAGCGGCCGACACATCATGTCACAGTTCTCCTTCCGAGGATCGCCAAATCTACAGGT
Source organism: Nylanderia fulva (assembly GCF_048542155.1). Taxonomy (NCBI): domain Eukaryota; kingdom Metazoa; phylum Arthropoda; class Insecta; order Hymenoptera; family Formicidae; genus Nylanderia; species Nylanderia fulva. Next base: position 693,442 of record NW_028190521.1, on the reverse strand, counting down.
GAGAGCAGCTCGGCTTGATCGAGCATGCCGAATACGTTATAGTTCTCCGTCTAAGTTTCATTGTGTGATCGTGTCAACTTTGACGTTTAGCACGCGTGGGACACTGATCGTGCGAAAATTTTGACTTGAACACTTGCACACGTGTTCAATCTTAACTCTTCTGTCAATGCCTACGTTTGTTCTTTTTAGCTGGACTGATTGCACTAGTTTAGAGTTTATTTTTTTTTACTTTACGCTGAGAGAAAAAAAGATAAATTCTGAACTAGTGCAGCAAGTTCAGCTAAAAAGAACAAACTTCATAATTGTTCGCTTTTTCATCAATGTATGAGTACCAATTGAGTACCAACTACTTGTTTTCGATATATCGCACAGTGACAATTTCTTTCATAGCAGCTACTGGGCGTTGAACATTCTTTCTCTATATTTTAAGAGTACTAAGTCCCTTCTGTATTTTATTTCGAACAGAGAAAGTTTTGACATATTTTGAACGTTTTTAAAATTACTCGGAGTGCCCTGTCTTTGACAAAAAAATTGAGATATGCCACGAGACTTTGATTTCGCGCGCCAGATACGTGTGTCGACAAAAGAAAATCGTCGATCGACGCGGGTGATTCGAGATCATTGTACCGAGTCGACGATTAATAAGCGACCGTAATGAGACGTGTAATAAGCGACTAGATAAATCAAGCTAGTTATATAATGTTAGAGATCGCGTCGCTGACATTTTTCGAAGCGACTCCGATTTTCACACTTTGGATCCGTTTGGATCAAATATGTTGTTATTTTTTTTCGGTATACCATTGTAAAGAATTACACATTTTACTCAACAAGTCACTCAATTATCAAATGGGGAAAAGAATCGATAATTATCCAATAGTTAAGTAAATTTGTAGCGATAAATAGTGCGCGACACGTACGAAACATCGTTTATATTTATCTATACATTTAATGTTTCGGTTTAAAAACAACGCGACGTAGGAAACGGATCTTTTTTTCCAACCGCGGTCAGAATTATTTATTGCGTGTTTGTAACGTTTACGCGATGTGTCGTGTTATTTCTTTAATTGTACAACCAGATGATGAATTAAATCAACGAAAAGAATCGTGTACTAGTATATATAAACGCGTTTCAATTATTCTATTTTGTTAACATCGTTATATATTTAATTCGGTTTTCGTTCCTTTTTATAATTCGTAAAACTAATATGTATTTTGTATAGCGCATAATTATATGATAAAAAAATAGAACGTATATATAGCAACAAGTTTTCGCGAATATTTATTTTCTGCCAGACAGTTTTTTCCAGCATATTTGTTTTATTTTGCACCAAAATAATTAAACTAGTGAGCAACTAGAAATATCAAAAATCTGATAAACCTTGTAAAATTTTTTTAATGCACACAAGTTATATGATCGACGTGTACAATCACGATATTATTTATACTTGGCTTGCAATAGATCCGTCTGCGGTCTGCTAAATCACATTTGCCAATGACGTGTTTCATTACACCGATAACAAAAATATATTCTCTTCCTTCAAGTATTTTATATTAATAATTGAAAAAGCAAACTAATTTTTTTATTAATAAACTGATCTGTTGTCTATGTGTATAATTTTCTGCGGAGCTTCTCCTCGTCTCTTTGTATGTTAATGATGTTTCGGAAATCGCGTTTTTCATTTCAATGAAATCTTTATTCGAAGCATTAATTTAAGATGCTTTTTTGGAAGTAAAATGTAATTAATGATTATACGTTAAAGTGATGTGCATATGTTGGTTCTCGCATATGTATACATATATACATGGTGTTTCTAAATAAGTGTGAAAAATTTTAGATTCTATGTCGAAAATTAAGAGTTTTTCATAGACATATACTCCTATATCTCTCCCTGAGGATTTACACTTCTTCAAAGGGGAAAGAAGATTAAATTTTTATTTTTTTCTTGAAAATCATTGATTTTGCTAACAAAAAATAAAAGAAATATAAAAGTTTCTAAAGACTCAAGCTTTCTAACGAATATTTTTAGATGATTATATTCCGATCGGTTAAAAAATTTTAATAAAAAAAATTAAATAGGAGTTGTTAGTTTCATCTTCTTATAACAATATGGGAAGATTGAAAAAATATTAAATTTCTTTTTTATTTGTAGAAAATATCCACCAAATTTTATTTTTTTAACATGCCAAAATTTGAGAAAAATAATTAAAAATCTAATTCTTACCTCCTCTTTTGGAGGAATGTAACTCTTCAAGAAAGGATATGGGGAAGAGTATAGAAAAATCCTTCTTAATTTTTAACAAATAATTATACAGTTTTCCTTGTATACATAATTTCACTGAGTGTATTGTCCTTATTATGACTGTGTAATGATATGCGCGAAGCAAAACGTTGTCAGAACGATTATAAAGCAACTTTGCCCACTTAACCCCGGTTCTAACGCAACGTTGATGTCACATGCGGAAATTACGATCGACTAATGTCGCACGCTTGCGCGATCACGGGCTTGTTATAAATAATTCTCGCTATTCGGAATTACGATGTGTGCGCGACGCGTCGTTAACCCGTTTTCGCAAGGCGTATCGAATAATTTGTATAGGGGGAAGAATCTCGCGGAGTAGAGAGGACAGGGTCGCGAAAATGAATAGCCGTTGGCACAAGGCAAGAGAGGTTCACGTATACCACGTGTCCTGACACGGTGCATATAGGTGTACGTATGTATATACCTTCTCTCTCTCTCTCTCTCTCTTCGTGTGTGCATATATGCCGCGCTGGTAGAGCGCTGAACTGAGAACATGTGTTGCCACGCCTAAATGATCGAAGAGCCGAGCGCTCGGCGGAATAATTATCTTGTCTTACTAACAACGAAGGTTTTTGTCATGATAGCGGTGTCTCGCTGCATTTGCCGCCGCGTTTCAACGCGAAAAGTGCTGCGCGTGCAACATTTTTTTGCTGCTACCTGTCATATATGTAGATATTCGAATAAATCTCTCTCTCTCGCTTTTTTTTTATTTTTGACGTATATGAAATTTGTCAAGATACTGTGGCTTGAAAAAAAAATCTCTATTCGCGCGACAAATGTGTTGTTGACACAAGTAAGTGCAGGTAAAAGGAATATCAAAGATATATGAGAAGGAATGTCGGCGCGCGGAAAACGTGCCTATGTTACAAGCACTTTACACGTAACACACGTGTTGTTAAAGTGCTAGATAAAATTGAACGCCCTGTTATCAGTAAGTGTCACTCTACTTACGGGTTAGAGAACAAAAAAAAGAAAATTTATTACTAACTAGTCAGTACATACTTATTATCGTCATATTTCACAATTTTCGTTAAATTAAATATTAATAGACTATAATTGCGCTTCAATTATTCTTACAAATTTTTATCTGTTTTTACGAAAGGTCACGATTTTCAGTTTTATGCCGGAAAAGGACGTTTTCGTACACATTATTGAAATTATTGAAATTATTGAAATTGTGTAACTTGTACAATTATCTACGTTATCTTAAAATAGCTTTCAATTAAGAACGACTTATTAAGTTGTCGATCTTGATAATTGTATCGCGTATCAATGACGTAATACACAAGTTGCGGAAATGGTAAGGCAAACCGTAAACCGATGATACTAGACGGACATGATAAATTTATCATTTGACGATTCCAAAGTCGTGAATTCGTGTGAAAATTTCGGCATCGATCTCTCTCTCTGACGCGGTGAAATTCTTCATTATATTTTTATCACATTTCCCGTCTTATCTTCGTATTTTCTGCACCAATTTTGCATATCCGTATTCGTCTGGAATATCCGCCGTGTAAATGATCGTGAATACAATATTGGCATTGACCATTACACCTAAATTAATGCCGAAAGCTGTGAAAATGGCGATGATACAGTCAGTCCTCGTTTAATTCGGGCTTGGAAAAATTGTCGCGCCATAAATATACGAATGCCTTTTTTTTAACCGCGCGACGGTTGCATTAAATTTAGAACGACGGTGTGCAGGATTTATATCGCTAATCTGTGTCGGTCAATTTAATTGAAATAACGCTCTCTCGCAACTCATTCTATTCTCACTCGTCATCCTCTTTGACTCTCCAGGCCGCGCTATTTTTGTCACGCCGATTTTCATCGTCGTCTGTGATGTGTGTGTATATCCAGGAACCGAGAAATGCCGCGGTTAAGCCTACCAATTTGTTACTCCACCAAAACAGCACACGAAAAGTGTCACAACACAACGCTAAACTTGAACTTACGACGACGATTATCGCGTACGATGATCCCTGGACATTTGAGCGGATAAATTATTACATTGTATATTCGAACGATCTTCCTTTTTTAACTGCCAAAAAATTCTTAGAATCCAGATTTTAGAAACTCTTTAATCAATCAGTGAATCCGACGGGTATTTTTATGTGATTTTGTATATGCGATATATCAGACTCTCTCGTCGTAATACAAGATGTTTCAGAGATCTCCCATAAAATATTTGATATACAGAGTGCAAATTTGTGGTCGGATTAGATTAAATTATATTGTACATTCTAAAGTAACATACATTATACATTTTTTGTCGCAATCAGATTCCTGTGTTTTCTTATGAGACAGACACATCAGTGGGGTTTACCGAGCTTTAAATAACCCGTTGCAATATTTCTCGTTATCGCCGATACGGATGGACGCAATTCGTGAAATTCATGCGATATGATACGCTGATACGTCGATTTAATCATAATAATCGATAGCTATCGAATAGCCCAGCGTGACGAGAATGCTACGTAAATGACTTACATAACTAGATAATCTTGTTCATCTGAGCACACTCTGTAATACGCGATATGACCAGAGTGCCTGTATTTAATATATCTGTTTAGTGTAGTCCGTTCCTCCTCAAATCAACTACCTTTTAATCATTTGTGTCTCAAAAAGTCATATACATATATTGAAAAAAAATTATAAAAATCTAAAAACTATAAAAATATCGTAAGATGCATGATTAATATGCTTGTATTATAATACATCGCGAGTTATTACAATATTATTTCGAATTACAAAATATAATTGAAAGATATGAGGGATCGGAGAAAAATATTTGGTTTTCGATACAAAAGAAAGACATTTCACGGAGCCAAGAAACGTTCGATGATGGCGATTTCGACGGAAGGGATGTGAGGAACGGGAACTCCCCATTCACTGCGAGGACATAAAAATTATGAATGGCCGTATTATTGCAAGTTGGCAGAGTGGCGACGTATCGCGGCTGCATATATGTAGGTGGATATATATATATATATTATATATATAGATAGATATGATCGCGGAGCGGTAGTAAGAGAGTTCGCGTTTAGAAGTTAATGCTGTTCACTCGCTGACTTGGCGCTACTTGAGCTGGTCTTTAGAGCTGACTCAGATCCGCCCTCAGCCTCTCTCGCTTGTTCCCTCGACTGTCTCTCTTGCTCCTTTACCCATGACACGTTTGCGTTTACAGGGCATAGTCGTCACGACGTTCGGAAAATTCGCATCGACTCTGCAATCTGTCTCTAATCAGAACATCAAGCAGTAGTAGTGGTCAGAATAAGTGATACTATTACAGTCACTGATGACACCTAGGTCCATTGTAGTTAGCTAAGTGTTTCGATTCAGTCTAGAACCTAGCAACAGGCTCATTAAATTCAAAACTTTTGCTCCTAGAGACTTAGGAACATTCATTCCCAGGTTCTATATTTTTTATAAATAAGTGACGGACAGTTACACAATATGTGCGCACTCTTTTATCAGAATATTAATCTTTGACCGAAAATTAGTGCTACTACAATAATGCTGTTCTAGTCCCTGATGACACCTAGATCCATTGTAGTTAAGTAGGTGTTTAGATCCAGCTTGAATCTAACACACCAGACAGATCTCTCAGACTCTCGCTCTTTCCTATGCCCTAGGGATTTAAGAACATTCGTTCCCAGGTTCTGTGTTTTTTAGAAATAAGTGACGGACAATGGCACAATATGTGCACACTATCTTCTTTATCAGAATATTAATCTTTGACCGAAAATTAGTGCTATTATAATGATGCTATTCTAATCTCTGATGACACCTAGATCCATTGTAGTTAAGTAGGTGTTTGGTCTAGCTTTGAACTTAACACCAGACTTAGATCTCTCAGAACTCTCGCTTTTTTCTAGGTCCTAGAAACCTAAAAACATTTGTTCCGGATTCTGTATCTTTTAGAAATAAGTGATGGAGAGTGACACACATCTTTTATCGAAAATTTAATAATCAAGGTAATGTGGTAATTATATTAATATAATATCAAATTATAAAAAAAAGCATATGTACACCTGTATGCGATGTACTCTTGTTGGATGTTAATCAAATACCCGGAATAGCCTATCCTTTATCGTCGGCAAGTTCTTTCGGTCTCAGTCACGGCGCGGTTTTACACGCGTAATAACTCTCCCACACGATAAGTCACCCGTAACACAGTAGTAGCCGTAACACAGTAACGCTCTTCCGTAAGCATCGTCGACGAGAATGCGATTACGCCGACGCGGGCGAAAGTACGGTATCGCCCTGTCGATGGTGGTGTATGTGCTCTTCGCATTCGTCACAATGTTAAACCGAATATAGACGCTTCCTTCGTACGTAACGCTATTATATTGCCACCGGGGTGCCCTTCTGATAACGCTGCCGCCGTCGTCCTCGGTAATCGCTTTACGGGGAAACTCGGGTGTCGGATGACGACTTCGCACAGTTTCACCGTTCAGCTTTTGTCGAAATAGCCTCTCGCCCGAGAGCGAGAGAGGTTGCTCCCTTCTCTCTCCTCCTCCTCTTCTTCATTGAATGATACGATTGGTACGGCTATCCCCTTCATGGGCGATCACGGCAACGATAACATCCCGTTTTGCTCTCCCCTTTGGAGGCACGGGAGTGTGACCGTAAGCGATTAGCAGGGAGGAATTAATTAATTTAGCTGCATATCGCGCGCGATATCAAATTATCGATGATACTTTGCGCGAAATGCGATTTCATAGATTATCGCGCCCGATCGTGGTCACGATTAGCGAGGGAGCATTTATTCTCCGCGCTTTCTCTCTCTTTCTCTCGGAATAATAGATAAGAAAGCGTGAATTAATTAATTAGTTAATTATAGGAAAATAATTATTGTTTATACGGGATATATAACTGTGTGGAAGAGTGTATTGATTTTTTGTTAAGCAAAATTCAATTTGCAGGAATAACTGATTTACGGAAATAAAAGGAATTATTATAATTTTAAATTATATACGGAGCTGGTTAAAATTTGACTAGCGCAGAGATATTTTTAAACGGTTTTCTTTTTTTGTTTTGAAAAATTTATACGATTTTTGCATTCACGAAAAATGTTAAATCTGTTTGGTACATTCGCGACGTTTCCAATTAATTTTACTTTATATGCATTTTTAATAATTTCGCTTAATTTCTTTTTATTTTTAGTTATAGATTATTTTAGACATTTATTTGTATTATTTTAGACATATTTTTATTATAATATTAGTTCATTAATTTTCGCGACTAATCTGTAGAAGCTAAAAGTTTTCTAAGTCTATAAGAGGATTCGATTCATCGATCGGATTTTCGATCTCGAGTTTGGGAAATATTATGTGGCTGCGTGGAATTAACGAAGGATTTTCACGTTTTTCCGAGTGTAACATTTAGCAAATAGAAAGAAAGAAAGAGAGATAGTAAAGAAGAAAAATATGGATAAGTTGTGCGGGGTGGGAACATAAGTGAGTGCTGCGAGGCCTAAACACACACGCGAGGAAGGTCCATCAATCTGGCTCGGAATCAATATTGACTTGGTTGGGCCTCGTTGCAAAGAGGGCATCATCGGCACGCATAAAGAGGATTCGGGATCGGTCCCTTTTCCCGCTCACGGGACACGCGTGACAAATGCCCCACGCGCAAACACCGGCGCATCTGTGTCCACAGGATAACCGATTCTCTCTCTTCCGAATGGCCTATAAATCCTGGAAGTGCAGTCGCGGAGGTCCGTCGTATACGTTTCCGATTCGTCGACGCGTACACCTCCTGTATCCAGCATCCACCTTCTTTTTACAAGGGCGCTTCTCTCTAGCTATCCGACACCCGGGAGCCATCCGAGCCGTAACCGCTCGTCGTCAATCTGGGCTTCTCTATTCGAGAGAGTATGTCTTCTCGAATTTTACTTGAATAAATTTCTTCTCCGTTCGTTCTGCGCGCTTGCGTTATGTCACAGTTTAATCAAAAGTGAAATACAGCAAGCTTCGGATATTATATATTATATGTATATCACGGTCCTTGATTCATGCAATACAATCATATCGCGTAAAATATTTGTCGTTTAAAATCCGTTTCCAAACGTCTTGGAATATATCGAATATTTTTCAATACGAGAATTATTCCCACATTTATTGCGTATCGCACTAGAGTGAAAATTTACTTGTATACAGATGGATTTAGATTTTTAGACACAAATAATACTTTTAATGTTTTAATAATTTATTTGAGAAAATAAATTTTAATTTTAATTATAATATCATATTTATTGGAATTGTCGTTTCACTATATATAATATAATCATACTACGTAAAATATTTAAATCTTTTCGACATATTTCGGTCAAATATTGAATATTTCTCAATATGAGAATATATATATATATATAATTTTTTTATTTATTACGTATCATACTAGAGTAAAAATTAACTTGTGTATAGATTATTCGACTCAAATAATATTTTTACTGTTTTAATAATTTATTTGAGGACGTAATCTTAATTATATCATACGAAATCTTTAAAATTATATTTTGACATTTAGTAAACAAATTACTTTTCTTCTACATAACGTTAATATTTTTACGATTGTTCAAAAAGTCTGTGTTATCAAAAAACTATTGTAATTTAACTAAAATAAATTATTGTCTACAGTATTATATAAATATTCTATAGTATTATATATACAATTAATATTATCAGTCAGATGAAAGATATATAATTCGTCAGTAATTTAAAATTAAGGAAAGTGTAAGTAGACGACCAGACTGGCTACAAATCAGGTATTTATTGCACAACGTTTCGACTGATGATTTCGGTCCTTTTATCAAGTGTCTTTATTTCACAGTAAGTCGTTGAGCGACGATGTGTGAAGATCGAACATTCATAGTAACGAATTATTTTAAACGTGCCTGTGCCATGAAATAAGTTTTGTGGTGTGTCTTAGTTATCTAATTTATCCTAGAACTTGATAAAATTCTGCGAATCGTCGGTCGAAACGTTATGTCACCAATAAATACCAGATTCGCAGCCAGTCTGGTCGTCTATTTACACTTTCCTTAATATTATCAAGTTTGTGCAAAAAAAAAAAATAACATTATAAAATCAATTAATATCAACGATAGTATGATACAAATATGATATTATAGATGAGCTCTTACTGATGCAATATGGGTTTCCATCGCTAAAAAATGTTTGCTAATCTCGAGGTTAAAAAATTATGATAAAATCTTCAAGCTTATGAAAAATAAAACTTAAGTAAATATGATTAAAGAACGCAAAAAGCATAACTGTAAAGTAATTTCAACATAAAAATGTGTTTGAGTCTAATAATCCAAACACGTTTGTGGAAAAAATGTCAAATTTGACGTTTAACCGCGCGAATATCTTCTGGAAAGAAAAAAAAAATGTCAACCCTCGTCTCATTTCCAGTCTTCTGTATTTCGATAATTTTTAGCAGCAACAAAATGTTTTCCTATCGCCGTCTTTCACGATCGAACCACGTCGTTATTTCTTCCTACGTCGACATGATCACTACACGCATACGAATCGTAAGAGACGCGTGTAACCAGGTGCTGTCAAGAGATTACTCTCTCTCTCTCTCTCTCTCTGATCTTCACCCTCTCTCTCCCTTTCTATAGGTCGCTATTTACGACCGCTTTAATCCGAGAATATCCAGTTTTTTTTCTCCCAGGCTATAGAGAGATGACGATCCATCGATCATCGACCGACATAGCGCGATATCGGTTTTTCGCGAGTAGCTCGTCGTCATCAGGTATATTCGAGTGTACCTAAACGCACGACACGATCATCATTCGTCGTTGGGATAACTTTTCGCGCGCAAACTTCTCGAACGTACACCCGACGACACAAAATTCCCGACAGGTAGCCTTCGCACAACGAACGCGGTTTTATCGCCAACCGGTTTTTTTATAGTATAATATACGTATCGACTAACGGATGTTTGCGCGGAGGTTTACACCGATTCTCGGGCGGTAAGTAACATATAATTATACTTAGGGAGGAATCCTTTCGCTTGTATTAACGCGATCTGGGGCGAGTTCGAGTTAATTATTTTTTTCAGTCGACGTTTGTTATCTCTCTGTCTCTCTTTGCCTTTCCCCCAAAGTATCCATAAATATTAATCCGATTCGTATACGCAAATGATACAATTTTAGGTTTAACGAAACTGGCTGGCGTGCGAGGAATGATAAGAACTGCCCCGAACGACATGCGAAACTTTCGTATAAAAGGAAAAAAATATTTCGTTTAGATACGCAAACCTCACAGAGCTCTTTGCTTAATTCTGCGATCTTGATGTCTGCGTTTAATCGTGAGAGTGATTGATCAAGGTATATTCGTAACGAAATGTAATTTACACGGTGTACGAATAATTAATGCTTTAGTCGCTGTCTGCTGGATATCATATGTAGATTATAAAAAGAATGCAATGTAACTTTTCTTGTATCTCTTATAATTAATTTTCGATAACACATTTTTGACTAGACTATATTTAATTTTTTCACGTATAAATACCAGTTATAGTTTCTCAATAATAAAATTGTTACAGAAATAATCGTCAAGCCGTGAAAAGTGAACATAGTAAAAAAATTAAGTTAATTTTAATTTAATAACAATCGGTTTTTTAAATATACTGTATAATTTTTCTTGTATCTTTTTATCAATTTTAAATAACACATTTTTATCTAGACAATATTTAGTTGTTTTATACATAAATATATATGGTACAAATATTAATTATAAATTTAATAAAATTGTTTCGAATTAATAGTTGTTAAATCGTGGAAAGTAAAAATAATAAAAAGGATAGAATTGATTTCATTTTAATAACGATCGTTTCTAACTAGACAATATTTAAATTATTTTACATATAAATATATATGCTAAAAATATTAATTATAATTGTGATAATAAAATTGTTACGGAATAATAGTCGTCAAGTCTGGAAATAAAAATAATAAAAAATTAAGGTTCATTTTATTCAAACAATTTTATTTTTTAAATACGCAATCTTCCTATATTCTATCCCTGCATAATAAATCTCATAAAAAATACAAGGTTTCATTTGCGATGAGAAAAAAAAACGCCACGGAGCACGACTGCGCGACACCTCGTAGAGGTGATATAGAGGTCGTCGCTTTGGTTTGCACGGTTGCGGACCGGCGGAGCTTCTCGATGCGATCGCATCCAGTAACTCCTGGCCGACTCCGCCGCGCCTGGCTTCCTCTCTCGGAGACTAGGGCTGAATTATGACCCGTAGTCGCGGACACTCGCCAACACGCTTCGTCGTTTAACCCTTTGCTCGATCCGGAGTCCCGGAGCACATTCTTGCCATTGCCGGCTTTTCCCTCGAACTCCCCGGAATCTTACGATTTCTGAGAGCAAGAGAGAAAGAGAGAATGGCCGATGTATGGTTATGCGAAGAGACCGGTTCTTACGTTCTTAAGCGAATGTCGATCGTATTTTTTTTAAATCGAAGGTTTTTCTATTTTCTCCATAAAATTACGCTTTCGTCAACGATAAAAGTTTTTCCTTGTTTGTGATCTGATGAACGACAGATGTAATAATCTCAAAATTAAATAATAGGCAATATTACTTAATCTGCAGCCAGTCATATAATTCGCAGAATCTGAATTTTTCATATTTTACTGGCTGTAAAACAGTAGTTGTATATTATTTAGCTTTGTTCAGCGGGTCATAAGTTACACAAATGTAATAGGCTCAAAGCTAAATAAAATTAAACCAGTCAAACACGAAAAACTCGGATTTTACGAATTATTTAACTGGTTGTAGCTTAATAACTAGCCATTATTTAGCTTTGAGGCTGTTACATTTTTTGTTCAGCAGATCATAAGCTACACCATATGAGGAAACCAGCTGATTTTATCAATATGCAATTGTATATAGGATTAGTGCGGGGTTTTTGAACCTATATATGAAATTGAATCCTTATAAAATCAGTTGATTTTCTTGTCTGTTGTAACTTATAACCTGCTGAACAAAAATGTAATAGACTCAAAGCTAAACGATTAAATCAGTCAAACACGAAAAACTCGGATTTTACGAATTGTTTAACTGGTTGTAGTTTAATAACTATCCATTATTTAGCTTTGAGGCTAGTACATTTTCTGTTCAGCAGATCATAAGTTACATTATATGAGGAAACCAGCCGATTTTATCAATATGCAATTGTATATAGGATTAGTGCGAGGCTTTTGAACTATATATGAAATCTTAGATAAAATTGAATTCTTATAAAATCAGTTTATTTTTTTCGTCTATTGTAATAAAAATGTAATAGGCTCACAGTTAAATGATCAAATCAGTTAAACACGAAAAACTCGAACTTTACAAATTGTTTAACTGGTTGTAGCTTAGTAACTATTCATTATTTAGCTTTGAGGCTATCGTATCTTTTGTTCCGCAGATTATAAGCTACAACATATGAGAAAACCAGCTGATTTTACCAATATTCAATTATATATAGGATTAGTGCGGGGTTTTTGAACCTATATGAAATCCTAGATGAAATTGAATCCTTTAAAATCAGTTGATTTTCTCGTCTGTTGTAACTTATGACCTGCTGAACAAAAATGTAATAGGCTCAAGGCTAAATGATTACACCAGTCAAACATGAAAAATTCGGTTTTTGCGAATTGTTTATTAACTAGTTGTAATTTAATAACTATCCATTATTTAACTTTAAGGTTACCGTATCGTTTGTTTAGCAGTTCATAAGTAATATATGAAAAAATATCAGCCAATTATATCGAAATCCAATTTCCATATCGATTGTGCGGGGTTCTTATGCGCTCTTCTTTTTCTTAATTAGAAATTCTCTAATGGGGCTACTTTGTTATATTTCATAGCTTTATCGCCGACCGAAATGCCCCGTGCTTCTCGAATCGAAACGCGTGTTGTTGGCGAGGATACATTATTTACCGTATATACATGCGTGCACGCACACGCGTTTGACCGTCATCGTGCGACAGTTGGCCCTCGAAACATCGACGAGACGCATCGAGGACACGCATTAACGCGACTCTGTCTCTCTCTATCTCTGTTTCTCTCTCTCTCGACGCCATAATGCGCATCGCGTATGGGTTTTTCGCCCCGACACAATGCATTTGGGGGTTTCGACAATATGTTTGGGGCCGCCGAAACGAGGCAACGGATGGATGGATGGCTGGAACAATCGCGAGGGGGTAAAGCGAAGCGTCTCTAGCCCCCGGAGTAGTAGGGATATTCCACGGAGGGTTTGTTTAGGTTCCCGGGCGCGAAAGGCACTCAACCCGCTAATCTATTTAGCCATAGTGTTTGATATGGAATTAATGAGGCCCGGCCAGCCATTATGCCGCTCGGGGCCCGTAGATTTTCGATTTGAGCTGTGGAAATAAAAGGGTGGAAGGGGAAAAAAGGGGGAGAGGCCTGATGGTTACGATCGCGTTCGGCTTTTCAGAGTGCACATAACGGAGATAGTCTTCGGGTCTCTCTTACGACATGCCAGCTGCAACACTTTGTCTCGATATTTTGATGCTTCGAAAAATATGCTACTGTATTCAGCGAGATACATCTAATTTCGCACAATTTGAGTCTCAGAAGAATCGAAGAGCGAAACTCAGACATTTCATACATTAGATTTAATTAATAAATAAAATTAATGAATTAGATAATTGAAATAATTTTTTAAATTTTTTATTGAAAATTTGATAAATAATTAACATTTAATTTTAATTAGAAATTAAATAAACAAAAATAATATTTAGATACGAAAGAAGAATTTTAGAATTTAATCAAATTTCCTAATTTTAGTCAAAAAATTTTATTATAATATTTCAAATTTAATTCTGATTTTAATTAAAGAATATTTATAAATGTGTGATTGAGTTTTCAATTTATCCAATTAAGATAAAAATATTTATTTTAACATAAGGTATGAATAACTTAATGACATAATTTAAGAAAAAAATTTGCAAAATAATCTTCGACAATTCTATTAAATATAGCTAAAAGAAAACCATAAAAAATGAAAAAATGCATACTCTAACGGATCAGACGTCTCTGTTACAGTGTCCTGTGACAGTGAGCTCGTCGTTGGCGTCGTCCTCGGCCTCGCCGCCGACGGTCGCGATCTTGAGCGCGGGCGGGACGTCTCTGGTGAGCAGCGTAGCCGCCGGTACGACAACGAATCATCCCCTGGACGTAGCCGGCTTGTCGCAAGCGAGGATGGCGGTGACGAGCGCGATCGTGAGACCGCCGGGTAGTCCCACCGCTTCGGTCAGCCCTTCCCAAGGTCACCCGCCGCCGTCGGCCGGCGGTCCCGCCGCGGCCAGATGCTGCGACACCGGCCGACCCATCTTCACGGATCCGCTGACGGGCCAGACCGTCTGCTCGTGTCAGTACGAGCTGCTCGGCGGCTATCAGCGTCTAGGTGGTCTACCCACGGCCGCGCTCTCCATGTACAGCGCGCCGTACGCGGCCGCGGCTGCGGCCGCGGCCTCCGAGGGCATGGCCGCGTACTTTCCCAGCCTGGGCGCCGAGCAGGCACCCTTCTACACGCCTACGGTGAGTCGATTTTCGTTATTATAATGTAAGAGACGACACAAACGTCTATGGATATTAAGAATTTCTCGCTTAAAAACGAAGAAATAATTTACGAGATCCAACATCATAAGATCACATTACGGCGAATACTTTTATAAATTAAATATAACAAATCGTAACACGGATAAATTTCTAATAAATTCTTGACTCGATTCAACGGACTATTAGTAAGTTTAAGAATAGGATAATTTTTTTTGTAAGAATTATAAATTACGTAACACTGTTATACTGAGGAAGACCGCGTGCGGTTGAAACGTTTATATGGATGATTTTTTGTCATTTTAATATATTGTTTATGAAATAAATTTTAATTGGATACAACATCTTAAATATTGCTCGATAAGTTGGCCTTTTTTTATTACATTTGTTGTTTTATATAATACACGAGCGAATAGAAATTTTAATTGATATTTCTTTATTATATTTTATGATCTTTTGGTAATTAGTAAACATGAACTTGATTGCGGACATGATTTTAAATAATCTGCTCCTCAAGTATTACGTAAAAAAAACGTAAGGAAAAGGGAAATTGCTGAAATGTTCTTTATTAAGAAAATTGACAACACACTAAATTTATAAAAGGACACTGAAAATCTAAACAATAATTAGGTACGACAAAATAATAAAGGCAGCTTAGTAATGACGATGTGTTTTAACAGTAGAACAACAGTTTTACGAAATTTATGACAGCTGTAACGGAACTTAGGTAAACAGATAATAATTTTTTGTAATTTTTTTAGAGTCGATAATTTATTGATCTCCGAAAATACTAACCGATTGCGTTAATTATTGTCTATATTGTGTTTATGTATAGTACACTTGAGAAGGAACAAGACCCATGGTCGCAACGTTGCGTTGATGATTAATTGAATAAAGCATTGCCAGTGTGGTCGATTAAAAAACCTTTCTTTGATTTTATCTATTGGTGACTTTCATTAAATTTATTGAATCATTGAATTATTTTATTATGGTTACAAAAATTTCGGAGCTGTCAAATTATTCTACAAAAATCCCAATTTTTATTTTTTTTCTCTATAAAACGCGGAGAATTTTAATATCTCGTTTTTACACAACATCCTGCTTTAGATGTAGATCGAAATCATCTAGACAAAGATAAGATAAAATATAGGCAAATATATCTTAAATAAGAAATAAAGATGAGACAAAGATCTTGTTTTTTTATCTAGAAGAAAATTAAAGCTTATTAAGAATTTTGTTAGATTATAATATTATAATATATATAATAAAAATTTATACATCTAAATAATTTTAAGCAACTATTTCTACATAAATGCGAAATATTTAAGAGATGATTCTTTATCGAAAATTGCAGGAGGTTTTTCATATAAACTTACTCCTCCCTGAGGAGTAATATTTCTTTAAAGAAGGAGGTAAAAATTAGATTTTTAATTCTTTTTCTCAAATTTTGGACAAATTGAAAAATTTAGAAGACATTTTCTACTAGTAAAAAGTTATCTTTTCGTATCGTTATAAGAGAATGAAACTAACAACCCCTATTTAATTTTTTTATTGAAATTACCAATTGAAATGTCATCATCTAAAAATATGCATTAGACAGCTTAATTTCCTTAGAAACTTTTTTTTACTTTTATATTTTTTTTCGTAAAATCAATAATTTTCAAAACAAAATGGAATAAAAGGCAGAATAATTTTTAAGAACTCTTTTTAAGAACAGTAAGGAATATATGTTTATATGAAAAACCCCCTTTAATTTTTGACAAAGAATTATCTCATAAAACTTTTCGCACTTATTTAGAAACATTTTCTATATAATGTGCAGTTTTAAAGAACAAAATATAAGGTATAAAATAATATGCTTATATTTTTATTTACAAGTTTTTATTTCCTAGACACAAGGATTTTTTTAAACGTATTAAATTATAAATTATTTTATTAAATTGTAATCTATAGAAACAGTTATTAATTATTTCAGTTTGCTAAATATATTTTCTATCTCCACAATTAAACAGAGATAATGCTAGAGCACAGATATTTAAAAATTAAAATTTTTCTCTATAAATATGATAATTAAAGTTTTATAAAAAATATGTTTACACTTGATGTAGACTAAACTCATTATATAAACATTATCTTATATAATTTAAAAATATAATACTTGTTTATCTAAAGTAAGAAGTAATAATCTAGATATAGAGATGAAGCAATTTTTATTCAGATAATCCATTTGGATATTTTTATTTAGATAATATAAATTATTGTTTGTATTATACAGTTTTTATACGTTCAAAGTGTATGCCTTATAACTCAATTGTGATAAATGATAAATGCGACAGCATTCGATTCAACTAGTGAGATATTTTACATCCGGATACTTGGTCCATAGAATTCCTTCGCGATGTAGAGAGAGAAAGCGCGGTATGTTAACGGGCCTGAGAGAGAGATAATATCGGTGCACGATTGAAGTAATTCGTGAAACTAAGAGTATCGCGATTTTTACGATATCATTAATGATAACGTAACCCGGAAACTCTCTTTGAATTCTATATTCTTGAGTTAACTTTACATTTATGTATCGTATTAATAAGACAGTTAAAAGACGAGATTAGCAAATATCTCTCATAATATAACGTATTTATGATGTACCCTTCGCCCCCTTGTTCGTTCTCCATATTATATGTTTAAATATTCACGAGCAGAAATTCTAGTATATAACGATACCAGCAAATGGTCGAGATAATCGTGTAATAGGAAAAATTTTCCATTATCCAACTTATTTCTCCATAGGTAGCCAATGCAGCAAATTAATTTCACTTGCTCGCACATTTACTTGTATAATGAGTAGCAAATTCGGTTAAAATGCCCAACGGCGTATTTAGAAGCTTTAAAATGATGATAGATAAATATGTAACGTGTTTTGCACATTGAATATTTGGGAAAAAAGGAATCATTTTTGCTTTAACGTTTTTAACATTTGTAATCAAGATAATATTAAATAAGCCGTGTCAGAAATTTATTAGTTAATAATATATTAAATTTAATTTAATATATATGTATTAAAATTAGAAAAAAAATTTTTAAAGTGAACCGACTAATTTGCATCATTGTTATGCCATTTTACTCTTATAACTTTTTATAGTGGATATTGGGATAAATCGATTTATATAAAAAATTAAGGTAGTTCTATTTAAAAGAAATATAAATAATCTCCAAATTGAAAAATCACTTTTTAGAAAAAGTTAGTAGCTCCAACTTCTTTTCCTCTTGAAATCCTACGTCTGAAACATTTTTCTCTACTTAAATGTATTGTTAGATATTTACGGTTGTTTAAAATGAGACACCCCGTATATTTGTGTGTTATTATGTTAATATTTTTACGCTATATTCCTTATGTAAATGTTACGTTCTTGTCTTACGTTGTATGTAAGAGAGTACCTTTTATACCTCCGGATAAGAGGAGTTGCAACACGAGGTTTTCGGATACCACTTCGGGATGCTACTCGCATTCGACGTAAAGTGCAAGAGGTTAATGTGTCTGAACGAATCCGTTGGAACCTCGAGAGATGCGAGAGACTTCTATCTTCGCTTCCGCGTTCCTATACCGCGTTGCTACCGAAACGGTTTCGATTGCGGCTCTCCAATATCGATAAACGACTATCGCCGAGTCGGCAATAGTAGCGGCATTATATTCGACCGTAAAATTTTTATCGCGCGGATTAAATCCCGCGTGGCGAACTTCTCTATATTTTTGTATCACCGAGCGCGCGCGGATTAAATCTTGATACGCGCGAGAATCTTTATATTCATGATTCTCGATTCGCGAATGCTCGCGCAAAGTGTGCTCGTGTGTTTATTTAGGAGATGAATCTCTATTCGGATTTTTCACCAAAGTCACGTCGAAATCTTTTCCAATGTGATTTGCAACCGATTTTCATCGCTTGTTTCTTGCAACGTTGATTTGCGATATAAACGATATACAGGGTATTCGTTAATAAATAATCGTCGCGTATTTCGTGTTTCGTTGGTAGATCAGGTTAAATTGAATAGAAAAGTTCTTTACCGTTTTGCAATCTTCACAATAATTAATGAGAAATCAATTGAAGAAGATCGACCAATCAGCGCAGATAAAGTGGGAGGAGCATTCTACAAATAGCGCGCGGATTGGTCGATCTTCTTTCATTAATTTCTCATTAATTATTGCAAAGATCGTGAACCGATAAAGAACTTTTCTACTTGGTTTAACCTGCTGCATCTGTGTATACGAAAGATGTGGCAATTATTACTAGACACCCTGTAGAATCCTGTAAAAGAGATCGTGTCTGTTCCTTCATCGTGTCACACACGAAGAAAATAACGGCGAAGCGTAAATTTATGAATTTATGGATTTTGTCTTGTTGTAAAGACTGTCGTGTGCCGTGATAACCGAGTAAGACCGAGTACTGTTATCGTCGCTCTTTATGATCGAGCTTAAGGAGCGAGTATATAGCGAGTGTAGTGTCTGCCCGTAACGAGGCAGCAGATTGTACAGGTTATGAGTGATTTCGCATAGGTAACGTTCGTGATAATCCTCTATATAAAGCCCATCAAACGTTACTTTTTAGTGAAAACAATTGCTTCCGCTTGTAGCAATTATTTTGAGCGTGAGTATGTAAGTTTACATCGCGTTTAACTCCTGTCATCAATATTTTCCAAAATATCGTTTATTTTTTCAGCGTTTCGTAATAATGAAGATTAGTAAAAATATAATTAAAATATATTATTGTATATATAATAAGTGCGCATAATTACACGAAAGAGAAAGACAAGGGAAGGGAGGAAGAAAGAAGCAGTAACACAGTGAGTCCTTTATAAACCTATTATCCCCGCAAGATGAAATACAGCAGAAATTTAATGGCGACCGCCTCCTGTCGTATAATCGAGGTCGCGAGGTTAGAGAAGCAAACAAGAGAGCCACACACATCGATCCTAATTATTATTATCAGCGCTCTGCCAGCTATTCTTTCATCATTGTGGTCGATCCAATCGGGAAATCGGGCTCTGCTGGCGATACGGATTAATTGCTCGCGTTCCTAAAAATGGATCTCTATCTTTCTCTCTCGGGCAATTAACCGCATTTTGCGCGATTCCATTTCAAAAAATCGCGATAATTAATGATCGGCGAACGTGCACACGTTCTCCAATGTGGGAAGCATTCGCAAATGTTATCGATGCCACACGCAAGGATGTGTGTATAAATTATTATTAGACAAACACATTTTTATATTGAAATTACATTACATTTATGCTTTTTGTGTTTTTTAATAATAAGATAAAATGTCTTTATAATTTTTATATATTTCTTTAAAATTTTTTTATAATTTTTTCGCCTAAAGATTAACAAAAATTTTTTTAAAATGGAAATCTATATTGCATCAGCAAATAATTCCATGATGTTGGCGTAATATCGCTGATATTGATAGGTTTTATAGTGTTTTTTTTTTGGTACAAACTCGAATAATTGTGTACATACACTATGCGCAATAATTAATCCTATTTTAATTGAATGACAATTGTTGTTTGACAACACAGAGTTTCCGAACAATCGTCAAAATTTTGTCGTTTAGGAAAAAAAAGTGATTTATTTATTAAATATTAAAATATAATTTTGAGTATTTCGTATATTAAGTATATAATTAAGATTATTTGAAACAAACTTAAATGAATCATTAAAACAGTGGAAACGTTTAAGTCTAATGTAACAGATTATATTTAGAACAGATTATGATCAGAAATACACTTGATGCAGAATACAAATTACTTTAAAAAAACTAGATGACATAAAAAGAGTTGCATCTTTTAACAAGTCATCAAGTGTCATACGATCGTTTTTGCAACAAATTATCGTGCAAATAACGCTGAGGTAAAAGATAGCAATCTATCTTGTTTTTTTTTTTTCGATCGAGCTAGATATGCTTGGATGATTCCTTCCACATTTAGATATGTATATTGCAATTACAAAAACGTGCGCGCACAAATAGGTGTAGTATCATCGATATCGCTAATTGATCGCTAATTGCCGTTTTTTATTTCACCTCGTTTCTTGTCTTCTCCGCGTTATACATCGAACTATCGCGGAATATCGAATATTCCGATGCTTATCCGTTCGTTCACGTCCTTGTTACAGCCTGCTGGTCTGGATCTCAAAGAGAATCTCGGCGCTGGAGCTGCGACTGCGTGGCCTTATCCTTCGGTGTATCACCCTTACGATGCTGCTTTCGCGAGTTACCCCTTCAACGGGTGAGTCTTGTGTAACCATATTTTTCGAACTACCTTTTATCGTCCGAGTTGTGAGTGTTGAGAGTTTAGCGTGTGGCTTAATAATTAATTATTAAAATCTGCAAAATAATCAAATATGTATGTATATCATCTGTCAAGAAAGTGAAGAAATATCTGTCAAGAAATATTCATGAGAGGGTGAAAGTAAGCTTGAAATAACCCATCACGCGTGTCACCTTGTATAGGTCAGGTTAGATATGTAGGTGTTTGTGTGTTCGGTAACTTTCATAAGTTGATAAAAATATTCCTTCGGCAGATCCTCGCGAGAGATACGAGGAAAGTGCCACCACGCACTCATTATAATTTTATTCATCTTCTTATCGGAGCGCTGAAAACCTTTATAGAGAGCAGACGCGACGCGATAACTGTTTTTAATGTCGACGGAACAATGTTTTACAAATGGAGCAACTGGCGAAACGTTCCTCGCGGAGGAACAAATCTTAATTAACCTCCCGTAATCTCTGTAACACTGCGTATATTTTCAACGCTGACGCGTTTTAATGCGTTTTTCCATTGCGAGAGCGAGAGACACGATCAGGTTTACATACATTTACGTTGGTTCTCTCTTCTCTCTCTCTCTCTCGCTCCTCTTCTACGATATAAACTCTTCGTGCACGAACGGAGAGATAAGGCGGCGAGAGAAACACATAAACATTCCAATAAATTAGCGCTTAACTGACCCGGGACTGTCGCCACGATGCTTTTTCCTCGCGTGCATTCGAAATCGGTCGCGACATATGTCGCGGTGACGCGACCGGTGAAAGGTCTCTCCTTGATAAGTACGATCCAACACTGCAACACGACGAAGATTAAAATTCGGAGAACCCGGGCGAGCAAAATTAATTGACGCGCGTAGAACCATATGATAATTAGTCCACGTTTCGAAGATTCTCGTCCGATTGTGCGATTCGATCGAGATTTTTGACAAGTCCCGATAATATTT
The DNA here is from genome assembly GCF_048542155.1 of Nylanderia fulva. Taxonomy (NCBI): domain Eukaryota; kingdom Metazoa; phylum Arthropoda; class Insecta; order Hymenoptera; family Formicidae; genus Nylanderia; species Nylanderia fulva. Next base: position 671,291 of record NW_028190521.1, on the reverse strand, counting down.
TTTACGTCATTTCTTCTCTTAGCAAACCTTGACTCGTGTATTTCGATGATAATTATTCATAAATTTCTCTTATTAATTTATAAATATATTATTATAAATTATTATTAACATAAGTTATTATAGTAAATTATTCTAATAAATTCTAATAATTATTTATATAAATATTACTCTAAATATTATTATTAAATTCTTTCAATACTTTATAAAGAAATAAGTAAAAATTATTAAAATATTATTAATAAATAATTTAACTAGTGGTTTGAATGCGCTCCTACATTTATGAAGCATTTATGTAGAGAATATGTTGGTGTCACTTTGATGTCATGACAAATGCCGAATGATGACCGATGAAAATCTATTTCGAGGGGACCGAAAATCGGTAAGAGGCTCCGAGAACGCTCTCTTTCAGGCGTTTTATCTTTCACGCTCAATATCTAACGAATGCAAAATGCGACGCGTGTCACAACAAACTTGATAAAGATTCAATTCGTAGCGCTCATTACGTCAATGCCGTTGCGATCGATACACTTAATAAAATTTTCTCCGATACACTGAGCGCGATTGCGTTGGAAAAATAAATATATGTAACAAGCGAACGTGTATGTAATTCGCGAGGGAGGGAAGACCGTGTTCCTCTAAAGGCGAAGCGACGATGAGTTGACAACAGTGACGATCTATGCGTGGAATCTATACTGCCTATACTGTCGTGCGTGACGCACTTCCGGTGGCGGTCGCTGCTTTATATGCAAGGAAGCGATCGGGTAATACAGCTTGCTTAGCATCCATTCGCTCTAGTCGCGACTGAGAGATCGAGGTCCTCCCTTTGCGGGGACCCACCGCGCCGGGTTCTCGCGGGGTCCACGTTCGCACCGGAAACACATACACGCGCTATTAACGAGCGATGTAGAGAGAGAGAGAGAGAGAGATTGTGCACCTGCGCCAGCCAGATCGAGGGCGATTCGAAGAAAAATTTTTGTACCTACTTTTTTTCCAAGGATGACGTTCAGGTGAGCATTGTAGATACAATTCATTTCTCATTAAAATTAAATAGAATTAATCAATATTATAATTAATAATTATATATATTGTAATCATTTTTATTAACAATTTTATATATATATAATATATATATATAATAATTATTTTAATTAATAGATATAATCGCTAAGTTACACTTTTTTTTTAAATAAAAATTAGATTTTATTTTCTTGAAAACTATTGATTTTATGAAAACAATATAAGAAATAAAAAAGTCAGAGGTCAAGAAATCAAGCAATGCATATTTTTAGATGATCACATTCTGATAGGTTAAAAAGTTTTAATAAAAAATCGAATAGGGGCTGTTGGTTTCATTCCTTTTTAATGATATAAGAAGAAAAAAATTGTAATAAACTTTTTTTACTAGTGGAAAATATCTACCAAATTTCATTTTTTTAATATGTCTAAAATTTAAGAAAAAAAAATAAAACTTAGTTTTCTTCTCGCTTTGGAGGAATGTACTGTTTAGGACAGGATATAGGGAGGAGCATATACATGTTTAAATGAAAAATCCTCCTTAATTTTTGACAAAGAATTATTTTCTAAAGTTTTTGCACTTATTTATAAAAATATTCTGTATTTAATAATTATTTTAATTAATAATTATATGTATATGAATAAAATTATTGAAAAATTTAGTAATTATATAATAATTATAAATTAAATTCTTGCCAGAATAAATTGATTTTTCATAAAATATTACGCGCTTATTCTAGTTACAACGTGTTTTGTGCAAAATGTTTCGCGTTTTCGCGACACGCCCTGTTATTTCATGTATCTCTTCAAGGTAAATGAATTCGCATGACGAATCAACAAACAAGTAGGATTTCTTCAAGCTGCGTGCGTTATAGATCAAAATTATGCATGCCAGCATAAAAATATAAGAAACTTTTCCTTGTATGTGTACAAAGAAAAAATACATAAATGCTAAAAATGATAGTATATCATCGCTCGAGTGTCATTCGTTATCGACGCATCTTTTAAAGGTATTCAAATATTCCTCGCAGTCGTATTTTCACCAGAAGCGAAAGTTAATTTTTAACTTTAAAATTAGTATTATTTCTGTGTTTTATAATTTTTTCATAAATACTTTTTCACCATCTTGCACACTAGGTAGTACGCTGGTTTTCTTCCTTTCATAGTTCCTTGTCACGCACAGCACTGTCTCTCTCTCTCTCTTTCTTTACATCTTACAACGAGCTCAAACGCGAGCAAGAAATTATTACGCAGTCTATATCGTGTTCGTCGAATGTAAAGCGTGTATTTTATATACACATATAATTAATTTTCTCTCTCCTTACAATTATTATTAATTATAAGGGTATACACGCGCTGCAGAGAGTTTTCGTACTCATTTTTATTACGCAGAAAAGAAAACAGCATGGCTTTACATAAAACAGCCATATCGTTCATTCTCATCTCTCGTTAAATTAGTTCTGACACGAGTCGTCGCGATTTATTATTAATCCCACGTCATGCGAAGAGGACGGCGGAAGAATACGTATTCACGACGCAGAATTTCGGTAACGTCTCGCCGAGCCCGGAACTATCGGCCGAATCGGAACCCGGAGGTGCAAAGGATCCCCGACATTATGCACGAGCGTGCGCGACGACCACTTAACATGAGCATACAAAAAGCCAATAATGCAGCGTTGGCATGCACGGCCGCGAGGTCTCGGGATCGTGCGGGTTAACGGTCCCGTCTTTCCGGCGGATTGGTCCCGCTTCCGGAGACATATAGGGTAGACAATAAGAAGGCGGCGATATTGCGCGAGGCCTCTCTCTCTTTCTGTTTTTCTCTATCTCTTTCTCTCGCATTGACAGGAGGCCGCGCGCGAGAGCTCTTCATGTCCGGCGTCATACGTGTTTTATATTAAGCACGGTGTTTGTGCAACGACACGCCGCGATGTTTACGACACGTGCATCCTAATGCGGGAAATTCAGTTAGATGATACGCATCAGTCATCGGGGATCGATGATTCGCCCTCCGAGGAGCCGCGAAATCGATGAGATTTTTGATACAGTTCTATATTTCTCGATAAATACGACGTTTGTGTTACACAAGTTATTCAGGGAGATTATGCAAAATGATTATTCATTCAGAAAGACAATCGACTCTTAATGTTGCTCGTGTAATTACAGAGTAGAAACATTTGTTTTCTTCGTGAAAACGGTGCCCGTTTACATTTTTGGGTTAAATATTTAACATATTCATGGGTTAATTTAACATATAACTGTTTTGTTAATTGAACTTAAATGTTAAATTATTAAAACAACTGAAAAAAGTAAAAATAACACAATGTGTATCTATTTTACACGATAAATATGTTCTGCTTTATTAGTGACAAGATTTATTTCCTGTTAAAATTTACAGAAAAAAAAATGTTGATTTTTTATTGTATAATATAAGTAGGGATGATAAAATTGAGAATTAACATATTTTTTGTTAATTTTCACATTAAAAGTATATTAATTTTACACAAAATTTATTTTAAATTATTTGAAGTTTTGCATTTGTTTTGTGTTAAAATATTAACACAATATTTGTGTCTTTATTTGACATATTCACATTATGTTAAATTAACACAAAAAATGTGGACTGTTTGGGACATGTGATATTTATTAAGAAATTTTTCAACTGTGTAACAAGTGAACCCAAAAACTCTGATTTTGATTAAATTTACACACATTCTATAAAAAGATAAATTTTGAAATTTGTAATTGCTGCCCAAAAATAATTTTACGGAATGAAAGCGTCCTTCATATGTAGAGTGATTTTCTCGATGTTTCTCAAAAAATATTTAAGATATCAAAAATGTTTTATAAGAAATTTTCATGATAAAAACACCTAATCTAATCATATTAATAAAATTTTGATAACAAAATAATTCTTTTCAAAGATTCAAATTTTTTTCAAAAATTTTTTTTTTAATTTTATTAATGTAACTGAATATAGATATTTTTATAATGAAATTTTTGTATAAAACATTTCTTGATTATTTCAAATGCTCTTCGAAATATATCGGGAAAATGAAAAACTACATGATTTCACTATTTGGAAGTATTTTTTCTAAATTTATTTATTTATCCCTTTTGCATGTGTGTAAAATTTCATCAAAATCAAAATTTCAGGTTTGCGAGGTACCTTTCTATACAGTTGGAAAATTTGTGTTTTCTTATTAAAAATGGTGCGTGTTAAAATTTTTATGTTAAATATTTAACACATTCATGCGTTAATTTAACACATTGCTGTTGTCTCAATTGAATTCAAATGTTAAATTATTAAAACAATTGAAAAAAGTATAAAAATAACACAATGTGCATCTATTTTTCATTTTACACAATAAATATATTTCGTATTATTAGTAATAAGATATATCTGTTAAAGTTTGCAGAAAAAGTTTTCTTCTATAATATAAGCAAGGATGATAAAATGTAAAATTAACATTCTCTTTTAGTTAATTTCTACATTAAAACTATGTTAATTTTACACAAAATTTTACTTGAAGTTCGATTTTATTTTATGTACAATATTGTGTTACCATTTAACATATCCGTATTATATTAAATTAACACAAAAATTTCTGTGGACCGTTTGGGACATGTGATATTTATTAAATTTAACACAAATTTTTCAACTGTGTAAGACAAGTTATATCGAGCACTTATAAAATGAGAGACAAAACTTGAACAGATGCGTCACGGATTACTACACATTTGTAAACTAAAAACTATTTTTTAAAATCAAATAAACTATTTTAAAAAAAAGTCCTATACCAAAAAAGCAAAAGAAAGAAAATTGATAATCTGAAAAAAGGTGTTAACGTTAAATGCCGCGATCGGTGGGCGGAATAATCTTTGGGGGCCGGTTCGGCGTGATTATTTAGAAATTATTAGAGCTTCTCCTGCCGACAGGACTCGAGATATTCGCGGCTAATGAGACGAGGCGGAACCGGTGTCCTGCGTCTCCCTTTTCTTCGACGCCCGTAAGATACGTCTCGCGTGGATGATGTACGGCCGTTTAATGACCCGGTTTGGGTCCCAGGGGGGATGGTTTTTGCTCGGCCCGGTATAAGGGTTGAGAGAGGACGTATCGGGCGGAAAAGTCAGTTTGACGCTCGTCGTTTTTCGTCGGAGGGCACCGCTCCTTTTGCAGAGACGAAACATGCAGATGACAGCGTTTCGTCGAACCACGTGACAGGACCCCGCGGAATGCGCGCCGTTCTTTTCCCATTAGGCTTAATGGACGTAGATTAGTTCTGGCCCGGAGGGTTACATAGGCGTGCCAGGATTTAATGACTCGGCCGCGCCCCTGGTTCTGTCGATACCTTGGGCCTTCGACTACGAAATTGTCGCGAATGTCGCGCTCTTGCACTCTGATTACAGGCAGATCGAAAGATAGGTGCGAGTGTCGATTTTTGAGAAAAATGTCAGCGAAAGGGTTTATTTCACGCGAGACTGTTAATTCGACGAATTATTTTGGTCAGATCAAGTGAATAATTCATCAGAACCCGGTGTCTCGATTAAACGGATTCAGGAATATCGAGCAGAAAAATTGGCGACTTAATGGATGAGAATTTTGATGTGTGTATGCGATAAATGATTTCTCACATTTTATTCTCCACGGAACATTTCTTGTATATTTTTAAATATTAAGTCTTATAATTAGATTAGTCGCGCGGAATACAGTATTCCAAGGGCTTTCGAATTTTTATTGGGGATCAAATAAATTTTTGTGAACGATGTTATTCCAATAATCTCCTATGAATTGCGAATCGAATGGTACTTTTCTGCGTTATCACTATTCCCTGCAATAGTCGATTAAAGTTTTGAAATACCGTCATATTGCATACGAGTGTATACGTATGATAATTTATATTTAAGTAGAATATAAGAAAAATAAGTAATAATATGAAAAAGATGTAGCACATTTTATACTTTATTAAAATAAGAATAAAATTTAATGAATTATGTAAGCATCAATAAATTTATTCATAAAACAAAAATTAAGGAACATTAAAATGTAGGTGAATTTTATAATTAATATAAAAAAGAAATTATTATGCGCAGCTTGTACACACACATATATCTAAAAATATTATAGGCGGTATTTATTTTTAAACTCTGTAAACATTTTTATTTGGGACACAGTGATACTCCTCTACGTGATTAAACTTATTTATAAAATTATTTATACAATATAGCGAAATCTTGTGAACTATATATTTTCCATTACTTTCGATTAATTAAAAAATATATAAGTGTCATCAACGTTGAAATGTGGGGGATGCATTTTTCAACTAGAAAATAATAAGTGGAATTTATTTTTAAATTAAGAATTTATTTTTAAACTTTGTAAGTATTTTTATTTAGGACACTATAATATTTCTTTTCGTGATTAAACATATAAAATTATTTATACATTATAGTGTAATTTTGTGAATTATATAATTTTTATTATTTTTGATAAATTGAAAAAAATTAATAAATGAAGATTTTGCGTAGAAATTTTGAAAAATGAATTTTTAGTTAATATCTAAAAATAAAAATATTAAGTGGAACTTGTTTATGTTTATTTGTTTAAGCTTTGTAAATATTTTTGCTTGGGTTGCTCACAATATGATACTCCTCCATGCGATAAACGTGCATCAAAGTCTGAAGTGGCACTCTAAAAGTATTAAACTCCGTCGAAAAACACATCTCTTTCTATTAAACTTTATTTTATAAGCCACTTGCATTGGTACGCAATTTAGCAAACAGGAAACTAAGCACATGCACTAATTAGTAGTTGTTGATCGCCGATTCGTTTCTCTCACTCGCGCATATCTCTCTGCGGGGCAAAGGAAGTCTGATTCGATAAATTCGTGGGTTCAACGATAACGGTCGAGAGATGAGCGAGGAGAGAGCAATAATATAATCTCGGGTAAGCGATAATTCAGCGTGACTTTAACCGAAGCGGAGTTAGAGTGTATTTCACGGATGGATTTAAGCGATCGTATGACAAATGTAGTCATCGTGTATCATTTTGTATAAACTCGGTGATATTCGTCGGAAGAAAAGCAAGAGAGATACGTGTATAAACACACACATACACGTCGAAGAGAGAAAGAGAGACTCTCCTCCGGTGAGACGCACACGTATCCGACGAAGTTTACGATCGATCTGTCACGCCGCGACCAACTGGTAATAAAGTTGGATACGGAACAACCGAGTGTCACACAACGCGGTGACAAAACTTCCTCCTCCCGGGCGGGAAGCAAAGCGAGGAGACGCGCTTCTAAGCGCTTCTAAGAGCTTAACGTGACGATATCGGGTATACACACATATACACTTAAACGGCCGTCGTGTAAACTGTGGGAGTGAAAATCGTGTGTCCTCTATCTATCTATCTCTCTCTCTCTCTCTCACTTTCCGCGATAACTCGACGCTAATAAACATCGACTCTCTTTCTCTCATCAGCTTCTCATGCTTTCATCTTTCTCTCTGTTCCTCTAATCAACGCAAATATTTATACGTGCTTCAACTTATGAAGCATGTCGTTGCCGAATCGTTGAATTAGCTAGCCCACCATCCCTTTGCGAGTTCCACTCTCTGTCTCCCATCCAATCTCCCTCCTGCGTGCTTGATTTACGAGCACGAACCGAAACTGCACGTGAAACTTGGAAAAGTTCTTCATCGTTGTCCGAAAAAACTTTTGCCCCGAAAATTTTCGCGTATGATATTACTTCCCAACGGTAAGCCCCGGCTTCCCGATGCAATCTAGATCCAGACCACAGAAAGACTCGATTTAATAAGGAATAAGAAATAATGAATTTTATAGAGTAAAAGTCTCTTTTTTATAAAGGAAAGTTTCTTACACTTTTCTATAAATAAGCGAAACACTTAAGGGGATCCTAAACACCGTCCTGTTTTATCGATAAAACATTATTTTCGCGCACCCTTTTCTTTTTATTGGTTGAACAGAATAATAAATGCTTTTCCGCGATTAAAGTACATATAGAAACAAAGCGTGAATCTAGAGACCCTCTAATCAGAGTCTGGCTATCCGATAGTCGCTTTTGATTGGTCCGCCATTTCTTGTCAATTGCCGCTGAAATTTGAATCATGATAAATTAAATAATTGTATATATTCTAGCAATGTAATAAAAAAAAATTAATGTTCTAGATAAAAATTCAATATTGATTGATTGACATCCACCCATTTTTGTAATAAATAGTTTAAATTACGGATTTATATATATGAACTTATATATGAAGTAAATAACTTTATGGAGAAGGTTATGTTCACCATATGGCAGCGACAGTGAGATAGAAAGAGAGAGAGAGTGATATACATATGTGATATTTGACAAAAAATCATGGCGGACGCTTGTTGGTCAGACTCATTGTCAGATTAGAGTCTCTTCGCGAATCTACCGATTTTATGTTAAAGACAAAAAATGTTTGATCTCAACCGCGAATGTAACTGAATGATGTTGATATCTTCGACATCGATTTTTCTACCTGAACGAACCTCCGGTCTCGTTGCTTTCAACCTGTCTCCCGAGGAGACTCGCAAGGTCGCCGCTATGGAAAGCGGGTGGATCAAAGGGAACCGCAAACCAGTCTAGCCGCGGCTTCGCGGCTGATTAAACTCAAGCGCGGCCACGAACGAGAAACAGAGAGACGACGGTGGTAGTGGTGTGCCGATGTCGATGGTGTGCAGAGGCTGTGCGGGACAAACTGGATGGAAAGATGCGCGCAACCCTCTCTCGCGTGCGTGTCGGTCCGCGGAAAGATGGCGTCTACCGCATCGAAATGGCCGCGGTAACGTGTCTGGTAAAACATAAGGCATGACGACTATACCTGTTGAAAAGGAACCCTAGTCAAGTAGGTTCTAGAGAGAGAGTGTGTGTGTATGTACCACATGTGTGTGTGTATGTATGAAGTGTTAGCAGATATCATCCCTAGTTACGACTGGTGACGAGGGGCGGAGTCATGCCGACCGCACACCTGCCCCGAGGTGGACTGCCTTTGGTCACCCCCTGGTTTCCACCCTCTTCGTAAGCTGCATCTTGATGGACGCGGGAAAAGGGCGAAAGAAATGGCCGGCTTTTTAATGGTCGACTAATGCGAATAAAGCGTAATCCGGAGCTCGAAGTTTCGTCTTGGAAACACACGCGAAACCGGTTGCTTTTTATCTGGAGAGAAATATACATTCGCGATAGGACGAGGGGTTCATCCTGTACGAAGGTTCATCAACCGCGGTTATCGTTCGGTTTTTGATGGATAAATATCACGCGGATCGAAAACAGTAGTCGCGTTGTAACATAGTCCGGGATATGCAAATCGTCTTACACGAATTTGTAATCGGAACACAAGTGATTATGCGACGACGCGACGTTTCATACATCTGAAAACGATAATCGATACGTATGTTAATTTGAGTGCATTTACATGAAGGCAATAAGGAAGGGAGAGACAGAGAGAGAGAGAGAGCGAGAGAGAAGGAAAGCGTCTTTTATTAGGGGTTATTTGGGATATTAGCCTCTGAAGCGCAAGAATATGTTAAGAATAATATAGTCACTTAGTGTACACATAATGCAAGGAAAAATAATAATAAAGATAATAATAAAGACAGAACAAGTAGATGCAGCTCAGCAACATTAATCATTCGAAAAGTAAAATGAATTAATATGAAATTAATATTAAATTATAATATTAATTAAGTATATTAAATATTAATAATACTAGATACAGCAAGCAGCTCAGAAATTATAACAACTTATGATAAGCCATCCAAGTGCACTGTAGTAAGGCGTGTTATCTTTTTTATTTCGAAAATAAATCTCACACATTCTTCGTTCATAGTCCTGTAATCTCAGATTCTGTTCCGCATTTATATTCGTAAAAACAGCACAACAATTATTTATGTATGGATTAATCAGTAATACAATGCAAGTAAATTTTCGCTTGAGTGTTTCGACAAAATCTTCCTACACAATTTAGCTAGTCAGGTGTCGAACATATTTTTTCTATAGTATCTGTGTCTATAGTATACATATATCTTGCAATTTCGATCACAATAGCCTGTGTTTTTCTTCGAATAAGTTTCAGAATAAATTTATTACACAATCACTTCGATATACAATTTATGTCTTCCTTGATTATTACAATGCAGTTTTGCATGTCTTCAAATTTGCATTGCATATGTAGATCATAAAAGCTATACTTAGAATGCATCAAAACATTATGGAAATCTGATGTTTAATAAATAAAAATAATGGTCTGAAAACAAGAGCCTCGTGGAACGTTGTTTTCTCAAATATTTAAACAATTAAATATTATTATTCAAAGAATCTTGGATTGCTTAAGAACGGTTCAGGTATGAATTAATTCAGTTAAGAGTCCAGAGAAGAAAAGTTCTTGTTTCTTAACTTTTTTATAAAAATGCTGTATTGTACTCTATCAAAGCCCTTAAAGAGGTCTTTAAAAAAATATATAGAGACTGTAACCTGGCTATTATCTATTGTGTTTCATGTCATTATTAAAGAAAAATTAGTAAAGTGCTAATAATTACTCTTCTAATCACATGCGGTTTAACATACTTTCCAGTAAAGTTTGTCGTCATCATTTATGTTACATTTGCAAAATTGTTAATTTCTTTAGACAAAAAATAAATATCGGTAGTTACAGAATTTACTAAAAATAAGTTGAATTCTTTCTTATTAAAATAAGATTGTTGGATGTTATTTTTTAATTTCTTATCATTTGGTTTTTGTCTCTTTTATTTTGTAGCCGTTCTAAATTCTTTTAATTCTATTCCATTCACATTGTATTTCTTATTCTTGCAGTAAATCATGAAAGTAAGATTTTTAAATCAATATAATTATAAAGGTACTCGTAAAGATAAACAATTACTGAATTTCAAATATCTATTTTTTATTCAAAATGTTAGACGATATTAATTCTAATCAATTTATATTCTACAAAATTCTGCAATTCGTACAAAAGTCAGTTTCATCAAAGTGTCTAAAGTTTCTATGGAGGTTACGCTTACATTGTCTACATTGCATCTTTATTCGATATGTAAATGAGCCTATGTAAATGAGACAATGCTCAGATAAAAAATTACGTCACGTTACCCAAAATTAATAAGTTTGTCCATATTGTTCATAATGTAAAGATTTATATAAAGATGCTGACATTTTTTAAACGATGAGTAGTGTCATATGATATAAAATGTAAGCCGGAAGATTCGATAAATGCACTGAATTGCCTATACATAAATATTTTTTATATATGTGTTGAAATCGTCGAATATTATGCACAATTATTTATTTATAAAATAATTATTTAATTGATATATCGTGCCTTAAAATATTGAAAAAAGTCATTTAAAAGTCTGTAAACCACTGTAAGGTGTAATTTATATCCATTATTAATATTAATCACTACAATAATATATTTTAAAAGAGAGAGAGAGAGAGAGCCAGAAAATGACGAAAATTATATAATTATTTCGCAGAAAAATGTTGAAAATTCATGATGACAGAATTAATGCAGTTTACGTCGGTGAAAATGTGTTGTACGCGTATTGACGATAATACTTTTACGACTTGCATTAATCAGATTGCCTGACGGCATTAATTCACACAGTACCTCGTACACACGTTGCGTTAGCATGCTTGAAACATTGTACGACGGACGTTTAATGATAATATATACGCGTCGTTACGCGTTTGTATTCAAATTTGCTTTACATTTGCCCGATCAATACACTCGTATATATTTCTTAAAACCACAGACCAGCGGTGAGCTTTTGTTGAATAATAACTTTCAAAGCTGATAATCTGCTAATTGATAATCTTGCCGAGTCACTCGCTTATTCACAAGTATTATATGTCTTTGATACTTATCTATGCTTTCCGGAAATTAATTTACGTGTATTATTAGGATATATTAAAGCAATTATATTTTCTCTTCTCTTCTTTAATATTTATAATTGATAATGTAAGAAAAAGAAATATTACGCATATATTATAGAATAAATAAAAAAAAATTGCATTTTAACTATCAGGGACAATGTATATCCCAAATAAAGATTCGTCTTCGAGAACAGAGGCCTTTACAAGAAATGCTTACGACAAGACTTCGAGTCGCAGTTTTTCGACTCAAGTGTGAACATAGATGGGGGAGAATTTCCGGAACCGCTCAGTTTGATAGTTTGATAGATTTTTTACCAAAAAAAATAATGTCGCAAATTACAATGTGTTACGATAATGTTGGAGATATCAATGTTTCAAAATTTTAATTTTGTTTTTAAATATATTGAAATTTCAAAATTTTTAACAAAATGTCATTTTTATAGATTTTTTATCAAATTTTTTGATATAATAAATCTAATTTTATTTTAATCAGAAATAGATTTGAATTAGATTTAGAATTATTTCTCGGGATAGAAGTGCCTCTTCTTCCAACACTTTCACTTTATAATACGCACATCTAATATTAAATTATCCCACAAAAAATATTCGTTTTCAAATATCCATTTAAAAATCGATATCTCGAAAACTATGGATCATAATGCATTATGGTTTGCGGCACTCTTCTGAAAAAAACTTTTATGAAAATGACCTGTCAAATAGAGGGATCCCGGGAACAACATTCTTGCCAGAGACGGAAGCGACATAATATCCTGTCATTAAAAAGTTGCAAAATGTATCGATGGGGGAAATTCCATATTTTTCGCAAAAATAGAGCAAACGACGTTACAAGATGGAAACGGCGTAGGATAGAATACGAGGCGTGACCCGATTAGCAATCACCATGGTAACAAGCACTTGATGCTATCAGTCGGAGAGAATAGGAGGAGAGGATGCGCGCTATGTCACGCGTATACGTATGTATCAACGTACACTTACATGCACATTTGCATATATATATTCATATCTCCGACAAGTGCACAACACTCGTCCATGCATTCTACCTGCCCTATACATACATATACATATATATATGGTATATATATATGTGTATATATATATATATATATATATATACAGGGTGTCCCATAATTCGCGAACCACCGCGAATGGGCAGATAGAGCGTGTTAAACTGAATAGAAAAGTCCTGTATCATTTTGCGATATTCGCAATAATGATTGAGTTATTAACTAAAATATCTATTATGGGACATCCTGTATATATATATATATATATATATATACACAGGGTGTCCCATAATATATATATATATATATATATATATATATATATATATATATATATATATATATACAGGGTGTTTGGTAATTAACGGACCAATGATTAAGGGCGGATTCTCTGGCCAATTTGGAGACGATTTTTCCTTAGCAAAAATGTTGAGAAGTCAATAATTTTCGAGTTATAAGCGATTGAAAAAAATGGGTTTTTTGAAAACTAAACGTTTTGGAGTTAAAAGTCTAACATAATTACATTCTTTAGTTAATTTCAGGTAGAGTTTACTATAATAAAATTTTAATTTGAGACTTAGTTATAAAGATACATAATGACAAATATTGAAAAGTTGTAAAAAATTATGACCTTTTTCGACATTTTTGCCGAGGAAAAATCGTTCCCAAATTGACCAAAGAATCCACTTGTAATCGTTGGTCCGTTAGTTACCGGTCACCCTGTATATTATATATATATATATATATATATATATATATATATATATATATCTGTCGTATTTAAAGCGGTTGATGACGATAGCGATGGTCGGTAGTGGTGATAGCAAAGGTAGCGGCTGTGCGGGAGATAGATTGGGAGAATCGCAGAGTGGGCGAGGATAAAGAGAGAGAGAGAGAGAGAGAGAGAGAGAGAGAGAGAGAGAGAGAGTGACACGAGGGGAGAGTGGAATCGTGCGGAGCAAGAAAAGAGACGGAAAACGCAGAATGTGCTGGGAACGTGGATGGAGGAAACAGAAAGATAGAGAGATGGCAGGCGGAGGTGGCAGAGGGAGGTGGTGCAGAATCGGGAGAAGCAGCAGCAGAGCGGTAGCAGTTGCCGCTCTCGGGGCGGCTGGCTGTTATCATGAGAAACAAGCTTCCACTCTGATTTTTTAATCCGATCCGCGCCCCCTGCCACTGGCTGAATTTTAAAATAACTGCAGAACGCCATTTGCTCCTCGCAAACAGACCGGGGGGGTTAAGCCGTCCCCGCCGGCCTCCTCTTCCTCCTCCGGCGCTCTTGGCTCTTTTCTGTCTTCTTCTTTCTCGCTTTTCCTGTCCCTGCTTTCCATCGATGTCGGTCCATCTCGCACGACCCTCTCTTCTCCTCCCTTCGGCTCGTTCTGCTCTCTCGTCTGAACCTCTTCACTGCTACCACTTGTTCTCTCTCTCTCTCTCTCTCTTTCTCTCGGCGTCTGCGACAAATAGGACGAGGACAGCGCACAAGAACAGAGGAGAGATTAGGTCGGAGGACGAAGAGGCAACGGAGAGATGTGTTATCAACGCGCGCGCGCGCGTGACGCGGAAGTGCCTGATGCCAAATTGAAATGTTTAGCGCTTCAAATGTTTCAGCTGTTTCAAATCCCGCGTGCGGAATCAGAGCGAGACAAATGGTAGCGGAAAAAGCGGGACGGATAGATAGCGAGGGGGAGAAAGAGAAAGATAGGTAGAGAAGGGTGGTGACGTCCGGGGACGCTTGCCGACGGCGGAGGGTGAGAACGAAGATAGAGGAGCGAGAAATGCCGCGTGTAGGCCTGCCTCGGGGAGAAGGGCAGATAAGTGACAGTTTTATTAATTTCCCATCTCTCCCGCCGCCACGCTTCCATTCTCTATCTAACCTCTATCTCTCTATCCCTGTCCCTGTCTAACCTCTATACCGTATCTACCTATCTACCTACCTACCCACCCGACGCCATGCAACATCAGGGACGTCAGTCGCGCGTCCATACACGTCCTTCCCTTCGCCTTCATCCTCCTCGGAGTCGGATAAGGTTCGAGGTGCGAGGGCGAAAATATAAAGCTCAATAATGGCGCGTCGTGACGGGACCCAGAAGGCGGGGTGAAGGTTAGGCGTCGATTGGAGATTCGAATCAACCGATATTCGTTCTATTTTTACAAAGATTTTTGTGGCCTCTTTACAACTGTGTTGTATATTTTGGGATGTATTATAATTCCTATGTAATGAGAAGAATTACCTTGACCCCATCGATTTCATTTACGTCTTGCGATAGAGATTGAGCGACATTTGCAATCATGGTTGATGCATGCCATTAAGAAAACTGTTTCGATTAAATCGGCGATTTCGCCGATAAATCCTCTCTGGATATCCAGGAGCTTCGGATCGAGTCGCGACATCTCGCCCGGATTGTACACGCGAAGAGAAGAAACGAGAGAGACGAATAAAAAAAAAGAAATAACTTGAAGAGAGGAGAGACAGGGAGAATGGAAAGAAGAGAAGAGAGGTATCCTACCCGGTTGCCTCTCTCGGTGGTGGAAAATTTAATTTCGATCCCGTCGATTCAGCAGTTATACCGAAGTTTAATCTTTGATAAGGGTTAGTCTTTTAGTAATGGGATCCCAGAGGGTCGGTCGCTCCGGTCCGACGGAGCGAGGCGGAAGGCAAAGAGAGGAGGTCGCCTGCCTCCTCTTCTCCTTTCCCATCCTCTCCTTCCGCTTCATTCCTCTGGCCAAGAGATGGGAGGTAGGAGCTTAAACCGTTAGATAGAGATCTACTCTTGGGATGGAAGTAGTAGCTACCTACCCGTTTATATCGCTTCTCAAACCGAGCAGGACTCGGACTTTTATATTCGACGCTGGGGAAGACATAACGAGCCTCACGATGGGATAAGTTTTCCGACGCAAAGCTCTGCTAGCAGCAGCAACAACCGCCTCTCTTCTAATTTCTTTTTTTTTTTGAAGATGTCTTGTTTATTTTCGCTCTGGTCTAAAGTACATTCGCGCTTATATGGGTCACGCATATTCTTTGGGCGATGAAGACGCATCCTCGCGTAGAATTTAATCCTCGCTCGACTGGTCCCTGTCAGGGGGGCACCGTTCCCGATCTTACCAGACCAGTTATGGAATAATAAACGATGGATCATAGCTATGGCCTGCATCTGTTTCGACTGCTAGACATCAATTATTGTTATTTAAAAGAATGAGATTTTTTACTCGCAAAAGAGTATACCAAATTGGGAAAATTTTGTGATACAAAACCAATCGTCAGGAAACTTGACACATAATATGAGCTAAAATATGAAGAAATCTAACTAAAATTGAATGACTCTAAAAAAACTTTTTGGTGCAACAAAGACTGATAATGGGAAACAGTGTGATGTATCGATGGTGATAACCAAAGATTACCGCACTCGCACACATTCAGTCTGCTAATTGCCAATGATTATTTGGGGTTATTCACGACCATTATTCTATTGTCAAAATAAGATTATATGACAAATGAGCATTGTCGCTGTACGATTCAATGATCTATTTTCTGACTTTTGATCACTCATTTAGCCTTCCGATTTTGATTAGATTTCGTCATATTTTACCTCATACTATGTATGTGTCAAGTTTCATGACGATTGGTTTTGTACCACAAAATTTTTCGAATTTGGTATACTTTTATATCTATTTTTTAGTTTGCATTTCTTTCACCCTAATATGGCATATACGAAAATATTTTCATCTTCTACACAGGGAATAAGGATGTTTTGTCCTTGTATCGAGGATTATTTTGCATATAATATTTCTTACTTGGATCTGTTGTAGTTATGGCATGGATCTGAACGGTGCGAGGCGAAAAAACGCGACACGAGAAACGACGAGTACGTTGAAGGCGTGGTTAAACGAGCACAAGAAGAATCCGTATCCTACGAAAGGCGAAAAGATCATGCTGGCTATTATTACGAAAATGACACTGACACAAGTGTCAACGTGGTTCGCGAATGCGCGAAGGCGCTTGAAAAAGGAAAATAAAATGACGTGGGAACCAAGAAACCGTGTCGAGGACGAAGATAACAATAACGAGGACGATGATAGCGGGAGAAAGAGCGTCGACGAGAAAGATCGGTTAGGTGAGTCTTGCTTATTCTTGAATAATCCGCTTTTTTCCTCATTATGATTGCTAATCAGTCATATCTACATTGCGTGAATTATTATATTTTCGAAGATTTTCGTTTAAAAATTATTTGCTTAAAAATTTTGGACAAGTTTAAATTAGACTAAAGATTCCAAGAGTCGCATAAATTGTTCCGAATCACGAAGTTCGATCATCTTCTTCTCGGTCCAGATTCGAAAGACTCGGGTACAGGTTCCAGCGAGGATGGGGAACGACCGGCGCATCGTATGGACCTTTTGCACGGCGGCGGCGGCGGCTCGGCCGGCGTTCAGGGTAGAGCCGAGAGCGAGTGGAGCGAGTCGCGAGCTGATAGCGGCCCGGACAGTCCGGAGTGCCTGTACGATCAAAGGGAGCCGAGGCATCCGCTGCAACTGCAGCATCCCGCGTATCTCGCGCCGAGTCATGGCCGACTGTTACGTCATCCGTCGCCAGAAAGCACGTCTCCAGGTAGCCAGCACCATCATCTTCCGCCGAGCACCAGCGCGTCGTCCACGGCCAGCGCGGTGACCACGAAGCCGCGGATTTGGTCGCTGGCGGACATGGCGAGCAAGGACGGTGATCAGCAGAACTCGAATCCGGTCACCATGACAGGTCTCGCGTCACCCTACGGCGGAACCGGAGGCGGAGGTGGCGCCGGTGGAGGCGGCGGCGGCGGAGGGGGCAAACTCGTCAGTCCTCTAGCCAGTCGACTTCCGCCTCATCATCCCCTGCACCCGGCGATACATCCGGGCACGCAATTCGTAAGACCGCATCCGGACTTTTACAGGAATCTGTACGGCGCCTCTCATCTCGGCTCCGGCGACATATCCCTACTCGAGACGTACTCGAGAACCCTGGGTGGACTGGGTGGAGTGATACCACCGCCGTCCACGGCACCTAGCATACTGACGTCCTCGTCCTCGTCCATCTCCGCTGCTGGGACCGTGAAGCCTTTCTCGATCAACGGGGCCACCAGTGCGGGAGGCGGCGGTGGCGCCGCCGCAGGTGGAGCGGCCGTTTTATTAACAACCGCGTCCTCCGGACTGTCACCGTCGTCGTCATCGACGACGTCATCGGGCGGATCCGATCAATCGCCCCATCCGGCGGCCGGCGGTCTTCCGGCGACTCAGGAACTCAAATCTCCTGGACGAGTGTGACTGAAAGACGCGACCGATCGTTGAAAAAAAGAGACGTTTATCGCGCGCGCATGCGCGCACGCGCTGTGCATCGACGGGCGGCGTTTCGTGTGGTGTGGCTGACAATAATCAGAGACTACAATCTTGTAATTAGTGTACAGTAAAACAAAAAAAGGTGATGATGAGATATACTGCCCCTCAATCCGCTTCTCGTTCCTAGTCTTTGTTTTCTTTTTCATTTTCGATATCGTTGCAAATATTCATTTTTTAAATCATTTTCCCCTCTTCCAGGCCCTCGAGACCGATATTGAAAGTTTATTTTCTATACCTAATTGCTCCGAATAAAAATGAAAACTCGTAGTATACCAACTACCCATAGTGGCTCTAACCGCGGTATAACCACAGTTAACGTCAAACTTGTGACAGTACTATTATACATATAAAAAAATGCTATAAATATATAAAGATATAGGATAATAAGATTTGTATTATTATCGTATATCTTTAATAATTAAATAATAATTAATAATTAATATTATTTATGCGTTTGTAAATAGTAGGAAGAGGCCCAGTAGAAGAGAAATCGTCCGGCCAGTGTATGTATTGTATGTAGAGTAGATATAATATTACTAGCATACCTGAGATCATAATTCATATTAATGACGATTATTATGATTATTATGATTATTATGATTCTTATGATTATTATTATTATTGTTATTGCAATGTTTATAATATTATCGATTCACATCGTCGATTCAGATCGTCGCGAGCATGACGAGGTATGGATTTTCGTTAATCGCGACGACAGATTGCGAGGGAGGCGCGTAGGTTCTCGTAAACGGTTGATTCTCGAATATTCTCTTCTTCGTATAAGTGTATCCTCTCTTATTTATTGCGCTGTAAAGATTGGCTCGTAATAATTTAATCGCGAATTGGAACCGACGCGCTTCGCAATCTATACCGCAAACATATAATAATTCCGTCGCGTCGTCTTGCTATCACCGTTGTTGCGTATAGGAACTTGTAAAGAGGAAAAAAAAACACATTCTCTACACAAATTGTGTGTACGAAGGACACCAACGGACGGCTTGCAACATATCATGTCATGTCACGTCGAGAGTGAACGATCGCCATTACCTTTTAGTCATTCGTGTCCAAAATTTCGCGCGAACTTGCTGATGCCGTATTGGCATCCTGTGTCTCCTTTCGCAATAAACGAATCATTACGGAAAACAAATGAGTTATCATTTTTCACCCAGCTGCTTCTCACCATCGCAATTTCATTCTTTTTCCTTTTTTCACCAAGAATCGCTACTTTTTTCAGAGATATATCACGATCATTAGCGATAATAAGTATCTTATAAGTAAATTTGAGTTTAGTTTCAAACTCTCTCTCTCTCTCTCTCTCTCTCTCTCTCTCTCTCTCTCTCTCTCTCTCTATGATTGTTTGAAAAATACTTTCAAGTAGCCTTGAACCCGGAGGAGATAGATTCGAACTTTCTATGAGTATCTCCAAGTATTCGGACCTGAATCAAATATGTTCGAATCTGTTAAGTACTTATTGTCAAGAGAAAGTGAGAGTAGGTTGAATGGATTGAATGAGGAGTGTAAATATTATTTTTAATCTTGCAGGTACTTAATTTAGGAGCACACTGAATATGAAATATAATTTTTTAAGCGTGTATTATTCGAATCCTTTGGATTAGAAAATAAAACTTGATCATTGGATTCGGATTTTTAAGTGCATACTGATCCCATTCTTAATAATCGTGGGCGATTCAGCGAAGACAATAATACGCGCACGTGGCACGGAAGCTCTAATCGACGTAGGGGATCGTCGTCCCTTCGGAGATCCAGCGAATGAATATGAAACGTTTCTCATTCTCGGAACCAGGCCGGGATGTACTTATAAAAATGCAAAACGACCGGACTTCTGGGTGGTTGCTGGACAAGCCTGGTTATTAGTAAACATTTAAATCGACAATCGCTATAGCTATGCGGAGACAGCGAGGGGGAGAGAGAGAATGCCGTCTCCTCTACCTTCCTTCCTTCCTTCCTTCCTTTCTTTCTGCGCCTTTCTCCGGCGTTTGCGGCAGAGGAAACAAGAAATCAACTTGCGGGACCACCCGCTACGTCCTGGACTTGCATCCAGTGGATCCTGAGGAGGTCCACGCCGTCTTCATGAATCAACTTGTTTCTGAATCGGCATAAACCTTCAAAGGGTTGTGCTGAGGGAGGCATTCCCCCCGACTAGGTCCGTCAGAGTTATGCGGGCACCAGTGTCCCTTTGCTTTCTACCGGCCATCGGTCGGTGATCCGGTGTCTTTGAAAAATCACTGGGTAGACTAGGAGCGAAGAGAAGTCGGTACAAATAATAGAGGAATTTGCCAAGGTGTTTTCGGGAATGCGTGAATGACGTTAAGTTGCGAACAAAAGAAATGAGTTATTTTTCTCACACTATTTTCTTCAATTTAATATAATATAGAAAAAGAAACATGCGTGTAATTTTTTTCAGCAAATAAACAATTACTTCCTTTAATAGCACGAATTATCTCGATAATGAAAAATTTAGGCTTTAGAATCTGTCTTAAATGTTCTGAATAACAATTAAATCGCATGATATAAAAACTCGTTTTACTTTGCTATAAAGATATCGATGGATAAAAAAAATGTCGGTTCGCAAGAGGCAACGTTGTAGAGTAGGTAAACTTCGTAAGCAGATTTCCGTCGCAGATAAACCAAGCCTGTTACTACTATGGTCCAGAGCACTGAAATGATCATGTTAAGGATGACGTATATATCTTGAGAAAGAGAGAGAGAAGAGCAATAACTAGCGAGTTTATTTCACAAACGCTCACGAATGTTATACGGTCATTTTTAGTGTTATAGGTTTCCACGATGTAATAACGACGAACTGACGATCTTCGTTTGCCCCTTAGCTGCGAGAGCTCTTAATGTTCGAGAAACACTGGAATATCGCCCATCACGAATACATACTACAACTACTGGATTTGATTTCGATTTTATCAATTTTCACGGCAATTTATCGTTATTGTGTAAATTGTAAAAAGAGGAGGAAAATTGTTAGAGAAAGAGAAATTTATCATCAATATTCACGAGAGAGAAAGAGACTATAAGTAAAATATTATAATACATAAATCAGTGCATTTCAATGTTCTCACGGTTAATAATAATAATAATAATTTATATTTATATATGTATAATAAAATAATAATTAAATAGTTTTAATAATGCGTATATATTTCTTGCACGGAGATGCTGAGATATTTTTATTATTTTTTATACAATAAAATGAGGATTTTCCAACGCAAATAAGACGTCGCAGATGAGAATAGAATCGCGAACACTCGAAGGCCAACACCTTGCGAGGACCTCCAAGAGGAGGAACGGACGACGATAAACTCGACTAAACTGCGCGATGCTTTATTGGCTTTTATCGAGTTTTAACGCAAGCACCCCTGGATTCCTTTATGGAAACGCCGTTAATTTTACGACACGGGCATATTTAGCCCGGCGGCTTCTCGTAAAATCATACTTTGGTCGCGATAAAGTTGAAACATTGACGGAGGCTGTGTGCTAAAGCAAAGTTGGCCTCGTAAATAGACGTCGCAAGAGAAAGAGGGGAGAAAAAAGAAAGATAATAAGTAGCTTTACGCGTGATGTAATACACGTACATTATTTAATAAATGTGATTTTGATATTTTTGTTATAAAAAATATAATTAACTTTAATAATTAAAATATTTTAATGTGCAATATTATTTTTACATAGAGTTTCAGAATAATATTATTTATTTAAGTTTCCAGATAAAAAGGCGTTGATTAGTTTCACGAAGATTTTTCAGTAATAAATAAAACGAAAAAAGAAAAAGGAGGGAGAGAATATAAATATAAATAAATATAATATAGTATAATAATATAATAAAATGTTTATATAGTATTGAAATATGGCATGTAAATATTTAATTAACTTTTCACAATTTATTTCAACTTCAAAGCAGTCAATTTTTCGAGAAAAAATCCAAATTTTAAATTGTGTATTTTGGTGTCTCATTTTATAAATTAAACCAATATTTTACGCGCAACAATGTATAACACACATACACTTTTAATATCGTAATAAATTCTTTTCGTTAACAGGATCTTTTTTTAATACATATATCGGTCATATAATTTGCAATATTTCAAATAAAAACAGTTTGCGTTTCACCGCGAGATGACATATTCCGCGAAAATATGATTTTTTCATCCACGCGATAATATATGAAGCGAGCTGCACTCATCTGGACACAATCTGTAAAATAGATATGTGACAACGTACGTTCTCTCTCTCTCTTCTTTTTTCCCTCTGTTTGGCGCATCGCCACGCAAGTACGTCCCGCGTTGTCGAAAGGTAGCGTATCGGTGTAGGTGGTGAATAATGAATGGCAACGTCGAGAGACAACTTGCTGGACCAGCGTCGACGAGACGCCGCGCCGCGCCGGATCAGGTCGACCCTGTGTTGTGTGTACGTATACGACCGAGGGAGAGGAGAGGAGAGAACAAGGTTGGGATAGGAGGGAGGGGTTAGAGAGAGAGAGGAGGCGCAGTTATATAGCACGAGTTCCGGGTGAAACGACATGAAAAATTAACGGGCCCCGCGTTTTGACACTGCGTCAAACTTTCGTTGTACGAGAGTGATAGATTGTTCTACGGCCGCGGTAGATTATATTCCGTACGCGACGCGGTGAGAGAGAGAGAGAGAGAGCTCCGAGCAAAAGAGAGAGAGAGAAGGAAGGGAGCGAAAGATGGTTTTGGATTCCTCCCGACCTAACGACCAGCGGACAAATTCGAATTTTACGAGGGACACCTCAACGTTGGGTATTGTCAGCTCAAGTCCGCAAACGAGCAGAGTCCGTCCTCCAGCATTCTCGTTGGGTAAGTATTTTTTTTTTTTCACGGAGATTTATCACACCGTGTGTCAGAGGTATACAAAGGTAATTTCGGTCAATGACGTAGATTGAAATGTACAACGATATTTCATCTTTAATATCCGCGAGAGAGGAGATGGAAGGGAAGATATGTGGTGTATGATAGTTGTAATTCAGTCCCATTGAGGATGACATTGCCCGTGCATACGCTTAAAATCTTTCAAAATTTCACTTTTTCAGTTGCAGATATCTATCAGAGCCTCCTCGATTGATTATTTCTCAATAAAATTGTGTTGTATCTTTATTTTAATAATTTTTCTCTTATTTCTAGAATCCCCTAAAAATTCTAAGTAAGATAGACACCGAGAATTCTTTTACCTTGAGGGATGGGAATTTTCTAAATTTATTAGTAGCAGATATTCCTAATTTATAAAAAAATGTAGACAAAATGAGATTTATTTTTACATTAACAAAATATATTATCTTATATAACGCACAGGTAAAAATGATCATGAAGAAAGTATACATATAATTATAGTATGTGTATATATATATGTATATAGATCAAGCATGAGACCTGAACGATTAAATTCTTAAACACTTCTCTTAAAATCGAGTGTCTTATTAATTTCATCTATTCTTCTAATTAACTAAAACTATTCGGATAAACATTGCACTGTAATTTGCAACATTATAATCATATATGTTGCTGCAAGTCCAGTGTTGTGCTTAAATTATTTTAAAATTAGCTAGATAAAAATGAGATGAAAATATATAAATTCATCTTAGATAAGATGAAAATAATTTTTTTAAATGTATCTAGATAAAACATAATAGTATATTGTGTATCAAGTGCGGAAAGTTGACAATTGGTCACGAGTGCGGGGGATGGACGCACGAGCCGAAGGCAAGTGCGACCATCCAACACGAGTGAACAATTGTCAATCCGCACTTAATGCACACGATATTTTGTATTACAAGTGCAGGCAAAGTGGCTTTGTGCGCGTTTTCTGTGCGCGAGGTGGCCGATCGCACGCCGCCATCTTGCGACGGCACGGTGCGAGAATAGCCGCGTTTAAAGTCATTGTCCACGGTTTCAACCGTGGACAATGACTTTAAACGCGGCTCAGCCGTAGGCAATGGCTTTGAATGCGGCTTATTCACTCACCGCGTCGCCGCTAAATGGCGACGTGGGAAATCGGCCGCTTTACGCACAGAAAACACGCACACAAAGTGCCACTTTGCCTGCACGTGTAATACAAAATTATATATGAAGATTCATCTAGATAATTTTCAGATAATATTATTTTTATGACCGCTTATGCAAACACAGTTATAAATAAATGTAAATAATAAAAGAGATATAAAAATATATTTATACTTTTATTTACAATTTTTTTTATTGTTTATTGCTTAAGTATTTTTATGTGCTGTGGCTTTAAATCAAATTATCTGAATATTATTCTAGATAATTTGGTAAAGATAACACTTTTTTCATCTGAGATGAAAAATAGATAGTACATATTTTTATTATCTATAGAAAGATAAGATGACGCAAAAATTTCATCTAGAGGATCGTTTCTAATTTTATTTAGATAACAGCAAACATTACTGTGGCTGCAACAATATGACTATATAACATAAAATTAACAAGTATAAAACCAAACATATGGCTGTTATTAATAAAAAAATTCTTAATTTTAGAGGATATTCTAGGAAACATTGATGAATATCTGTTAAGAAGAATTTTATAGCATACACAGTCTTCTTCGAGAATACAATCTTTTCGGTGCAGATATATGTTTTGACACATGCAAAGTGACAAATAATGGTCTTCATGGAAGCTTCGCGGGTTGGATCTGGGCTGCAAAAAGACATGTAAGAATTTCTCGTAAAGAAATCAAAAGGAACTCGAACCCATAATTTTTCGTTCCCTCGTAGAAATTTTTCCTCGGCACTTCGTAATCCTTTCCACTTTAATGTTTGCGTATCGCGCAATGTGTTGCGAAGGAAGACAAGGACAAATAAGAGAGAGAGAAACAAGATGTGGGCATCGCGCATATTTCATTCGGCATACGATCCCGCGAATTTCACGTTCTCAAAGACATCAAAGGGACCTCTGCGACGTTACCGGATGTCCGGTTATGCTCGCGACACCGTCCCCGTTTTGTGCACCAACCCTTGTAGGAGGGAACGATGAGGGAAGGCTGAAGGATAGAGATTCCTCCTCGCCGAGATGCTCGAATTCGTCCGCGGCTTGTCGACTGGCAAGTACCACGTAACTCACCTACTAAACTCGCGGCTAAGTAACGGGAAGGTGCATAATTCACCGCTGCTTAATTGGCGAGCGTTTTCACGCCAGCCGCCGGTCTGTCAAAGCGGCTGTCACAGCGTGAGAAAGAGAGAGAGAGAGCGATGACGAGTCGCTGTTTCTCACCCGAGGCAAAGAAGAAGAAAAGGACGGAGCACGTGTGCGTATCATTGCGCTGAAAGCGAAGAAAGCTGCGAAATCCTCTCTTTCTATCTCTTGGTCGTCCCTGCTTATATAAATACTGCATCTCGCGCAAGGACAGGAATAAAAGAACAGACTCGAGGAAACGGGAGAAAGCTGAAGTGAGAAGAGAGGGTGGGAGGATGCAATGGGGGTAAAAAGAAGTGCCTCTGGCAGCCGACAACCGAGACGGAGGAGGATGCTGCTCCGCGGCGCTTCGTTAAGAGAGACGCGACGATATGACTTATTTAATCGCCCGGGCTGAACGTTAATGTCCCTCTATGAGACTCGCTCGCGCGAATGTTTTGGGGGATTATGTCGCGTCGCCCGTCGACGGGGCGTTGGCCGCGCGATTTACGACGCTCGTAAGTTCAATGCGCGGCGATACAGAAGAGGGACGAGAGCCGCGAAATTGGAGCATAACGCGGAAATGTAAGACGTTAGAGACGCTACTAAGTGTTTCGTCCTCGAGAGACACACGAAGATGTGTTCGCCAAACGTGTTAATGGATCATTATTTATTTCCTTATTTAATATTTGTATAAATATTATTTATAATCCATCTCTACTTGTAAGGTCGAAAAAAAATGTATTTTTTAGAAATTTTTTTGAACTAAAAATTTTTTTAAATAAATGATTAATCATTTAAATGTATACACTTTAAAGATTTTTTAATATTTTTTTTATTACAAAATATAAACGATAAAAAGATATCAGCGATCTGCCCGATCGTTCATTATCTCGAAAAATTAATTTAGGACAAAATGGCGGTTATTTAAAGTTAAAAGTATCGATTTTCGACCAAAAAATCGTTTATTTTTATCTGTAAAAAAACTACGCAACGAAAAATAAAAAGCAATGATCGGGCACTAGATAAACTAATATACTAACTATATTCGTTCGAATTTTTCATTTTAGATGAACGAACTCAAAACTACCGTGGTCGCCGCAAAAAACTTACAAAAAAGTGCTCTCGCTGATATATTTTTTGTTTTTTAATATTTTGTAATACAAAAAGTACTATAGAATCTTCAAAATGTATACATTCAAACAATTAATCATTTTTTTTAAGTCTTATAAAAAAAATCCTAAAAATACATGTTTTTTTCAACCTCACAGGTAGGTATAACCCCTTAAGATCGGAAAGAATTCTTTTCGTTGTTTATATGTCGCATTCCAACATATTTTACTTCCATCTTTTATTTCAAATTTACGATTAGAGAATTTTGACAGGTTTAATTTTGATAGAAATTGAGCTTTTATGCTTTTTATTTCAAATAAATAGTACAACGAATAGTTCTCTTTATTTAGAGATTTAAAAAAAGAGTAAAACTGTAGATAAATAGTTTGAAAAATAAATGTTTATTTAAAATATTAAAGTAAATATTGGATTAAAAATTGACACCAACTGAGAAAAACATTTTTTTTTATGATGACATTTATTTTTAAAATGCAATATTATTTAGACACTAAAAAAAGAATTCAATATTTTCTAATTTGAACACTTAAAATATCAAAGTAAATGTTAAATTAAAAATTGACATCGATAGAGAAGAAAGTTTTGTTTCAGAATGTAATATTATTCGAATACTAAAAAATTTTAAGAATTTAATATTTTATAATTTGATTATTTAAATAAAATATCAAAATAAATGTTAAATTGAGAAATGACTTCAAAAATTGATTTTGAGAGAAAAAAATTTTAATTTAGAATACATTGTTTACTATTTAAGAGGACTTATTATTCCATAAAAACATATTTACATATATACACTCTTCAAAATAATTAAGGGATAAAAAAGATTGTTCAAAAAGTAGGCGAATTTTAAACAGTTGTAACTTTGCTTCGAAAAAAATTAATCGAATCGTACAACCTTCACGTGGTGCGTTTTGGATGAAGCTGATATCGGTGGTAATTTTGGAAATGATATGCAACTTTACATTTTCCAAATTTTATATTGAGACAGTTAAAAGATTATGTTAGAAAAATGGAAAAAAGATTGTGCTGCCACGGATTTTACTTTTTTTTAAATTTTTTATCAAAGCAAATCAAGATTTTTTAACATATTCCACATAAATCGATCATTTTAAACATACGGATCACTATAAAGAAATTATTACAGCAAGTCTATGATTTTTTGCCAAGATTGGGGTACTAGAAAGCACAAAAATTTTAGTCGATAAAATTTTTTGGTCACCCTACGTAACTTTTTTTCAAAGTTTAGACAAAAATGAGAAAACTTGCGGATTTCTTTGTTATTTTCACCTATTTGTAAAAAGTTCCCGAGATAAAAAAAATTCAGTCTCTATATCATACTATAGAGCAAAGATTCAGCTTTAAGAATCTTTTCGTAAAATTACTGTACGATGATTTTTAACGGAGTTATGAACGATCAAAGTGAAAATAATATTTTCTCTTCAATTTGCGATAACTTGATAAGGAACGATCAAAATTTTAATTTTAAAAAATGATTTTGCAGGGAAAACTTCAGGCTTTAACATGAAAATGTCCAAAATTTTTTCAAATCTTATGTATGCGACATGTCTACAAAGTGAGAAGAAAATTTTCCATTTCATTTGTTATGTTCGCCGTTTTCTGTATGTAAAAAAATATCAGAATTGAAGAAAATGAAAAAAGCTATGACCTTATTTCGAAAATAGAGATTTCAAGCTATAAAACCCTTTTTTAAAATTCTTATTTAAATTCTCATTTAAATTCTCATTTTTCAAAACAAAGTTACAACTATTTAAAATTTGCTTATTATATACTCATATATATATATATATATATATATATATACTCACAATTATATAGAATATTTTGATAACTAATACTTTAAATTCTTGAATTAAAAATTATTTAAATTTAACGGCGAGGATTTAAATAGGAGGAATTTAGGGGGGACGCAGAATGGTTTATTAAAAATAAAATCTCGAATTAGACATT
This sequence comes from Nylanderia fulva, assembly GCF_048542155.1. Classification (NCBI taxonomy): domain Eukaryota; kingdom Metazoa; phylum Arthropoda; class Insecta; order Hymenoptera; family Formicidae; genus Nylanderia; species Nylanderia fulva. The sequence goes on along the minus strand of NW_028190521.1, from coordinate 642,677 downwards.
TAATTTAATTTATTGATGTATATGTATTAAAAAAATTAATGCCCTCTATATATATATATATATATATATATATATATATATGTACATATAAATTTAATAGATAAATAAGAACCAGAAGTGAATGTCAATACATTAGTTTCAAGGAAGAATTATTTTTTTCGTTGCAACTGATTCGTTGTGCATAGGGCATTCATTTTTCTTAATATATATATCAAGAAATTAAATTAAATGTCTAATTCGAGATTTTATTTTTAATAAAATGTCTCTGTCCCGCTTAAATTTAAATGACTTTTAATTCAAGAGTTTAAAGTATTAGTTATCAAAATATTCTATAATTTGATTTAAAATATTAAAGTAAATGTCAGATTGAGAATTGACATTAATAGAGAAAAAAATTACAATTTAGAATGCAATATTATTAGGACGCTAAAATATTAGAAATTCAGTATTTTATAATTCAAGCACCTAAAATGTTAAATTAAATGTTAGATAGAAAATTGACATTTGCAGTGAGAAAAAAATTTCGATTCAGAATATAATATTATTAGAACACTAAATAATTCATAATTCAATATTCTATAATTTGATCACTTAAAATTTCCAAGTAAATATATTAGGTAGAAATTAATATTCGTAGAAAAAAATTTTGGTTCCAGAATGCGATATTATTCGGACATTGAAAAATTAAGTGCTCGATGTTCTATAATTTCAAACTCCCCAGAGTATCGGATTAATATAGCTACACTTTTCCTCGAAAGGGAGGGTTGCGATCATCGACTCCTTCTACTCTTTCGACACGAGTGGTCCTTCGGTTCATGTAACAGAACACAGTATGTAGCTTAGAGCGAGAGTTTCGGCAGAGTGGACACGCGCGCTACTAATTATATCGACGACTTGTGTTTGCCTTCCGAGAAGGCGACGTGCTCGACGGAGCAACGTCGATCGTTCTTCTTTCCCTTTCAATCAGGAGCGGATCTATATCGAAATCGAATTTATATATACAAACCAATCTGCGATATCATCGATCAAAACCAAAGTAGAACGATCTTGTTTATCAACATTTTCTATAATTAATGTACATATCAAGGAAGGTTTTCCTCCCTCCGAGGTGAAGCGGAACATGACTTTCTTTGATAGGTTTCCCCTCGAAATTCATTGCATTCTCACGAAATCACATTTAACGCACAAAGATTATTACGCAGGATGATTCTAAATAAGTGCGAAAAATTTAGGAAATTATTTTTTATCAAAAATTAAGAGAGGGTCTTTTTTATCTATACCCTTAAAGAGTTTCTCCCCCAAAAAGAAGATGAAAATTTAGTTTTGCTTGCATTTTTAATTCTAAAATTCAACTTCTTGTACCTCGAAACCTTTGCCATTTAGAATCGTGCTGTGCATGCTAATGCGTTAATTCTTTTTTATTATTACTTTTACGAAAAAAATAAAAGAAATGAAAAAGTTTTTAAAGGAATCAAGCTTTCTAACACATATTTTTAGATGATCATATTTCGATCCGTTAAAAACTTTTAATAGAAAATTGAATAGGGGTTGCTAGTTTCTTCCCTTTATAGCGATTTGAGAAAATTAAAAAAAATATTAATAAGTACCTTTTTTACTATTGGAAAATATTCATCGAATTTCGTTTTTTAACTTGTTCAAAAAAATCTCCTACTTTTAACTTCCTTTGGAGGAGATGTAACTCTTTAGGGAGGGATATAGGATTATATGTTTATATAAAAGACTATATATATATATATATATATATATATATATTTAATTTATGTATTTAATCATATTTATTTAATTATGTTATATTTTTATGTCATATTTATTTAATTATGTATTCAATCTTCTGTATATTTTTTTTAATCTTCTATATATATATATATATATATGGAAGATTTAAAAAATATGTATATATATACACACACACATAATAACAGCTTTCGATTTTTCTCGAGATACATCCGCCCCTGAATTTATTTATTTGGCGATTTATTCAGTTCGCGCAGCGGGACGTCGCGGATTCGGAAGCGGCCGGATGAAAAACTGTATTTAATTAGGGGGCCAATGGCGACGAGGAGTACGACATGCAGAATGGCGATCACGGACCGCGCTAGTTCGGACGGGATCGCCGAGCAAAAAACCGAGTTCTTCGTCCGCGAACGCGCATCTCGTCGAGAACATCGATGGATGATGAGTCAATCGAGAATCGACTGGACGCGCCGGCGTTCCAGTGTCCGCCCGATGACGGACTTTTTAGAGGACAAATACGAGGGGGGGAAGAAGGGTGGCAAAAACGCGCTCGTAAGGGTTATGATTGATGCCGGTGCGAGAATGCTTATAAAATTGCCCGGCGAAATGCGACCGCGCTTTTTCCTCCAAGCGCGAAACGTACAGTTAATGTGAGAGCGAGAGAGAGAGATAGAAGCTGCAGGTCTCTTTATAAAATCTTTTGAGGCTTGATTATAACTTGTAGAAAGGTAAAAATAAATTTGAGCAAGAGAAACGTATCATGTTTCGTCCATGTTGCTTACATTCCTATACTGCACGGATTATTGCATTTACATTGCAGCAATGTTCCAATCTTGCAAGTTACAATGTAACATTGTAGAGACATTATAGAAACATGCAAATGTAATATTTTATGAGAATGTTGCAGCAACATTACAGAAAGATTATAGAAAATATTATTTAATAATCGCTAGTTCCTTTATCTACCGCTATGCGGCGCGCGATTCTCTATCTATTCCGTACTTCAATTTTAGTTAGAATTACATAAAGATTGGTGAAATTAACTAGCTGTAAAACTAAAATCATGCTTACATCTTTATATTTGTTTAATTTATTAGACTTGATCCCAACACAGGGATTCAGATATTAAAGTACATACTGAACTGATTCCTCAGAAATCAAACAGATAAATATTCGATGAATTCGAATGAATGAAAATCTATTCATTGTATACTTTATACACTTATTTTAAAAACAAAATTTTTAATTTTATAAAGTAAATTATTAAGTTTGCAACTTTCTACTATTCATTATTATAAAAATTACATTACAATGTTACTGTAATGTTTCATTGCAATATTACAAAAAGCGGCCATCTAGTTGCAGCAACCAATAAGCAATATTGCAATATTTCAATGTAAAGTCTATGCAACGTTTTTGCAATCTTTCGGTGTTGTATGGGTTATTACCTAATTTAAATATAAAAATTGTTAAAAAAAATATATTAAATTTTTAGTTTTTTTCTCTATCTCTCTCTTCCCTTTTTTTATCTCTCTCTTCGGCAGCAGACTGCTTTCGAGCCTTTTTTGCAGTCGACGCTTTGATTTCCAGTAACATCAAAGTTGCGTACGCAAAGGGATATTGGCCTCTCGCGCAGTCGTTTTCACTTGTGTCATCGACCCCTTTCAATAGGAAAGAGACATCCTCCCGGAGGATAACATATATACACGGGGACGACTATAGAACCGCGCAGTTTCGATGTCTGTCACACCGCGGTCACGTCTTAATCAGTGTCTGGACTTCCAGTGGGCCCACCGGGGCAAGAAGCTCGTCGGTCTCTGCCTCCTCCCTTCTTCTTTGGATAAACGTGCCGAATGTTAATTACGCCAGCGGGGTTTCGGCGGAGTATCCGGGCGAAAAAGTCTTCGTTCGGATCTCGCGCTCGCCGACCTTGCGCATTTCATATATAGACAAAAAATTATATAAATGTATAAATAATATAAATATTATATAAATAATAATATATATTTAATAATTATTGCGATTTGATTTATTAAATACTAATTGACATGTAAGAATGAATTTTTATTATGTAATGATTGAAAAGATATACAAGTAAATGTCAAAACGTCTCGGAGTTATTAATTTAACAAAAATGTACATCGTGTATCGTTTAACAAATATAAGTTCTTCTTACATTTTATAATGCTCGTATAATATAAGCCTTAAACTCACTCATTATTTGTATTAATAATTATATGTATATAGATATGAATATAATATATATATATATATATATATATATATATATATAATTTATATTTATTTAAAAATATAAAATTTATATTAAATTTGAAATTAAAAAGTTAAATAAATATTAAATGAAAATTCTCTCAAAACATCAGGAATTATTAAAAATAATCAATGCTTTCTTCGACTTGACTAGTAGTTTATTAACAACCGTACTACGTTTCGACCATTCAGATTGTGGTTCTTATCAAGTACGAATAGCTATAACAAATTATAAATTGATCAGAAAATACACAGCAACTGAACATTAGTCCGCATTACACATATTACGCAATATTTACATAATCAAATTAAAAGTGCAGTAATAAAACTTACTTGAAAGATGTCAAAACAAATTACAGAATAAATATATAAGACTTCAATAATTAATTCCTCGTTCTCGTCCTGAATAATCCTAAATAAATATTCTTATATATATATATAAAATTTATATTTATATTAAAAAAAATAAATATTATTATATAAATACATAAATATAATAAATATAATTTACATTGATATTAAAAAAATTTAATTTATTTTTAGATAAAGATATTGGCACTTGAGAAAGAGAGAAAAGAGAGATAATATTTTTGACAGGTTTTTCTTTAGTACATTTGAAATACGTTTGCGTCAGCGTCCGAAATTAATTTTCGCCAACTTTTCACGCGCAATTCGCCGTCGAAATTGAAATTTTAATTATCTATAAGCGGCCCGATTTTCTGGAGAATATATAAAGGAGAAATGTTATATTCCAAGTTTTATAAGCTTCGAAAGAGCGAAAGATCGTTTGCTCCGAGAAGTTTGTTGTGACACAATCCCGGTCCCTACACATTGTAACGCAATTAGTAGCGTCGGGGGTGCGAGGAGAAGGGGATGCTCTCTCGACGATGTGACTGACGGTCGTTCTATTAATGTTTGTTTTCTACGTACATACATACATTTTGGAGGGAACGAGAGAGATTTACGGTCGTATCACATCTTTCCACGTGTAACTGTCGATCTTGTTTCCATCCCTCTCCCTCCGGCGCGCTCTTCAAGCACTTGGCCGCGATCGGTGTATAAATAAATGAGAGTTTATCGCGAGAAAGAGAGAATTTTACCCTCTCGGAAGGGAGGGAAGGGAGAACTGACTCGCGGCGTGTCACAACAGCGTCGAGGCGCGAAGCGTCAAAGTGGATTTATGATATTTTTCCAGTGTCACTTTCTCTCTCTCTCTCTTACTTGATACTTTGCCTAAAAACGACGCGCGCGTGCAAAGGCAGCCTCCCGCCTTTGATGTCGGCGCTTCTTAGGCGCCCTACGCATGATGCATCGCCGTTCTCGACAACGCGCGTCTTGCTCCGGTACCTTTAAACAAATCGTCGACTTCTTTGCCGCGCGCAGATTAATCGAGAGGGCCTATCTCTCACCGGTGAGAGACTCCCTGGATTTATAACAGACGGCAAATTGTAACAAAGTTACCTCGGATAAGTATCTCGATGAAGAAAAAATTCTAAAAGTATCCCGCACTACATTGAAAAAAAAAATTATTTGACTTAACAAAATCTGCGGTCGAATACGTGCAAATAAATATCAATGTAATAAGAACTAAATATTTTGTCAAAAACAATATCAATGTAATAAGAACTAAATATTTTGTCAAAAACAATATCAATGTAATAAGAACTAAATATTTTGTCAAAAACAATATCAATGTAATAAGAACTAAATATTTTGTTAAAAACAATATCAATGTAATAAGAACTAAATATTTTGTTGAAAACAAAACTAAATATTTTGTTAAAAACTTTTTTTAATATAGATTTTTAATATAGATAATATATATTTTTATTATCTATATAAAGATAAAATAATACCAAAACTTCATCTAGATGATCATTTACATATATAATTTTATTTAGATAACAGCAAACTGATTGTAGCTTATAATCTGCTGAACAAAAGATGATTGTATAACTTTGTGATCTGCTGAACAAAAATGTCCTTAAGAAGCTTTCAGAATAGATAATTATTGACAATGAGGCATATATAGTCAATCAAACAATTTACGGAAATTGAATTTTTCATGTTTGTAAATTAATAACTATCTATTAAATATTTGGCTTTGAGTCTACGTTTTTGTTCAGTAAATCATAAGTTACAATGTATATGAGAAAACCAGCTAATTTTACCAAGATTCAATTTTTATATATTATAGAATTAGTGCATAAGATTTTTAAACCTCGTATATACAAAATCCTAGGTAAAATAAGATCCTAATATTGTTTGACTGGCTATCAGTAATTGTCCTGATCATTTAGTTATTACTAAATATATATATAATACTTTATACTAAATATAAATATAGGTAAATCAATAAAAATAGATAAATAAAAAAATATAAGGATAAAATTATAATAAAAAGTAAATAAAAAAGTAATAAATAATAATAATAATAAATAAATCATAACGCGCGGAAGCGAGAAGATTGATATCACTCACACGAGAATGATTAATATTACAAATTAGTAAGACAAACACGCTTCGGGCGAACGACTTGTTCAGAATTTTGAGTAATCAACAGCGAAGCAGCGGATTTCGTCAAGCAGCGATTAATAATAAATAATTAGGAACGCGATTCGTTAAAATATCTAAAGGTAATTACGGGTTGCACGAGCTTATTTACGAGCCCTCCCTCTTGTCATTTTCAACAGTCACGGAAAGAGGAAGCGGCGCGTCACCAAGATCGTTACGTTGACGGATCCGTGCCTTCTGCGAGCGCCGGAAGTAATGCACGGAGGACGCCTTACAAATCCCGCCAGATGATATTCGAGGCTCAACAAAATTCTTTTCCGTGCACTGGAAAGAGAGAGAGAGAGAGAGAGAGAGAGAGAGTAAAAATAAAAGTGTCGCGAGACACGCTGCTCTTGGAATTGTCTGAAAATAAGATACGTCTCGTGAATTTCGGGACTCTTCAAATTAGTTACTTTTATTCCATAAACACGTACGTAGATATCGACAATTATTCCACTGCAGTGTTTTATGCATCTGTTTTTTAATCTAATGATTTCATATATGTATCTACACATTCTGTATATACATATTTGTGTTTTAATATCTTTTAAATGGAATCAGTAATATTCATATATATCATTAAAAATTGGGAATATTTATTCAGTTATAAATAGTAGCATTGCAAAAGTCAATGAAATCACATTGAAAAAATATCAGTGACTGTTTCAATTATAATATGTAAAAAAAATTTTAAGTCTTATAATATTATATGTGAGATTAATCTATAGCAATATATTTTCTATTAGAGAGAAAACTTTGACTAATTTCATTAAGAGTCTTGTTAATTTTTTGTGACTTTATCTTAAAACTAATAAAGTATAATATGTATATAAATCAGAATCTGAATAGTTACACTTGTTTTATTTTAGATATGTATTTGTATATGTGGAGGCTTCTCTGACAAATAGCAATCCAAAATAAAGATTTGAAAATTATATCTTGCAAATACATAAGATTATTGGAATTACTTGGTTTTTATTTAAATAATTTTATTTTTCCAGTTAAACAAAATTACTTAAATAATTAAAAATTTTAATAAAGTAATCTTGATTGAATTTCAGATTTAACATAAAAACTATTAATTTATTTTATTTCAAATTATCTATATAATATTAATTTATAAAATTTATATAATTTAAAATATTTTATTTTTATTATAAAAATTATATACTCTCTCTTTCTTATTTATAAATTAAAAATAACTTTATTAAATATATATTTTATTCTAAATATAAATATTTTTTAATATTATGTGTTAACTACAATAATTATTTATTTTATTAATTTAAGTTTTAAATTAATTAATAATATATGTAGAAAATTGAAAAAAAGTAAGATAAGAAAAAACACAATAAATTTGAATATGAAAATTTTGTACATAAATGAAACCCTATTTTATACTTTTACCTAATAATTTATTACAGTGGAACATAAGACGGAGTAGCAGAGCGTGAGTCCTTTTATCGAAGATCAGTGAAACACCAATTCGATAAAATTTTATATTACTGCTTTGATGTGACAACATTCGTGGCTGTCTGAAGATGTTTAGTCCTAAGCTAATAAAACTCTTCGCTCTCTGTTATATAACATTAAATTTCTCGTCGTTGAAAGCTCCGTGCCAGCATGCTTGTGCAAATAGCGCGGCACAAATCGTCGAGGTGTACTTCTGCCTCGTTCGTTGTTCGCGCACCAAGTTCGAGCTGTTCTTCCCGGCTCCGCCTCAGCCAAACGAGGCGGGGAGGTAGGAGTAGTACTCTCATCAATCACCGCGTTCACGGGACCGTTTATTTTAAGTCGCCCGCGTTTTTAATACACGCGTCATTAACGCGTGCTGGCACCTAAGCGGCGACGAACGACGAGCCGACGAGAGAGAACGACTTCAGAGACGTAGACAAGCATGCGATGTCCGTAACGACGAGGGAAGTATATACGTATCTTCTCGCATCAGCCTCCGAGTCTGGCAGAAGACGGCCCTTGACGTTACTCGAATTATGTCTCGATCGTAATAATCATCAGACATCACGGGCGTTTCCCAACGAAAACGTCTTTTTTGTGTATTGTCGGACAGCTGTTGTATCATATATGTACACAGTCCAGTAAAATTAGACTTGAAAAGGTCAAAATTTCGAAAAAATTATAATCAGGCTGGATTTTTGTGGAGATCTTTATTTTGATGTTCTAATGAAATCCTGAAAAGTACTCTTAATTTCAGCCAAGGCGTTTCTTTTATGAGGAGTAAAAAGGAGTAAATTTTAGTTTTTTGCTATTATTTCGAAAACTATCAATTTTTCAAGAAAAATAGTTATTATCAAAATTATAACTCATAAAATTCTCTATAAAAAAGGTTATTATACTTTTTTTCGTACAACTAATCGTTTTTGAGTAAAACGTGCGGTATATAGTAAATGTGCACATTTTCTTTCAGACTTAATTAGCTCTATATCTTTGAAACGATTAATTCCACGAAAAAAGTATATTGACCTTTTTTGTAAGGAATTTTATAAGCTACAATTTTGATAATAACTATTTTTCTCGAAAAATTGATAGTTTTCGAAATAATGACAAAAAATTAAAAATTACCCCCTTTTATCCTCCATAAAAAAATGCCCGAACTGAAATTAAGTGTATTTTACAGGATTTTATTAGAATATCGAAATAAAGGTCTCCATAAAAATTCAGCTTGATTATAATTTTGTTGAAGTCAAAGTGTAATTTTACTGAACTATACATACGCTCCGCAGATGAAAGAAGTTTATCTTCAAGAAGTGGAAGATGTCATTGTAACAAAATGTTCAAACACTAAGTTATGTCATCCACTTTTCGAATAGATCGCATTGATTATTAGGATTAAGCTACAAAGTATACCATTGAAAAACATTTTAATACTATTAGATCGTGTTGCTGTATCTAAAAATATGTTTTATGTTGAAATGGGACACAGGATATCTCATTTTAATCGATCATTCCCGAAAGTTTTTATTTTTGATTTACAACAAAATGTTTCAGACAAAAGTTATTTGATTTGAAGGAGAACAGAAGGTGCTACTAACTTCTTTTACAGGACGCTTTTTAAGAAAATTGTAAGGTCATGTGAAGGTCACGTTGTTTTCTTTTTTTTTGTTTTTTTTTTTTTAATAAAATAAACTATCTCATAAACTATTCATTTTTTAAATCTTTTTATCTTTATAACTTTTTATACTAAAAATTGAGGAATCCAGTAAGGCAGTAGCGCTATTTTCTATCCACCTTTGTCTGAAACATTTTATTGTATAATCAAAAATATAAAAGTTTTTAGGGATAATCGATTAAAATAAGCTATCTTGCATATATATTTAATATATATATTTATCAAATATAAAATAAATATTGTCAAAATATATATTCTATATATTATTAAATTAAATGTATATAAATATATATATATATATATATATATATATATGTTTTAATAAATATATTTTAATATGTGCAGTCTAAAATATTTGCTGCGAAATTTCGTGGATATTTATTAAATTGCTGTAAAGCTCCTCGCGTCGATAAGCAGTTCCGATAAGGGAGGAAAGGAGAGTAGAAGGGGTGGTTTCCGTATTTATTCGATGAATCGCCCGAATACGTAACGGCATTAACCCAAACTTATGGAGCGAAAGTTTTATCGCTACGGGGCTCTCTGCTCCGTACAGCTGCGCATATATTGTACGCGTAACATACGGGCGAACTATTTGGCCGGAAAGTCGTTAACTATTAGCCGCCGACTTGACTTATGTGCGCAACGCGCGAAACTTACGCCCGTGCTCGATGCACTTATTTCTACTACACTTGGCGCATAATGCGCCGAATTATTATTCCAGTCTTCTTATTCCACGTTGCAATCTCTGTCTAATCCAATTTATATCTCACAGACAAGAATCTACACGATATTTCTGGACATGTCGCGAAATGCCAAATATTTATCAATAATAATAATCTCAATTCTAATTCTAATAATTATTAATATTTAAGGATTATAGAATTTACACCTTTTTATAAGACTTGTTTTATTTTTTTTTATTTGTTTTCATGTTTTTATTAAAGAATATAATTCTTTTAAAGATTTTAAATAACATGTGGATGACTATAAATGCCATGCAAATTAAAAATTAAAGGATAATCAGAAAAGATGAACATTTATTATGAACAAAAAAGTAAGAATTTTCGAAATAAATTTTTAACATCAAAATGAGAATGAATTTTTGCATATTTTGTCTATGTTTATATATCTTTTTTTAAGTTATTGTACACAGAAAGAATACACAATTTCCCTTCAATAGAAAATTCAGTAAATTTTTCTACTGTTTCGTGTATTTTACATATGCATAAAGTTTTACTGAAAGTCGATTTTTTTGAAATTAGATGATTTCCATTGCAAAGAAAGAAAATTGTTCGTCGATTTTTAATACAATTCTAATAGCTATTGCAGACGGATCAGAATGAATACAAAACTTTTAGGAATATTAAAAAGAAACACTAATAAATTAAAAAGCATCTATAAAAATTGTTTTCTTTGGGATTTCTCTCACTGGTAAAAAATTCTAATATCAAAACTTTTAATATAACAAAATTGAAAATTATATAAAATAAAAAATAATTTGATAACATTCAGGTTTCCTTTAATTTTTTTACATTAATTTTTATTGTTTATTTTATGTTAGGTCACCTATAGTTTATTTTAAATATATAAGTTTAATTTTATTCACCAATATATATATATATATATATATATATATCATTTTTTTCTAAAATACATTAGTCAAAAAAAATAGGGAAACCCTAAAAATTAGGCCATTTTCAAACCGCTAAAACTCGGCGAAAAATCTTCGTAGGAAAAAAATTAAAAAAGCGTTTTAAACCTTCAAGTTTCAACTTTAACGCACAATTGATGGATTTAAAAATTTTTTTTATCTTCCCTATTGTATGCTTTAAAAACAAACATATTGTTTCGTTCTTTAAAATTACGTATTTTTGACAATTTGAAACTCGATAAAAAATTTCTCTGTATTAATATTGTTAATCAATAAAATATTTCTTTTCTGACAAAAAACTGTGTTAACTTTATAATATTTATAACAATTATTTAAGAAATATTATTCAAAATATATGTATTCATTGCAATTTCTTATTATTGTGTAACTATCTGAGATATTATATATATATATAGAATGTCCGATAATAATTTATTAATATTATTGTTTATTGTATATTTTACAATTATATTTAAATATCTGCTAAATAGATCTAAAAATTATATTATTTTCGTCCACCTTGGCAATGCTTGCGCAAAAATCATCTGCATCCGTTCAAAACAGCACGTTATGCGCACCAGATTTCTACGTGCGTCCTTTCTTTATACCTTGTCACGACACTTTTACGATGTCGCGTTTTATACCTATCGTACGCCCACATAGTACTCGAGAGAGAGAAGAGAGAGAGAGAGAGAGAGAGAGAGAGAGAGAGAGAGAGAGAGAGAGAGAGAGAGAGATCCCAATTAACACACGCCCGACTCCTCTCTTGGCACGGATCGTGATCGTTCTCCGTCGTTCTCTCGTCCCCGATCGTTTGACGGAATGGGTCGCTCTCTTTCGATTAAAATTCATTAAAGCCGCCGAGATTAGTGCGGTTCTGGAAATGGACTCGGAAGGCCGTGCGACGCATATCAATCGGTCTCGAGGAAGGAGGATGCATTGGAAAGAGAAGAGGAGAAGAATGAAAGAACCGAAGAGCGCGAAAGAGAGACGGGAGCAAAAGAGCGGAACAAAGAAGAAGGAAGGAGAGAGAAAGAGAGAGAGAGTGAAAGATGGCTGAAGCGCGGAGAAAGAAAGCTCGGGCGAGTCCGCTAATGAGAGCGACAATTCAGTGTGTCGGGCGCAGACCGCGCGCGGAATGCAGCCTCGGCTTCCAGCATTCATAAATTTATTCCCGCCGCCTTCTGCCAGCCTCGTTTTATCGCCTGACAATATGCCGCCGCCGCCCGAGAGAAAGAGAAGAGAAAGAGACAGAGGGGGGTACATGGTGAACTCCGTGCAATGTTCACAGAGTTTCAAAATCGACGCCTCGATTCTTTAAATGGTGCTCACCTCCGCCATGCGAGAAAAGGATCACTTCGGGAGATTGATTTTTTCCCATTGGAATTTTATTGTCGACGTCGCAGTCACGTTTTCGCTCTTTATCGCTCCTTTTAATGCCGTTACACACCGTCTGTCACTACTTACTGAAACACACAGTGTATTTATTTATGGCGTACCTAGTCTTTATAGCTAACTAGCTTACTCGTGTTCTTCAGCATTTTTCGTCGTCGCACGGTCGCATGCGGTTTGCAATCTGTCGCGTTATAAATTGGAAAACTGCTTCTGGAAATGAAAATAATACGGAAAAAGATTAGGTCAGGTTAAACAGGTTAAATTACGTAGGAGAACAATACAATATACCTAACCTGAGGTTAGGTTAGGTTAGGTATTCATTATTACAAAGGAGTATATACACATTGGAAAGACAGAAATAAGCTCTGAACTAGTGTAGCTATAGTTCAGTTGAAAACAAAAAGAAGGAAATTTTTGTACACAAATAGCCTTTATATATATATTAAGAGAAAGATGATATATGTATGAGCAAGCTTGCGTTCATCCCTAAGTCATTAGTCTTTTCTGTTACAAGGAGAGAAACGTCTCCCCTTCCCCACCAAGGGAGACACTTCTCGCCCTTAGAGCGGCGCCAAAATCTGGTAATCATTCGCCGACTTAACCAGAGTTTTACGAACGGCTTTGGGTAAGACAATGGCAGAGGCTCCGGGTTTACATTATTTAATGCCCCCGCGTCTCTCCGAGGTAGTCCCGGGCGTTAATTAGGCGCAGCTCATATGCTAATACGTGAGACTAAGCTCCGCTTACTCGCGTAGCGGCTGTCGTGAACCGAGTACAAGCGTACTGCGAGCAGCTCGTTCGGTTATAGTATGCTAAGGTACATAGTATAACTAGCCTTACCGTATTCCGGCATACAACACGTACATACGTTCACATATACACACACACACACGTGGGAATATATTCCCGGGCTCACACTGAGCTATTTGTCTCGCTAATATCTCTCCCTTTCCCCGTCCTCTCATTCCATTTTCTCCGCGATCGTCTTCCAATAAGGTAACACAAAGCTGGTCTATCTCTCTCCCTCCTCAATCTTCGCGATTCGACGTGTAAGCATCTACGCGAACGAGCGATTTTATTTTATTCTCTACTTCCCTGTCGACACTATCATCATTAGAAAAAAATATATCTCTGTCTTAAAAATCTAAAAAATATCTTTACGATCTACTGTTAAAAATTAGCGTAAAAAAAGACACGAGCGATATATCTTGATGAATAACAATTTAAATATACTTCAGTAAGAGATGAAGCGATATGAGCTTCATTAAAGTGGAATTCTAATTGTAAATAACTCGCTGTAATAATTGTAAGCGGCAATAAAAACACACGAAACTGATGTCACTATTATCCTCGATGTCATCTGTGATCAAAGTTACACCGCATTATGGAAGGTTAAACCGCGTATTACATAGGAAGGAGCTGCGATCTCTAATTTTTTACGCGTGAATGATACTCGACGCCTCGAAGGTGCCCAAAGACCGTATCGTGGGGTCCGTCTGGTCGCGTCTAAGATTACCTCGATAGGACCCGAATCCGTGGCCTCCATCTAGATTGGTATCTAAATAGCCGACGATCCTCCGAAGGGATTCGTCATTCTAACACACTACTCGAAGGCAGAAGAAGAGAGATGCGAGAAAGCCGCGCTTCTCCTTTTCGCCTGATTTAATTTATTCGTCCCGAGTAGGAGGGATATAATCGAAGCACTCTTGGACACAAGCTCGATCGTAGAATTTGATCGTTTCTTATAGGATGTAGTCCAAAGGTAAGACATTAGTTGGTTAAAAAGTAATACGCAGAAAATATAATTCTCTCTTTTATTGCGGTCTTATGATCGCTTTAACTACGCGATTCTGTTTATTGGTGTATTTGTAAGAGATCCAGTCTAGAGCGATATATATATATATGAAGGTAACTAGTTTGAAGACGTAATGATTGTTTCTCGATAAGATTTTTTATTATCGTCGATCTGGTTACCTGACGGAACCTCTCCGTAGTATCTGTTCGGGATATGTACTAAAAAATAGTTTAAAGATCGATGGAAAAGTATGAGGAAAATCCAAACCAAACGTGAGAGGGATTACATCCTAACCTAATACAAACCATTAAAAGGCATAATGCGGTTTAAACGGTGGAGTCGATAATCCTATAGCATAGCAGCGGCTTTTGATCCTTGGTGTAGTAATACGAGTATCTGTAATCCACGTAGAACAGGCTAAAAGAGTCTCAAATACCTCTTTAGATATACTATGTTGGTGTCCGATTTTTACCGCAAATGTCTAGCTGTAGTAATCTAGGCTAGTAATGTCCTTTGTTAAGATGTATTCTTGCCACGGTCTTATATACATGCAGGATCCTCATTAAAATAAAGTGTTTAAAAAATGTAACTAATATGACGGCTAACTCAGGTCTGTCATATAATCCCATACAGCACCGATAGATTGCAAAAACATTACAACAATCTTTCACCGCAATATTGCAATATTGCAAATTCACTGCAAAATGTGGCTACATCATTGCTGTTGAATTGCAGCAATGTTAAAATGTCCGCTTTTTGGAAGATTTCAACAAAATACTACAATAATATTGCAATAAATTAATATTAATGTTATTAACAAAATTATTGATTATTGTTAACATTTTTTATTGTACAATATTGCAAAAAATTATTTTATTACAGTATTATACCCAGCAAATACCAAGTTACAGTTATATAATTGTTAGTTGTAATTTTCCACTCAACAATATAATTGTTATAATACACGTATTATATTTTTGATTGGGAAATTACAACTAACAATTATATAGCTGTAACTTGGTGTTTGCTGGGTATATGTATATATATTACAATATATAAATTATAGAATTTGGATTACATGCAATATTTCCGAAATATTAATGTCATGTTGCTACAAGTGTGCTAGAATTTTGTGCACCTATATCTCTACAATGTCTTTATAATGTTGCATTGCAACTTGCAACATTGCAACGTTGCTGCAATATAATTGCAATAATCTGTGCTGTATGGGATAATATATTTATTATATTTCATTATTTTTGAATAATTTAATATATAAAAACTTCTTAATATTTAGTATTTATTCCGACAATTTTTTAACCTTATTTATTTTTAATATTTTTTTAATTGTGCACAAGATCTAACACAAAACTGTCAAAATAAAAAAATCTGCGCTGGCGCACATTGAATAAATCGGTCCGAGTTGGCAGCCATATTAGTTACATTTTGTTACGCTTGACAGCATGTAGTCTGTATAGAAGTGTCCTAACCTGTATATAAGACCGTGATTCTTGCATTTTCGTATATTTAGAAGAGAAAGAGTCTTCATGTTTGTTTTTTAATTAGCTCTTCCCTCACCCTGGATCTTTCTTTTGTTAGCTTAATTTGCATAGCGAGCTCGACAAGCAAACGAAATCATATTAGATAACGTCAATGAGTTAGCAGAGCCTAGAAAGTAAGTTCCGAGGAACAATGATCGATTGAAGCTGAGGCTTTAGCCGACGTTAATGTCGGCATTACATATGTGTCACGGTACGATTGGACGATACATATCGTCGCTACTTATAACAAATGTAAGTGTATATAATAACCTCATGGTCACATTCACGGCGTCCGGTCGGCATCCGATTACAACGTTACGACGAACTATACGTGTATAAAGAGAATGTTTATCCTCTCGAAGAGAGCAAAGCAACTCGGAGTCGATATAATGTGAGGCCGAAATAACGAGGTCTGCTTCGCGGGAAAGCGACGTTGGCGACGTGTCAGCAACACATCAACGCATATTTGTCGTCCGATAAGAGGGAGAGAGAAGGGGAAACGTAAATTATAACAAGAGGGAGAAAGATACAACGCGTTTATATCGTATTTATATTTATTATCGGGATCGGGGCATCAATGTCTGGCTATCCAACGAGCAGCAACTTGTCTCGATGCACGCAACGTAGGCAATGTAGATAAGGAAAGAGAGAGAGAGAACGAAGAGAGCGTCTTTTCTTCGCGTACCGGATCTGATGATTATCCGTCGCGATACCCTGAGACGATCATTAAAGAGATGTCCACCCGGACGTTCGTGGAAGATATCGGCGAAATTGGCGTCTGTGCGCGTGCAACATGTACGTCATCTTCTGATGTTGTGGCTCTGTGTGGCGCACTTATCTCGGTCACCGATTACAACGAACCAGGCCGATACGGGTTGCACATAATCGTTGCGCGATATCCTCGCGTTGCGGATGCGAGTACGCATCAAGTATCGTCTCTCGTACGCATCTATTAATAGCTTCATAGTTGACACAGGAAGCATTCATTTTATAAATTAAATTCCATTTTTGATTAATTTCAACCTAGGAGGCTTCTAATGATAATTACTCTTATTTGATCATTTCTATTAATTTCACCCTTTTTACATTTTTAAATATTTACGTTTTTTAATAATTCCTTAAATATTTTTTATTTATATTATTTTTTAAATAAACTATTTTTAAAAATTGAGGCTTTTTTAGACGAGCAAATATAGGATGTAAAAAATTTTTAATCGTGTATTTATTCACATTGGACGAATTACATGAGACATTTCGACACACTAACTTGTGTCTTCTCAATTATATTATACAGTAATGCTTTACAAATTGTTGAATTCTATTAAGTCGCACGCAAAATATCTAGTCAAATAAATGTCGTGAGCAATGATGGTCCGATTATAAGTATGATGTAGACGTGCTGATTGGTATTCTAATAAATATAATTAATCAATTTATATAATAACTTAATTAAGACCGCGAATAATGAACGCTTATATTAAACAGAATTAGTTTTTGCTTGCTGTGCCCACTTACACAAACATATTTTTATTTTAAAACAATTAGTGTAATTTGTTTAAAATAGACTGTGAAGAATCTCTCAGATAGTAGAGATCTTATATACAATTTTTATCAAGGCAACAAATATTTTTCTTTTGTTTAAGTTGTCTAGTATCGGACTAGATAGTCCGATACTAAACAACAAACAAAAGACAAATATTAATATAAATATAAAACAAATATAAATATAAGACTAGATAGTCTGATACTAAACAACAAACAAAAGACAAATATTTTCTCATCTTGATTACTTTAACTTTGAGTAATATAATTGAAAAGACACAAGTGAATGTCAAAACGTCTTATGTAATTCGTCCAATGTGAATAAATACACGATTAAAAATTTTTCACATCCTATATTTGCTCGTCCAAAAGTCTCAAATTATTATTATTATTATTATTATATTATATATTAATTTGTACAAGCTATAAACTATTGAATTATATTTTATATTTAAAAAAATACTAATTTTGTGGATCAAAAATATAAATAAAAATTATTTTATATATGTATATGTTTATTAAGAGTAAAAAATTATTTGTTTTTTGTTTAATTTTAATAATTATACGTAAAATTTCTTTTCCTTCACCTCGTTTTCTCTTGTCGTTGTCATTTGGTGGTAAACCCTGGAGAAAATTCGAAATGGAACGTGAATCTATGGGCTCGTCATTATTTATAATTTTCCGTTCCCTTTCGAGGCTGACATTGTGCTATCGCGTTTTAAAAGATGCTCGAAACAGGAGAATCCTCTTTTTCTCTTCGTTACTAGTGCATCGGTGACAACGACGACGACGAGATGAGAAAACGAAAGACACAAGGGACAAGAGAAAGAAGGGTTTGACCGCCTCCGCAACTTCAAGAGGCGTCGAGATGCCCGCCTCGATAATACCTGAGACAATGACCGACCGCCATCGTTATCCACCTGAAAACGCGTATTCGTGCTCTCTCTCTTGCACCTGGATCAATTTATCAAGGCCCGCAGACGCATGGTTATGCAGTTTGTCTCACGTGGATTGCAATAATAAGTTAAATTGTTGAAGAAAAATATCAAAGGGCTTCCACACAGATGATATCTATTAACCCTGGAGGATCGCGGATGATATTAGTCATCCACGTGCACAAATTTGCAATTTTTTTCTTATATCCCGTGAAAAAATGTTTTATATAACAATATAAAATTATATAAAAATATATAAACTTATACATATAATTGCAAAATTGTATATGAAATATATCCATACATTATTAGATAAAAGTGCTTTTTATATATAATTATATAAATTTATATACATATAAAAAATAAATATTTCTTCATATATATAAATATATATATATATATATATATATATATATATGTTTCATATATAATTTGACATAATTATATATGAACCGTTATAATTTATATATATAAATTTATATAACTATGTATAAAAATAGACATATTTTACATATAATTATATATAAAAATTTTTTCTTGATGTGTCAAAAATCTGCAATTTTAATTAATATAAATTTAAATTTACTCGTTAATACATGTAATAAAATAAATGATATTCTCTTAACCAGTGTTGTGCTTAGATGATTTTAACATTAGCTGGATAAAGATAAGATAAAAATACGTAAATTATTTTATTGTTAAATAAAATAACGATGACTTTGTTTTAAATATATCTAGATAAAAGATAAAATTATATGGCAATTCATTTAAATAACTTTCAGATAATATTATTTTTAAGACCGCTTATATAAACATAGTTATAAAAAATTATAATAAATTAATATAAAATTATAAAAAAAATATAAAAATATATTCATATTTTTATTTATAAGTTTCTATCGCTTACTGCTTAAATCTGCTAATTAAGTATTTTTATGTGCTATGACTCTAAACTAAATTATCTGAACATTATTCTAGATAATTTAGTGAAGGTAACACTTTTTTCATCTAAGATGCATCTAAGATGCAGATATAGATAATACATTTTTATTTTTATTATTTATATAAAGATAAGATGATGCCAAAATTTTATCTAGATAATCTAGAATTTCATCTATAATTCATCTATAATTTATCTAGATAATCTATAATTCATCTATAATTTATCTAGATCATCTATAATTTTATTTAGATAACAGCAACAGACACTGCATAACATATGTCTTTATATTTGTATTTTAATTATACTTTGATTCGTTTTTCAAAAATGTATGACAGATGTTATTCATGCAACCTCTGACGTCCCACTTAACAGCGCGATCACTTTAACACTTAATGTGCATTTAAAATATACGAGCCTTCTCTTATTCGAGAATGCGATTAATCATATGTATCGGAGCGAAGTATTGATGTACTCTGTATTTGTCTCCCAAAAACTCCTCGCATAAGGGATTAAGGGATCCTTTTCGGCATCCCGTCAAATGCTAAAATCCCCTTAATGACGCGATTTTGTCGCGCGATTGAGTTCCGTTCGACAGCGCGAGATGCAATTAGCAGGACAATCTCGATGGGATGATGCGATTTCGGTGACGCGCACGCACACGTACCTTAATAGTGGATTTTTGCCCCGATCTCGGGAGAGATGCGAGACGGGGTGATTAAGTAGCTCTTTAACAAGACCACATCTCTCAAACGTATGCGTGAGTCCCACACAGGCCGGATAACGAGAGTAACGATGTGAGACACAAAACGTCGTTCGCATCTCGCGGCGGGGCTCGTTAGACGACCGGACTCTCTCTTTCGTTCTCCGTTCGTTCCTTTCTCTCTCTCTCTCTCTTTCTCTTCTTTCTCTCCCAACGGACCGTCCGTCCGTTTGTCTGTCAGCGTGCGGGACGAGAAGTGCGGCGCCAATTCACCACCCTTCGCGAGAAAGAGAGAGAGAGACGAGATCTTCAAAGCGACGTTAACGACGATCATCTGCCACGGTTTCTGAATTCCAAATGATATGGCACTCTCTACGCGCCTTTGAGAGGACCGTAGTATTTTTGGATGGCTAATTATACGGCGAATCTCCTATTTCGTCGCATTGCGTGATTAAGCCTGTCGATATTTTGTCGTTGTTTTCTACGAAAATCTTCTTCCTGCCTACAGACGGCATTTGCTGTTATCTAGAGAAAATTATATAGATGGTCATCTAGATGAAATTTTTGCAGTCTTTTATTTTTATATAGATAATAAAAATTATGTATTATCTATCATCCCAGATAGCACCATGTCTAAAATGCACGCATAAGTCATCATTAAGAAATCTTTAAGACATCTTTAAGAAATCTTATGATATGATATCCCAAAGACATCTTGAAAACATCTTAAAAATGTCTTATGAGTGCATTTTGGACATGGTGCTATCTGGAATCTGCATCTTAGATAAAAAAATGTTATCTTTACTAAATTATCTAGAATAATGTTCAGATAATTTGATTTACAGCCACAGCACATAAAAATACTTAAGCAATAAACAATAAAAAAAACTTGTAAATAAAACTATAAATATATTTTATGTCTCTTTTATAATTTATATTTTTTTATATAATTGTGTTTATATAATTCTTAAAATAATATTATCTAGAAGTTACCTAGATAAAATTATTTAAAATATTATTAATTTCTCCTCGTATTTTATACTTAATTTTATATATTTTTTAATATTATGATATTTTTTTATCTCTACGTAATCTTTGATTTTTTTCGTATCTTTCGGTTCATATCTTAAGAATCAAAATTTTCCCCCTATTTTCAATCTCAATTTTCTCACTAGTATGAGGATTCCAGAGGATTTTCAATAGATTTAATTTATATAAGAATTGAGCTCCTATACTTTGTACCTCAAATAAAGACAGTAAACAATTTCCTGGTTACATTAGAGATATAAAGAAGGAGCTCTCAGCAAAATTATACCAGATTAAATAGTTTCAAAAGAGAATAAACTGACTGCTTTTAAAGTATCAAAATAGATGTTGAAAATGGTATTTCCTTTAATATCCTAATATGTCTTTTGATATCTTGCTGTGATGGATTAGGGTATCAAGATTTCAAAAGCAGTGATTTTATTGACTCACAAAGTTTGTCACTACCTTATCTCGATAACGAATTGGTTAATATGTCAATAGATGAATCCATTGATATTCTTTATTCTCATTCAAACTATGCTATTGATACTCTCTACTAATGTAGAAAAACTTATAATCTTTCTTTTCTGAAATGGATCTCGCATAATCTTCGTTGAAAGATTGTACGTACATTACATATGGAAAAGCTTTAATTAAGATTTGAATTTTCTTGCATTCTACATGTAAAGAACAATTTAATTTTAATTTATTTAGCTGATACTAATTGAATTAATATGATTTGATTACTTGAGTTCTGGCTGATGATATCTGATCTTTATTTTATACTCAATTTACACTCTCTCGTCTTATTATTAATAAATTTTTAAATTTAAAGAGATTTTCTAACGCGATAAAAATTCAACATTATTAAATGAATTTTTAAGACTTAAGAAACGAGATCAAGAATTACACATCGATTTTTATTTTAAATATTATGTCAAAAATCTTTGAAGAGTTTTGATTTGTATTTTATTTTGATCAATAAGTTGATGTTATTATTTTTAAACTAATTTTTTGACATTTTTGACAGCATTATATAATTACAAAAATTTTATTTGATTAAAAATATTTATATGTACGAATTTTCCATCTCACTGTAATCTCAATATTAGCTACTTAGTTCTTGATTAATACAATTTTGATTTAAACATTTTAAATGTATCTAAAAATTTTTTAATATATTTGCTTTACACTTATTATTTGTAATCTTATAAATTTTTATTGATCCAGTTTATATCGAGCACTTGATACGCATATCAAATAGTAAATAACTAGTAAATTAGTATACAGTTATTGGCTAATCAGCTTAAATGTACTATTTGATACGCTTACTGAGTACTCGATGTAAAGTAGACTAGATTAATCTAAATTAACAATCTCTAATTAAAACTACAAAGAATTAATACATCCAATAACCTAAATTTATTAAAGTGATTCCTCCTTATCATATATTATTCATAGCATTATTAATTTCGTTTTAAAATTTCTTGAATCTGTTATAGGAGGTTTATAACGAATCTAAGAATTAAATTTTTAATTAATTAATATAAGAATTCATATTTAGTTAGACTTTATTTTAAATATGTGTTAACACAATATGATCTCTATGTTTTTGATGTAATAAATAAATTGAAAGTCTGCAAAGCATAAATTTTCAAAAGACTGGTTTTGTTTATTAGGATAAAATCCTCTGTATGCAATAATGCAAAATCTGAACTTGTACTCTTTAAAAAAAATCATCACCGTGATTCATTTGATGATATTTAATAAGAATATTAATAGCTCGAATCTATTGAAACTAATTTTAATTTTAATGTATATTTTAGATATACATATAATTATTTATTTTTAATATGCACAACAAAGTTAAATGATCGTTCCTATAAAGTGTCTAGAGTAAATGAACGACACACAAATTCCTCGCGCTTGATTTGATAAATAATAAAGCTCTTTACGGAAACAATTCTACGTGACAGAACTAGTAAGTCGATTGCTATCAATCGTAAAAATTTTACAACATTGCTTCGTTAATGCGAGTCGCCTTATCGATTCGCCTTATTCATTTATAAGTATTGTACATACAACTTGATACTCGCCGTCAATTCAAGATCGCGACGACATACTGGTTTTTTAATCACGTTACGATCGCGAGACTTCACCGCCGCTTTCTGTAGGCTTCTACCGAAGTCTTTTTTACCACATTGTTTTGCAACCTCGAAGCGACACGCGAGGATCGCGATCATTGAAAAAAATTGTAATCTCATTTTAATGAATTTTTGTTTTTTAAGTATTTTTCCACTTATTTTTAGAAAACATCTTGTTCCAAAGTTCCGAGTTCTCGGATAAAAAATTTGAGAAAATAAGTTAAGAGAAAGATATTTTGATAACTAAAGGAATTAAATGTTACACTGAAAAAATTGTATTCTTATTTTATAAAAATATCATAATGAAGAAATAAAAATTTAATTATAAGCATTTTTTCCCACTTTTTACAATAATCTGTTTTAAATTAGGTGCCAATAGAATTTTCTTATCTTAAAAGAAGATTCTCTGAAAATTAGTATAGAATATTTCAAATTTATATATAAAAATATAAACAAAACGAGGATTTATTTTTATATTAATAAAAAAGAAATTAATTATTTTACAACATACTGGCAAGGAATACATTATGAAAGAGAAAACATAAATATTGTATATACAGAACAAACACAAGACTTGAGTCATGAACAATTAAATTAGATTATAAATTATGTTACATGTTATTTATTCGTGAATATATCTTTCAAGTCGCTCGAGTCTTCTTTTTCGAGTCATTCTCTTTCTTTATTTTCAGCTATTCTCCTAATAAATTTAAATTATTCAACGACGAACATTGCACTCTACTGTAAATTGCAACACTATATATAATACATTGCATAATGCATAACTATATGATACATTATATAACATTATATAATATATTATATAACATTATACGGAATGTTTCATTTTAAATTTTAATGCTAATTTTCGAAAAGTTTTTATCAAAAAATGTTTGATATAAAAATTAATTTTAAGGAGAACGTGTCTTGTAAACACAGTTTTATTCCAGGTGGAGGCATTCTTGAAATTTCTTCATTATTATTTCTATCAATAAGTATTGAAATGTAATTGATGTAAGAAAAACATACTCTTATGATTTTTAAAAAATGTAATTTGTAATGTAAGGCGTATACTTTTTTAAAAGTAACTATATTTTTTACCCCAATTGATATCTCATTATTAAGGTAAGATTATAGAAAAATGAGAGATTTCCTATTTTTCGTCAAAAGGTGTCAGAATAAAATATCTCATAATTTGTTTTTCAATTATTTTACTTTAAAACTATTTCAATCCTACAGGGATTTTATTATATAACCCTCTTATTTCGATAATAATTTTTTTTTATCAATAAGTATTGAAATGTAATTGATGTAAGAAAAACATACTCTTATGATTTAAAAAAAATGTAATTTGTAATGTGAGGCGTATACTTTTTTAAAAGTAATTATATTTTTTACCCCAATTGATATCTCATTATTAAGGTAAGATTATAGAAAAATGAGAGATTTCCTATTTTCTGTCAAAAGGTGTCAGAATGAAGCATAAAATATCTCATAATTTGTTTTTCGACTATTTTACTGTACAACTATTTCAATCCTACAGGGATTTTATTATATAACCCTCTTATTTCGACAATGATTTTTTTTCTATCAATAAATATTAAAATGTAATTGATGTAAGAAAAACATACTCTTATGATTTAAAAAAATGTAATTTTTAATATGAGGTGTATACTTTTTTAAATGTAACTATATTTTTTACCCCAATTAATTGATCTCATTATTAAGGTAAGATTATAAAAAAATGAGACTATTAAAACGAGAGACTTACTATTTTTTGTCAAAAGGTGTCAAAATGGAGCATAAAATACCTCATAATTCGTTTTTTGACTATTTCACTTTACAACTATTTCAATCCTACAGGGATTTTATTATATAATCCTCTTACTTCGACAGTACAATTTTTTGTTATGTACACGTAGGTAGCTGATAATAAACTGCACATACATATATCGGGGTAGGTAGGTTAAACTAGTCGCGCTACCACAAAGACACGACAATTTTTATATAATTGCCCCCTTGATACCTTCATATCCCGGAATACGCTCTCTACGTATTCTCTTATAAAGCGACCATCTTTCATCTGCCGCGAGCTTGTGTGCGTTCCTTCTCTCTATCTTCTCCGCGCCCGCGCGCATTCGTGTACATACGCGACTACCGTGTGTGCACGCGCGCGTCCTTCCTCGCGTGCCTCCCCAAAGACCCATGTCCGGCGTATTTCAGCCCGGGTTATCATCGCCAGATCTACAGGGACTACGCGAGAAATTATTTATTAGCGCGGGACACCTCCTTCGTCACCCTCCCCGGAGGGAGAGAGACGGGGGTTCTTCCAGCGCGAGAGACGCGTCGTAAAAAAGATTAACGAGAGTCCGACCAACCCCGACAACGCGCGGCGGAGAGGAGAAGGAACGGCGCGAAATCACGCCGGAAGACGCGCGCCTCTCGGACCCCCGAGTGATGAGGAATCGGCCGGAAGACGCGCGTTAATCACGATTTGCAAACGCGATCGGGCCAATCAACATTCCGTCCGTATAGATCACGGTCGTATACACAGGTCTCGAAACTCTCATGGTGGGGCTAAGGCTCTTAATGAATGTCAAAAGTTTCTTGAGTTAACCGCTAGCCGTATGGCGCTGTGATCGCATAGTAAGAGTTCTTTTTCTTTAAATGACTATATCATAACTCATATGTCATATATATCATATGTCATATCTGTTTAATTAAAATTTCATTAAAATGCCGTCGGAATGTGTTGTGCCGAATTGTACAACAAATAAATATAATATATAATAATATATTATTTTTAACCACAAAACTTTAGAAATACTTTAAGAATATCAATTAAAATATCAATAAAAGTTCTTATGCATATACTTATATGCATCTGTTAATTTGTACAGATATAAGCTCTTTACTTAGCGATCACAGCGCTCTGCGGTTAGCGACCGATTTATGAACCACAACCCCCACCATGAGAGTTTCGAGACCTGCTGTGTATACGACCGTGGTATAGATCGAATCGCCGGATACATATCGTTCTCTTTCTTTGTACTATTAAATCTAGGACGAAGTCTCTTTCATTATTTTTCAACGAATTGTTTATTATTATTTATTAATATATTTTAGATATATTTGGTATGTAGATTATTTTATTTATATGATTATTATATTTTTTGGTAATTTTTAGATTATTTATTAATTATTTTAGACAATCATATCAATTAAAATTCTAAAACAATTAATAAATAATAAACAGTTTATTTATAAATGAATTATATTTAAGCGTCTAAAATAATTAACAAATAATCTATATATATATATATATATATATATATATATAATAAAATAAAGCTAAAATAATTGATCATAAATAATTTATTATTTAATAAATGAATTATAATAGATAAAAGCGTTTAAAATAATTAATAAATACACGACAATTATATATTATTTTAGATTATATTTATTAATTATTTTAGATGCTTAATTATATATGTATATTTAATTGCCACTGTTAATAATGATGATTGAAGAAAATCATATGCGAGAGCACAAATGATGTAGAGTGATTATGGCTTTGCACGTATATTATTTCGCCAGTGACGTTGAGAGTCGCATTTATAAATTCTCGCAATGCAAAGAACCGAGAAAGATAAAAAGCGAAAAGATGTTTCATCTTGGATGCGTTTATTCCTTCGGAATAAAAGAGCGAGTCAACAAATTTTTCTCCTATTTTTGATCTCGAGTTTCAATTTAACATCTATCTTAAGTATTCAGGTCATTTTCTATTGAAATTATTTAATCTACTGCATTCTTAAATGCGATTAGTGTATTATTACTAAATAGTTACTAATGGTGCTTTACTATCAATTATGATTATAAATGCTATAAATCTGTAAAATTTTATTGAAAGAATCATATTAGTAATAATTGTTTCAATTATAATATTAAATAAATTTTAATAAATTTTAAAATGCATTTTACAATATATCATATAAAATAATATTTTTTATAACATTATGCTTTGTTAAAAAGAAATATCTGAATTTTATATTTGGATTAAATTTTTGTTTATTTTTCGTGTTTTTATCAAATCATAAGAATAAAAAAGTATATGTATAGAGGATTTAAATACTAGTTATACGAGTACGTGTTTTTCATTTCAGACATATATAAGAGCTTTTTTCTCAATTTATTATTTTCCTCAATTATTATTTTCTTAAAAACTAACAATCTAAGATAAATAGAAAAAGTTTTATAATAAAAGCTATATATATATATATATATATATATATATATATGTGTTGCAAAATATATATAATTATTTTTCAGTGTTGGGTGATTATTTATTATTATTTATTAATTACTTTAAATTTATTTTATTTTATTTATTTATTATTTCTTTATTAACTATTTATTAATTAAGTAAAAATTGTCTGCCGTCAGTAATCAGTAATCAGAAGATGGAGAAGCAAATATATGAATGTTTTCACTATACAGATCAATGAAAATTCACTGTAAAAATCAATGAAAATCATTCTTTAATCAAATCTTGCAGTGACATTTCGTGTTTGACTAATTTAATTCAAGAAAATACAGTTTTGCCGAAATCTTATCTTTTAAATTTTTAACAATAAATAAAAACTTTTTTGTTTATTACCAATTTTTTTACAAGATAAAAGCTCAATTCCTACATAAATTAAACTTATCCGCTCTTCTTCATTTTTTGTTCGTTTTTATCATATTTTAAGAATGAAAAATGTATATGTATATAATTGTAAATTTAAATACTAATTATAACGTATTTAATCCATACACCAATGAGAGAATTAAACATAGGAGAAAAATTTTGTTTCTCGGGGAGACTCCAGGTTAGATTAGGTTACAGTAACTTCCATAAATTTAGAAACACCTTACATTTTACAGTTGAACAATCGTATGGCAGCGATCTGTGTAGATTTTTTGTATGAATAAATCATAAAATATTTAAATGACATTTTTATTTATTACAGATCGCTGCCATGCGATTGTGTAAAATGTAAAGTGTTTGATTGTGGTAAAATGTAAAGTGTTTCCAAACTTGTGAAGGATACTGTATACAATAAAAAACAAATGTCTATTTATAAGACTGTTCTTTGTTATCACGATTAATATAATATTTCAAATAATATACTAATAAAAAACATTCCTTGATAAGTTTGTATTCTTACATCCCATACAGCACAACAAGATTGCAGCAGCATTGTGGCAACATTTCATTGCAATATTATAACATTGTATAAACATTGTAAAATGTTGCAGCAATCTTGCTGCAAGGTTGCAGCAACGGAAAATGTCCGCTTTCAGAAACATTGTTCTATAACATTGCAGCAATAATGCAATAAAATATATATGTAATATTACTATTGGAAATGTGCCAAATGCATGATCGGATTGAATGGTTTGTACCTAATATTTTTTGCGTGAATTTTATTTTTATAATATTTCTGAAATGTTGCTGCAACGTTATTTAAACTATATTGCAAATTGATGCCTATATAATATTTCTGCAATATTGCTACACAATGTACAATATTGTAATGTTGTTGCAATATTGCTGCAAACTTGTGTGCTGTATGGGATGTTACGAATATCTAATTAAAGAATATTTTTTTAGAAAATTTTTCTCTTAAATTAAAAGAATCCTTTTGACAGATTTCTGCAGATTTTTTGTATAAATAAATCATGAAATAAACGTAAAATATTCAAATGACATTTTTATTTATAAGAGATCGCTGCCACGCAATTCTTTAACTATAAAATGTTTTCAAACTTATGGAGGATACTGTAGGTTAGGTTAGATTTTCAACTATCCAGATTGGATAGTTTAAAACCTCGCTCCCGATCGGTTCAGCAATCCCATCCGGCAGCGCATTATCGTTGCTCGCAGGATGTCGGTTGCTCCCAGGGGAAAGGAATTTCGCCAAGGAAAATATTTGTCGGGCGTGTCCGGCATCGTGTATAAACAGATCGACGCCGATGAAAATGCGATTGTGCCGGATACAGAGAACAGGTATCGTCGGGCGAGATGCGCAACGGAGATGGTAACCATATCTTCGAGAGATGGTCTTTCTGAGGCGCGGTTTCCGGCTACCTGTATAGGCAGGCAGGCGGACAGGCTTCTGAAGAAGAATTTTCTCGCACGTTGGCGAACACATTGATCTCTTCTATCTCTCTCTCTCTCTCCCCGTCGGGGCAATCAAGAGTCGCTCTTGTACGACATTGCGGCCGCTCTCGCTGAATAATTCAGCGGGTGTCGCGTTCGCGAGAGTTTTGCCGGATTTGTAGCGCGACCGCGCACAGCTCTCTCGAGATGTTGGCGGAAAGAGCGAGTGACGGAATTCTCATTCTCATAAGGAAACTCGGGGAGAGAGAAACCGGAATCTCGTTTACCTCTACTCAATACAATTGTTGAATCGCTATCAAATTTTCGATGAAGAGTGGCCTCTACAAATTTCGTTTTTAAGCAAAAGAATTTGGAATCGAATAAAGTACCATTGGAAAGATTTTCAAAAATTGATCATTATTTGCAGGTAAATTATTACGTCTGGAGTTTTCGAGATATCGTGAATCAAAGTTGCCGTTATAAATTATCTAATTTGTAAATAGTAAACATGTTTTTTTTATAAAATATAACATTGCAGTATCCTTTGATTGCAATATATATTTACATATATATGTATAATAAAAGTATAAATAAAAAATAATATATAATATAATAAATGATATAATAATATATAAAATATATATATATATGTGTTATAGTTATAATTGTTATTTTTGTATAAATATATATAAACAAATAATAATAACATTTTTTTGATGTTATTATTATTTTTATAATAGATGATATGAATAATTTTTATTGACTCATCATTATGCAAATTATGTAAATTATAAGTAGCAGTCAATAATAGTGACAATATAAATACAATCAAAAAATTTTATTTTTTCAGTAAACAGAAATGGCACAAAAATACAATAGTATATAATTTATTGCCACCTATAATTGACTTGAATGTATTTTAGTTACAAAATAATCAACTGTTATTATTTTAAACAACGATAAAACTAATGAAGCCGCCAGTGATGAGCAAAACCATACAAATTTATTTATTTAAAACGGTTCACGATAACATGATAAAAATATCTACATTTATAATCAATAAAAAAATAGCTTTAATCTAATACTTTTTAAATATTTCTTTTATTTCTGCTCAAAAGGGGATTTTTTAGCCGTCATTCTTTTTATAGTGTGAATAATTGTTTTCGAGCAAGATTTCGACATATGCATCAATTTCAATATTATTGCTCCTGGAAATAGCAATGTAACATAAACTTTGCATGAGAGTATCATTAGAATATCGAAGAATTAATATTTTCTATTTGTACATTAGGTATTGATTTATTATTCGACAGACTCCGCTCTCTTTTCTTTTATAGATCTATCATTATTTTGCATTAAATCCTCTATCAATATCGAGAGTGATATCATTCGCGTTAATACATAATTATGCTCTCTTAAATGGAATCAGTATATTATTATTGAAAAGCGATAAATAGTCACTGAGATGTGGTTATAGTGATAAATATAGCATTGTAAATCAATAAAATCACAAATCAAAAATATCAATTAATGATAATGACTGTTTTAATCGGCAATTATTTAAAAATGCTTGTATTAATATCATATGTCTGTTATTATTACACAGAGTTAGCATAAATAATTCATCGATTTTTAAAATACTTTTTATTTAGAGGTGTAAGACCTACAAAAATGGGTGATATATGAAAAGATGTATACTTAATTACTAAATAAAGTGTTTTGAAACCCGATGAATCATTTATACTAACCCTGTATAATTGTATAAAATTATATATGAAATAAATTATTTATAGTTATATATATAGTTATATGTATATATATATATATATATATATATATGTATTGTTAAAAAATATCTAAGTAAAGAGAGTTTTTTTAAGTGAATTTTTTGTAACCTTATCACATCTAAAGAATGAGAAAAAAAATATGAATATTAATATACTATATGCAATTCTGAATTTTAATAGTTTGAATATATATATATATATATATATATATATATATATATAATTGAATTCTAGTTCTATGTAGTGGTATTAATTAATATTATACACTTAGTAATAGTATTCTTTAAATTAAAATGATATACGTCTTTACGTATTACGATTAATATATGTAATGTAATCATTAAAATTAAAATTCAAATTTAAATTATATGTGTCTACAGAATTATTATGTAATTTTGCATTTAAATTTAATTGTTTTATTATTAATATTATAAATTTCATTATAATTGGTTTAATTCAAATGTATGCAAAAGTTTTTCTCCTAAAATAGCAATTGAAAATAAATACAAAAAGCTACATCTTGCAAATGTGTATTATTATCAATTTTGTATTGAAACTCTTATCATAATGAGGAACGCCAGACACAGGAAGAGATGCAAATGTCCTCATTAAAGATCAGTGACGCATTTTCACTTATTTAATTTAAGAGAATTAAAACAAAATTGATTCTTAATTTATATTAATTAATCCATATATTTTTCTCCTAAAAATGAAATATTATTATTTTTAAATAATAATAAATTCTTAATTAGCATTTTATTAAATTTAATATTTATAAAATATTATATTTATATTTATATTTATATAATATTATATTAAATATATAAAAAGTAAAGCTCCTCTATATCAATTAATTAATATATTTTCTTCTGAAAATAAAATCTTGTATTCAAATAATAATAAATTTGCAATTATTAATTTCACGAAATTTAATATCATCGATCCTCGTGATCATCAGAGACCCAATAAAGTATAAAAACAAGTGTCGCGGAGCGGCGTCGGGCATTAGCACAACATAGCGCGCCCTTATCGCGCGGGACTTGGATACAGCTCGTTACTCCTCGTCATGCCTTATGTACCGTGCATAAAATCCGGCGTGAGTACCTGAAAGACGGAATACAATCGTATCTCGCGCAACCAGTCTCTCTCTCGTCGCGCGCGTAATTTTCGCACACGCACTCATCGTGCACACGCATGCATATGTACGTGTCGAACTGGAAATTCACGCGTGCATCGGGTGCTTTCGACGAGACGAGACGTTGTCGGCGCTTATATGAGCGCGACGCATTTGCATTCTCCCGCTACACCGTTACGAGACGCATGGAGATGGATCTCTCATTGCATCTACATAAATATTCGCGTTGAGATAGAGGGAGAAAGAGAGAGAAGAGGTCCAATTTTTACATACTAATTTTTAAATACTAGTAGTACTGTACCGGTGTTTAAATAGACGTACCACGTATATACAGTTTCTCAGAAGACTTTGATCTCTCTTCTCCACTCGTCGGAACGACTATCTTCCTCGACGATGCATTAAGAGCTCTTCTTCATCCCGCCTCCTCTCTATCTTCAACCGAGTGGCGTCACTCTGATATGCAGGTGTCGATATGACTATGAGCTGATTAGCGGCGAATGGACGGAAATAAAATGGCCGGAAATACATTATACCGTGTTTGGGTCTCACTAATCTTCTCTTTAATTTTCCAGGAAAATCAATTCGACGGTTCTCTTTTGATCTATTTAAATGAGTAGAATATTTTTAAAAATCAGCTAGTAAATAAAAATTACTAGCATATAAGTAACAACAACAATAACAATAATGATACTGATAATAATAGTAATAATAATAATAATAATAATAATAATAATAATAATAATGATAATGATAATAATAATGATAATAATAATAATGATGATAAAGATAATGATAATGATAATAATAATAATAATGATAATGATAATAATAATGATAATGATAAGGATAATAATAATAGTGATGATGATGATGATGATGATTGATAATGATAATGATGATGATGATGATGATGATGATGATAATGATGATGATGATGATGATGATTGATAATGGTCATGATAATGATGATGATGATTATCATAATGATGATGACGATGATGATGATGATTATTATTATTATTATGACAATTATTGATGACGATATTATAATTAATTAATTAAATTATTAATAATAAATATAAATAATAATATTAAATTCTCAAAATAAATATGAAAAAATAATTTTTCAAGACTAACATTGATTTTGTAAAGATTGTAGAGATTGTTAATTTGATTTACGAGAGGTCTACAATAATAATAATAAAAAAAAATACATTTGTTTATATACGTCAAGAGATTATTCAATAGGAGACTTAATGCTTCAATTTCATCTCTAGTAAAAGTATAAATTATACGAGTGGCGAATATTATATAGCTGCGGGCATTTCATTAGCACCTCGTTAAAGTAATTTATAGCACGATTTTATGGATCCGACGATTTATATCGCGATTTTACGGTTCCGTTTCATTTGCTATATATTTCGCGGAGGAGAAAATATTGATTGATTTTGCTGACAGGATTTTGCACAGGACGCAAGGCATACAATATCGAGTCGATAGCAATCGCTCTTCCTCTCTCTTCAGGATGTACCCCCTTTGCTAATCGTCAATCTCATTATATGCATACCTTAGGCGTGTATCACGATGCGTCGCGATCTACTATAAACGCAGGCTCAACCAGAAGCCCACAAGGTAAAGATCTCGAGAGAGGACAGAAAAGTCGTCGGTGGAGATGTTAGGCTTCAACACCACATGGTGGGCCCTTTTACCTCCTTCCTGCGCGAACGAGGGTGATGTCACCGTGTGCCTGTTCGATCTGCTATCGCGAATTTTAATGATGGTGCAAATGTCTCGCTCGAACCCGGCGCTATATTATCTCCGGTGAGAAGGAGGCAGGAGAAGAAAGTTTAGGCCGGATGCTGGGCCGCCCACGCTTTAGCGATTCTCCAGGGTAGAGGAGAAGGAGACGAGAGACGACGAGTCACCGCCATTCCTCTCCTCGTCGGGAGCTTCTTCTTATACCTTCGCGCCTCCGTGGAATTTCGGTCTTTGTCTTGGCAAAACGGTTCTTTCGCGGCAACTCCACAGGCGGAACACGAGGAAAAAGAAAA
This sequence comes from Nylanderia fulva, assembly GCF_048542155.1. NCBI lineage: Eukaryota > Metazoa > Arthropoda > Insecta > Hymenoptera > Formicidae > Nylanderia > Nylanderia fulva. The sequence continues at coordinate 608,181 of NW_028190521.1, read as the reverse complement.
AGAAAAAAGAAAGATTCTCGAACGCGCGGACTTCTCCGGTATGCAACGATGCCTCCGCCGCGGCAGTCTCATGTTGCCTGTCAATAGCCACAATTTATTACTCCTCCGACCTCGTATCCGTTTGACATATTGGTATAAAGTGGAGATAATACATGTTGTAAACTATACGCGAATTTCTTTTAGATGAGAAAGAGAGAGAGAGAAAACATTTGAAACTATTTTCGTGTATTTTTATTGTCGCTATAAGGTGAAATCAATCATTTACGCCTTTTAAGCAAGAATATCATTTCCGAGGCCCCTCAATTTGATAGGATCAGTTTCATAGGCTTTTTTATCTCAAAAAATGCCGTAAAGCATAATGTACGGGTCATAGTTTTCAAGATATTGATTTTTAAAAATCATAATAATTTTTACCTTGCCAAATTGATGGCACTATATATTTTACATATATATTACATATAAAATGAAAGGATGGGAGGAAAGGGGGCCTCTATCTTAGAAAAAATATAATTTAACCTAAATCCATTTCTGATAAAATTCAAATTAGATTTGTTGTTTAAAAAAATTTAATAAATATTCTCTATAAAAATTATTTCTTGCCAAAAAATTTTTAGTGTCAATGTATTAAAAGAAATTAAAATTTTAATATATCGATATCTCGAAAACTATTGATTATAGCGCATAGCGCATCATAGCTTTTCTCAAATAAACAATCTACCAAACACTAATCAAATGAAAAATTTATCTATTCAAAATATCAATCAAATTGAGTGATCCTGGAAATAACCTGCCTTCTATATAGGATGTGTCTAAATAAGTGCGAAAATAATAAAAAATTGATTAAGGTTTGTTAATTTTACCCCCTTATAACGATACAGGAAAATTAAAAAATATTAATAAATATTTTTTTAACTAGTGAAATATATATTCACTAAATTTCTTTGTATTACACGTGCAGGCAAAGTGGCACTTTGTGTGCGTGTTTTTTGTGCAGAAAGTGGCCGATTTCCCACGCCGCCATCTAACGGCGACGCGGTGAGTGAATAAGCCGCATTCAAAGCCATTGCCTACGGCTGAGCCGCGTTCAAAGGCTGAAGCCGTGGGCAATGATTTTGAACACGGCTATTCTCGCACCGTGCCGCTGCGGCTTAGAAAACGCGCACAAAGCCACTTTGCCTGCACTTGTAATACAAAATAGTATGTATATCACGTGCGAATTGACAATTGTCAACTTTCCGCACTTGATACACAATATACTATTTTTAAACTTATCCAAAATTTAAGAAAAAAATTGAAAATCTAATTTTCGTCTCCCTTTTTGAAGGAATATAATTTGTCAGAAAGGGATATAGGAATATATTTATATAAAAAACTGCCCTTAATTTTGGACAAAGACTCATCTAAAATTTTTCGCACTTATTTAGAAACATCCTGTATACTAGGTTCGTTTTATAAGAACGAATATAAAAAAACTTTAACTGCAGAAACTGGATATACAAAAGAATAAAGTAAAAACTATTAACGCTCACGATACAGCATCGAAAAATCAAAGTCGAGCTCGGACAAAACCGTGTCACACGCGATACACGAAAGTGTTAAGTGGGAGAGAAAAAGATCCTTATTCACGACCGGAGCTTCCAGTGAGAAAACGACGATGAGAGAGAGAGATCGATTCTATCACGCGATTCCCCGTCGGTCGCTTCGTAAATTTCAATTTATACGCGTGTTCGGTCGTTTAAGAGCCACCACGCGAACGACTACGAGACGAGAAACAGGTGATGTCCTCGGTACCTAAAATGCAACGTGACATGCACATTGAAATATCTTCGATACGGGACACGCTCGATTCGGGCAAATTTATCCATCAATTTTAATTTCGGGACAATTGTGTTGATGAAAGGAAATGAGAAGTTAAGATGATTGAAGAGATAAAAAGGAAAAACTACGAAATATACAGCTTAGAAGGGAAGAGAGAAAATGCCCGTTCATCCCCTTTTCCCCTTATGTCGTATTTAATCAAGACCGAATATTTTACGCGCGATCATTAAAAGCGCAGAATAGCTCTCGTGTTATACTTGAATGCATAAACCCCGTAAACGGTAATATCGAGGTTTATGTCAGTTTTATTTAAATAAAGTTTCTGTAACGCGCGTTTGACCTCTCGTTCTAGATGCTTGATTCTTTTATGGCGCATCACCGAAAAAAAACTGTACTTCTCGAAGGAAAAGGACCATATACTATAAAATTCCTCTTATCAAGTATTCTTAAGTGTTCTAGTGCATCCTCTAAAACTAAGAATATAGTCTTTGTAAATAACAAATGGTCGTACCTATATTTTTTTTATGCAATCCATTTATTTAGCATTAAGCGATCATATTGTTGCAGCAATTGTCGCTAAACGATTTTGGTTTATTAAAAAAATAGAAGTTAATAGCGACTCGAGAAAGAAGACTAAAGCATCTCAAGAGAAATGTTTATGAATAAAAATATCGGGTAAAAATAATCTAATTTAATTGTTTAGGACCCAGATTCCTCATATTCAGTCTATGTTTTCTTCACGGTCTATTCTTTGCTTGTGTGCTGTAAAATAATTTACTTTTTTGATAATATAAAATTAAATTCTCATTTGTTTACATTTTAATAAATTTTAATAGAAATATTTGATACTAAAAAATCTTCAGAGGATCCTTTAGGCGCCTATTTTAGAATAAAGTATTCTAAAAATAAGTGGAAAATTATTACACAATTTAATTTTTTTTATAAATTCTTATCAATATATTTTTAAAAAATAAGAATACAATTTTTCCAGTGTAATTCAATATTTTTCATTATCAAAAGATTTGTTCTTCATTGCTGCATTGGTGAACTAGTGCACACTAGTGCAATAAGTTAGAGTGAAACAAAGGGTTTATTCTTTATTGCTGTACTGATGAACTAGTGCAATAAATTAGAGTGAGACAAATATATTTTGTTTCACTCTAACTTACTGCAACAGTCTGCACTAGTGCAACAATAAAGAACAAATCCAAAATATACTTGTCTCATTCTAACTTGTTGCACCAGTAGGCACTAGTTCATTAGTACAAGAACAAAAACCAAGCCTAAAATATTTTTCTCTTATTAGCTTTCTTCAAATTTTTCATCCAAGAATTTTGAGAAATTAATCAGCAAAAATTGTATCGCGCAACAATAATGATTCATTTGAACCATAATATATCACCGACACGTCACTCTTAAAGCGAAATCAAAGAGAAACAGGTTGATATATTCTCCGTTACCGCTATCGTCGCTTCGGAATATATACGCGATAACACACTTATAGTAGTATCGGAGTACCAATGTACTTACAGAAGAGATCAACTTGAATGGGAGGGATCTCCAGGGGAACAGACGGGAGAAGGAGGGATGAGAGGGGCGATCCTGCGGAACGGCCGGTGGTGAGTATAAGAGCGCAATTAAAATAGCGCCACTCAGCAGCAACCGCCGATAAATAAACGCTACCTACTCGCCGCACGACGAAGCGGAATAAGTGTGCAGGCGGATTGTTCCGCCAGCCAGCCGGTTACAAGGTGGTGGTTCTGCGAGAGAGAGAGAACCTAACCTCTTCCTCGCTATCTCCCTTCTGTCTGTTCTCATTCACCCCCTGCGTCGCTCCTCTTCCGTTTCTTCTCTTTCTCTCTCCTCCTCTCTATCTCATTCTTTTTCAGTTTTACACACACACACATATATATATATGTATACGAGCGTGCGTATAGACAGACATTCTGCCTTCTGCCTCTGGCGCTCACAATAAAAAGGTGGAGACGCTTAGCCCGTGCGGCCATGTTTCTCATCCCCCTGTCGGCATCACCCTCTCCGCTTACTCCCTCCCTCCTGGCCACCTTCGCCGCAGAAAAAGCACGTAACGTATAGCTGCGATCTAATTGTCGGAATTATCGTCTGCGCGGCGCCGTAAGAAAATGGAGAATTCGCGAGAGAGCTAAGCTAACAGAGAGCGTCGGGTCCCTTTCTAAGCCGATCCATTGAGATATGACTCGCTCGAGGAAGGTTTACGCGAGTCTTCATTTCTCAATTGAACGTTAATTATTATTGTTGACTGATATCATTCGATGATATATTAGAACTGATTTTCGAGTTTGACTCTGATTGATTCTAACGTTTTGTGTACATTTCAGTTTACTTTATCAGGGAGAAACAACATATAATGCATTGATCATTCAATGATGTCTCTACATGAATACACGAATGCGCATATCATGAGAAGATGTAACATTGAAAGTGTGTAATGATTATTTTTTTTTTTTTTTTTTTTAAAGAAGAGAGTACATTATGTCGTCATGAGATGACATGATAGAAAAGTATACACAAGTGGTGTCCGCTAATAATCGTCTCATCTATTGTGTACAGTGTTATGCTTAGATGATTTTTAAATTAGTTAGATAAAGATAATATGAAAATATGTAAATATGTAGATGATTTTGTTTTTTAATATTTCTAGATAAAAGATAAAATTATATAGCAATTTATCTAGATAATTTCCAGATAATATTATTTTTATATTATTTCTATGACCGCTTAAGCAAAACACAGCAAAACATATGTGTGTTTCTTAAGTAAAACACACATATGTTATAACAAAATGTAAATTACAAAAGAGATATAAAAATATATTCATACTTTTATTAATAAATTTGATAGCTTACTGCTTAAATTCTATTAATGAAGTATTTTTATGTGCTATGAGTCTAAACCAAATTATCTGAACATTATTCTAGATAATTTAGTAAATATAACATCTTTTTCATTTAAGATATAGACGTAGATACTAATAATACAGATTATTATTATCTATATAAAGATAAGATGTCGCCAAAATTTTATCTATATAATTTTATTTAGATAACAGCAAACACTGATTGTGTACAAGTAGAAGCGGTTAAACCGAGTAGAAAAGTTCTTTATCGTTTTGTGATCTCGACCAGAGAATAATATCTATTCCCTTTTCCTATTGGTGAATATTCTCTATTTCTATTGTTTGTTATGCAAGGATTTTTAATAACGCTGCCTTTTGGCCTGCGCTGATTAGTCGATCTTCCTTAATTTATTTCTCATTAATTATTACGCAGATCGCAAAACGATGGAGGATTTTTCTATTCACAAGAGAAGTTGAGCAATCCGGAACTTCAAAAAATTCTAAACCTTTGTGTACAAATAGAGTAGTTCATTCGTAATACAAAACTAATTTTTGTTCGTGCTGAATTACGATCTGGGGGGATGAAACTTTATAAGTAAAATGGCTTTTTGCTTTTCTCTATATATCTCAAAAATTATTCAAAATATCAAAAAATGTTTTCTTGTAAAAAGACTTCTATTTAACCATGTTAATAAAATTTTGAAAAAATAATTTTTTTTAATTATTAATTCTCAAAAATTATTCTTTGTAATTGAGCACGCATAAAAATAATTTTGTGTTACAGATCAACTACTCTACTTGTACACGAAATTCTAGAAATTTTTAATTTCCGGGTTGCCTAACTTCCCTTGTCCGTTGAACTTTCTCTGCGCACAAATGTGCCGGAATGATCATTACCGGACACCCTGTATAATTGTTAGAATCATCACATCTCGCCATGGTATAAGAAAATGTCTGACTACATCAGGAACCTCGGCTACGTGCCAGAGAGATGGAGAATTATCTTAATAGCAAGTGCAAGCGCGGCCCATTGTTCTGCCAAGACGGCTGGCTTTCTGGCCTCTCTTTCCCTCGCTCTATCGCTCTATTAAAAAAAAACTGCGGTAATTGCTGCGCTCGTTACCGTTCCTGCCGATGCAGCGGTAATCGGGGACCCTCCTGACAGAAAGATAATAAATGGTTTTCCTTTCAGTGCCTACTGTGCGCCCGCGTGAATGCCGAGCGGATTTTTAATAGCGCATATACTCCGGTTATAGTCCGCGTATATATATGTATATGCTTAATCTTTGTGAAATCGTTAAACTTGATTATTCGTGAGACGCACCAAGGGAAAAGAGAGAGAGAAAGTCCTTCGCCGTTAGTTCTCTAATAGCACAACACATCCAAAAGATATTCTAAGGATGTTCAGAGGATATCCGGAGGATATTTGAACATCCTCGCCCGCCGTTAATTCCCTAATAGCACAACATATTCAAAAGATATTCAGAGGATATCCAGAGGACATTCGACCATCCTCGCCCGCCGTTAGTTCCCTAATAGCACAACATATCCGAAAGATATTCTGAAGATATTCAGAGGATATCCAGAGGACATTTAAACATTCTCGCCCGTTGTTAGTTATTCCCCAATAGCACAACATATCCAAACGATATTTTGAGAATATTCAGAGGATATTCAGAGGATATTCGAACATCCTCGTTCACCGTTAGTTCCCTAATGGCACAACATGTCCGAAAAGTATTCTGAGGATATTCAGAGAATATCCACACAGAGGATATTCGAACATCCTCGTCCGCTGTTAGTTCTCTAATGGCATAATATATCCAAAAAGTATTCTGAAGATATTCAGAGGATATCCGAAGGACATTCGAACATCCTCGCTCGCCGTTAATTCTCTAATGGCACAACATGTCCAAAAGATATTCTGAGGATATTCAGAGAATATCCACACAGAGGACACTTGAACATCTTCGCCCGCCGTTAATTCTCTAATAGCACAACATATTCGAAAGATATTCTGAAGATATTCAGAGGATATCCAGAGGACATTTAAACATTTTCGCCCGTTGTTAGTTATTCCCCAATAGCACAACATATTCGAAAGATATTTTGAGCATATTCAAAGGATATCCACACAGAGGACATTCGAACATCCTCGTCCGCTGTTAGTTCTCTAATGGCATAACATATCCGAAAGGTATTCTGAAGATATTCAGAGGATATCCGAAGGACATTCGAACATCCTCGCTCGCCGTTAGTTCTCTAATGGCACAACATATCCGAAAGATATTCTGAGGATATTCAGAGAATATCCAAAAGACGTTTGAACATCCTTGCCCGCCGTTAGCTCCCTAATAGCACAACATATCCGAAAGCTATTCTGAGGATATCTAGAGGATATCCTCAGGATGTTCTCTGAACGTTTTCGGGATATGTGTGCTTTAGGGTTTGTATACACACCGCTACGTCTCGACTTGATACGAGCTCGAGATCGGGATCGAGTCCGCGACATGCGTAGAGAAATGGAGAAGAGAAATGTCGACGGGAGTACAATTGGGGATCCCTGTACCCACGTCGTAGATAGAAACGGGATCGCGTGGCGAGGGCGCGTGGATATTTACGAGGCAATAATTTAACCGCCACTTAGCCGGCTATTAATTTCGGAAATTGCTGAGAAAGGAGGAAATTATGAGAGAGAGCCGGAGGGAACGAGAGGGAAAGAGTGAAGGAGAGAAAACGCGAACCACGCGACGTGACTTGGAAATATCCACAAGCCGGTCGAAGGAGACGATCGTCACGTCTGAAACAGAGAAAAGATATCTTCTCTCTTCAAGGAGAAGAGAAGGGAGAGAACACGTGTGACTCGTCTAATTCTTTCCGCGAAAAATTCCTTCTCCACCGAAGAGACATGCACACACATGTGGTCGCCACCTCGAAAAGTGTTCGTTTAACCTTATGATTGATTGCCGTTCGCATGCAAGAGTCTCTGAGAGAGTCTCTTATTGCTCCCTTTCTGCTCTCGTAAATTTATTTCGCGTTACGAAATGTCAAAAGCTCCCTCTCCACCTCCTTTTTCTCTATCTCTCTCTGACTCTTTGGGTCTGTCTCTCGGTTGAATTAATTAAAAGTACTCTCGACCTATAATAAGAACGCTTTTTTTATTGGCCTTTTACGTTCCATTCTCGGCGGCCGAACTATAGCGATGACGCCACGTTCGATGAAAGAAAACGTCGCGACCGACCGATTGATTGGAGTGCGCCCACGCCGCGTGTGTGTTTGCCGGACGGATTCCAATTATGCTCTACTATTTGCGAAGCACTCCCACGCCCGACGCGATGATTTCATATCGGCCCGATGGATGGACGGCCCCAGAGCGGGTCTCTATGGCTGTCCGATATGCGATATTAATACGACTGACCTCCGACCCTATTCCTTTTCTTTCTCCCTCTCTCTCTTTCTTACTCTCTCCTCGTCCCTCTGGTCTCATTGTGTACCCCGCATATTCTCATTGTATATACGCTTGCACGTATACCCGTCGTACGATTAAAGCGACAATGGAGATAAAATAAGAGAAAAGTATGGAAGAAAAAACGAGTATTTCTACAGAGACGTATGTGTCTGTGAGTATATATTATATGTGCGGCCGGCTAAATATGAAATATTTCATCAGAGACGCCGAATAAAAATAACGCGATTGCAGCAAAAATAATATCTATTTTGAAATCGGTATTATAAATTTCTATCTTTTAATATATGTCATATTTCTATTATCATAATTCTCCAAAATACATCTTTTCTATAATAATATCTTGTGTAATTTATTTATACATATCTTGATGACATGTTTTATATATAAATGTATATGGTCACGATTATTCTCGACTATACAGGATGTAACTGAACAAATGTATACGGAGCACACCATTAAATTCTGTGGCCAATTAGGAGACGATTTTTCCTCAGTGAAAATGTCAAGGCACTAATAATTAACACGTTATCAATGTTTGAAAAAAAAAGAACTCACAAACTAAAAATATTAATAAAATTATATTCTTCAGTTAATTTCAAATAGAGTCTACTTTAATAGAATTTTAATTTAAGGCATAGTTACAAAGATAATATAAGATGACAAAAATTGGAAACATGCAAGAAATAATGACTTCCTTTTTTTAATATTTTCACTGAGGAAAAATCGTCTTCCGTCGTTAGAGAATCTGACAGTCTGATATTCAATATATGTTTTTTTTAGTTACACCCTGTATATAATATATTTCTTATGATATAGGTACTCTGTACAACTTTGTTGTACGCGTGGCAAATTCTTAGTTATTTTGTTACCATGCTTATAATGCGTAACGATGCCGTTTAAGATATACGAGCTTATGTATCAGGTAGCGTTAATACTAAACGAAACCTTGCTAAATTCTCCGAAGACGGAGCGTAATACTGTATCTAGAAGTATCGATGTAGAAAATTTATACAAGCTCATATTCATGTTCTCTTTCTCTCTATTATTTATCTTTCTTTCCTCTGTGCGTATCATATATTAAAAATTCTATAATGATTTATTCAAAATACTTGAATCAAAACTTTTTTCCTACTTTTGATTTTAAATGTTTTCAATCTAACATTTATACTTTGATATTTTAAACAGTCAGATCTCTTTCTTTTGAAACTATTTAATCTGTAAATTTGACCGAAAATTTCTCTTTTAAATCTCCGATCAGGAAATCATTGGTTTACTGCCTATTTGAGATATAAAATAGAAATTTCTATATAATTTTCTATATAAATTTATAGAAATTTCTATATAAATAATTTCTATATAAGTAAATTAAATTTTCAATGAAACACCTACTTTGATATTTTAAACAGTCACTCTAATTTAAAACTATTAATTCTATAAATTTACTTTTAAATCTCTAAATGAAAAATCATCAGTTTGTCTATATGAGATATATAATAGAAATTTCTATTATAATTTCTACATATATAAATTTATAGAAATTTTTATTATAATTTCTATATATATAAATTTATAGAAATTTCTATTATAATTTCTATATAAATAATTTCTATATATAAATTAAATTTTCAATGAAACATCTACTTTGATACTTGAAACAATAGCTCTCGTTTGAAACTATTTAATCTGTAAAATTATTAAACTCCTAAATAAAAAATCATCCGTTTACTGTCTATTAAGATACAAAATAGGATCTGAATTTTCATATAAATTTATCGAAGTCGTTTAGAAACTAAAAAAAAGTAAATAAAAAATGAGGGTAAAAGTAGGAGCAAAATTTTGTATTCTAATTTAAAATATAGAAGCTTTAAGGATGTAAGAAAGTCGTATTTAATCGGCGAAGTATCTCTCTGGAACCGTAGCTCCGAGAGTTTCTTTTCGACAAAAACTATACGGATTTATATACCGTGATATTGATGAACGTCGTCGATCGGAGAAACGAAAGACTACATCGTAGTTGTTTCCAGATGAACCCACGCTGTGCGAGATGTATGTTCTTACGACAACGACGAAATTTATCTCTGTGCTGTCGGTAACAGAGATCGAAGACTTTCACGGTTGTAGCTTCGAGGACCCGCGGCGAAGTTCAGCCACGTCGTTAGGAAACTTTTGGTTGATTGCCAAACGAGAACGAAGACGAAGAGAAGAGAGAGAGAGAGAGAGAGAGAGAGAGAGACGCGTCCGCATGGGTTGAGATATTTTGTACTTGTCGGCAAATAATAAATGTAACACTCACAACTACACGGGGATTGATTCTCTTATGCGATTTTGTATCAAATATTAAAGAAACTCGCTCTCTCCGGATAATTATAGACGGTCGATTTGTCACAGGAGATATTTCGCGAGATGATCAACGTATGATGGAATAATTGATGATACAGGAATAAACTGTTAGAGGCATAAATCGAATGTATCGCTCGTCTCTGTCCAGCGGATTTTATTTTTATGACACTTGTCGAGCACATTCATCCGGCATCGATTATAGTCGCTTATTTGCGAACAGGATAATTATATACAAAATGTTTCTAAATAAGTGCGAAAAACTTTAGAAAATGATTCTTTGCCAAAAAAAAAAAAAAAAAAAAAAAATTAAGGGTTTTTTTTTAATAAACGTATACTTTTCCCTAACTCCTACAAAAGGAAAGGTGAAAATTAGGTTAATTTTTTCTCAAATTTTAGATAAGTTAAAAAAATATAATTTGGTGGATATTTTCTATTAGTAAAAAAGATATTTATTAATATTTTTTTAATCTTTCCGTATCGTTATAAGAGAATGAAACTAATAATCCCTATTCAATTTTTGATTACAATTTTTTAAAGAATCAAAAGGCAATAATTTAAAAATTTGTGTTAGAGAGTTTGACTTTTTTAGAAACTTTTTTATTTTCTTCTTTCTTTCGTAAAATCAATAGTTTGTAAGAAAAAAATAAAAGTTTAATTTTTACTTTTTTCTTTAGAAAAGTGTAACTTCTCAGAGAGGGCCGGATATAGGAATATACATATATTTATATGAAACACCCTCTTTAATTTGTGATAAAGAATTATTTCCTAAAATTTTTTGCACTTTATTTAGAAACACCTCCATAGATTTGAGACTCTACCGCGTAAAATAAATTAACAAAACGTTGCGCTATTTATCTTTACGAGAAGAAAAAAAATTAATTCAAGCAATTAAACCCCAGATAGCAAGCTTCGACGTCAAAATGACGTCATTTTGACGTTTAAAGACGTCAGCTTGCTACCTGGGATTTTTATTTAACATCTGTTTTTAAAAATAATGAACAGTTTATTTACGGATTGTCGATAGATTGGAATTTACGGAAAAATCTCACGACGAGAGGATCCCCGCGCAGGAATTCGTCATGAAACAAGCGAAGTCGCTTTCTCTCTCTCTCTCTCTTCTCCCTCTGAAAGGGAAGAGCCACGTGGTATGTCACGAGAGTTCCAGAAGAGGTATTGCGGCAATAGACGTTAACCGACTTATGTGGATATAATCGCGCCCCCTTCCGAAGGTATCTCATATCGATAGCCAGATACTATAAATATGCGATGAATGAGTTCAGGTATGCCGGACTCGTGACGTTTGATATGATCGGCCTCCCGTATTATTGCTTGTACCTTCTACTGTGCTATATGATACCAATATTCCCAGCGAAGCTGTCAAATTGGAAGCATCAGCTTTTGGGTGACAAAGTCGAGGGTCGAATTCCTGACTTATTTATGTCATGTCAGAAATAACATTCGACATCGGGAACTTTCTTATTGCGTAAAAAAAAAAAAAGAAAAAAGAAATTATTTATGTGTGACATATTGTATCACAAGTCCTGAGTATAACAAAAAATGTCAAGTCTCTTAAACGATCGTAATTTATTATAAATAATTATAGTAAGTTATGTACTAAATAATTTATAAAATTATATAATAATTTATTATATATATAATTATACCATAATAATATATACAATTATATATAAAAAATTGATCTAATAATCATAGGCATCCGCATTTGTCCCCTTGGAATCAGTAAAAAAATGAAGTACTTGCTCTCCTTGTGAATAAACGCTGGAATTTATTAGCAATTTTATTTAATATAAAAATATTAAATTAATAAGAATATTTCTTTAGAGAATTTTTCTCTTAAATTAAGAGGCCCTTTTGCCAAATCTGTGCAGATTTTTTGTATAAATAAATCACAAAATAAACGTAAAATATTTAAATGACATTTTTATTAATAACAGATCGCTGCCATAGAATTTTTTAACTGTAAAATGTTAGGTGTTTCCAAACTTGTCGAGGGTCCTGTATATATGTATCTACGATTAATAAAATTCGAGTACGGTGCCTGGTGCCAACAGTTTGCTTAACGCGAAACGAGCGAGCGTTTACAAACGCAGGGTGCGTCACGTAAGGCCCGTGCGTGACGCGTGCGACGCGCGTCCGAAGCCAATGACGGTAATAAAACCCAGCAACCCCGTGAATAATCATAACGTAATGTCAAACCCATAAAGTGCACAAAGGACGGGCGAGTCACCCTAACGATATCGACACGGATTTGTCTCCCTCTTCCCCTCTTTACCTCCCTCTCTTGACGATCTGTTCTCGAATTGCGACATCCGCGTGTCTTTCTTTCTCTCATTACGAGCATTCGCGACATCCTGCATTGTTTAATGATCATTTGTCATCGGAACCCTTGCTGATCATTTTCATTCTTCCTTTTTTATATTATTATTTATCTTGTAAATTATTTATTTATTATTTAAATTATTATGTAATAAAAATAGAATATAAATACTTATATAATTATTTAAATAATGATTAAAAAATTATTTAAATAAATATTAAATTATTTAAATAATTATTAGAATAAAATATAAATAATTATATAATTATTATGCATTTATTTATTAAAAGCATTTATTTATTGTGTAACAATTTATTATATATGATAATATCTAAGGAATTTCTCGACACGTCTAATGTGGGAGGAAACGCGCGGTTTCTAGTTATATGTATATGTATATATTGTGTGCTTACTACATCGAAATCCAAATACTGACAACGTTTCGCAACGCCGTTTCCTGTTTCCTGGATCCGCCCGGCGCGGCCCCGTGTACTAATGCAGAAACTTGTACTTCCTGTGTAACGCAACTTGATCGTTTTCAAGAACGTCAGCAGATTTCTTGGAACTTCGTCGACGCGCTCTCTGTCAATGAAAGCGCGATTTCGCAATTCGTCGAAATTTACGCGTTGAAATTTTGTTGCTTCCCCGCTAGTTTCCCTGTAACTTCCGAGAAACGAATAATGAATTATTGAGGCGTGAATGAAAATCGCTTATTCCGTGATTTTTTTATTTGCAGGTACACATGTCTTAATACACGGGGTGACGTATTTTTATTAATATATTTTTGATATTTTTTAGGGCGATATTTCCTCCTTTTGGTCTCCATTTTTAATCTAACATCTATTTTGATACTTTAAATAACCTGCTCATTCTCTTTTTTAAAAATATAATATAATATAATATAAATAAATGTATAATTATAAATAAATGCATAATTTTATCGAAAGTTATTTTTTTAAATCTTGAAGAGAAGAGATTATTCATTAATAAATTAAATTAAATTTATATTTGTGTATTAATTTTCATGCACCGTGACGTGTTTTTACTAATATATTTTTTTCAAAGCAATATCTGAAATTCATCTCCTACTTTTTATCTCAATTTTTAGTCTAACTTCCATTTTAATACTTTAAATAGTATACATTTTTTTGAAACTATAGTTTTGTCGAAAGTTTCTCTTTTAAACCTCCAAATGAAAAATTGTTTACTGCACATAGTTAGAGTAGAAAGTAGAAATTCAATTTTCCAATAAAATTAAACCTATCAAAATACTCTAGACAGTGTTGTGCTTAGATGATTTAAAAATTAGCTACATAAAGATGAAATAAAAATGTGTAAATTTCTATTAAATAAAATACAGATTTTTGTTTTAAATATATCTAGATGAAAGATAAAATTATATGGCAATTCATCTAAATAACTTCCAGATAATATTATTTTTAAGTTCGTTTATGTAAACACAGTTAAAAAATGTATATTTTAAAAGGGATGTAAATATATATATATATATATATATATATATATATATATATATATATTCATACTTTTATTTAATTTTTCGTGTACTGCTTAAATTCTACTACTAATTAAGTATTTTTATATGCTATGACTCTAAATCAAATCATCTGAACATTATTCTAAATAATTTCATGAAGAAAATACTCATTTTCATGTAAGATGCAGAGGTAGATAATACATATTTTTATTATCTATGTTATCTATAAAGATAAGATGACGTCAAAATTTTATCTAGATGATCATCTATGTACCTATATAATTTTATTTAGATGACAGCGAATACTAACTTTCATAAACAATTTCATAAACGTGAGACAATAATTGAGGCCAAAGAAAGTAGGAGTAAAATTTCGGGAAGCGACTTTTCTAGGGTGACTCAACATTCTGTCGTAGACTGCGAAGGAAATGACGATATCGCGCTCATATAACTGCACGATGCGATTTCATGGCCCGTTGGCAATACTCGAAACACTTGATGCAGAAAGAGAGCGAACGAGAAAGAGAGAGCAGCGCAACTGAGAGAGATCGCGATCGGCGAGAGCACCGTTCCTTTTAATGCTCGGCCAAAAGGGCCGAATTTATGTGCCGTCCCGTGCAGTTTAATTCGGATTAAACTTATACTGCAAGGAACGAATTAAAGGGATTTGCGATTGGACACGTTGTATATGGACGGTCGCCGGTTCTCCAGCGAGACTCTGGAAGAGGAGAGGAGGAAGGGCTCGGACTCTCTGGCTGCACCCGACGTGGCACCAGTCAATTTGATTTATTGGCACGACGCCTCTCTCTCTCTCTCTCTCTCTCTCTCTCTGTACTTTGCTTCGCACGCGACTCTATATCTCGTTCAGGATACAAATATCCAGACGAAACCGCGAATAATTTCCCATCGTCAAAGATCCATTACACATTATAACCCATACAACACACAAGTTTGCAGCAATATTGCTACAACATTGCAATATTGTACATTGCATAGCAATATTGCAGAAATATTATATAGGCATGAATTTGCAATATAGTTTAAAGAATTTGCAATATAGTTTAAAGAATTTGCAATAAAGTTTAAACAACGTTGCAGCAACATTTCAGAAATATTATGCAAATAAAATTCATGCAAAAAATATTAGGTACAGATCATTCAGTCAGATTATGTATTTTGCACATTTCCAATAGTAATTTTACATATATATTTTATTGCATTATTGCTGCAATGTTATAGAACAATGTTTCTGACAGCGGACGTTTTACCATTGCTGCAACATTTCACAATGTTTATGCAATGTTGCAATATTGCAATAAAATGTTGCCACAATGCTGCTGCAATCTTGTTGTGCTGTATGGGAAGAGGCACTCTAGCGCCCGAAAAACAGCCTAATTTTGACAATTTTTTGGAAATATATAGTGAATAGAATACAAAATCTGTTTAAAGGCTCTTATCGTACATACTTCGAAGTGCATTTACAAATTTTTTCTTACAAAATGGCGGCGCCAGAATTCAGCAAAGAAAGCCTCTTCTCACGGATAGTGATGCGCGGCCGGAAAGATTTCTTCTGCAATTTTCGACCTAAAATAAAAAACCTCACATTTTTTAGTTTTATATAAGATTATCTAGAGAACCGCTTGCAAGTTGTAATAAACAGTTGCCAAATGCAACACTTAAACCACTTCTTGTAATTAAGATCTGATCGTTCTCGCTTAAGGGTTTGTTTTATCCCATCGAAATAAAAATGTAACATGAAATTTTCTGGCGTTCAGATTTTTTTCTTCCGTACAGATGATATTTTTGTCGGATCAATTGTTCGGCTTCCAGCTACTTCGAAAGCTGCACGGGCGCGTTTCTCGAAGATGACCCAGAAGCGTGGCGGCGAGCATTCTCACAGCTGAGCGCGGATGAGCCGGATTAGCCTCTTATACCCCGGCGCTCCTGGTGGATGCCTATAACTGCTGATGAATACGGATTAAGGGAGCACTGGCTGTGCACGAAGTGCGAAGCTGGTCTTGCGCGACCGAAGGAATCCGGTGATTCGAAGAGAGAGGAGGCGGAAGATAGAAACTATCCGTCCGTCGCGACGAGAGTACGTTAATCTCTTTTGCAGGACCAAACACTCCTTACCTCGGGATTAACTTTGCCCGAACGGGTCTCGATTGTTCCGCACTCGTTAAGTCCCTCCCCTTTTCTCCGCTGGTGTAATCAACCCTTCTGAGGAACGGATATCCGGGTAACCATATATTGATGGAAAGATGACAAATTATGCAATGACGGAGGGGTTAATTGTGAGATAAAATTTAATAGGATGTTTCTTTTCTTTTGCAAGGAATGTTTGACCGATTCAAATATTGGATATTATCGAAAAAATATTTATAATATACATAAATATTATTAATCGTTTATTTTTTGAATTTTATTCATTTGAAATAATGGTAGGACAGAAATTTCACGTTCTGTTTGACAAAAAAAATGGCCCAAAACAAGATGACAGATAATGCTGTGATAAAAAGGTTTACTTACTATCGGATTACTAATTATTTGCAAATAATCTTAGTATTTTCAAATGATCTAAATTTTAAAGGAGGCGCCTGCTTTGCAGAACCAAAATATAAGATTGAAGATTTTTGAGAATTTTTTTTAGGAACACTTTACAGCGAATTATTCTGAAACTTTTAGGCATCTATTATTAAATATTTAAAAGTATAACAAACTTTTTATTGTTAGATAAAAATATGGACTGTGAAGGTCGTCTTTGAAGAATCTTTTCGCTATCGGAGTTGTCGCTATCGCTATTCTCATTTCTTCAAATCTCGTCTGAAATTAAAAAATTAAAAATTTTCTTATTGCTTATGAAATTACATAATTGATGAACCTCTAACATTAAAAAAAAATTTAATTTAAACATTTTTTTGCGTAAATAAATAAAAAATGTATCTGAAAATCGTACTATTTCGTTTTAAGCTCTACCAAATTATCAATTTTATACGTTTTTCTTATTTTATTAGTTCATTGACGATATAATTTCATAAATAATAAGAAATTTTTTTACCTTTTAATTTCAGACGAAATTCGGAGATATGAGAATGCTCGTAAATTTGCACCTCTGACAGTGAGGCTGCAAGAAGATTTTTATAGACCATATTTTTAACAAAAATTATTTTTTTTATTTCTAAATAATCAATAACAAATGCCTAAAATCAATCAAAATTAAAATTGCTAGTTACGTCGAAATCAATTTTGCCAAATGCCTAAAAAAGTTTCAAAATGATCCGCTATGTAATTTTTATAAAAAAAATCCTGAAAATTAAAATTGCAATAAATTATCCGTGTGTTTGAAATTCTTGTTTCCAAATCTTTGAGCAAATTTGAACGCGCGAGAAAAAAAAGCCACCGAATGTAACAAAATGTACGACGAGATGTCAAAATTTGTTAACTGTAGTAGAATATATATATACATATTTCTGACTTTCTTGTATTTTCTCGTGTGTATCCTTACCTCAACAACTTCTTCCCTAAAAAAAAAAAAAAAAAAAAAAAAAAAAAAAAAAAAACTTTCTCTCTTTATCTCTGCGGCTCTTTTTCAACCAAATTCCGCAACATAGTCGGCGAAGGGATAAAGCTACGGAGATAGTTCCTTGCATCCGGTAGCACGTACTCCTCTGGACCAGCTTGGAATCCCTGATCCGAGAGAGAGAGTCATGCCCCTCCCCCTTCGCCCCCCCCCTCTACCCTCCCCCCTTCCACTCACCGCTTCCTACAAACTATACTCCATCCTCCGCCTCTTCTAGGCTCTTACCGTCGTAGGGACGAAATGAAACCCTCAATATCGGTGATTGCTGCCGCAAGACGCTTCCTCGCCAACCCTCCCCGGAGTCTTTTCCGAGCCGGAAAAAGGAGCGAGTCCCGTCTGTGCCTCTTTCTCCCCCTCGTTCTCTTCTTCTTTATGCGCAAGGGGATGTTGACTCGCTGCTCGGGCTCCAACTTTTATGGAGATGCATCTCTAATATATCCGGGCTCCGCTTGCTCGCGCTTGTGTTTGACGAGCGTACTTCGTGAAGTATATTATCTGCTCTCGCGTTCTTCCTTTCCTCACCGTTCCTCTCGATTTTCTACCCCCCTCCCCCTCCCCTTCCTCACCCCTTCGCCACTTGGCCTTTACCTCCTCGAGCGTTGGCCCTTTGCCTCCGAAGGGCTCCACCTTCGATGCCTCTCGCTTGAAAACCGTTCGAATATACGATTTCCGATCCGACTTGGAATCGAGAAGGTCAGATTATGATATCTAGATGAAAAGGAAGAGGAAGATCGTATTCTAGAAATCCGCGAATCTCATCGTGGAGCGAATGAGCGGAATCTTTACAAGGAAACCTCGCAAACCTGAAAATTTAATTTTAATGGTACTATGCATATGTATGGGGGATAAGTGAAGAAATTTAAACATTTTTTGTTGCGGCCCAAAAATGATTTTAATGAGTGCTTCTTTCAATATGTTTCGAAAAACACATTCGAGATATCAAAAAATATTTTATAAAAATAGTTTCATGATAAGAACACCTCTATTTAATCACATTAATAACATTTTTGAAAAAAATAGGTATATATAATTTTTAATAATACAATTCTTTTTGAAATCATTCTTTTCTGTGAAAAATTCTTTTCCAAAATCTTTCTTTAATGTAATTGTAATTAACTAGAGATTTTTATTAGATTTTAACTAGATATTTTTTTATAAAACTTTGTATAAAATATTGTTTGATATCTCGAATATTTTTTGAAATATATTAAGAAATGCCAAAAACTGCTCTATATATGAGGGATCGTTTCACCCCTTCGTTATTGGGTCACAATTAAAAATTTCTAATTTTAGCTATTTCGCTATATGTATATGTAGTTTCACCAAAACTGGAAATTTCGATATCGTCAAAGATTTCCGTGTAAGCAATGGATGAATCAATATAAATAATGAGGATTATACCATCTATTTGAAGTTACTTTGTTTCGAAATATATTTCAGATATATAATCGATGCGATGTCACAAAATACAATTTTCGCAAATATCAGGCTGGTGCAAATCTGCCTTCGATTCCATTTAATATGAACCAAAAAGAGAAAAAGAGAAAGGGAGAGCTGGAGGAATTTTTCGTGAATAGAAAATTCAGCTTTTTTCTTTTTTTTTTTTTCACAAAGAAGCTTCAGTAAGCGCAGAGCTTTCCTCGATGCTCCTCCTCTATTCCTACGAGAACGATGTCGCTCACGAACGAAAGAACTCTAAGTTTTCAGAGTAACACTCTGAGGAGGAGAAGGGTATTTCGCGACCTGTGTGAATTTTTATAAGATAATCGCGATAAAGCGCGAAGCTCGCGACTCTCATCCACGTGGTGTGGCGCGCATGAAAACCGGGAGATAATCTTTCGCCTCTCCGTTTTTTTTATCTGTCGGACTCTCCTTCCGTCCTCCGTTCGCGCCAATATGGCAACTTTCCAGTTTCCGCCCTTAGGCGGTTGCGCGGTGAAGAATAGAGCGGTTGCGGTCGCAACGTGGGGTGGAGGAGATAGGTCGGACGATTCGTTTTCCCCCTCCTATCCCAGATTTTACCGATATAAATAGCCTTAATTAACGGACATTCATCGGTTACGGTTAATGGAT
The DNA here is from genome assembly GCF_048542155.1 of Nylanderia fulva. NCBI lineage: Eukaryota > Metazoa > Arthropoda > Insecta > Hymenoptera > Formicidae > Nylanderia > Nylanderia fulva. The sequence continues at coordinate 588,193 of NW_028190521.1, read as the reverse complement.
CGTCAAGCTGCTATATATTCAACCGCGGCGATATATAGCGCGGCGTTCGCCCTTAAATTAGGTATCCACCTATCATGAGCAACATGTTTCCACGCCGCAGATTTTTCTCGCGAAAAAAAAGATTAATCTCTTCAAAACGCGAGGGATATATCTCACATTGCTTTTCCCTCCAGCACACGTTACTCGAATTAAAATACACTTCGCTCCAATACACCATTTTTCGGGAACAAATTTTTTTGAACATTTTTTCCCTTATATTTTAGGAGGTTTCCGAAAATATAAATGCTTCCCCTTTGTATTTTAATCAAAGGGAAATTCCGACAAATTTCAAAGCGTACTTCGGGTACCAAGGTTCATTGACAGAAAGGTTAATCGAGTATTCGCTATTGTAGGAATCAATGTACGAGAATATATACGGGCAAGGAAGAAGTCGAAGGGGGGAGCAAGAGGATAGGGGGCACGACTTGAGGCCCAGCGAGGCCTCGTACGAGATCGCAGGACTTTCTTAGCAGGATTTATGCGACCAAGTCGACCGCCGGCGCCGGCGGCGAAACCCGCGAACGCTATGCAATAACTTGCATTGTGTACGCGAGGGCACCGCGTAGGAATCTAACCCGGCGGGCCCGCGGGTCAAGCCGGGGATAGGAGGCTTGCAACGAATGCCGCAAGAAGGAAAGACGCTGCAATGCCTCGGAACATTGTGCCGAGCTTTCTGCGAGCCAGCTGCGTCATGTAATTGTATCATGCACGACCTGCCTCGCATTTTTTTGTTTCGTCGATCATCCTTTTTTGTGCCCCCCTCATGTCCCCCGATCCTTCTTTCTCGATGATTTCTGTAAATGAGAAAATTTAGCTTTTAAGGAAATCCTAAACGCTGTTCTGTTTAACGATAAAACATTATTTTTGCACATTCTTTTCTTTTTATTGGTTAAATAGAATAATAAATGCTTTTTTAATTAAATTTTTTTTATTTTTAATATAAAATCGATAGATCCGCGCTTTGTTTCTATATGTACTTTAATTGTGGAAAAGCATTTATTATTTAATTCAACCAATAGAAAGAAAAGAGTGCGCAAAAATGTTATCGATAAAACAGGACGGCGTTTAAGGTCCCCTTAAGGGGATGCCGGAGCGACGGCCGAACTCCGATAGGTTAGCACCACACATATCTAAACATATGCACGTATACACATGATAGGTTAGCACCACACATATCTAAACATATGCACGTATACAACACATATGCGTGAAAATGTTTTTAATATATAACTTTTTTATTAGACTTGCAATCTCACTTTTAATCGTTTACTAATAATTCTTCATATTATCCTTACCGCGTATACTATATTTCATGCACAGACAAATTGCAGAACTTTTTTATTAAATAAGTATTGTTACGAACTGACACAAAGAAGTTGATAACAAAACTGTAATTTTTTATTTTTATATGATTTATATATGCAATCATAGCTAACGCGGTCCGTTTTTATAAGTACTTTAATCGTGGAAAAGGATTTATTGATCAGTATAGTCAATAAAAAGTTATTTAAAAAAGAACTAAATATTCGGTCGGTAAAAACATACCTTCGGCATTCCTTTAATGTTAACTGTTTTTACTTAAAAATGTCGATCCCTCGTATTTCATTATATTAAAAATCAAAGTCGACAATATATTGTGAGGCTAAATGGCGAAGTTTGTTTCGAATAGAAAATGCGCGTTTAATGAATTCTCGACACAGGGAGGAGTTGGATATCCAGTTCTCCAACTGGAGCTGACGTCACGTTTCTCTCTCGCGAAAGAATCGAGTCTCGTACAATGGCGCATCGCGCTGTGCAGGCGAATTAAAAAAAAAGGAATAGAAAAGAATCTCCCTCGGTCATTTTGTAATCGCATCAGGCCGTACAAAATTCCTCTCGTTTTTAACGAACGGACTTGGGGGCAGAGGAAAGGAAGGGGAACACACCTGCGAAAAATGATATCTCGTATCCGCGCGTGGCCACGTCGTGAATGGGACGCGATACGGCGATCTAATTCAGTCGACATCAGACGGAGCCCCTCTTTACACCTCAACCCCCCATTTCGCCTCCGCGCGCACGAGGGCGCTTTATTGTTCGCGTCCGACGAAAAAGGATTTATCCGTCCGGTATCTCATCCTTTTTCTCCTCCTCATTTCCTCCTTCGCGCTTTCTCTCTCTTCCTGCCCCCTCCCCCTTTCTTTCTCTCTGTCTCTCACGCGAGTTTTCTCTCGGCGAAAGACGCTGCTGCATAATGTAACAACGGTACCTCCGGCCAGGCTAAACGTCAAAGCCAGTGTGTTTCGCAAAGATTTAAGGAGGGTGGGGTTCCTCAGCTTATGAGTTATGAGTTATGACACGTCCCGCCACCCTCGTTTCGCTCTCTCGTCCTACACTCGTTCTACCCTTTTCTCTATCTGCTTCCTTTTTCGTTTCTTTCTCTCGTTCTCTCTCGCTCGCAATCTTTGATCCATCGTGATACGGGACTCATTGTGTCGCTGGTTGCCTCCATGGTCGACGTCACACACAGGCCAAACAACAATAACAACCTGAATCCGCGGCTATCGCGACGTTCCGCCGCTCGTTTACTTGTTCTTATTGGTACACAGCTGCTTTCTCCGTCTCTCTCCCTTTTTCTCCTCTCTTTCTCGCTCCGAATCATTCTCGCGGCAAGATCGCTGCGGTTGATGAAGAGGCAAACGGACCGGGGGATTTCGCCCCATTGTGCGGCGATAATTCCAGTTACACGCGATACCCCGGGAAAGGTCTCCCGGATGAAATCCTAGAGGAGAGCCCACTCTCTCTTTCTCGGGCCCCATTCTCTTCGCTCGCGACCCTTGGGGTGGTCCATCGCGTTGGGAAAAGGCACAGCACGGTAGCCGGCATTGGATCCTAACCTAAAAATCTTATCGGACGCGTCCATCTCGCCTGCCTATCGTCTTGACTCTATCTCGCCCCGGGTTTTCTCGCATACACAGAGTCAGTCAAATGTTGACAAAGTGCACGAGGAAGCAACCTACCGCGGCTCGCGTTTCTAATATCGGACTTTGGTTTCGCGAGATATATTCGTCGGAGGGACCCGTGTACGAATGGAGAGGATCTCACTTTACAAAAGACGTGTATGTATATCCAAAATGTACATTAATATCGACGTTATCCCTGGTGTGTGCGAGAGTCACGCGCTAGCAATCTCTCTCTCTCAGGTAAAAGTTGGCTTTTTATTACGTTGAATTAATCAACGCGTCGAGATAATTATTACAACGAGACAAATATATTTCGCGTTGGGAAAAGGCACAGCACGGTAGCCGGCATTGGATCCTAACCTAAAAATCTTATCGGACGCGTCCATCTCGCCTGCCTATCGTCTTGACTCTATCTCGCCCCGGGTTTTCTCGCATACACAGAGTCAGTCAAATGTTGACAAAGTGCACGAGGAAGCAACCTACCGCGGCTCGCGTTTCTAATATCGGACTTTGGTTTCGCGAGATATATTCGTCGGAGAGACCCGTGTATGAATGGAGAGGATCTCACTTTACAAAAGACGTGTATGTATATCCAAAATGTACATTAATATCGACGTTATCCCTGGTGTGTGCGAGAGTCACGCGCTAGCAATCTCTCTCTCTCAGGTAAAAGTTGGCTTCTTATTACGTTGAATTAATCAACGCGTCGAGATAATTATAACAACGAGACGAATATATTTCGTCAGATTTTATCTACGAACTATATACACCGTATATGAGTCTCCGGGCGGCTAATGTATACACTCGAGTAACCTTGAAGTTGTTATCCGGTTGCTTCGAAAGTACAAAAGATTCATGATCTTGATTTAGATTTCACAGGTAATCTGCCCCTCTTCTTCTTCTTCTTCTTCCGTTAGTCTCCAAGCGGATATCTAGAAATATAATATACATGTCTCCGGCCCCTTCCCCACGAGTTTATATGTGTTGGAGTTCACTCCGTTGGCATCCTCCGGTAGTCTCTCGCGACTTACCATTCCACGTAATACGCGCTCATATCTCAGGATTATAAGCCGGCCTGACAGACGGAGGGAGAGAGCGAACACAGACGTCGGATAGAAAGAGAGGGCAGGAAAATGAGGAGAAGGAAAGGGAAGAAGGACTCTAAAAGGAGCGGACAGCAGCGGAGAGGAAAAAGAGGATATACGCTACATCTGGAGGAGACTATGGACTCCGTTCCCTCTCTTTCCCCGTTTGGGGAGAGCTTGGACGAGAAAGGCGCGTGCATGACGTGGCGTTACTTTGCAAGATATTCCGTGCACGGACGATGATATGCTTTAAATCCGACGACACACGCGCGATGCGACGTGACAAGTAAAAGGGCGATCGATATGCAACAATATGGTACGAGAAATTCGCTTAGAGACTGGAATGTCATTCGCAGTTCTTGTCTCAGGAATTTTTCTCTTCCACCCTCGACCACAATTTTCAATCTAGAATCTATTCTGATGTATCGACCCTTCTTTCGTCAATGCACAATTTTTCGCCCTTTTATTATTGGATATCCAGGTACCCATTCATCGGCAGACATTTTTTTTTGTTTTTAACATAAAATCAGTAGATTCGCGCTGTATTTCTATATATATTTTAATCGTGGAGAAGCATATATTAAATATTTTGTCATACCATATATAGAATCAATTTCTGATAAAGTCGCTTCAGCAATAAAAAGACCTGACATATTGGTGGGATATCGTTGCATTAAAAAATTGAATGACTTCATAAAGGTTCAAAAAGACAGAAACAATTGTCCCAAGAATTCTAATGCTATTTATAGATTGAATTGCAATGATTGTGACGCCACATATGTCGGACAGACAAAAAGACAGTGGAAGATGGGTCATGAAAAGAATTGCCATAAAAGATTAATATCTGAAATGATCCATATTAAAGAACAGAAAAATGGAATTAATTTAAACAAAGACATTCAATTGCTAGACAGTAGTTATTTTGGCATACTTAAAAAATTAGCTAATTCATAGTTTAGAAAAACATTGGTAATAAATATATACATTACGCTCTCTACTTTGACATTTGTTATTTAGACTTTGCAACACACACTTAAAATTTCGAGAAGAAGAACTTGTTAAAACAATAATGTAAGTTGAAAGATTTTTCAATTTTCTCTGATATTAATTAATTCACAGCATGATTAAATGTCGCAAAACTTGGAATCTCAGACCAATCGTCTTACTTATCCATTGTTCATCAGCAAAGAATCGTTAACTTTGTATTTTAATATTTGAGTTTTATGTATTGAAGAAGACTGTAGTGCAGTCGAAACGTTTACGTTGTATATTGTTTTTCTAATGGAATGAGAATTTAATTATTAATAAATCTTTATATCTTATGTAATTTTGCTCGTTTAGTTGGCCTACAATATTTATTTCTTTTAATTTCGTTAATTTATACGAGCCTTTCATCGATTAAGCATATATTATTCTATTCAACCAATAAAAAGAAAAGGGTGCGCAAAAATTTTGTTTCATCGATAAAACAAGACGGAGAGTTTAAAATGACTCTAATTATTCTTTTTATAGTTTTGCTGAAAGTTGCGTTTAAGACTGACTCTTATTAAATTTCACTAATTTTAATGAAATGACAGATTAAAACAGAGTAATTGAATGTTTTTTATTTGATCGATTGGAAGATGACGATGACGACGACGACGACGACGACGACGAAGAGGAGAATTAATCAGCCAAAGGCTCGGCGATGTACGGCGAAAGTACAGTGTGGACACAGCGTTGAAAGACACAATTTCGGGTTAGAAACACGTACCACTGGGGAAACTCGTGCTGTTTGTCCACTCGGTTCGGTCGTCCTGATCCACGCACACACAATCAGGAAATTACTACTCCAAGTGTATGCCGGTCGGCGCGACTAAGGTACCCGGGCAACACAACTCGGCGAGTTTAATTAACTTCGGACGGCTGTTTTCTGTCAATATTTCCATTGGCTCCTGTAGCAGCAAGCGCTTCTTCCTTACCACCGCAAAGAACACGCGATTTATGATACACTCGTACGAGCTTGGGCTTAATATCGCGCGATTGTAATATTCTTTTCTTCTCATTGTTAGATATATGTATATGTATTGTATATTAAAAAGTTATATTTTTGTTATATAAATTAAAATTCTTTCATACATGAGATATTAAGACGAAGCATTATTATTCAGCTATTTTTGTATAAATATAATAGATAAATGATTCAACGGAAGAAACAATTTATAATATTTATTATTGGAGATGAGACGATTAAATTATACAGTATTTTATTTTTGGTCGAAGAAATCGGAAATACTTTTCCGCCATTTAATGTCTGCTTTCCGGTTTGAAATTATAAAAATATAATATATTTAAGAAAGATGCGGATGCGCCCCTCCGTCCTTCAAAATCCTTCTTTCAATATTTTACATACATTAGGGAGACCTGTATCATCGAGAAATGTATGTTGACCAGGCAGCAAGACCCACATTACCTCTTATCGTATACATGTGTGTAGATGTGGCCTACAAAGGTGGCCTACGTAGCCTGACGTGTTTCGTCGGGTCCCAAAACCGTATCGTGGTAAATACACATTGTGAAACACGCGTCACTTTGAATAATAAATCAATTTCGAGGGACAAAGACGGTCCATGATTATGTATGGACATCGCCGGTAGCTAGGCGAGTAGTTCATATAACCAGGGCTGTCGGGGTATAAGGTCTTTGATGTATTGAGTTGGCCCCGTGTCGATTTGGTAAGTACCACTCCGCTCCATGAAGCGCGGCCACCCTCAACCTCCAGAACTTCCATTCGGAGGGCAAACAGTCAACCCTTTCCCTCTCCTCCTTTTCCAGTCCTGGACTCTCCCCCTCCGCGCCCTGTGTAGTCTCCGCGTGTATCCTAGGCCGCGAAACTAGTTTCGCATCAACTGCCTTCGGTATAGTTGATGTAGTTTCCTTAACTCTCTTCCTCCACTTGGCACTCTGTGTTCTTGCACCATAAGTACCTGTGAAAGCGATGATGTCGAGAAAAGTCTTAAAAATGGCAATGTTTTTGATGTTTCCTTTTTTCGAAAATTTGCACGAATGTTTAACTGTATAAACATTTCATCTTCCCTCGCATGAGAAACATATTCCGATAGAATAAAAGCGCGCATCTTTTTTCACCCCTTTCTGTCAACGAATGGATACGCAAGCAACTTTAAATGTTAAAAATGCGTCGAAACTTTTTTCCGCGCGAAACAAAATACAAAGGGCCTTTGTATTCGGAAATCTCCTAAAATATAACGGGGAAAAAAATGTTCGACGCCCAGCAGCTGCTATATAAAGAAATTGTCACACAGTGCAATATGTCGAAAACACACGCAGTTGGTATCCGGGTATATACCCATACATCGATGGAAAGGTGCAAAATTATGCATCGACAGGAGGGTTGATACATACGTGGAAAGGGCTTAAACTTGGCTCCGACCAACGCGGAACAATCATTTGCATTTAGAAATAATTCCTACGTGAGAGCTGACGTCTCTCACTCTCCTCTGCGAGAAAGGAGAAATAAAATGAAAATGTAACGAACAAGCGCGGGCTGTACCAAACGGGGAAGTTACAATCACCGGGGCGCTTTTGCGTGATAGTATGCACGAGAGAGACGACGAGATTGATATTGGTTCCTGAGCGAATCGAGGAAAACGGTATGGGCTTCGAGGGCGGTTCGCTGATATTGGGCATTCAATCCTAGGCAACCCCGATTCTCTCACGCGCCCCTAACAACGCATTAACATGCATGAGCCTTGCGTGATTGTTTTACCCTAACCCACCGCCATCGGCGGCCTCTCCTCCCACTACCCTTTAGCCGCCCTTTAGCCACCCTCAAATCTGAGTAGGCTCCGATCTGCCTATCGCTGTTGAAAATTCGCCGACTCGCAATGCGTGCGAGTCTAATGCAAATTCGATGCTGAATATCTCATTGGTCTTGAAATTGTAATAATAATCACAGTATAACGCTTATATATCGAAAGTATCCGCAAAGGCACGCGAGATCGATAGAATTTTTTTTATTTTAGAGAAAATATTATATTTAGGACCACTTAGTTTTATACATTTTTTTCCCGGAAAAAGAATGTTGCAAATTACGAATACTTTTCGAGATATCGATGTTTCAAGATTTTTATTTATTTTTTTTTTTTTAAGTAATATATTGTTTCAAAAATTTGTCAAGAGGTTATTTTCATAGAGATTTTCCATTAAATTTGTTTAATATAACGAATCTAATTTTAATTTAATCGGAAATGAGTTGAGTTAGAATTTTTTTGAGGTGAAGATGTTCCTCTCCCGCTCACTCTTTAACTCTATAATGCACATATAACACTAAATTATTTTACGAAATATATTCTTTCTTAAATGTACGTATCGTTAATTCTTAATGCGAAAGTATTGTGACTTTTCCAAATCGATATCTCAAAAACTTTGGATCATAGCGTTTGATGCGTCATTCCTTCTGACAAAAAATTCTATAAAAATGATCTATCAAATTGCGTGGAAATTGTTTGCTTTAATTTTTTTATCTTCTCTTTAATTCAAATAAAATATATAATATGCTTTTTGCGATCTTGCGGAGATCAATTTAAATTTTCGACGATTAGCTTTATATTATATATTCTACGCAAAGTTGGAGCGACGATATTGTCGTTGTAAAATTATGGCCGCCATCGTCTCACGCGTTGGATATGGTGTATAGGTGCCATTTTAACTCGTCCGCAAAGATCGAACCCTCTCGTTTTCGTTTTATAGGCGGGTTCCACCTGCGAAGCCTATGAATACTAAGCAGTTTATAAAAATGTTGATTTAACGTCTTTGCCGACGTACAAACACCCTCTCATCATTACTTCCCTTCGCATTTTCGCACCGTCGTCGTCGTCGCATCGCTGTCCAGTATATTCTAGCTAGACTTTGGGGAAGAATAACGGAGGAAAATATTATTTCACTGGTGGCAAACATGTGATGAAAAACGAAAAGAGATAGAGAGAAGACTACAGCCCGTTCTATTTCTAATGGATGATAAGTGACGGGAACATTTTCCTAATCGAATAAACCAGAAGGGACACGGTTCAGAACCCAGAAGTGAAGTTACAATGACGTTTCGCGTTTCCCCGCGTAGTTTCCGCAGAGTGAAATCAGATAAGGCGCCATGTTGGGGCACTTTCGTGTCATCCCGAAAGTGGCCAATCGGCTGCGGCCAGGCGGGAAGCCTCTTTCGCGCGCCGCTCAAAAGAGGCCGAAGGGGTTGGGAGGGAGAAGAGGGCAGGAGAATGAGTTTTAAACTCGCCCGGACTGATCCGCTGTAATTAGCGTCGGTGATCACTGGTGCGGCTAACCCGTTTCGTAAGGATGCCCCTCAAATCAGAAACAAAGGCAAGTTCCGCTCTCACTCCCTTTCGGTCGGTCCTTCTCCTTTTCACGCTCGCCTTCTTCGTCTCGTCACCTAACGAAGGCCTTTTCCCCCTCGATTATAGGCCGACGGAATCGATACTCCGCAGGATTTAATCTCTTTAATCGGTAATTATCCCCACTCAGGTACGGGGTTAGACTTGTTCGCTCGTAGCAGAAACCGGAGGGACATAAAATTGGGTTATAGCCGACCGAATGAAGCTCTGCCTTGGAGTATCTTCTCCGTTCGAAGATCAACCTCGATTAAAAACACGGCACAAACGAGTCGTGTCACGTGTGTTTTCGAGTGTGCAACTTCGCTTGTGTTTGCATACTTGTGTTACATTTATAATGACGAGGTGAAAAAAGAGGAGATTATATTCCCGAAAAATGCTCGCCAAATTTCGAGACAGGCGACAAACTCCCTGGCCATTTTCAGCGTGTAGCGGCCTCCAACTTTCGTTTTGTAGGTACACGCGTGAAAATTGTTGCCGTAAAATCGGCCCTGTGTACAGCTGATGTATGGTGAGCGCGTGACGACGGTGCCCCGATTTGTCGTGGCATGCACAATGCAATTCGCGTATACGAGTTTTCCCGACTTTTCCTGAGCGGCGCGTCCGCAACGCATCCCGCGTGACGCACATCTCGTGTGCTATTGTGCGTATACATATATTGATGCGTGCAAGTCGAGCCCGGCTAACCCGACATAGACGATATATTTCGCTCCCATTTCCCTTTCTCTTCTCTCTCTCTCTGTCTCTTTTTCTGGCGAAGGGACATAGAAATCAGTAGGATATCACGGGATACAGATGTTCTACAAAACAGGCGAGCCACGTCGGGTCTCATAATAGCCGACACCGGGTATATATGAGAACGCTAAGTATCAATCCCGCAGGATCTCACGGCACAATGGCGGACCCTTCGTATATTTTGACTTTTTGACAGATGGCTGGATTCTATCCGCGTAGGTAAGAACAGTCCGCGCGACGCTGTAAATCGAGAGAAAGCACGTGCGTCGAGAACTCGACAGCGGAAGCGTTCAGCTTTTAACGCAGGGGTCAAAAAACGCTCTCGATAGATAAATTGAACTCGGCGAAAATAGCGGTGTTTAAAAAAAAAAACATACATAATAAAACTAAAATTAGAGAAAATGCATGTAACGCAAGATTTAAATATAATTTAGATAATAAGTATATAAAATGTATAAAATATATATAAAATTTTCGAGTGTGTATTACATATCTCTTATACTTTTTGCAATGTAAAAATACATTTATGTATACAATTTGATATATTTATTTCTATATTCTATATTTTTTTATATTATATTATATTGGATTTAAAAAACAGTATCGAGCTATATATAGGTACTTAAAGAAATGTAAAAATTATTTTTATAAGTGCTTTACTTTCGAATACGTTTTGGTATATTTTCAATAAGATTTTTACGCGAATTTTGATTTCTTCAAATTTTAATAAGTAAGTTATTCTATCAGTTGCATCATCTTTTTATTGCATCTCCTTTTAAGTCTCCATAAATTTTTAATTTGATCTATATCAAGTAACTGTCTGATCATGAGAGTATTTTAATACTTTGTTCAGCTAGACACTTATTTTTATTTCAGACAAAAATAATAAGAAAATCTTATTTCTGTACAAAATAACACCTTTTAAAGGAAGTATAACGTAAATAATTTGTAATATAATTTAATTTTTTAAAAATAGTTTATATAAACACATTAAGGAATTGCCTTTGTTTTTTTGTCTTTTTAGTCTAATAAATTTTTAACATATTTACATGTACATTCTATAAACTTTGTATACATCCTGTCATACATATATGTATATCTTCCCTGTTATATTCAATCTGCTTTTAATTTTAACAATTATTCATAAATTCTCAATTGAGTCTATGTCTAAGTTTCTGGTCTGGTTATGACAGTATTTAAATATTTCCTCAGCTAGACACAAATTTTTATTTCTACCAAAATAATATCAAAATTATACTCCTGTATAAAACATAACATTTTTTACTAATTAAGAAAGTATCATATAAATAATTTGTGATATATGTTTTTTTAAAATAGTTATAAAAAATATAAGAAATATTCCCTCTTTGTCCTGCATTTTAATCTGATAATTTTAACACCTCTGTATACATTCTACACTCTGTCATATACAGATAGTTCACGGGATTGTGTCGGGTTGTTACCAGCTTCCTATTTGTTATGGGGAGGATACGAGCAGTCATAAAATCGGATTCGCTACTTTCGAAAATCGAGGACGAGAACGAGCAGGTAACAGCACAATGTTCTCTCAGCACGAGTGCATCTCCCCGTCGTCGTCGCGTTTGTGGCAGTCATTGCTTACAAGCTACGGGATAGACACGAGGTCGCACACGGCGCGGTGTCGCGCGTTACAGTGGGAAGAAATAATTGCCCGTAAAAGCCACGTTTCCCTACCAGCTTCGTGACGATGTTGAATGCGACGTGACAGCGGGGAACGATCTGTTGTGACCGTTACCACAATGAGATCCTTTGTTAGCGAACAGTATACAGCGTAAACGTTTCCGTGCGGGAGAGCGGTGAACGATGATGACTCCTTCTACCACGGGATTCATCCGCGTGTTGAGGAAGCGATCTGAATTATAAGAGGGAATCGAATCTTTGTTGGCGCCTCGACAAAGCGAAAAAGATTTCACTTTCAATGATTTTCACGGTATTATCCTTCAAGATTAACGATGGGAATCGAGTATCTTATAAATAGGTTCGAATTTGTTCGCATAGGTTCGAGTTCTTTATAATTATTTAAAAACAAACAGTACTTTCAAGTAGGCTCCAACTTAACTTGAGGGAATGCTGACCATGACTGTTTTACCGACTTTGAATTCAAGAGCTTTTCTTTTTATTGGTTATACAGATTGATCCTTCTCCACAATTTAAGTACTGATAGCGCTGTAATTTCGTATAAAAAATAATAAAAGTTAAAACATTACAGTTTTTTTATCGACTTCTTGCATCAGCTCATAACAATACTTATTTAATACAAAAGTTCTGCAGTTTATTTGTGCACAAAATATGATGCTCCCAATAGAGATGTCATGATAGAATAATACAGAAGTAATACAAATGAGATTAAAAATCTGTATCAAAAGATTCGTACTTGAATTAATTATGTATGTATTTTTGCGTGCGAAATCGATGTCAAAGCATAAAACAGCAAAAATTAGTTGCCGGACCGTTGCTCCCTATTTATTATTATCAATACTTTTATTGTGGAAGATTTTTCAATCTGTATATTCAATAAAAAGTGACCTAACCTAACTTAAAGTCGGTAAAACAGAACAACGGCACCATTCCCTTAAGGTTAAAAGACATTAAGTACATTGAAAGACATAGTAAGTACTTTGAAAAACAAGAACAGTACTTCCAAGTACATTTGAACCTGGAGCAAGTATGTTTGAATTTGTTTGCATGGTTTTAGACTCTTATTTCGAAAAAAAACAATACTTTTAAGAAGAACTTTAACAGATAGGTTCAAACTCTCTATGAGTACCTCAAAAAACAGAATAGTACTTCCAAGTACATTTGAACCTGGGCAAGTATTTTCGAATAAGAAATATCTTAAATATATTTTTTAATCTTAGAATACTACTTGTAAAAGATTTGCTTTTTTATAATAGAAAATATTATTTCTTACAAGTATTATTCGACTCTTAGAAAATGGAGATTGATTATTGAATTCAACTCGAATTTTTTAAGTACACATTGAACTTGGATTCTATTCCTATTCAAGATCTTTACGATACTTTTTTTATCTCAATCGCGAAATACTTACTGTGGAGAGACTTACAACGTAAGATATATTCTTTTTTAGCTGGAAAGTCAATTTTCCTGCAAAATTTTTCCCGTTTAAACCGTGGAGCTCTTAATGCTTGACGAAATGCTAAAAGCTTCTTGGAAAATGACCATTTCAGTTCCCGCTTCCATTAGATCTTGCGCTCACGATTCTGCGAGGTGTTCATGGTGTAATTCGACCCGTGTCGTTCTCGTAAAGTTTAATTGTACCCGAAGCCGTTTCTACTGAAAGTGGTCGCTATGTCGTTACTGCGATCAAAAGATTGACATATAATCCTGCCTACATTTAATAATTAATTGTACTTTCAAAATATACTTCCTGCACATCCTAGTTTCAAACTACCTGGGCGACACATCTTTGGGACGATAGAATTAAGCTTTCTGTTTCTTTCTTACTTGAAGATGATTTTTATTTTTTTTTTTTACATATTTCTTGTATATTTTTATCTTATGTTATTATTAATTACTCTTTATTAATTTTTGTAATAGTGCGATAATTTATTGTTGTAATGTTGAAGATGATTAAAAAATGAATAAATACGTTCAATATAGTGATATTCAATTGTTATACATATATATTTGATTTACTAGTTAGAATAAAAAAATTTGTCGCGCTTTATCTATTCTTTCAATTGTATTCTTCGAAGTCTTTTTATTTTAAAAATCTATAGTACTCCCCACAAGTTTGGAAAGACCTTACATTTTACAGTAAAACAATCGTATGGCAGCGATCTGTGCAGATTTTTTATATGAATAAATCGTCCAATATTTAAATGACATTTTTATTTATGACAGATCGCTGCCATGCGATTGTTTGACTGTAAAATGTAAGGTGTTTTCAAACTTGCGGAGGGTATTATATATTTTTTTCATATACATCGTGAACTCTAAGTTTCATCTATTTCTATCAAGGGCAATTTTTACTAACAACTTAAAGTTTCAATTATATTCGATTATGTCATCAATTATATTATCGCGGTATTCGCGACGTCTCTTTCGAATGTCGTGACGCAAGTTGTACGTATTTAATAAAGCCTATATTCGCAAAAGTCGCGTTTCGCAACGCGACAGGGAGCAGCGTCGTGGAACCGGCCGTGGAACCTGACCACCCTGAGCGCCATGATTTATGGGAGCCCGTCGTAATAGCGCGCGATTCAGCGCGCTCACAGAAAATATTTGTGTCGGACTCTCCGATTGTGTGCGCGCGCCCGAAGAGACTCTCCGGCCAAACATTTTCATTTACGAACGAAAGAAGGAAAAGAGAAAGGGGATGCAAAAAAAGGAGGAAGAAGAGACGGGACAACTGAGAATGGTGCACATGCATATACGTAATAATGGCTCCCCCCGACTGAGAAAAGTGAAACGTCACGGCGATGCGAGTACGTAAGCGTTTACAGGTACACGTGTATGCGTGGAAAGAGAGAAAGAGATAGAGTGTATGTGTGTGTGTTGTCTGTATAGAGGACCACCTGCTCATGACGTCTTATTTCGTTCCAACAGCCCCGCGGCGATTACCGTTTAACGATTACAAGCGTGTCCGGGATACCTGTAACGCCTTCATTCATTACCACCTACCGTCCTTCAGACAGACTACGCGTAAACGTCGCGCAATTAATTAATCCTACGCTCGAGCCCGAGCGTTAACGAGATCCCAGCCACAGGCGGTCAATCGCGAGGGAGGAAGCTTTGCTGTTTCAAAACTATATCGCGCAACGATTTTGTTAATTCTTGAGCTCGGATTATCGAGAATTAAACGATGGATGTAAACTATTTCACTTGCAATATTTGACATGTTGTAAACATAGTGTTTTTATTGTAATTATATTTTTTGTAAAATCATGAGATATAATTATATGTAATTAAATAATAAATTATAAATTCAAATATACATAAAATGTATTTTAATTTGTTATTTATTATTTAATTACTTGATTACTATTTATTATTTAATTATATATTATGTAATTATATTTTATGTAAAATCATGAGTTAACATAATTATAATTTAATAATTTAATATAATTATATGTAATTAAATAATAAATTATAAATTCAAATATATATATACATAAAATGTATTTTAATTTGTTATTTATTATTTAATTACTAAATTACTTAATTACTTGATTACTATTTATTATTTAATTATTTATTATGTAATTATATTTTATGTAAAATCATGAGTTAACATAATTATAATTTAATAATGTAATATAATTATATGTAATTAAATAATAAATAATAAATTAAAATACATAACATGTAATTACAGTAAATTGTATTAAAGATTATATCATATCAACCTTCCAAGCAATCTTTTTATTAAAATTCTACCTACATTATTTTTATGTTCTAGACTTTCAAAAAATCAAAAAAATTCTAGATTATTAATATCTCTATTATAATATCCAATAGATTTTCAAGCCAAATGTTAAACCCAATTGTATACTATACAAAACAAAATTTGAATAGCAATTTGAAAAAAAAATGAAAATTTGCTTGTGTCTTAAAAGATCCAGAGTGCTGACCAAAAAATTATATTAATTTATTATGTTATATTTAATTAAATATTTAATTTTATTGAATATAATAAATTAATATATATATACGAAAGAGAGATAAGTATATTAAATTGCAGTAAAGATTATTTATTTTATTATAATGTAATTACATTAAAGATTATTATATTAATTACTTGAAATATAATTTTATTAAATAAATTCAATTTTGCGAACGCGATTACGGCAGACTTAATATAGCTGTATATTTCTTTAAATGACAATACATCGTATGACAGAGTATAAAAATGAAATGCCGATCTTGGGGGATTTTTTGATAAGAGCGCTTCTTCGCGAAAGAAATGATCATACAGTTAAACGAGGGAATCCGGAAATTCTGTCGCATGCCATTCTTAAGAAACGTCTCCATTCATCGAAGCGGGACGAGACGGTGGCGGTATGGGTGGCATTTTCTCTCTCACTGTGAATATTTTCTCCCCCTTCGGTCGGTTGGAACTCAGCCGACCTTGTGAATAGATTCTCTCTATTGCCGCGACTGCCTCTCTCTCTTCGTTTCTACCTCAAATCGCATTTATTTGCGAGTTACGAGCGGTCCTCTTGTGCTCATTTCACTTTAGTATACCTTTATAGCTGCTCCATAGAGATGTCAGTCAATTGGCGCGCTCTGCCTTCTTTTCACCATAATTCTAAAGTCTCCGTCCCTCCTCGTCAGCGGATCCAACGACCTTTCTTATCCTCGTCATCTCGCACGATCTGCAATTCTCTATATATATCTCTCTCTCTTTCCCTTACTCTCGTTCCCTCGTATCTCCCGTCACTCCGGAATCCGCAACTTGGAAAATGGAAACATCCGCATCTGCATGGACGTAGCGAAGAGATGAGTGGAATCAGTCCTCTCTCGTATGTACATCTGCGAGAATCCGATGCTGCCAAGAATAACGGCCGTTGCATGTCCGGTTGGTGTGATTTCATATTTCTCGTTGGAAGATATTTTCTAGCCATGTATGTATGTATACATATAATATATATATTTATATATATATGGATTCGATTCGCGCCGTATAAGAGAGATAAACTTTTACCCTCGTATATCAAAATGATCTATCATTGTAATTTAAAAGCGCGCGTGAACTTATTACGCTTTTACACTTCCAGGTATATCTGGTGGCAGCAACAGAAGAGAGAGAGAGAGATAGAGAGAAGAGAGAGAGAGAGAGGAGAGAATATACAAAGTAAAATGCGAAAATGAGAGTAGAGAGTAAAAATAAGCGATTATTCCGATAATCGGCATATTTAGACTTATGTCGGGAGACACACTGCACTTATTAATATTTTCTCTCCCAGGAAATAGTCAAATAGAATCGAGCCTCATGAGAGATGAACGATGCCGTTCGCCCGTTCGCGTAAAGTAAAGTTTTGTACCTCGTGGAAAAAAAATAGAGAGAGAATGCGCTTTTGCATCCGCCGTCGATCCATTTCACTTGCCCCGGCGAGAAAAAAAAAGCGGGGCAAGCGCAATTTTTTTCCCCCTCTCTCTTTTTCTCCATTTTCCTACGCCCCCGCATCAGGATCTGTCCCTTTTCGCTTATCGTTATTTCCATAGCAGTCGATGGTGTTTCGATAGTGTGTTCGGTAGTATTTCAATATCAAGCCGGCTCAGAAGTATTCCAGGCCGGCCCCGATATACCTTTGAAGCCGGCTTGTAACCCCCGGGGGAATCGATACTCTGCTGCGCGCTGCCGAGAGAGCGAACGAAAAAATGCAGCAGCAGCCAGCAGCAGCAACCCTGTGCACGATGCGAGAGCGATTATCGGAGACGAGAGACGTATACGGACGGACGGACGGACGTGCGGACGGATGGACGAGAGAGTGGACGGGGCGGACGGTTTGACTTTGCATGAATGCGCAGATGCGGGTGCAACAGCTTGCGTAACGCGGCCGACAAAGAGCAAAAGGGAACCTTCGCACAGCCATATTGCCTCCTGTCAATCACAACGGCGCGCGCGGCGCGCACACCTCGCGCCAACCCCCTTCTGGCCCCCCTGACGACCACCACCCCTTCCCGCTTTCGGTTCGTCCGCTATGTTGAAAGTTGCGACTGGAGAGACGAGGCGAATGAAGAGATCAGATGAATACCGGGTGCGACGATCATCGTTCTCGTCATTAGGGGTGGAATCAGGTTCAGGGTATTCTTGAAAATCCGAGAGGTATCTAATAATCAAGTTTCACTTTCTAGGATTCGATTATAATACTCGTAAGAAATGATATTTCCTATTGTATTCTTGCTAAGTGATTGAATCTCAAACAGTTGTATTCGAATTTTAGATTGAGTACCCTTGCAAGGTTTGAAATAATACTTATATTCCAAAATATTTTCAGAGGTTATTCAGAAGATATTTAAAGGACATTCGAACATCCTCAAGATGTTCTCTGAACGTCTTCGAGATATGTGTCCTGTTAGGGTAGGTACTTTCTATTGTAAAAAATCGACTTCTTTAAGGTAGTACTCGATTTTGACGACCACCATCCCTTCCCGCTTTTGGTTCGTCCGCTATGTTGAAAGTTGCGACTGGAGAGACGAGGCGAATGAAGAGATCAGATGAATACCGGGTGCGACGATCATTGTTCTCGTCATCAGGGGTGGAATCAGGTTCAGGGTATTATTGAAAATCCGAGAGGTATCTAATAATCAAGTTTCACTTTCTAGGATTCGATTATAATACTCGTAAGAAATGGTATTTTATATTGTATTCTTGCTAAGTGATTGAATCTCAAACAGTTGTATTCGAATTTTAGATTAAGTACCCTTGCAAGGTTTGAAATAGTACTTATATTCCAAAAGATTTTCAGAGGTTATTCAAAAGATATCCAGAGAACATTCGAACATCCTCAAGATGTTCTCTGAACGTCTTCGGGATATGTGTCCTGTTAGGGTAGGTACTTTCTATTGTGAAAAATCGATTTCTTTAAGGTAGTACTCGATTTTGACGACCACCATCCCTTCCCGCTTTTGGTTCGTTCGCTATGTTGAAAGTTGCGACTGGAGAGACGAGGCGAATGAAGAGATCAGATGAATACCGGGTGTGACGATCATCGTTCTCGTCATTAGGGGTGGAATCAGGTTCAGGGTACTCTTGAAAATCCGAGAGGTATCTAATAATCAAGTTTCACTTTCTAGGATTTGATTATAATACTCGTAAGAAATGGTATTTCATATTGTATTCTTGCTAAGTGATTGAATCTCAAACAGTTGTATTCGAATTTTAGATTGAGTACCCTTGCAAGGTTTGAAATAGTGATGATGGGGACTAACTTTTTGATGCTGGATAACATCTAATTGTTTTCAATTCTCATATCAAGCGGTTCTGACGATAATTTTAACTAATAATGTTCAAAAGAATTGATGACGTGGAATGGGCCGTCAACCTGTTCTACTAACAACAGGGAACTCGTTTACATGTTTTTTGACATAATCAAAAAGTTTACCATCTTAACTAAAAAATAATTAGCCGATTAGAAAAAATATCTAATTTAATAAATGTTATAAGCGTAACCCAATTTAAATTCATCGACTTATTAAACCAAAATGTTCATTAAAAAATAGACTCTAATGCGTAATATGTCATAATTTTTCTTAAAAGAATTTTTATTGTTTTTATATTTACTGAAGAAGGCTGAGGTAACAGCCGAAACGTTTTATTACTTTTATTATCATTGTATCTACTAAGAAATAAATCAATTATGTGTTGACATTACATCTCTCACTAATTTAATATGCTCGTTATAGTTGGCCCTGTCTTTCTAAATCTTAATTTTGAAATAGTACTTATATTCCAAAAGATTTTCAGAGATTATTCAGAAGATATCCAGAGGACATTCGAACATCTTTAGGATGTTCTCTGAACGTCTTCGGGATATATGTGCTGTTAGGATAGCTACTTTCTATCGTGAATAATCGACTTCTTTACAAGTAGTACTCGATTTTTATGATAATTTGTTTATGATACTTGCTACACTTTTAAACACGCTTGTGCACTTTCTATTCTACTTACATACTCCCTTTTACCTATCCCTACATTTTTTCACAAATAATTCGTAAAAAATTCGAATATACTTGATTCAAGTTTGAATGTACTTGGAAGTACATACTTGCTTTTGTTTTTCGAGGTATTTATAGAAAATTCGAATCCATTTTGTTCCAGGTTCGAGTCTATTTAAAATTACTGTTTATTTCAAAATAATTATAGAGCATTCAAAATCATGCAAAGAAATTAATTCAAGTTTGAATGTACTTGGAAATAAATAGATAATAAAATATAAAAGGTCGCCAGTAAAAATAAAACAATAATAACTAAAAAAGGGGTCGACCAAACTGGCAATTTATTTAAATGTTTAATAAAAATACGACGTTTCGACGTTTGAGAAGGACCGTCATTGCGGTCCTTCTCAAGTACATCTACAAAAATTAATAAAAATTTTTTTTTAAATAAATATTAATAATAATTATAAGCATTTGCACAAATTAATCATTGAAGAATAAGAACAAAAAAAAGTAAAATAATATAAGTAATTACGTTATCAAAAAATCAGAAATATAAATCACATTCGTAGGATGGTAGTGAACAATATAATTCAATTGCAGACTGGCATCACTTTAGCAATTATTTTTGTTGTATTTGGTAAAATTGCTCTTTTTTTTAAATAGGTATAGATAATTCAAACCTATCGTGTGCAAGTTCGAACTTACTTGAAAGTATCCGTTTCTCAAAGTAATCATAGAGACTTCGAAACCATGTAAACAAATTCGAACATTTGATCCAGATTCTAATGTATTTGAAAATACTGTTCTTTACTTTCAAGGTTCTTATTGAAAGTTCGATTTTATCTCGGCCAAGTTCAAGTCAAATAATACTTGATCCCAAGTTCAAATCTACTTGAAAGTGTCGTTTTTTCGAAGTAATCATAGAGACTTCAAAATCATGTTAACAAATTCGAACATACTTGATTCAGATTCAAATGTATTTAAAAATAATATTCTTGTTTTTTGAGATATTCATTGAAAGTTTGATTTTATCTCGTCCAAGTTCAAGTCAAATAATACTTGATCCCAGATTCGAAACTACTTGAAAGCATCCTTTTCTCGAAATACTCATAGAGAAACCATGTAAACAAATTCGAACATACTTGATCCAGATTCCGATATATTTGCAAATTCTATTCTTGTTTTTCGAGATACTTATTGAAAGTTCCATTTTATCTCGTTCAAGTTCAAATCAAACATAATACTTGACCCATCATCGCGTGTCCAGCTTCACCGCCAATCAACATGTGTATTGCAAATATTCGTAGTCGAGTTCAATTCGCACCCTCTAATATCCCGGTACATTCTAGGTACGAGGTACGCATAAGGAAAATCGGAAGATCTTAGCATATAGCTCTCCAGCGAGAGCTCGTTTGTTTCGGCGGACTGTTTAGCCAATTGCCGCAACAAAAGGCCCTCCTCGCTTCGCGGAGGGGTTGTTTGTAGCCCGAGTAATGGCCGCCGAGGTAATCCTCCGCCACCCTTCTATGGGCCTTCTCCATCGGCGGCCTCGTATTACCCTCTTCACTTCATCCCTCCTCTCTTCCCACGAGTCAGAGACAGAGAAAGAGACAGCTAGAAAGAAAGAGAGAGAGGGAGAGAGAGACAAGGAGGAAATGGGGAAAGGACAGTTGATCGCCAGTCGTAGCCGAAGGAAAGAATAGGAGAGATAATGTAAATGGCAGATAGAGAGAGAGAGGGACCAAGTGGGAGACCGAGAACTCGATCTATCCTATGCCAGGGTGTTCCGCGTGCGGGTGCAGACTTGTAGGTGAACGGAGGGGGTTGGACGGGGGCAGGAAGAGGGAGCGGATAAATCCGAGCAGGAAAGCAGCGCGGCGCGTTCGAGAATCGGGGATTTATTCGGAAACTATTGCATGAGGGGGTAGGTAGTAGATAGGTAGGTGGTGGTCGTGATAGGTGTACCGTAGAAATAGGTAGGAGGCGAGTTTTCGGGGGGGTTGCTGGGACGCGCGAGAAGGGGAGAAGGATGACGCGAGGGAGGGTGGAGGGTGACGGCGGCGGAGGTGGCTGCGAGCTAAATGCTTCCGCCTCCTGTCTCCTCTCTTTGCCGCCGGCACCGTCGTTCTCTCTCGCCGCCGCCGTAGATTCCCTCTAAACAGCTCGAAAACGCTCAAACGTAATATATTATCGGACGTATACGGACCGCCGCCGTATTTATCCGAGCGCTACTCCCGGAGTAGCCCGGGCGGCGGTTGTGTATATGTGTGTATGTAGGGAGGGAGAGAGAGACAGATAGAGAGAGAGGGAGCCGCCGTAAAGCTGCCAGCGCAAAGTATTGCATAAATAAGTGCGCTGGCGAAATATTCATGGCCGTGCCAAACCATCCTTCCGCCGCACCGCAGGTCCTTCTCTCTCTCTCTCTCTCTCTCTCTCTCTCTCTCTCTACGGGTGCTCTCTCGAGTACGTCGACCACCGCAGACCTAGTAGTCTCTCCTTCGACTCCGTTCCCCGTTCCTCTACGAGCATCAACCTCACCCATGGATATCCCACGTCCTCTTCTCTATATAGCCGATCCCCGAAAAGCGCAGATCTATTCATGAGTGTCTCTATCAGTACCCGGTCGCGCCGATAAATTTACTCTCCTTCGCCCGGCCTGTGTATATACTACCGTGGAAAAATAGAAGGGTGTGTATTTACGTTATACCAACCTGACCTCCCCCGCGAAACGTCGCCGCGGAAACTGGCAACGATTGCGCAGGCCATAAATTTCAATGAGGATATCGTCGGCGAAACCTTGGCGCGATTTCGTTTGATCGTCCGGGGTGGAATTGGCGTGGAAGGAAGAGCGCGTCCGCTATGGAGGATGAAAGGAGGTTCGCGAGATGAGAAACGTCTTTCTGCCATCGCCGAAGAACCGATGAGCGAACACAGAGCGCGAGCAATTATTTTGATCAATAATATTTAAAGCGCGAGAATTTTTTCTCATCAGAAATATACGGAGGAGAATGTTATTTCCGGGACCTTTCAATCTGATAGATTTTTTATCGAGAAAAATGTCGCGAGCTTTAGTTTTCGATTTTAATTTTTTTGTATTACACGTGCAGGCAAAGTGGCATTTTGTGTGCGTGCTTTCTGTGCGGAAAGCGGCCGATTTCCCACGCCGCCATCTAGCGGCGACGCGGTGAGTGAATAAGCCGCGTTCAAAGCTATTGCCTACTGCTATTGCCTAGCTATTGGCTAAAGCCGTGGGCAATGACTTTGAACACGGCTATTCCTGCACCGTGCCGCCGCAAGAATGGCCACCTTGTGCACAGAAAACGTGCACAAAGCCACTTTGCCTGCACTTGTAATACAAAATAGTATGTGTATTACGTGCGGATTGAACAATTGTTCACTCGTGTGGAGTGGTCGCACTCGCCTTCGGCTCGTGCATCCATCCCCCGCACTCGTGACCAATTGTCAACTTTCCGCACTTGATACACAATATACTATTCTTCAAATATATGTTGAGATTTCCAAATTTTTGTCAAGAAGTCATTTTCATAAAAATATTTTATCAAATTTTTTAAATAAAGCACATCTAATTTTAATTTAATCGGAAATGGGTTTGGATTAGATTAGAATTTTTTTGGCGTGGGGGTGCAGGAGAAAGGGTTTCGCCACATTTTCATTTTATAACGCACACATATATATATAATACTGTACTAAATTATGCCATCAAATATGGTCTTTCTTAAATGTATCTATACAGAATGTTTCTAAATAAGTGCGGAAAACTTTAGGAGATGATTCTTTGTCGAAAGTTAACGGAAGTTTTTCATATAAACATATAACTCTATATCCTTCCTTGAGAAGTTACATTCCTTTGAAAGGGGAGGTGAAAATTAGGTTTTTTCGAATTTTTTTCGAAGTTCTACTAGTATAAAGATATTTTTTAATATTTGCTTAATTTTTCTGCATCATTGTAAGGCGATAAAGTTAACAACCCCTATTTAATTTTTTATTAGAATTTTTAACGCGTCAAAATATGATTATCTAAAAATATGCGTTAGTTTGATTTTTTGAGAAACTTTTATTTCTTTTATTTTTTTCATAAAATCAATAGCTTTCAAGGAAAATCTATTATAATTTAATATTATATAAAATTTATTTATTAATGTTTATATAAAACACACCCCTTAATTTTCGATAAAGTATCATCTTCAAAAGTTTTTTTTACTTAATTAAAAATATTCTGTATACATAGATATATTAATCGTGGCGAAAGTATTGTTATTATTGTGACAGTTAAAAATCGATATCTCGAAAACTGTGGATCATAACGTATTGTAGTTTGCGACATTCTTCTTCTGATAAAAAGTCATATGAAAATAACCCATCAAATTGAAGCGACCTCCAGAAATAACATTCTTACCAAACCACAGTTGATTGACATTCACATCGCCAGCTATTAAAGAATTCGATCCCTTCCTTTCTTGGTACGAAAAAAAAAGTAGCTGACGATTCGAATGGCTCTCTTGTTCCGAAAACACAGTATCGCCTCAGTCGAGGCCATTACATGCTCGAGTAAAAATGCGGAGTGAGTGAACACGCGTACCAGAAAGAGAGAGAGAGAGAGAGAGAGAGAGAGAGAAGAGAGAGAGAGAACGGAGGAGGGTAACAAAGGGATGATAAGTCTCACGAGTCCGCGACTGCGTTTGTCGAGGAAAGGAGAAAGACAGAGAGAAACGCTCCTTTCAATAAAAAGAAAGAGAGAGAAGGAGAAGAGGGAGTGCGCCTCCCGATTGTCGTGCGTACGAATATAAACGTAGGCAAGAAAGCGAGAGAAGAAGGGTGATTAATCTTGCGGTCTTCCACGTCTCGAGGCGCGGACGTGCGTTATTGATGGAGACTTCTTTCGAGACCTCCATCTTCGCCGTTCCTCTCCGCGATTGTCCCCCTCCGTCCCTCTTCTCATCGACATTTTTCGCTCTCTCTTCACCTTCTTCCCGCGCGCGAAGATTCCCTCTTCTGGTATCCACGCGACAAGCGTGTCTACGCGCCTAAATACTCCGGGTGCGGTATCGAGATCACTCGCGTGACCTTGAGAGGCGGGACCACCCCAAATCCCGAGGAGGAATGTCGTTCGCTTGAAACGTTTAAATGTGTCTCCGAGACTATTTTCGCAAGCGATCCTTCGCTTCTTCGAACAGCTCCTCAGCTATTCGGTTTAACAGAACAAAAAAGCTTTTAATAAACAATTTTTTTTGTTTTTAACATAAAATCGGTAGGTCCGCGCTTCGTTTCTATATATACTTGAATCATGGAAAAGCGTTTATAATTCAATTCAACCAATGAAAAGAAAAGGGTGCGCAAAAATTGTTTTCATCGATAAAACAGAACAGCGTTTAGGATTCCCTTAAGGGGATGCTGCCGTCGTTCTGTTTTACCGACTTTAAGTTAGGTTAGCTTCATTTTTTATTGAATATACAGATTAAAAAATTCTCCATAATGAAAGTATTGATAATAATGAATGGGGAGCACTGTCCGGCAACTAATTTTTGCTGTTTTATGCCTCGACATCAATTCTGCACACAAATATACATACATTATTAATTCAAGTATGAATCTTTTGATACAGGTTTTTAACCTAATTTTTTTATTTTTGTATTAATCTATCATGGCATCACTATTAGAAGCATCATATTTTGTGCACAAATAAACTGCAGAACTTTTGTTTTAAATAAGTATTGTTATGAGCTGATGCAAGAAGCCGATAAAAAAACTGTAATTTTTTAACTTTCATTGTTTTCTTATACAAAATTACAGCGCTCACCGTTTATTATTATCAGTACTTTAATTAGGCAGAAGGATTTTTCAATCTGCATAACCGTAATAAAAAGAAAAGCCCTTGAACTCAAAGTCGGTAAAACAGACATGGTCAGCATCCTCTTAAGGGTCTAAGCGCAAAAATAGAAATACTCCGTACGCGGCCGCGTTTCGTCCGAGGATAAATAAAGCGTGCGATATCCGCGAAACAATGTATCAATAGCCATAACACGGCCGCATTTGCTACATGAATACGTCGCGAGAATACATATTGCATCTGTGCCGCTTCCGGACCATTCTCTCTCTTTCTCTATCGTCGTTATTGATATTCAACCGAGTTGATAGCGAGAGTTCTAGGAATTCTTCTTCGGTATATACCGTCGACATGAAACGAATAAGTTGACTCTCTCTCTCGAAGAAGGGGGTTGACGACCGCATCGTTTCTCTTCATCCGCAGCTGTAAGCCAGGAGGAAAAAGGGGGACGGTGTGTGGGTTACGCGCTTTTTCTACCGCGCGTCATTAATATCCGTTGCTGCGACGCCGCCTCGCAATTTGTCAACATCTGATATTTAATTTCACGCCCTTTTACCTTATCCACACATGTACGATACGTGGTGCGTATACGTGTCGCAGGTGTAAAACTGCCGTTCCCGCGCTGCAAAAACGCGCGATAAGAAGTATTCCGCGTTCCACATAATTTCTAGCAATGGGATTTCAAGTATCTTACAAGTAGCTTCAAATTTAATTTTGAACTCTATGATTATTTTAAAAGAAGAAGCAGCACTTTAGTAGACTCGAGGCTAAAGATAAGTTCGAACTTTTTATAAGTATTTCAAAAAACAAGAGGAAATAATATTTCCCAGTTCGAACTTGAATTAAGTATGTTTGAATTTGTTTGCACGGTTTTGAATTCTCTGTGATTATCTCGAAAAAATACAATAGTAAATATAATATTATACTTTCAGGTAGACTTGAACTTTGACAATGTAGGTACATTCGAATCTGGATCAAGTATGTTTGAATCTTTTATGAGTACTTGTGAAAAATAGTGGGGGATAAACGATTGGATATATAAGTGGAATGGAGAGTGTACGTGCAGATATATGTGGATGTGTGTGGCAAGAATCATGGATTTTTTATTTTAGAATTCAAATACCATTTGTAAAAGATTTGGTTTTCCATGCTAGAAAATATTTATAAGTACTATTTGAAAACCTTGCAAGTGTACTGAATCTAAAATTGGAACATAATTGTTCTCGATTCCATTACTTTGCAAGTACAGCATATGAAATATCATTTCTTATGATTATTATTCGAATCCTAGAAATTTAAACTCGATTTGGATTTTTAAGTAGATACATATTGAACTTGATTTCTATTTCTCGTACGTCTTTTTATTTAGGACATATTTTTTCGAACGATAAAATAAAATATTTAGTTAGATTGTCTCTCTCAAAGGAACGTAAATATTGTTCTCTGACAACAAAGCGGAAATAGTCGCATATTCCCAAAGACAAACAACCAGTGTCATACACTCGACTCCTAATATCCTCCAGTAATGCGCAACATGTGTTTAACTTGAGCCCTACTTGCACCCCGGGGAGAAGTTGGCTGTCGAAGTCGATACCACACGCGAGTGTTCATGGATTTAACTAGTGCAGCAAGGTTGCCTCCGAGGCAAAACAATCTGCGTAAAACTCGATGACTCTATCATAGTACATCTGCTTTCCAGAGTATAGTCTCTGTCGGGAAAATTTCAGTTCAGCGTTAAATACAAAAAAATGTATCTTTTCTTAGGTCAAAAGTTGGTTCTGTCAATATTGAGTTTTGGTGAATGGATCGAAAAATAAGATTTTACCGGAGTTAAAATAATCTGGAATGTTGTGGGACTGGCTTTCTTCGGCTAAACTGTTTATTTTTCGAGAACATTCTTGTTTTTGTTTCTTGTTAATGCGCTAGGAATAGCCAAAAAGCAGGTATAAACATACCAGCAACCTGAAGATAATAGACGACCGGACGTTCTCCCGAGTGCCGTTAATCATCGAAGATGAGGCCAGTATCGCTCGATGCGAAACCGCAGGGATATGACGACGGTGTGTCGTGAGATGAGACGAGGCTGCGGCGTTAGATGGTCCAGCTCTTAAGCAAACCGGAAGTGACCGCACACACTAAAGCAATAGATATCCCATGGATTCTGTCAACGAGTCTTCGAAGAATTTTCCTCTCTTAACTCTGACGAGAATCTTATAACATCCCAAAAATTCGAGTAACAGTTGGAGATTCAGTTGTGTTTCTAAGGAAAAATTATCGACGACGAAACATATAAAGAGTCATTATTTCACGACATATTTTATTACGCAGATGCGTGTCCTGCCATTTCGTAAATGGCCGCGGTGTACATCATTCGTAATGCGAAATGCGCGAATAATTTACATTTATTACGGACAAAAATGCATTATATCGGGCAAAGATTTTTCTCCCATTTTTATGCGTAAATTTGTATGAAATATATTTACGAGTTTTTGCGAAATTTCTCGAAACGGTAGAAAGAGTGACCCAGAGTGAAAATCCCTTTTTTGTACAAAAGTAAAAAAATATAAAAAGATATCAGAGCTAATTTCTTACTGATTACAAATATATATATTTAAATCATGAACCATTTTGGATCAATAAAATAATAAATATTAATATTGATATAATATATATATTAAATCATATATATTGATATATTTGGTATAATATATATTATATATGTGTGTGTGTTTATGTAAATTGATATAATATATTGATATATTATATATTATATATTGATATATTATATCATATATATTGATATAATATATTAATATTGAATAAAATATTAAATAATAAATATTGATTATTTCGTAACTAAAATGTCCACAAATTAATTGTAGATGACAATCAATTAATAGTACTGTATTCTTATACTATTTCTGTGTAATAATGAAATAAAATTTTTTGACCAAATTTATCTATATATATTGCTATTGTTGATTGGTGTATTATAATAATTTATATTATTTGTGCAATATAAGTCCAGGAAATTCCATCTATATAACAAAAATATTATTATTTGTGTATAGATACACTTTGCAGTCAAATAATGACTGCAATGTTTCATTTTACTCACCAAAACAGCTATTTTCCCCCGAAAAGTGGATGTTTTCTCGCGCCGCAGAATTTCAGGCTTGCGCGCGACAAATTATAGATTAATATCTATCGAGAAAACCGCGCCGCGTATTCAGAGACGCATGTAAAATCGCCGACGAATTGGATCTGTTGGTGTTGGAGTATCAGGCGTGTCAGGCGAGATCGCCGTGTGTGAAACACAATTGGTATTAATGCGGGACGGGGCGCAAGGACGAGAGATAAATGATGACTCGCTTTCAGCCTTTTGCTCCTTTTCCATTCGAATGGGGGAAAATGGATATTAATGGGGGCTCCAACTAGCGCGGTCGACCATGATGGTCAGCGGCGCACGTAGGTAGATAGGTAGATACAGTATAGAGGGATCCGGGGTTTATATATCGCGTGTGTTGTACGTACACGAATGTATATAGCGTGTCTCAGCAGTTAACTCCCCCGTAGTCTGGCCTTTTGAAGCATCGCGGATAGACTCATCAGTCTGGACATGCCCTGGTGCTGATTATACGATCTCGCGGCTCATTATTGTTGGAAGGGGAAAGGAAGGGGGCTCTAAAAGCATCGTCCGGATTTCATCTGACCTGTGATTAGCGAAACAATCCGTGCCCCGCGCATTATCCAATTTGTGTTACACCTTGCTTCCACCGCGCTATCAAGATCGTACGAGCGAGATCATTACTTCGAGAGATTTTGATCGTAATCGAAGCTCTTTTTTATTGTTCTCGCTAATTTTTCGTGATTATTCGCGTTAATTTAGTCGGGTAGTTGAAATTATTCGCGTGACGCGAGTGCACGGTCGTATACACAGGTCTCGAAACTCTCATGGTAGGGGTAAGGCTCTTAATGAATGTCAAAAGTTTCTGAGTTAACCGCTAGCCGTATGGCGCTGTGATCGCATAGTAAGAGTTTTTTTTTTTTAAATGACTATATCATAACTCATATGTCATATATATCATATGTCATATCTGTTTAATTAAAATTTCATTAAAATGCCGTCGGAATGTGTTGTGCCGAATTGTACAACAAATAAATATTATATAATATATTGTTTTGAACCACAAAACTTTATAAATACTTTAAGAATATAATATCAATAAAATTTCTTATGCATATACTTATATGCATATGTTAATTTATACAGATATAAGCTCTTTACTAAGCGATCACAGCGCTCTGCGGTTAGCGACCGATTTATGAACCACAAATCATGACATTAAGAGCCTTACCTCCATCATGAGAGTTTCGAGACCTGTGTATACGACCGTGCGCGAGCGTCAACTGTTTCTCTCCGGCAACGCGAAAGATCTCTTCGTTCCCGTTTTATTCTACATATATCAAAAATGACACTGTATGGCGCGTTTTTACTTTATGTATGTGTGCGAGAGAGCGCTAATCTCGTCTCTAATTATCCGCCATTTCGGCGGAGTTGCCGATGGACGGCAATTAAGAAAGTCCGGCGGCTTTGTGCGTCCTAATAAAGAACACGAGAGTGCGGAGATCAATCGAACGTCAGCGAAAAGCCGAAGAGATTGTTGAGAGAAAGAGAGAGAAAGCTGTCGTCGGCAATCTTGTTAGCGTTCGTATCGGGATCAGCGAGAGAGTGCAAGAGTTCGTTTTCACCCGTTTTTAGACACACTTTCCGATGGAAATAACTCGTTACGATATATCATGGGTTTGAATAAAATATCATTAAAAAAGATAAAAAGAGACTTTTCTTATAACATTTCCAAACTCGACCCAGTAATTTCGTTTAAATTATTTAAAAACATTATTTAAACTATTCAATTATTTATTTAAATCACTCGATTATTCGTGAAATCTGAGGAGAGAAAAGTTTTGAGGAAAAAAATATAAAATAATTTAAAAGAGAGCAAGAGAGTATATATTTAAATCGAAATAAAACAGTCGTATATAACAAAAATGTGAAACTATTTCAGATGTGTAATCTACCCATCGAAATAAGCAAGAAAGTTTCGAATATATCTAAAAAATAATTTTTTAATCGGTCCCTTTATTCTGTCAGGATGCTTGACAGGTGTTACTTACTGATAATTTTAGGAAAATTTGTAACCGATCCATCGCACACACAATTGAAATTTTAATCATTCTTGTTTTTATTTATTATTATTATATATAATGGGACATATATTTCTATATATATATATATATGAACTTTGTTGTTCATCTCGATGACATAGAATACGTTCCTGAGCGGCTGACATTTTTGTTACACTCTGTATATATTTGCACGAAACCAAATGTAATCGAATGGAGAGACGACGCAAAATTTTTTAGGTACACATGTGTGTGTGTTTGTGTATATCAAATGGCTACTGGCTAAAGTAGGCGTCCGGGCCACCGCGTAGCGATAAGCTAATGCGTTTCGTGGCTTTTAATGAGGTTGATTGGCGGCTATGCGACACTGTATTCCGGCTCAACCATATCCCGTATCGCTCAGCTGAGTATGTTCACCTCTGTGTTCGGGGTCTTTCTTTCTCTTTTTTTCTCCCTCTATCTCTCTCTCGCTTCACAGATTATTACTTACTTAAAGGACTGTTAGCGACGGAAACGCTACGTCCGAAAAACCAGCTCGTTCGGCTGGAAATCCAGACAAGTTTCAAATAGGGCTCGTGATTTTAACCGATTAATCGATTAATTCAAAATCGATTAATCGATTAATCGCCGAAATTGATTAATTATTAATTAATTAAACATTTTTCAATTACTTGTTATTTTTGTTAGAATTTTATAATATGTAACTGTGTGATGTGCAGTGTCTACAAAGAAAAGAAAGAAGTGTTAAACTAAAACTTATATATTCAAATTAATGCATTTATTCCTTTATTATATACATATACATAATAAAGTGTAAAAACATTAGTTATTAATTCGATTAAACATTTTTAAAATGATAATTAATTCTAGAAAAAAATTTTTTTAAATAAATATAATAATTAATCAGAAAAATTGATTAAATGATTGATTGATTTAAAGATTAATCAAATAATCGTATTTACTACATTCGATTAATCGATTTTAATCAGTAAATTTGATTCTAATCAATTAATCGATTAATCGAATTAATCGATAATCACGAGTCTTAGTTTCAAGTATATTCCAAGACACCATATACCGGAGAAATGACGATGCGTGTAAGAGATCGAATGTGCGTCTACCACGAAAGCGATATATCATAATCGATAGCTGTGGTACTAATCGAGACACTACGATTAGTCAGCGACTCATCGAGTTTCAAAACCAGTATTTTATTTCGAGATACTCCGAGATAGTTAATAATATCGGAAGTCGCCAGGTATATACAGATAAGATCGACAAAAATAGATCCAGACTGAATGAAGAGAGAAAATAGAGAGTGTCTGAGACGCTAAAACACTTGTATTTCTTCGTATATAATTATGCAAGAATTTATTAAAATTTATGTACAACGATGACGATGATGATGATGGCTTCTGGTTTGCGATCGACATATATTCCACTTTTATGGTAATTAAACGGCGGAAGGAAAGAGAAAGAGAGAGATTTATACGATTATGGGAATTTATACGATTACAGCCGAGTTATAGCTTCTCGGCGCGCAAATTAGTACGTAAGCATTATTATCAGAGCCATTCGTCATGCTCGGCGTATTTCCACTTTGCGTGGGCGAGTTGAACGAAAGAAGTGGGTGAACGATGCGAAGAAGAAGAAAAAGAAAAAAATACTCGTCTCTCTCGCGCAATTCGCCCTCGAAGCTACGCCGATTGTCCCGGTACATTCACCAGCGTTCGTTTATGCCGATGCACAATGATCGAGAAGTGTCTCTTGCACACCTTGTATCGTGCCGGTCATCGACGGTCGGCTCTTAACAAGCACGCCTTCTTATACCAATGTTCGAAAGGAGGCCTCTCACGAGGACAATGAGCGAGCGTATAATTAACCGACGATTGCGCGCGTCGTGATCGCCCTGACATCGACAACGTCAACTTGACTTCACTGATGACGCCCGACGTGAGAAGTAATCGAGTGCTAGAACAATGGTCTACACAGATACGCTGAATAAAATTGTGTTCTCAATTTTCGATTTATTTTTAGAATATCCTATTCTAAAATAGACGCCAAAAGGATCTTTTCATTTATAAATTAGATATTCCCTTTTTAATTTGTAAACATGTAAATGAAATGGGGTTGTTTTTTCTTTACATTAACAAAAAAGTGTACTATACTGCTGTTTATGAAAATTGCAACACCATGAAGGAATAATAATATTAACTGTGTTGCAATTTTCACAAACAGCAGTGTATTTTATATAACATCAGACAAAGAAGACCCATGAAAAAAATATAGATGTAGTACATATAGACCAAGTGTGAAATTTAGGTCCTGAGCGATTAAGTTAGATTATGTTACACGCTATTCTTATTTGTAAACACTTGTCTTGAGTTACTCGAGTCTTCTTTTTCGAGCCTCTCATTACCTTCTAAAACTAAAACCATTCAGTGATAAACACTACACTGTCAATTGCAATATTATATAACCATATATATACACTGTTGCAATAATATAACCATATAACGCCTAAAGAAGAGTCTACTTAAAAAAATATGCAACCGTTTGTTAACAAAAAATATATTCTCAGTTTTAGAGAATGTTCTAAACACTCAAATTAGCTGTTAAAGGGGTTTTTATTATACAGTCTTCTTATTCTTCAAAAATACAATTTTCTCCGTGTATGTGTGTTCAAGAGACATTTCATCCTCCTAGTTGAGATAAAAGATCGAAGTTGTTTAAAAGCGGATGTGTAACAACACTGACAAAAATCCGGGCTATTTAAAATATCTATCGAAATTGGCATGGAAGTCGTGATTTACTTGAAGATTTCTCATTTCCGTGATTTATATTGGTAGATATATTCCCATCGCGCGTGCTTAATTAGTTAGATAGAGGAAAAGGTGGGAATGTGGCTCCTGCTTATATATTGGCCTCCTCGCTTATTTAATTAACTAGTAACGCCATCTGAAATTTTTTTAGTGTATTTTGTAAAACTTACAATAATGGCAGTTAAATATCTTTAGACGGCAGTTTTTGACAATGCATCTATCATTTATTGAGACATGTTCGTGCACGCAACAAGTACAATTTTCTACGTGTCGAAAGTTTTCATCAGAATCCTTTGAAAAATCAATATATATATACATATATATATGTATATATATATAGATTCTTTTGAGTTTATATACCGACAGTATTAAAAATTTAATTTGTTTTTTAAGAAAATAATTGTTTAGCTGCTAAATTTTGTTTGTATCGAGTTTAAGTATAATTTTAGTTAATGCATTTATTATGACCCCCAGGGTGCCATATTAGTTACATATAACCTCATTCTGCTTTAGTGGAATGTTTCTAAAAAGTACAATATATGTTTTTTCCGAATCCTTTAGTATTTCATTTAATTCAAAATATAGTATCTATAACCAATGAATAAGTAAAGAACCTTATGACGTGTATTAATTGATTCCAAAATGTCTTGTGATTTTTTTATTACACAAAAACACAATTGGGGAGCCACATTCGCACGGTACCTTTTCCTCTGTACGTAAAAAGAGACACGCACGCGAAGAATGTAAAATCACGTAAATAAGTTACACTTAATACGATGAGTTACGTTATCTCGACAATTGTTGCATTCAATCCCACAGCAATCGAGCAGATTCCTTAGGTTACACCTGGACCTGACGTCGAGCGCTCGTTACGCGGTTATCTAACGTCCGTGTCGCAACGTTTTAACGGTCTTTGACTCATCTAGTTTGTCCTAACACAATCTCCATCGGAGGGATAATTAACTCGGATAAGAATTTATTTATACCGCTGCCTACACATGGCTGATCCTGCACGTCTGGCCCGGATACGTTTCTATCTGATCTGTTTTACTGCCAACTGTTCTTTGTCGCGGCCATACAATGCCCTCGCGTTCGTTAATTCATTGCCATTATCCGTGCCCCTTTTTCGCTTATCAGACGGTTCCCGTAATTTGTTAAATGCTCGAGGGAGGATATTATTATTATTATTATATATAAAAGACTAATTCGTCTAATTGGAAGTTATCTTGTGCTGCGAATGATTATTACAATTGAGTTAAAAATTTCTCAGGAAATTTTATCTTTTTAATTCACTTACGAAATATGTCGTCTGCGAGACTAGTCTCCTCTTCAAGGAGACAGATTAGTTTCGAATTAATTATTCAAAAATGCGACTACGCCGGCTTTTAAAACGACGCGTTTCTCCGCAAATCGTGTAATTGGTCCATCGCGAATCTATTTCCGACGAGCAGAATTCCGATTTCAATAAATTAGCATTCGGTGAAACGAAGGCGGATACAAACAGAGAGACGGGAAAAAATCTGGAGAGACCACGGGGAGTCAGGGGGAGGAAGAGAAGAG
Source organism: Nylanderia fulva (assembly GCF_048542155.1). Classification (NCBI taxonomy): domain Eukaryota; kingdom Metazoa; phylum Arthropoda; class Insecta; order Hymenoptera; family Formicidae; genus Nylanderia; species Nylanderia fulva. The sequence continues at coordinate 552,913 of NW_028190521.1, read as the reverse complement.
TCCGAGGGGGTGGCAGGAGGGGGAGAGGAGAAGGGGAGAGTCCAGTCACAGATGGCCAATTACTCCCGACAATAAACACAATTTAATTTTATATTCATTCCACTTAGCGCTTAGGCGCGGTAATCCATCACCGGGGATTATTTCGGACTATATCCTGGCCGGCCAGCACACCTACGTGCTCGCACACGTATATGTGTGTAGAAGCACAGTGACGCCTCCGCACAGCACACATACACGCACGCAACGTGGCCTGTGCGTTCGTGCACTACATATTTATGTCCGAGAGATGGCCGATATACTGCTACCGAATGCGAGATCGCTTCTCCGGTGGCCCCCGCGTGTCTCGTTTACTCTCATTTCTCGCAAGCTCTGTGTAGTAGTTAATCGTTCTCGTGGCGCGAAAAGACCCGAGTCGAAATTTTTCTCCCCCACTTTCAAACTGAAATTTTAATCTAATTATCTAGACTTTGATATTTTTCGTGCAATCAGAGTATTCTCTTATCAAACTGTAATATTTTATTTTATTTTACCCCGAAAGCTCCTCTTTTGAATCTCGAGAGAGGGAACCTCGTAAATTCGAAAATTCTGATTTTGATGAAATTTTATATATATGTAGGGGAAAGGAATAAATGGATGAATTAAAAATTTTTACAACCCTCATATAAAGAGCTTTTTGTTTGTTTGTTTTTTTTCGATATATCTCGATAAGCATTTAAAATATAAAGAAAATATTTAATACAAAAGTTTTATGATAAAAATATCTTTATTTAAGCATATAAAATTAAAAAAAACAATTTTTGAAAAAAAATTATTTTAAATTACTTTTTTTAAATTTTATTAATGTGGTTAAAAATTGTGAGATGTTTTTACTATGAGACTTTATAAAATATTTTTTATGCTTTTCGAGATATATCTTAAAATGTAATAAGCTACTCTACGTAAAAAGAATGATTTTATTCCTTAGAATCATTTTGTGAATAGTAACAAAAAAATTATAAATTTAATTATTTTCTATATGTGTGTAAAGTTTCATTATAAGAATTTTGAGGTTCACGAGGTTTCCTTATTAGTAAGAAATTATTCTTTTATTATTTAAAGTACAAAAATGTAGAGGTTTAATTCCTGTATAAATCTATCGTATCTTTTAGACTTAAACGTGCAAAAAATGGATTTAAAAATAAGGGCAAAATTTCAAATATTTCGAAACATTTGATCGAGGAAGTTCAAACTGTGAATTATCTTCCATCCATGATGATAATTGATTGATTACGAGATACAATACAATATTAAATTTATAGTCGTAAGTAAGCAAAACGAGGCATTTTTGAACACTCGAGAGTCTTTACATCGCGAAAGTGCAATGAGCACCAGGTGGAAAGGCGTGATGCTGATTCGTGCAATTTGAATGGCTCGAGAGAATCAGTTAATTTCGCGCCGTCCCCCGTGAAAGAAAGAAAGCGGAAACATAGAAATACACAAACACTCGCGTATGTACCTAGTTTATATATATATATATAGTTTAAATATATATATATAAACTTGCTTATATACTGCGTATAAGAGCCCCGAGTCGTCGTCGCCGTCGTCGCCGTCGTGTTTGTTCGCTTCTTATGCAAATCAGGCGGAAAAACTCGCGTGTTTCCAACGTGTTTTAATTATTCAAGCGACAACTTTCTGCAATGAAATTAGAACTCGCGCAGTCGTGACTGCCGGTGACAAGTGTTTTGCTTATGGCCGCCGCCGCCCACCCAACCGAAGAAGAAAAGCCGTGGAGTATAAACTGCCAGGGTATGTATATCTTAATCCGCCACGAAGAGAGAGAAAGAGACGGGAGAGAGAGAGAGAAAGAGTCTGAGAGAAAAGAGGGAGACTTAAGAAACATTATCACGCAGAAGAGGTCTGTATGACTTGCTGAAGGCTGGCTGAAAGGAACCATCTTGTAAACAAACATATAGATATCGCATCGTCGTATTTCGGCGCCATCAGTTGTTTCTTTTAAATGCAATGCATGTTTCTCTCTCTCTCTCTCTCTCTCTCTCTCTCTCTCTCTCTCTCTCTCTCGCTGAAATTTCTTCGGCTCTCTGACAATAGCGGGGCGAATGGAGTCGCAAATATAACAAACTCGCCCGAGAAGATTGTGTATGTACCGGGCTCGTAGTTACTCGGTGGTAACAATAGCAGTCGTGCCACCCGGGGCATACAGAGCTTGTTTGGCGCCGCCATTTGTATGAATGAAATTATTCGCTTCTAGGAATATATAACCGAATGTTACGAGGGGGCGAGAAGGGGCTAAGAGAGAACGCTTTTCTCTCCTCCTCACATGCCGGTATATAAATGTTGATCGCACCGCGGCAGCTGTGTTTTATGCTCTCTCCCTCTCTCTTTCTCTCGCCTATCTCGAGCGATTCGCCTTTTAATATTATGTAATATTGTAGCGTTGAGCAACATCCCTCGCGTACCGACTTCGACAATCTCCGAGTATTATATGCTTTACTACAGTATCGCTTTTTGTATCATCGGAAGATGATATCGACAATTCTTATTTCTAGGCAAGAATGTTACTTGTTGGACATCTCGATTTAATAGGCCGATTTTATAGGATTTTTTATCAAAAGAAGAGTGCTACAAACTAAGATGCATTACGATTCATAGTTTTTGAGATATTGTTTTTTAAAAGTGAGTAGGGGAGAGAGAGACTCCTCTAATCTAACCTAACCTAATCTGAACTTCCATCTTGAAAACATTCTAGTCTAACTCTTTTTTATGATTATAAATTAAAATTAGAATTATTATATAAAGTCTATATAAAAATTATTTCTTGTCAAAAATGTTGAAATCTCTAATATATATTTCAAAGAGAGACTCCTCTAATTTAACCTAACCTAATCTAAACTTCCATCTTGAAAACATTCTAGTCTAACTTTTTTTTCTCATTATAAATTAAAATTAGAATTATTATATAAAGTCTCTATAAAAATTATTTCTTTTCAAAAATGTTGAAATCTCTAATATATATTTCAAAGAGAGACTCCTCTAATTTAACCTAACCTAATCTGAACTTCCACCTTGAAAACATTCTAGTCTAACTCTTTTTTCTGATTATAAATTGAAATTAGAATTATTATATAAAGTCTCTATAAAAATTATTTCTTGTCAAAAATGTTGAAATCTCTAATATATATTTCAAAAAAGTTTTAAAGTTTTTAAACATTGATATCTCAACAACTATGGACTCGTAACGCATCATAGTTAACGACATTTCTTGATAAAGATCTATTAAATATCTATCAAATTAAGAGGTTTCGGAAATTACATTCTTCCCATTCTAAGAAAATAATGCTATTGATTGCACGAAAAGTTTATTCTAAAGTCTAGAAGCCCCCAAGTCGGTTACTTTCAGAGAAGTCCTTTTTTTGGACACGAGCTGGAGAACATCTGATTCTGTTCATTGTGTTTGCTCGTCACACGGGCAAGAAGGAAATGGAGAGATTCCAAGAGAGAGAGAGAGCAAGATAGAATCAGCCTTATTTATGGCTATATTAATCCTTAAATAGTATCTAATGTCACACCAGCGCGCCGGGCACAGATCTATCTGATGGGGATGGGCGCATGGGGCCAAACGTCGCTCTCTTGTGTGTAGAACTTGCCATTGTCGTGCGTATTCATACGTGTGTTCTTGTACGACCGTGCTGCCGCTGCCAGGCACTCCTATCGCACCAGAGTACAAACGATGGTGTCGAGTTACCGGATGGTACACCACGGGGTGTCCGTGACTTATACCCTGTTTGGTTACCCTGCTTCTTCAGCCCTTCCCTGCAATGCTCCCTTCCTCCCTCGCCTACCTACCTTTCTCCTATCCCTCTCACGCTCATCATCCCGCGAGACTCTCTCTTTCTCTCTCGCGGTTCGTGCCGCACCGTCGCTCCCGCGACCAAGATGTTTTGCAAAACAAACGTTTGTATCTGCACACGCTCGACCAAGCGGGAAACCCCCTCGTCGTCGGGGACGACGTTAATAGACGGTGAGAGCTCGCCAGCTTTCGCCCTAATGGCGTCTTGTTGCTGTGCGAAATAAGGTTGTAAATGTTCGTGGATGTTTATTGCACTTTGATTAAAAAAATAGTAAAGAAATCTCTTTTCTCTTAGGAAATTCTTTTTTGCATTCATCAGTTTAAGCCTGTTCAACAATATTGTCGAATCAATCGTAAGAAAAACGACCAAACGAAGTTCCAATTGTGAAGGAAGACGCGTCTCATGAGAGGGAAAGAAAAAAAGTAAAAAAAGAGAAGGAAATAATGCACGGTGGGGTGCACGGTGGCGCATTTAATCCAGCAATAACAGAAATATCAGTATAGGAGCACAATGGTCCAAGAGATATATCTGTTATACTATATATATATATCTCTCCCCCGACACTGGGGGGTGGAGGGAGAGGTATAGCCCGTGTAGACACGTATATCCGATGCATACCGTCGCCACCGTCGGCGGTTATTGAGGTGTCACAGGCAGCAGCGGCCAACAACGTGCGAACCAACCGAGCCGGGGCTAATGAATGGCATCCTCCCTTTTCTTTTCTGCCTATGAAAAATTATTGTTGCCTCCTCTCTCTCTCTCTCTCTCTTACTCGCGGGTTCAGGCTCACCGTCGTCGTCGTCGTCTCACGGTGTCGACCTACCACCGCGATACTCGCTCTCTCTCTCTCGACGATGCCGGTTGCCCGGTCCCGGTGGCATCCCGCTGCGAGGCTCCAGCTGGCCCCAGTCACGGCCCCGGGTTCGCCGATGCACCCGGGATCGCGGCCATTGTCGCGTGGAGAAGAGTATATGCGCTCGTGACTTGAGCGTCGCCTTTGAAACTCGCGCTTGTATGCGTGTTTCTGGCGGAAGAGTTCGGCGCTCGTGTGCATGTGTATGTATGTGTGTGTATGCGCGGACCGCCGAGCTCGCCGCGCACATTTGTCTTGATAAAAGGGACGAGCAAATTAAAAGTAATGATTTGTAGAAATATTTCGGTCCCGGCCCTTCTTTCGCGCTCTGACCCACGAGGGAAATGGAGCCATTACCCCGTCTAATGCCTCATCTGTTAGCCACGTGCGAAATCCTACTCGCTCCGGCGGGGCATGCTTACAATGCTCCATTTATATAAAACGAAAGGATATTCTGGCCTCTCCCTCTCTCTCTCTCTCTCTCTCTTGTGCTTTTATAACGGTAAACAGGGAAAGATGTTGAGAAAATTCACCGTAGGACACACATTCCTGATCAACTTCAATTACCAGTTATCACCACCCTAATAGCACAACATATCCGTAAGATATCCAGAGGACATCGAACATCCTCAGAATGTTCTCTGAACGGGATATGTGTTCCAAGTAGCAAACTGACATTATTTTGACATTAAATGACGTCAGTTTGCTACTTGGTGCAATCTCTCGTTTGGCGACGTTCATGAACCCTAACAGCACACATATTCCGAAGACGTTCAGAGAACATTCTGAGGATGTTTGAATGTCCTCTGGATATCTTCTGGATATCCTCAGAATGTCTTTCGGATATGGTGTGCTATTAGGGAATTGTTTAATTGGTAGCAGTCTTCTTAATTGCCAGCAGATCTTAATTAGCTTCTCAATTTCGTCGATCGGATCGAGATAACTGGGCGCGTGCTCCTCGCCCATATGGGCGACTTGAATAAAGGCTCGAAACGACGGTGGCGTGTAATACGGATCAATTGTACGGAAAGAAGAATCCACGCTCTGCGGAATCGTGTATACGAATGCCCTGTAATCAAATAAAGGGGAACAATGTTGGCGAACGATGCGAGTCAGCTAGCTCAGCAGTGCGATTTCGAGCCCGCCCGTTCCTTGTTCTGGACACACCCCCACCGTAACCGAGCGAGTGCTGTTATCCGCGTATCCTATGACTCGCTTCGTAGTTCCCTTTACTTCTGATCTCTCTCTCTCTCTCTCTTCTTCTCTTCTCCTCTCTATGTATAGATATATATGCATATATAGGTATATATCTGTCTCATATCGAATAGGCTGTGAGGTTAGGTACGACCGCGAGAGAAATGTGAAGTGAACGGCGATATATATCGATATATATAGACACCAAACTTCATAGCCTATTCGATATCAGACAGAGGGGGAATTCGAAATCGCGTTGTTCTATAGAGCGAAGTATTTTACGGTGGGAAACTTCCAAACTTTGGTGGTCACACTCCCAGCCTTATATTTACAACGATGAATTTATGACTGTGTCGCGACAAGACGATACAACAACTGGAGACTCATATTCGTAAAACTGTAAACGGTTCTCCGATATCGAGTGTCAGCGCTAATTTGATGACAATAATAACTGTTGCGAGATGCGCTATTTACGAGTATTGCACGATAATTTCGCATGGATAACGATTATCAGAATTCGATAATCCATGTAAGACAATTTAGGTAATCACGTTTGCGAAAAAAAGAAAGAGTTTTCTCTCCCTCGAAGAAGCCATCGTCCGCGATTTCGTCCGTCTATATTCTCTCGTCCTGATGAATATACCCTCGAGACTGCAGAGGCTACCAGAGGGTGGCGAAGGGAACGAAGAGGTGGAAAGCCCTCGATGGTAGATAACGTCGGTCCGTTTGTCTTCGTAATAATATTGGCCCGCGGTCCGTCATCTCGCCTAAACGGGTCTACAAACGCAAACACAGCGGTCGAGCCAGTTAATTAATGTACGAGTTGTAACGTTGTTAACCCACAATCACAGTTACATAGCGTCGACGTGGATGATAACTCACTTTTGTCGTGGCGCTTGAGCGATATTCGTATTTAGTAGCGAAAAGGAGAGTGCTTCTCGAATCTCTGGTCCTTTCCAGCGTAATCTAACTTGAGAGTATTTCAAAAGATTTTTGCAAAATTGGAAGGATAGGCGGAAATCGTAGATCAATCTTGGCAAGAGTGATCCTGCAGATTGTCCTGCGCACATTACTCCGCGAACACCGACATCGAAGGTCATCGTCGTCGTGGGAAGAGAGAAATGTCCGTGAGGTCGTTCCTTTGATCAGACGCCGAAGACGTATGCGGTTTAATATCGTCCAACCCGGGAGAGAGAAAAAGGTCATCTCACTCTCTCTCTCTCTCTCTCTCTCTCTCTCTCTCTCTCTCTCTCTTCGTGGCGGTCTCGGCGGGATACACGTACGGTCCACGTCGTGGTACGAGTGGAGATCCGGTCCACTCACCGCCTCGTCGTCTCGTTGACAAATGTCCCGGAGCGTCCCTCGGGCATCTCTCCTCCTCCTCCTTCTGGGCTTAGGTTCACCATCATCCCTTAACTCGCACTATCGAGCCACTCTTGGGCGAGCCTTGCGGAACGTTAATCCGAAGGAACGAGTCACCCTCGTCCGCGACACACGGAGCGCATTCAATTACCGGATGACGAACATCGTCGCCTGTCAGTTTGTAAATTACTTGCGTTGCGTGTTGTCGTTAAATTGTTGAACGTCATTTCAAAGAGAGTAGACAATCTTTTGTCCTTAATAATTATCTTTAATCTCTTAATTATAATTCTTAACAATTCGAATTATAATAATTTTAAAATATTGTATATTATATAAAAACACAATATATTAAAAATAGAATATATTATTGTAGAATGTATACTATACTATAATTATAATTATAATTATAATATATATATATATATATATATATAACATTTATATCTCGCAGCTACTAAAATATTTAAAAAATATATTTTTATATATACTATCTATTGAAATTGAAATAATTAAAATTGAAATTATACACAGTTTCCTTAACACAACTAAAATTATTTTAAATTAAATTATTTAGTAAATAAAAAATATTGTTTTTATCATTTATGTATAAGTAGTTACTGTTGAAAATATTCAAAGACACCTGATATAAAGTAATTTCACAATCTTCAAAAAATATATATTATTAATTCTTTTTAATTTTAAAATCAATTTTTTTGAAAACAAAAACTTTCAAATGTAAACTGAATTTACATTTTTAACTGATTTTCATGTAGAATCATTATTTACCCGTTTGCATTTTGACCGTATGATATATATGAGGTTGTTACACTCATACATATATTCGCAATTTTGCATCTCTCGAATATCTCTTCGTTTTTTTGTCCGTCGCGTATCGTGTGTCTTCGATTAATCCGTCACTTTGCGAAATATACGTGTGCAAAACGATTGGCTATCCAATTAATCTTGGACGACTCCATTTCTGGTATCGTAATTCTATTTTGCGACACCGGCGCGATATTTCCGTGTATTATTGCCGAGAATGTCGTCGAAAATACGTGTCGTATAATTAATTTTTATTCCAACCGCGATCGTAAGCGAAGTAATTTGATTACGTTATTAAACGTGTGTCAGTTAAAACGGCTGTAAGTGGGAAAATTGCGGCGAAAATATCGACGGGGATAAATTGGCAAGCGGAGACAGTACGGAATGAGATATAAGTAAATTGTCGGGCGCGCGACACACTCGTAATAAAAGTATATTTTTATTCTCTCGCGTCACAGAGAAACGCGCCACGTAGAGGGAAGCGTATAATTTCGTAATATAATACGTCAATTTTTCCTCTTCGAAGGAGAGGTTATTCAATTTTTATTCAGAGACGATAACACTTCTCTAGGATGTCGCTTAACGGAGAATTAAATTTTTAAGAGCGATCTTATTTCGGTTAAATCCACAATCCCAATTTTCTCAAATATTATTAATTGATTCAGAATTATTTCATATTTCACAATTTTTCTCTCTCCCTTCCAATCAATTACTTGACGCTCATATATGCACATTCTCACCTCCGATGTTCAAATAGAACCTTCCGGCCGTGTCTCTCTCACTTTTCATGAACCCAAATCGGGGGTTTACGTATTCATGCCCGCACGACATGTCGGGGAAAACGATGGAGAAAGTGCGCGAAGAAAAAGAGGGACGCGCGAGAGCAGCGGGTCCGCAAGGGAGGAGCAGACGAAAAGGAGAGTTTCTTGTAGGGAATAAAAGGGAGGAAAAATTTTACAGTCCGTGTCCGAAAGATCCGTACCAGGGGCAGTCGATAAAAAATGTTTCTCGTGCTAGAGATAATAAAAGTGCGAATAAGCAGTGCGCACGTGAGCGCAGAAAAGGAGATGTACGATGCCAAAGAGAGAGAGAGAGAGAGAGAGAGAGAGAGAGAGAGACAGAGAGAATGCTAGTATGGGAGAAGGGTCTCTCGGTGGAGATGTTTGAAATATTTCCCCGTTCCTGACTCGCGCGCGATGGGAAATCTTTATTGATTCGTCGGCCGAGACGCGTATATCGCTCCGGGTCAATATGATTTCTCCGCTTCTCCTGGAGCCAGGCTGTATATATCCCATACAGATCATTACAATAACATTGCAGCAACGTTGCAATGTTGTAAATTGCAATGTAACATTACAAAGACATTGCAGCAACGTTGCAATGTTGTAATTGCAATGCAACATTACAAAGACATTGCAGAATCTTTAATATCTGAATTCCCTGTGTTGGGATCAAGTCCAAAAAATTAAATTGATGTAAAAGATGTAGGCATGATACTTTTAGTCTTGGAGCTAGTTAATTTTATCAATCTTTATGTAATTCTATTATTAAAATTTAAGTACGAGATAGAGGTTCGCGCGCATAGCGGTAAATAAAGGAACTAGCGATTATTAAATAATATTTTTTCTAATCTTTCTGGAATGTTGCTGCAACATTCTTATAAAATATTACAGTTGCACGTTTCTGTAATGTATCTACAATTTTACATTGTAACTTGCAAGATCGGAACATTGCTGCAATGTAATTGCAATGATCTGTGCTGTATGGGATGTATTGATTTTCAGGAAAAATCTTGTCACTTGTTACATTGATCAATAATGGAACATTATAATCGAATGTTTCTTTCTTTCTCTTCTTGCCGGATGTGATATTCGGGAAAAAATGTTATTTCTGGAAACCCTCAATTTGATACATGATTTTCATAGAATTTTTTATTAGAAGAAAAATACCGCAAAGCATAAAAAGCTATAATTCATAGTTTTCGAGATATCGATTTTTAAGAGTAGTAATAACAACAATATTTACACAATAATTGATGATACTGTATTGTACATGTAGCAGACCAACCAAACTCATTTTTGATTAAATTAAAATTAAATTTGTTATATTAAATAATTTGATGAAAAATAACATCTTGTCAAAAATTTTGAAATCTCAATACATTAAAAAGAAATTAAAATGTCAAAACATCGAAACTATTTATCATAACTCATCCTAGATTGCTAGTCGATATTCTTTTTCTCGGTAAAAATTTATAAACACACCTATTAAATTCACAAAAATAACATTCTTCCTCTTATTTACGATAAAGTCATCTTTATAAAGAAATATCTCATTTTTATTTTATTTATTAATTTGTATATTAATACCCTTCTATATTAATTCTTCAATTTACTTCCTATTGTTGTTGTACAGCAGGACGTGTTTGAAACTGGAAACACGAGGTACAATTGGTCCTCGGCTGTAAGGTGTCTCTTATACGCGGCACTAGAGACAGCAAATGAGCCAAGTGGATCAATCAACCGTTCACCAAATGGTAGCATCAAAGCTCGTTACGGCACCCTCTCGTTGTACAGCATCAACGAGCGAGATCTCGGGTTCGGGTTTACCCCACGCGGCGACTAAGGAAGCTGCTCAAATGTTTGCGCCCGCTAACGTATGTACGTCGTCAACGCGTTACGTTTACGCAATGCCGCAATGTCGGCCGCTTAGGTATGTGTACACCCATCGGCGGTCGGCTAAGCACAGGTGGAGACAAGGGTAAGATAAGCTGGTATATTGCCTGGTACGTTACGAGCCGACGTTTGACAGGGAACGTAATGATGGAAAATGCACGTGCCAACTCTCTCTTTGTGTATTTGCAGTATATTTTATTCCTCTTCTCCTTTCTTTAAAGTGTCACCCAAAGGAATCGATGTCATTCATCTCCACCTCTTGCACGATCCTTTATTGTATAACCAGTGTTTGCTGTTATCTAAATAAAATTATACAGATGATTATCTAGATAAAATTTTGCCGTTATCTTATCTTTACATAGATAATAAATAGTATATTGTGTATCAAGTGCGGAAAGTTGACAATTGGTCACGAGTACTCGCCTTCGGCTCGTGCGTCCATCCTACACGAGTGAACAATTGTCAATCCGCACGTGATACACATACTAACTATTTTGTATTACAAGTGCAGGCAAAGTGGCTGTTTCTGCGCGTTTTCTGTGCGCGAGGCGGCCGATCGCACGCCGCTATCTTGCCGCGGCACGGTGGGGGAATAGCCGTGTTCAATACATTTCCTACGGCTTCAGCCGTATACAATGACTTTTAACGCGGCTGAGCCGTAGATAATGGCTTTGAACGCGGCTTATTTACTCACCGCGTCGCCGCTAGATGGCGGCGGGGGAAATCGGCCACTTTCCGCACAGAAAACATGCACCGAAAGTGCCACTTTGCCTGCACGTGTAATACAAAATATATAGTATCTATATCTGCATCTTACATGAAAAATATGTTATCTTTATACAATTATCTAGAATAATGTTCAGATAATTTGATTTAAAGTCATAGCACATACAAATAATTAGTAGAACGTAAACTTATAAATAAAGTATATCATTTTTTATAATTGTGTTTATATAAGCGATCTTAGAAATAATATTCTCTGGAAGTCATCTAGATGAATTGCCATATAATTTTATTTTTTAGATATACTTTTTAGATATATTTAACAAAATTATCTTCATTTTATCTAAAATAAATTTACATATTTTTATCTCATCTTTATCTAGCTAATTTTAAAATCATCTTAGCACAACACTGTGTAGGTATATCTTACGTATTGCTTCGATAATTTTATAATAACTCAATGTATTTTTGTCTCTTTTCTAAATTAACAATGTCCAGATCAAGATCCTACATAAAAGGTCTCCCTCTTTTCTTGCTTGTCGACTATTTTCTTAGATTATCAACTGTGAATTTAGTTTTCGTTTTAGTGCTCAAATTTATTCCCGCGTGATGTTATCCAATTTGACGGACTCGGTCGTAATGGCAACTGAATAAAGTTTGATAATCTGGCAAGAATGAAGGGAAAAGGGGAGTAGAGGGTGGTGGAGTATTTAAGGATAAATGTGCGTACACTCACGCACAAATCTCGGCTCGGAAGGTGGATTCTGGGCGTGTCTCCATCTGGCGACTCGGCGCCGATTAATTAATCGACGCGCAGCCGAGACTAACTGCGAGTTAATAAGCAAATTGCACGCAATAAAGTTAGCGCCATGTAGAGTAAAGGGAATGTATAGTACACAAGCGGGAGGGGGGGAAGGAGAGAGGGGAAGGGGGAGGGGGATACAAGTCAGCGCGAGAGAATCGGCGCCCTAGTCCCGAGGTTATAACAGTTACACCCTCTGCGGGGCCACAGATGTGGCTTGCTATTCGCGCAAACCTTCCCCTCGTTCAACGACGGCCTTATACAGCGTCCCATATAATTTAATGTCATTCATCCGCGACTCGCTTATTGAGAAACGCTCGTATTGAAATCCAGCAAAGATGCCGCTTATGCACCAGCCGAGAAATTAACGTCTTCTAAAGTTTAATTACACGGCGAGAAAAAACTCGGTAATTTTTACCAGCTTCAAACGCGCCGATTAATTAAACTATTAGTTAGTTAAAACGCGAAGGGACTAGAAATTTCCAACTGTTTCGCTTATGACGACGTGTAAGAGTACGTCGGATCCAGATGGAGAACACAAATAAATCTATCCGACGACCGATGAGAATATTCTATCAATCAAGCGTTTCCTCTCTCTTTCTCCCTCTCTCTCTCGCTCTCTCGGAGAGCTGCGTTTAATTAACACGGAATCGCACTCTCCGTCGCCGGCAACGAAACTGACAACGTGTTTGAGCCGAACGAGTGTCGAATAAAATTATCGCTTAATTCGACATCCACACTCTTCGTCGGGGTATGCTGGCAATAACGATAATAATACTTCATGCAAATCCTTTAATATCCGTTGATGAAGCTACCCCCGGGCCGTCCCCCATCGGGGGTAGCTTCACGACACCCTCGGGGATGTTAGACGCGACATCGCTCTTCCCTGGACATGCCCACCCATACTTCGATTCAGTGCAGTTGACACTCTGAGAAATGACATGCTTCATTATTATAATATCGCCGTCGACGCGCGCGTATATGCGTATGGTAGTGTCTATCTGTCTGTCCGTCTCTGTCTCCTTCTTTCTCCTTCCACGGTTTCATTATATTCATGCACACGCACCGGCGCCATTTGTCCCCAGCCGCGAAATGCAAAGTGTCTGAGACAAACTGCGAGGGATCGAATAAGAGACCCGACATACGCGCGTATATTGAAGCGTAATTTATCCGGAATGTCGTCCTCCGCCTTTATCATCCATCATTATGTTACAAGTCTGACAAGTCATATTACGAATTCGAGAATCGTCTAATTGTCGCGATCATTTTTCTCTTTCCGAGAAGATGTATTTTTGCGAAATATATTAAAAATATATTATTTAGTAATATTAAAAAATAATATACTCTGTGTGTGTAAAAATATCGCGGGCTAAACTCTTCCCTCCTCGCGCTTGATACTACACACTCTTGCTTATAACTTACCAACGAGGGAATATGAGATCGAAAGAGTGAGGCGAAGCGAAAGAGAGAGCCTCCCGAGGAGAAAAATTCTTCCCCTTCCGATACGCCGGCGTAGACTCTCGTAAAGCTTAAATAAAGATAACTGAGGCTTAGGGTTGATATCATGCTGAGGGGGCGTTACGACTGGTTGAGTCAACGAAATCAATTTATTCTCCCCTCCCCACACACCTCACGCAGAGCACCACCCCTCTTCGTAGTCCTCCTTCGGAGTCTCCCACCTCGGCATAAGGCGGTGGACGGGAAAAAGAGGGTTGCACGGGACACCCATACACACGTAACACGCACACATTCATAGAGGTACGTACCAAGTCCACCTTCGTCGATACACATGGACATTTATGCGGAAAATACGTGGAACGGGGGTTGTGTGGAGTGCGCGATCGTGCGGAGAGACTCATCTGGTTTAATGGCGAGTTTATTTGGGTCGATTCCCCACCTTTTAATCAACAGGATTGCCTCAGACCGCCTACCGACACGGCCGCGGACTACTACCGTGTAGTGTAGGCCCGCACATTCTCTGTCTCACCACCGTAAAATCATTCCCTGGCGAAGCCACCCTCAACCGCGGTCTCGCGCTGAAAGAGAGACGGGTTTGCGGCTGTCGGTTGGCGAGCTTTCGAAACCGCGGGGATGGTTATTACCACCGGCTAATCCCGAGCTCGTTGCCCTCGTCTGTTCCCTCTCTTGCTTCTTCTTCTTCTTCTTCTTCTTCTTCAATTACAGCGCTTTTCTCTCTCTCTCTCTCTCTCTCTTTCTCGAATAAACCCGTAGTTAAACGAAATAAAATGACTCTTCGTCGTTCAAATAGACAGTCCAATCGGTACTTAAGACAAAGTTGCCTGAGGAAGGAAAGAAATTATCTGGGGTAACGATAAAGCTGTACGTATATACAGAAGCTGCGATACCATTTAAGAGAGATGTATATATTCCGAAGACTGTTATTAACACGAAACGCAAAACGCGCCAATGGTCCCGAGAACGCTTCCGGCTTTAAACTCAATCTGTCAACGATGGCGTGGAATAAAGTGAGAGGGAAAGAAAGAGAGATCCGTGTTTTTCCACAAACGATCGAAGGTTGTCCGCGGTAATCCCTGAAGCCATGAAGGGTCCAAAGCATAGAAAAGAAAGTGGCCGACGAGAAAGAATCCAATATGGACGTTGGTCAATCCGATTTCATGCCGACCCTCCTGCCATCCGTCAAATATGTTATTGGATCCTCGCACGATATCAGCGACTATCGAAATCCCGCGAAACTAGCGATCTGGACACGGTATTTGAGGTCAAACGGAAGCTTCAGGAAAGGAAAATGGGATATCTTTCTAACATAAGGCTAGCAACAATATTCGATATTACATGTTTATCTACGACAACCGTGATCTATTTATTTTAACTAATGCGTAATCGTTTACCTGTCCCTCAATATACAAGTATTAATTTCGTATTCTTTACACGTTTCACAGCAACAATTTTATTATAGCAGCTGCTATAGGCATCGAATATTCTTTCCCGTTATATTTTAGAAAGGAGTAGGTATACCAAATTGGAAAAATGTTGTGGTACAAAACCAATCGTCATGAAACTTGATAGTATGAGATAAAATATGAAGAAATCTAATCAAAATCGAATGGCCAAATAAGTGGATCCTGATAAAAAAATCAGAAAATGGATTGTATAGTGGCAATGCTCATTTATCACTCATAAAATTTTATTTGAGCAATATAATAATGTTGTTCGTGAATAATCCATTACTAAATAAAATCATTGGCAATTGGCATCGATACATCATTGTTTCCCACTGTCAATCTCTGTTGCACCAAAAAGTTTTTTAGACCCATTCAATTTTGATTAGATTTTTTCATATTTTACCTCATATTATGTATGTGTCAAGTTTCATGATGATTAGTTTTGTACCATAAAATTTTTCCAATTTGGTATACTCCTTTTCGAGGAAAGTTCTTTGTATTTTTTGCTTCGGAGAAAAATTCCGACACATTTTAAACATTTAAAGTTGTTTTAGCTACCCGCGTTCATTAGAGAGTTAAATCAAAGTGAAGAAACTATGATAAGACAAATCAGCCGGAAAAGCCGGTTGGTCTATATCAATGTTCGCCTCTCTTCAATCATTTCACGTTTTTTCATCGACGTCTATCCAAGTCGGGCGATCAAATTTTCAATTACAGAGAAGTCAATGTATACTTGGGAGAAGAATATAGCGCTCTGTAAAAGTTTCGCATCGTTTAAAAACATAATTAGAGAGGAAAATTTGTTAATCCTTGACAAAATAAAAGGAAAATGGCTACCAATAGCGACCAATTGCGATCGCGGGGATTCGCACTTCTTCCTTCTCGTCTCTCGTCCGCTAACTCGATCCTATAAATCGTACAATTCAGCGAGTAGCAACGCCCAACTCGTTTCGGTCTGGTCACAATCGGGACAATGACGCGGAGAGTGTACCCTACCGGCAAGACAGAAATATGGCGGTCCTCCTGTTCGATTCCAGCTCGTCGGCTAGTCGAGAGATAGCAAGTGGAGAGCGAGAGAAAAGAAAGCGAGATAGAGATAAAGAGAGAGCAAAAAAAAACAAAGAGAGCGAAAAAGACATAGTGAAAAAGAGAGAAACAGTTAAACGCGCGAAGAGGCGAAGGGAGGAAGAGGACGCGGAGGAGGAAGTCGCGAGCTCCACCTTCTTAATTCAGGGAGAGGCGATAAAAATGACAGAGCCACTGCTCGCCCGCGCTGACTTATATCCATTTACTACACAACGGGTGCCTGACAAAAAATAAGAATGGAATAAATAATAGCTTGCTCCTCTCTCATTCAAAGGATAACAAATGCGTCTCTGAAAAGGTTCCGGCTGACAATGGGGTGGAGAGTCGCTTACACACGGTCGCCCTTCCTCTACCTCCTTCTTCTTCTATCTCTTTCTCTCTCGTCCACCTCCTAGAGCCGTAAAGAACCGCTCGCGGTTGTGTAACGAGAGTGTCCGCGACGTAGAGTTCCCGCCTTGCTTAATGTTCGAGTCTGTGCCGGACAAAATGACAAATTATGTCGCGAGACACGTATTATATACATATATAGTATTTGGGAAATGTAAGTTTAAATTTGGAAAATAACAACGTCTCCGAAACCACCCAATGTTTATCTCCATCGTCGTACGGGGAGAAAACGCGGTGAGATTCAAATCCTCTTCGGGGAAGAGTTTCGGGGATCGCGTTCAATAGTCGGCGGATGATGAAAATGATTTGTCGTCGTTCGTTTCGGCTGTCAACGCGCGGGGCCCGTGACACGTTCTCATCATTCTACGCAGGAAACGCGCGGAATGTCGAGAGAAAAGCAGTTAAGCTAACAGGAGGCAGGGAGAAGTGGTAACAATACGGCCTCGATCTGCGTGCGTCTCTCCACGCAGGTTCTAACCTCGTGATCTCTCGAAAGGAACATCGGGGACCAACGCGGGAACTACGTGTCGACTTATATCTCGCTCTGTGAATGGAGTAGACGTAAAGCGACTAAATCCGCGTCACCGGTCAAGAATAGCGACGTGAATAATGAAGGGGGATGACGGGACGGGCGATGAAGGAAGAGGGGACAGATCACTCGGTCTGTGTATAGTGAAACGCACAGAAGGGTGGAGAGACCCCTTTTCCCCATTCTAGGGCAAAGCAGGGGGCCAGAAGGGGGTAAGGTGTGGGCTCGCGCAGCGAACAGGAGCCCACAATACGAGCAGCCGCGGCCCGTTGTTGCCCGCCGGGCCTATATAATCCGATTAGAGCATGCACCAAAAAAAGAGCAAACGCCCAAATCGCATTTATATTAGCTTCGTGAATGAGTCGTAAATATTTATGTTGCACAGAAGCCCCGTGGAAGTACCGTGGGCACCGCTAATCGGTTCATGGGTGTCGTCGACCATTGAAGATTCTTTTTCGCGACTCGACGACCCCGAAAAGTCTCCCTTTCTCTTTTCATTCCATCCGAGATCTCTGAGAGATAAATCGATACGAAAGATTGCCCTTCGCGCTTTCGGCGAGTGAAATTTTTCTAAAGATCGATTCTGTGTCCGTAATCTCCGAAACTGATCATTGCAAACTTTATATATGATTTTATGACTTTCCAAAAAATTAATGGGGAAGAGTGACGCTTAAAAAATGTTCCTTTTGAGCAGAAATGAAAAATAAGAAAAATATCAGATTAAAACTAATTTTTTATAAGTATACATATTTTTATCATATTATCATAACCGTTTTAAATCGATGTATAGTAATAAAAGTTGATTATTTCATAATTAAAATCCATTCAAGTCAATTGTAAATGGCAATAAGGAAATTGATCGAATTCTGATCCTACTTTTGTTCAGTGATGAAATAAGATTTTTGACAGAATTATATTATCGCTATTGTTAATCACATTATTTGTATAATGATAACTCAAGGAAATATTTGTGTCTACAATAAGAACTAAAATATTAATCATTTGTACATATTCAAGATAAAAAATAAAAATCTAATTTTTATCTCCCCCTTTAAAGAAATCTTCAGGGAGGCACATCGAAGTATATGTTTATATAAAAAAAACCCCTTTAATTTTTGACAGAAGAATTATCTCTTAAAATTTTGTGCACTTATTTAAAAACACCTTGTAGGTATATTGTAGTCAAACAATGATTGCAACGTTTAATTTTAGTCAAAAAAGACCCCGAGTAGAAATTTCGTCGGGTTTACCCAACATGCATCGAGACCCGATGTGGCTGATGCAGGGTATCTAATGGTTTTTACCCGATGTGAATCTTATCGGTTTTCCTTCAGGTCAACCCTAATTTCAAAAATAGCAGTCGGTTAACACGTTTACTATTTGCAAATTATCTCGAAAACCAGACATAACATAATAATTCGTTTACAAATATAATAATCTACTTTTAAAAACCCTTCCAAAGGTACCTTATTCGAATCTAAATTTTTCTGTCCAAAAAGGGGTGTCTTTTAAGAGCCGTTTCGGGCGTTTCTCTTTGCAGTAAAGAGGGAAGAGGGAGAGGAAGCTATCGAAGTAAAAAAAAAAGTCAACACCTCCGGCAAAGTGTCGTAGAGCCCCTCTCTCTAATTATTCGGCATCGGTGAGTCTTTAGTTCGTGGGGCGCATCAATCACCGGGCGCCTCTTGTCAAGACGGGATCGCGCAACTCCTGTCCGAATCCCGCGGCTCGTCCCGCTTAAACGACGGACAAAATTTCTTCCCCCGGGCTCGTTGGGTCGCGGCTGCAAATGAGTTTATAAAGGCAATATCTCCGTCCGCGGTGTAGTTCGTCGAACCGCCGTCGTCGTCGTTGCCGTCGCCGCCGCGCGTTGTCGGCGACATCTACGACGACGTCTCCCTCCTTCTCCTCCTCCTCTCTCTCTCTTTTCTTCTCGCGCGGCGCTAATAATAAAGTTTCCTCGGGTGGTTCGACAACGCGTAGACAGATTTTTAAATTTCCCGTCACAAGAAAGAACCACCCTTCTCTTCTCTCTCTTCTTTCCTCTACCTTTTCTCGCTCGCTTTTCACCCCCGGCGGCTAGATTCTCGATATAACCACTAGGGGGCGACGAAGTAGCTCGGAGGTGGGCGCTCCCCCAAGACCGAGGGAAAAATTAATAAAGTTGAGGAACAAAGTAAGTTGGATGGCGTAATGCTGCTGCTGCTGCTGCCGCCGCCGCCAGGAGAAAAGGGAGGGGGAGGGTTGGCGCAAAGAGGGCGGAAGGCTTCCAAGGGTGGACTTTATTATAACGGAGTGTCGACTCTTTTATGCTCCTTCCGCTTCCCTTCCCTCCGCTTCTTCACATCTTCGTTCTCCTCTCTGCTTCTACACCGCTTCTTCTTCTTCTTTTTATCTTTTCTCCCTCCTTGCCTCTTTCGCCTCGTTATGTCTTGCTTCGCCAAGTGCTGATATACACGTGGTAGTCTTAACTTTGGCAAAACAATACTGTGTACACGTCTCCCCTCTTCCGGCGTAAAAGATTTCCTCTTTCTTTCTCTTGTTTCGTCATTATCTTCACAAGTAGCAAACTGACGTCATTAAACGTCAGAATGACGTATGGTTGCTCCTTGGGTTGTATCCTGCGGTAGAAAAATTAATCGGTTCTTTAAATGATGGCTCATTTTTACGCATTGGGAGAATCGAATTTTTCCCATCGTCGATAATCAATTTCCAGTCGCGCGAATATTCAAATTAACAATCACCGTGCTTTACGCGTTTTATTTCCACAGGAAAAAAAGGAATTCGAAACAAGGGCGCGGCGAGAGAGCGCGCGATGGGAAGAGAGGAAAAAATCAGTCACATCCTCGATTCGCGATCAACTACCGCGCCTCGAAGGTTGGTTGCATCGACGCTTCGACGTCCAATGGACGATGTCCGATGCCATCGGAAGAGAGGAGGGCGGGAAAAGGGGGAGAGAGAGATAGAGATAGAGAAAAAGAAAGAAATAATAAAAACATAAGGGGAGACGCGAAGGGGGAAGGAAACAATTCGCGAATGAAGGGTGGAGGAAAGGGTGGAGGATGAGGACGCGAAAGAGAGGACGATCATTCGCGCAACGGTTGATGGACAGCGGCGCCAATTTGACGGTCGGAGGCTTCGGCCACGTGGGGCTCTTTTTTCGGTGTGGCGATGGCCAACCTCCCCCACCCACCCCCACCTCCACCCCCCACGAACGACTACTGCCAAGAGCCGCTGAATATTGCATCGGCTGTTTGAAAGGGCTGCTGTGCATCGGCCGAAAGAGAGCGGGGCTGTAGAGAGAGAGAGAGAGGGAGAGATATGAGAGTCAGTGGTTGTAACCGAGGAAGGGGAGGAAAGGGGGAGGAGAGGATGGAAACGAGAGTAGACGAGAGAACGCGGAATGAGTGAATCAGGGGGAGTGAGGCGGGGGCTGATGGGGGGTCAGGGTGTAGTATAGCGTTGGGTGGCGTCACACGCTCTACCTACCACCACCTTGCACCACCTGCTCACCTCCACGCACGGGTTTTCGCTTCCATCACGGCTCGTCGCTGCATATCACACGTCGGTCAAACGCCACTCTGTGCCAGCAATGAAATCGCTATACGTTCGCGCGAGTACAATGTGTGTATGTGTGCGCGGGGGTGCGAGAGAGGCTCTCTTTCTCTCTCTCTCTTTTTATATATATATATATATATATATATCCCTCAACGTGCATACGAATTATTTATTCCGCCAGGGCGTCGCTTGGACGGTTACTGGCCGATCATCCGGCCGATTTTCGGCACGGATGACCGTATATGGATCTTTGTTTTGCGTCGAATTTTTTTTTTTTATTTTCGCTTTCCTTTTCCTCTCTTCCCTTCTCGCTCGCGCCCATACATGCATACGTCCGCGCGAATCCCAAACATTTCCATCAGAAATATCGGCATTGCGGACATCACGCGTAAAATGAAGCAAGGGGTGTCATCGATCGGGATCAACGAAGTCGTTGGGACACTTCGAAAAGAAAGGACATATTTACGATAATATTTAACAAATCTCTTTGTTTTTTTTCCACTCGTCTATATAGAGAGAGCCGCGAAACAATTTTAAGAGCGACGTAAAGTACTTGGCACTCGACTCTTAGAGGTCATGAAAAGAAGATGAGGCGCGAAAAAATTAAACATCAAACCCCGAAGAAGAGGGTCCGCATCCCTTCGAACGACATCCACCGGCAAAATGGCATAATCGCAGTTAGGCTCAATTCATTAAGGAATTTAAAGAGGGCGGAAAACGACAGCGAGCCCTTAATGGTTTTTCCCAATTATGGGAAGTCCTCTGGTGGATGGCGCGAGTCTCTCAAAGCTGGCCTAGTCATCTGTAATCAAATAAATTAGCGAAAGTGAACGGGACGATGCTTATAGCGCAATTATTGGTTTGCTGCGCGCTCCTGGCAAACTAGATATAATGCTTCCATCGTTCTCTCTCGTCGAGTATCTATATTGCCGCAACAACTTCGTTTACAATAGCTGAATTGGCCAATTTTGTGATAAATATTTACCATGAATGTGTCTCTCCTTTCTCTTAACTATGTTTGTATAATTTACATACAGGATGTATGTAAATTTTAATTGTGTACCACAATCTCGAATGACATTGTAAAAAATGTGTCAAAAAAATTTGGTTTTGTGAGAAGGAAAAATATGTTATGATAAATCTAAAATTTTAACTAACAATACATTTATTTTTCAAAATTACTTGCAAAGGTTAATCTCATATTCTTTATTTTATTATATATGTACATCGATTTTTCGCATTATTTAATATGAAAAGTTATAAAAATGAAATGAACAAAATACTTTCATTTGATATGTAATTTTATATAAATTATAAAAAAATATCTTATAAAATATTTATTTTTCAATAATCTTATACTTCAAATAGTTTTATGCACATACAAAATAATGAGAGAAATAAATTGATTTAAATATTGTACAAAACATATACCTAATCATTTTTAAGAATAAGTATGTAATTTACAACTGGCAGCTAGATATTTTTTCTCAAAAATAATTATGTATTTTTTTTACAATTGATTTTCTTTATAATTTTATGTATAAAGTAAGTATTAAAGTAAGATTATCGAAAAATAAATATTTTACGAAATATTTCATAATTTATATAGAATTATGTCAAATTAAAGTTAAAATATTGTAATAAAATATAAAATATTGTAAACTATTCAATTTATGACCATCTTATCCTCAGAATAATTTATACTGAATATTGTGAGGGATCGATTTATATAAAAAAAATTAAAGTAATTTTATTTTAAAAATTAAGTTGTCCTTCAAATAAGACTTTGAAAAATTATCTCAGTTGAAATTCAAGATTATACCAATTCCTTTTTTCTCAAAAATTTTTTCTATAACGTCTTCTTGACGGATGTACGTAATTATACTGAAAAATCATGTATTTATATATAATATATACAGGGTAAGTCTTATAAAAAGTTCACCATATTTTTCTCGGAAACGATTAGAGATAGGAAAGACATCCATTATCAAAATTATAGGATAAGACTAGAGACGCGATTTTTGTGATTTTGCATAATCTCGAATGTTCGTTTTCATACCAATAATGAAAAACATTTTTTTTTTTATGAAAATTGATACATTGTAATTACCTTATCAATAAGCTCAATAACTTTTGTATTAGAGCAGGTTTTAAAAAAATGCAACCATATCAACAAAATAAGTCAAAATGGAAATCTGTAACGTAAATTACATATAGAAATATGGATAAAGAAAAAAAATGACACACACAATATTAACACACACCTAATAATAAATACATAAAATTTATTACATAATTACTACAGAAAAATTGTGTAACATTCAGAGCACGCAGCCGTAAAATGTGCTCACGATTGAAAGAAACCTTCAGCCGAGCGTAGCTGTGTCTCTTGTAACCAGTATGTCTCATTTCGGACGAGCATTTATTCCCTTCTCGCCACGTCTAAATGCTCGATCGTTGAGTTACGCGTTCGATAGCCGACAAACGCGCTAAGCAATCCGGTCGCGTACAACCTGAACCAATCCTGCGAGGATAGCGACGAATGAGAGAAGGAGCCATTACCGGCGAGAAAAGTAAGATCAGGATGCGGGTGGCGTCGCAAACGCCTAATGAACCCATCAGCTTGGCGCGTGCCCTCCGCTCAGAGTTGTGATTAGACTGGGCATTGGCTTCCGTACGAAACTTATCCCAGCTATGTGTGCCGACTAGTTCGAAGAGAGAGAGAGAGGGAGGTCGCGGGTTTCAATTATACCCGAAGATTCTCCCGACAGTCGTTACTCCGCAGGGATAATATCGTACGTAAGTCGCCCCCGTAAAATTAAACGTATGTAGATTAGAATCATAAAGTATGTTGCCTGCTTAATTCAATGTCCATGCTATTTGGAAAAAAATTGAAAAGACTCTGATATATAAATACAAAGCTTCAGGTATGAAAAGGGTTACTAAGACCAAGACATAGATATTAGGTGCAACAAAATTGTTTTTGTGATATATTTTAATAATAATAATTAATATTATGATTTTACGAATATTTAATAATATTAAATTATAATTAAAATATAATTTAACAACATTTTAATAATCATTAAAAATTAAACGCATGTAGATTAGAATCATTAAGTATGTTGCCGCTTAATTCAATGTCTATGCTATTCGGAAAAAAATTGAAAAGGCTTTATAATGTATAAATACAGAACTGCAAGTATGACAAGTTTAAATTTTGCGATGTACTTTAATAATAATTAATATAATATTTTTAATAATATTTAATAATATTTTATAACATTTGATATAATATTAAAATTATAATTAAGATATACTTTCAATAATATTTTAATAATAATTAAAATCCAACTAGTTATAGAAATAACAAAATAATTCATCTTTAGCTTCACTTTAGTTATTTTCCAATATAATTAAAATAACAAAATCATTTAAAAAAAAAGAAATTTAAAAACAAATTTAGCTCTTTCCGTACCTGGTTAAAAAAGAAAAGGACAAAGCGACTTGTATATTTCGCGCACACAATATGGTTATAATGATTTTATTTATAATTTCACGGAAGAGGAAGATGAGGCGATTCCACTGAAGTTGTTTCCAAATATTGACAACTCGACCTCCGCGCTATTATACATCTCAGTAGAAACGACACTGTCCGACGTGTGAATGCGTAACACGACTCCGCGTCTCTCTTACCTTCAGGGAGCCAAAAGGGCGCAGAGTCATTCGAAACGTGTTTTCACGAATGACCGTGTAATGACGAATAATGGGACCGTCCCGAACGGCCCCGGGCTTGACATTTCTACGCCGCGTGATGCACGAAAAAAAAAAAAAAAAAAAAAAAAGGAGCGATGCGGAATGACTGATGATCGTCTTAAGGTTTACTCTCGAGACGAGCCCGAGAAGGAGAGAAAAGGGAGAAACGATATATACATACATAAGGAACAGGTAACCCCGGCGAGAGAGGTAGCCCGCGGGAGTCACACATACTGAGTCCTGAATGGCAGAGACTTCTCGTATTCCCGGAACGTGGACGCGCTTCGTCTTCTTTTTCATCCAGCCCTCTCACTCTCTCGGTCCCTGTTAGTCTTCTTCGTCCCTCTTGTCGTAGATTGGACAGAAAAGACAGTGCGGCCAAGAAAAATGCTCGCTCGCCCCTGGTGGCCCATTCGAGATTCGTGCCTGTATTATGCGCGAGCTCCCTCTCTCCTTTGTGCTTGTAAATACATACGCAAGAGGATTATGGATGCTCGCGAGCGACTCGCGTTTGTATCGGAATAAGGCTCTCTCTCTCTCTCTCTCTCTCTCTCTCTCTCTCTCTCTCTCCGAGAGCCTGCGGAAAGAAAAAGAGAGAAATAGAGAGCAAAGGAAGTCGTTAATAGGCTTAAGAACGACCGGAAAGGAAGGACTCTCCCCGATTCATTTCGAATTAGCTTCTCTCTCTCTCAGTCACTCTAAAGGACTCGCGATAAATACCAGTCGCATTACTAACGCGTGTTTACCCACGCACTGGCTTTTCGTATGTATATACATACAAGCCATATATAATCTTGGGTGCTCTTCCTCTCCTTCCCGTCCCTCATCTCTCTCTGTCGACCTTTGACTGAGAGAGAACTCTGCTTCCGGTTATAACTAACAGTAAGACCTATGACTGTCAGGACGTATTTTACGTAATAATCGAGGCTTAGAGGTGTGCCCTCGTTGTAAGATTCATATATATGAGAATAGAACGTATACAGGGTGTTTCTAAACCTGTGTCAGAGATTTTAAGGGCGTATTCTAGGGATCAAAATAAGAAAAAGGTTTCTATAAACATTCAACGGGTCCAAAAATGAAAATTTGTCCACCTTAATTTATCTCCCTCTCAAAATCACGTCAAATTGTCAAAATTACATAAAAAATGAAGTATTCACTACTAATTATTACGCTGTGAAAAAAGTGTCCGAGAACTATTTTCATTTTTCGATTTTTCTCCCAACTTTAGAGGGCTATAATTCGGAGGAAAAGAATTTTTGAACCCATGTTTATAGGAACTTTTTTCTTACCTTGACGTCCTTAAAATCTGTGACATAGGTTTAGAAACACCCTGTATAATACTATGCGTATAGATCAGCTTAAATCAAACGTGACTAATACATATATTCATTGCTTACTCTCTCTGATTTAACTAATTTTTACGGATGTTTATAGAACGTCGCGCTCTCGTAATATAACGACCAGCTCTTTACGGCCGATAAACGAACGCTTACCCTTATTTAACTTTCATTACTAGCGCGTAAACTGAGCTTTATTGATATTTGCTTAGAAGAGGCAAAGCCACAGATAGGATACTTCGGTCACGCGTAGACTATCAGGTTTTTATTCGATCCTGAACTTGTATCAAAGTGCTCCTTTATATCCGTATATCGTTACTCATGTCATGTAATATTGAATTTTTTTTTCAATCGAATAAAAAATTCAGTCTTTTCTCTTATACAAAGAATTTATCGAAATTAAGTGCATATAGTAAAAATAATGTCGCTGGAACGAATTAAAATGTCCCCGATGACGTTGAAAAGAGCGAGATCTATCTCATAATGCGAAGAAAAAAAAAATAACAGATGCGATTAACTTTTCCTCCTGCCCAGCTGAACAATTTCTCGAGAGTGCTTTAAGCATTGGATCCCGCAGGAGAATTCTCATTCTCCGATTCGACTTTTATGGCTGTAACGATTGCCACGTTAAAAAGAAGTAGTCGCTGAAACGAAGAGCAGTTTTATAAGGGTTCTCTCCCTTTTCTTCCCCCCAGTACCACACTCCATAGCTCTCCAAAGTCTATTACGACGCTTGAATAGCGAGATATCAACGTTAGCCGCGCGAAAACGAATCTTTTTTACGATTTGTTTACAGCGCGATCTCACTCTACTGCGGTCCGTTTAGACAATTATATAGGCGACTCGCAAATCCGCTTAGATCATTAGATAAGAAACTTGAAGCTCGTAAGACGAGGATTCTTATCGAAATGGTTTGGTCTGTCAGCATTTTTTCTTCGATTAAAATTCGATTATATTTTCTTTTTTTTTTATTCGTTTTATGAAACTTTCGCAAATTAATCGCAATCGTTAACCGGATAAAAAGTTACAGACACATTTTATCACTTTGGACCGATCATGAGATGCATACGAGAACATGCGAAGCTTATCTTATCTAAAGAGAGGGTTGCTGCTCGACAAGGGCTGTTCGTACTTAATTTCTTATCTTGTAGAAGAGCGTGCTTAAGATTGCACCCTTCTAATATCGACTTACATCGTAAATTTCGATGTCGAGTATGCGTCGTACGATTTTATTGTGAATGGATTGTGTGGGCGAACTAGATAATCGTTGTGTAGATGACCGTTGGTCAAGATGATGGCAGCACTGATCGAAGATGAGTCCAGGTCGAAGACGTTGGACCGGTTTTCTTCTCTAAGAGTCATTATTTTTATAGTTACACGAAAGAAAAATCATACGAGAGTCGTCGAAAAAACAAATACTAAAATATAAATCCAAATAAAAAAGGCCTAAAGAGCCATGTTGCTGCGTACATTTCTAACAAAAATTAATTTTCTGTTGGAAATAAACAGTGCACAAGGCACGTATCATTCTCAATGTACTACCAAGACTTAAAATATGAAATAATCTCATACTTGAGATTTAATTTAAAAATCTCTCTAACCTTCCTAAAGAAACAAAGAAATAAATACTATAGAAAAAGAATAAAAAATATTTAAAAAAAGCTTTCTTTCTGCATACTACTATAATTGCATATTACAATTACATATCACTATAATCACACTATATTAACATTATATAAGCTTGAAAATGTCTTAAGATTAATTTATTACTAATCTAACCTAACTTTATTGTTTGTTACTAATTCAAATGTTCTTGGAATAACCTCAAAGTTTTAACACTTTATAATTATAATAATGCGGAAAAAATCTTCCTTTATTTAGACAAGAACTAGCTTAACCTAACCTTGTATAAAATGAAAATATACTCGTTTATTGACATGTTTAAAATAAGTATTGTGCGGATCGAACCCGACTGCCTATCCAAGTTTGGAATCTGCTCTCCCGGGGAGCAAAATCTTTTAGCCTTTTCTGTAATACGCGTGATCTGTGGTCGACTAAAAATATGTTACAACCCATGCAGAAAAGGGATTTTGAAAGATGCCCAACAAATTAGCAGAACGATTCTCCTGGTTATGTACTACCGTTGTTCGCAGTAGGGGTGAGACTAAACCGTCTGCCTGGAGAAAGAGAAAAGTCGTGTTCTCCGACGCAACCGTATCTAAAGAACTGTCGTCTCTCCGTTTCTTAAAAAGTTACTATGTCTACATTCATTCCTCGTGTAGCATAATGTCCTCTTTCAATTCTTTTTTCGTCGAGAGACTCGTCCTTAACGAACAACTTAGAAATGTGGTCGTATACAGACGTGGTTCTTTCTTGATAATTTCTTCGGGATGAGAGATTAAAACCAAAAAACTCATTTACCAATATATTATATATTCTACTAAAACGTAATACATACAAAAATGAAATTTATATTTTATTGTAGGGAGTATAGTTTAGACAAGGCGATGCTTAATAATCTTGGGAGATGACATGTTTTTTGACATTCCTTTGTTTCATTTATCATGGATCACTAATGTTAATAACTTAATTAATCTGCGTTTGGATCATGGTGGATTTTTATTAAATATGAATACAAAATTACTGATAGAGGCATGTCGGAATATTTTGCCATTTTACTCCTAATTGCTAACAAATGGATTACAATCTCATCTTATATCGCGCATTCCACATAATGTTTAAGGCGTGCGAAACATTTTTTTTATCGTCTTTTTAATGTTTGTTTTTTCTTTTAATGTATACTGAAGAAGTTAACAGTCGAAACGTTTATATATGTTCTTTTGTAAACAAATAAAGTAAATTATTTTAATTTCTTGTAACATAAAACATCTACTTTGATTGCTCGTTAAGTTGGCCCTTATTTTATTTAATATACACTATAGTTCTTTTAAATTTACAGAGTCAGAACCTCTAATACTTTTATTATAGAATTTTTTATTATTTTTATTATATTCCTTTATTGTAACTAAATATGTAAGATACCCCCAAAAGCATGAAATTATGTTTCATAACCTAATCTCGATAAAGGAAAATCCTACCGCTTTCGTGGCGATAGATGATTGTTTTTCACAAATCTGACTACCGTATAGAACTCGTGGCGTCAAATGAAAAATCGTTTCATTCGTCGAGGCGGGACAGACTAGACTCTAGACGGACGAAACGAAACGGAACGGACCCGAAACAAAATCGAAACGGCGGCGACCCGACGCCAGAGAAACCAGAGACAGTCCGCGAACTAAGAGGCGGCTCGTTAGGTTCAAAATAGTTGGACCACTACTAATTCAAGCTGACATAATTGGGGGGTGTTTGTTACCTGCACACCCTCGTACGAGCGTTCCTCGTACAAGATCGTATAACGAAGAAGAACACGGAAAACCTCTTCGGGCGATCCTAGGGGTCGATAGGCGATGCTATCGTCGCCCGACAGCTTGTAGCCCTCATCCTCCGCTTCTCTCTCCTTCTCTCTCTTTTTCTCTGCTGGTCGTCTTTCTTTCGATATACCTCCTACCTTCTCTATCCCTCAGCTCACGATGTATCCCGAGAGAAAGAGAGAGAATGCACGGCCGTCCTCTTCTCTTCCCGTAACTTTTCCTCCTATCTCCTCCTCTCTCGTTCCTCGTCGACATCTTTCCTTTCGGCTTTGTCGCTCGATATATACGCAGATATACCTATACAGCCACCTAACCGATGACCCTCCGATAGCCAGGAGATAGCCGCCAGATATTCGCGAACTGGAGACAGCGCTCCGGGCTCGCTCCATCGTGAAATTCATGCGCGTATCTACAGGCTACGCCAAAAGACTTTCATCAGTACACTTTTACCATGCGCCTTTATGTCGCGCGTCTTTTAGATGTTAATCCGATATCTCTCTTTATCCTTTTCTATGATATATTACAAACCTGATAAAGTTTCGTCGAAAAGAAACGTTCACTTATCGTGGTTATTGAGAAACGGGGTTCATTTGAATCGTCTTGTAGAAGTCAAACACGCTCGTGAGTCTTGTTCTCGACGATTACGAGCAATCCGAATTACAGATTCACATGTGCTTTATATTTCCATAACGTCCGGTTATCTCTGTTGATTTACTGCAACGTGAAATTCTGATATTTCACGGTATCTCTGCCTGATATTTCACGTACATATCACGAGAGATGTGCATTTGCTCTCAAATCATGCATACTCAATTTGATATGTCTGACTTCTACATTCGAACCAGAATTGTTCTTCCACTTTTTGTTTAACATTTACTTTGATAATTAAGCACCGTCAAATCATCTTTTTTTTATCTATTAGATATATAGATAGATAAATTTTATTGTTCCCCTTAGAGTTACAACTTTACATACATAATTTCCAAATTTCACAATTCACAAAACAATCACGCTATAAAAATTATACATTTTACAATCTTTTTTATCTATTATTTTATCAATAATTATTTCATTGAATCTGTTAAAATTTCTAGAAGCCATATAAACATGAGAAATGGGATTGAACATCAGGTAAGAGTAACTTCTATCTGAATCAAAATTTCTTTTGAGATCTCAATTTTTAATCTGACATCTATTTCGATACTGTAAGCACATTTAGATTATCTTCTTCTTAATTTATCATTTTATCAATAATTATTCTATTAAATCTATCAAAATTTCTAAACGAGCCATAAACATGAAATAAAAATAAAAATTGAAAACAGAAGAAAAGATTTCGACTCAGGTAAAATCTCGGTTCTTGTACCAAAGGAAAACAACTCATCGCGCTCGTGCCATAGAGATCAATCTGCGTCAAACGGTCAAACTAGTCTTGCCGCATAAAGAAGGACGCGCGCGTTCACACATCTCTGTGTAAATTTTCTTAAAAACTCAGCGTGAGGTCAGGTTGTAAAGTCAAGGTTTGACGTGTTTGCGTAGCGATAGAATGACACGCGGGAGAAAGGAGATAGTGGGCGAACCCGAATGTGCAAATATCCCGCGATCTATCGGTAAACACAGAGGCGGTCTACACGTAGGTAGGCTATATCCGAAAAGTCAGGCCGCCGAAGAGTGGCTAGAAAAATCCGCAGGCTCTGTTGTCTCGAGGTCCTCTCTCGTGCCAGAAAAGCATATTTTGTTTGCGCGAGTTCATCGTTTGTTTCTCGCGCGCAAAACCGGCAAAAACCGACTCGGATTTTAAAACCCGAGTTGCAACTGTGTTGACTGATAAAACAAAACGTCGCGTTTGATTTATTTATATCATGTTTAAATAGAATGCTAAGAACCTAGAAAAAATAAAAGTACACGTGCTCCAAAGATTTTTCGGGAAAAGATCTTGCTCTCGGGGTTGAATAATATTCCTCGCAAAGAGAAGAAGACAGACAGGAAAAAGGTGAAGTTACACACGAAATCGATCATTCCTATCCACACTGAGATCCCTTTTCTCGTAAGCGTTCGAAGAAGCACGTTTTGGAATTCGCTCCAAATCCGAACCGCAAATAAACAAATAGCCCGCTGTTCTCCTACGATCACCAGAAGAAGAAATTCGGCTCGACGAACGGAAGAGCGTGCCGACGATGGATTATAAGAGAGCCGTATAATATGACTCCAGCCACACACGGTCTCTCTTCGACCTCACGGGTCCTCGTCGTGTCATGTTTACGGGTCTTCGAGACGAGCGTGTTTCTCTTGGCGGTGCTTAATGGCCATATTTTCGGGACTCGGAGGCCGTAAAAGTGACAAAAAGCGGCGACACTCGCGAGCGCATGTTCAGCGTCTGTCAACGCTCGTAGGTCCTCCCCTGGTAGTTTTCATGACGAGGTGTGTGCGTCGGCGAGACACACTCTCTCGCATGTTCTCGGGTGACCGAGCGCGATAAGACGCGAGAAACGACGTTTCCCTTCACGAAAAAAGAAATCGTTCGTCGCACGTAGTAGTGAAACTCGTATACTTGCTTTTGTGCCGATGGATATGTCCAAACTGTGTTTCGAGGGAGAAAAAAGTTTTTTTTTGTCCGAGGAAGAAAACACAAAGTTAGTAAATATATTAAGTCATTGTCTTTTCCTCATTCTTTAATCTTTTATTATTCTTCATTTATATAACATATCTTACAATAATTGTTGCATCTCTCATATGCAAATAGAGCGGGTTAAACCGAGTAGAAAAGTCCTCTACCGTTTTGCGATCTTCGCAATAATTAATGAGAAATTAATTAAAAAAGATCAGCCAATCCGCGAACTATTTGCAGAACACTTCTTCCACGCGCTTAGCAACCGCGTAACATTGAATGTCTTTATTTACGCTGACTGGCCGATCTTTTTCAATTAATTTCTTATTAATTATTGCGAAGATCGCAAAACGGTAGAGAACTTTTCTATTCGGTTTAACCCGCTCTATCTGGTCACGAAAGATGCGACGATTATTATCGGACACTCTGTACATTTGTTGACCAACGAGAAAAATCTCATCGCGAATATATTTCGGATCGTCGCGTTTTGTCATAATGAATATTATTATATAACCTCCGATAGAGATGGAATCTATTTTAAAGAGGAGTAAGAGAGATTCTCTCTTCATATACGCCACGGCCGACGACGCGACGACTAAATTATTTCGTCCACTACATTGGATTAGCTGATAATTTTACGTCGCATTCAAAATTTAGCGTCGTGCTAATTAAATTAAGCAACCAGATTTAAAAGCACACACTTCACCTGAGATCTCGCGCTTTATTATACGAAACTTATGCAGAAAAGAACGAGGAGGACATTATAAAGCTTTCTCTCTCTGTCTTTCATCTATTTATGAATCTATTCGGGGACATTGGCACGAAAGAAACTCTACGGGAATAAGCGATCCGCTATATTATTTATAAGCAACACAAATGTGTGACAAGGATGACGAGGCGTGAAAATCGCGCTCTATGTGTCCCGATTTTATGTTTCACGCCGTCACAAACGAGTAAGCTCTTCTCGCTACTCGTCAAGACCAACGTCGGCGTCTCGAAATACTTACTCTATTAGTATGCACATACGTATATATTGAATACGCGCGCATGCCGTTTCTGAAGTATCTCGCCATCCTTTTTCTCTTCTTCCTCAGCGACGGGAGGAACGAAAACGTCCGCCGTGGCTTACCGAGATTATTGACGTTTTATTCCTAGACGGTCTTACGGTATTATTCACGTCGCGCCACTAGAAAATGTATTTTTCACAAATTATACGCATTTAGAAAGGTCGAGGAAAGAAATGGAAATATTTATAATCACTAATATGTATATATATATATATATATATATATATATATATATATAAAATATATATAATAATATATATGTATATATATATTGTAAAATTATTTGAAATAATAAAAGTTATTAAATATATATATATATATATATATATATATATATATATATATATATATGTATGTATGTATATATTTTAATTTATATAGAATGTCTTGTATAAATTACAATAAATCAGCGCTTGTCAATATTCCCTGTCCAAAAATAAGCATCCTTTTCCTCTTGTAGAAAAATGTATTGTTTTTGAGATATCTCATCATTTTTCAAAGTCTGTATAGTGTCTATATAGTGCATTTGTTTCTTAAATCTTTATGAAAAAAATTGATTTTGTTATTATAATTAATAATTAATATTATAATATATTTAAGTTTAATATTTAGCAACAAAGTGTGTTTTCAGATGCAAACAAAGTAGACGTTAATGTTTATGATATATTATGTGTAATAATATAAGTAAATATAATTATAACAAAAATATCAAAATCAAAATGTTTACACAAAGAATAAAAATAAAAAAAAATGAAATATCTCAAGAACAATGTGTGTTTAGAAATTTTGTAAAAAATGTTTCTTTTTTGATAAAAGGAATACAGTGGTACATCGATCTGTAGTCTATCGATGAGATATCTTTTATATAGAATATCTATAAAATACAGATTATCAATATAGATATCTATGAAAAAAGTCCTGACTGACTGACTCATCAACGCCTAGTTCAAACCGTTTAATCTAGGAACGTGAAATTTGGAAGGTGTATTGTTTTTATGACGTAGGCACCCACTAAGGAAGGATTTTTGGAAATTCCTAAAAGAATAAAAAAGAGGGTTAATTTTTTTATGAAGATACTTATATTTCAAAAAACCAAAGATGTTACAGAAAAATTGTTACGTAAAAATTGATATTTAGATTATTTATTACTAGCTGTAAAAAAAATCTTTCTTTTAAAAACAATTGTACCAAATCCCAAAATTCAGCGAAGCCTTGTATATACATCAAGAATGGATACATATTATCATATTACATTCTAAATCGTAAGACATTTCAGACAGAGAAAAGGAAAGAAAGAGAGAAAACTAATAATGACACGCACACCATCCTCTCGCTATGGCGAACAATAACAGCTCAAGGGGATCTAACCTATATCATTTGAGAAGGAGAACATGAGCGTTCTCGGGGCTCGTGGTCCTCTCTCTCTCAGAGCCTGGTTATTTATCGGCGAGATAAACCGCCGCGCAACTGTTAAACGTGCCGGTTTAATATAAACACCGATAAGTTGACCGCTAGAGAGAGGCCCGGACGACACTAACCAGACGCGAAAACAAGAACTGCGCGCGCGCGAAGAAGTCGAGCGCATCTCACCGAAGAGAAGAGAACTCGTGTCTCGCTCACAGTCCCGACCCGCATTTCTCTCTCTCTCTATCATCCCGTCTGTCATCCAGCACCTCTGTCCGTCTCTCTCTCCTTTAGCACGGAAACCGCCGCGTTATACATGCTTGCGCATGAGTACGCCACCCCTACATATGCTTCGTTCCGTGAACGTTTACGAGCACACACGCACGTACACGTATACGCGGTGTTATGTGTATCGGACAACTGTACGTGTGCACCTAATGTGCCACGTGAACACGCGTGTAGCTGTACCTGAATTGCTTGACACATGCCGGCTTAACACCGTCAACGAGACTCAATGAATAAAGCCCGACGTAAGGGGTATTCAGTTTAACCCTTTAACCGAGGAACCAATGTAGTACTCGCTGTTTATTCCGGATATATCGCTCGCATAAATTCACGCAGTTAAGCAAATTGTTTAAAAATTTGCGTTCCCGATTATTTCATATCCTTCTTTTACTGTAGATCTACATGAAACATTATATATTTTTAATTGCTATAAAGTATCATTCTTTTTAAGGATTGAATAAATATTTCTATTTATAATATAAAAAATTACTTTATTATTTTTTGATTAAATAATATATTATTTTGTCCGTAACTATATATTGTATAATAAAATTGACGCAAATAAGCAAATTGTTTAGATCGTAGACAAAAGAGTTGATTATTTATTTCATATTTTACTGTACTTTTCTATGATACAGTATTATATTTTCAATGACTAATAATATAAATAAATAATAAATAAATAAAATATTTTTGCGTAAAAATTAAATATATTCCTATTTTTAATATAAAAAAATTTATTTATAAAAAAGTATTTTTTAATAAAATTATTTAAGAATAATTTATTATTTTGTAATATATATATTTAACAACTATGTAATAATAATGTAAAAAATTGTTAAAATCATAAAAATATATATATATTTTATTATTTTATATCTTACTGTAGATCTTTATGATACATTCATATATTTTCAATCACTATAATATTATATATATATAGTTTTGTAAAAATGATTAAATATATTCCCATTTAACAATATATAAAAAAATAATTCGTAATAAAATAATTCGATATAAAAAATATATTCGTAAAAAATAACTTTGGTTAAATAATAAATGATTTTGTCCGTGTATCTATAATTAAATTTCGATGACAAATAGCGATCATCCGTTTGTTAAAATTGTTTTCATAAACGCGACCAATCGGGAAATGCGAAAAATGCAATATCGCCAAATCGAAAGAAATATTCCAGTAACGTATTTTAACGCTCGGTCACGCTCGTGAATTTTCATCGTGTGTATGCATATGTGTCACGTGTTGCAACCCGTATTCAGTAATATAGAAGACGCATTATAGGTACGAGTATATGTGTTCGCTCACACACACGCGATACCTCATGCGCTGGTATAATTTACGAGAGATTGGCTCTGGAACAAGTATATATTTCGTTATCGACGATCGGGGAACGATTACCAACAATTGACGCCGAGCATAAATTTTCCACAGAAATCTCGCAAATGATCGTTCGATTTACTTTTACGGTTGACTCCACAAAAATGTCAAAATCGGAAAAATATAATATTTCCGAGCGTTTGGTTTTCCTCTTAGATGCATCCTGTTTTTTACGCTCGATTTATGAGCGTTTAAATTACTTAAAACTTATTACATATTGAAAAATTATAAAGTACTATTTAATTAAAAATACTCGTGACATTTAACTTTATTGATTGAAAAAAATATACGTGGATTTTATGTTAATTGATTTGAGAAATAACTATAATTCTACACGATTAATTTCCTGTACATATATTTATCAAAAACTATGTATTTATATCGTTTATGTTTCTCTCTATGTTAATATATCATATATATTACTATAAAATTATCTACTATCATATATTACTATAATTATATATATAATATTACTCCTATTATAGCCAATATGTGTAAATGCAAAAAGGTAAAATAATATTTTAATATTAAATTAAAAAGAATTTTCGTGTGTTTTACAAGAGAATCATGTTCGGAATAATACAAAATTTGTTTAAGTATTTTTGTAAGAGCTTAATAAATCTTTATGCAAATATTGTTATATACATATGATAATATACACAAAACTGCCGTGACATCTTTTCCTGTCGTTTCTAAATTTGACTTGCTAAGAATCTTGTGACATTTAGAAACAATGTAGTTCAAATTGCAATTCAGTACGATTGTGCAATGTAATTGATTAAGAGCTGCATAATTAAACGGCAACGGAAATTAAATACTTTGAATCACGTCTTCGTTAGACATCACACGCTCTTATCACGTTAGACACGTTTACTAGAATAATAAATAACACATACACAGGGTGTTTCAAAAATAAATGTTCTAAATTAAAATATCAATTTAAGACTTTAAAGTAAGTAAGATAGGTTTTTAGAGATAATAAGCAGGCGCCTACCTTTTTGTTTACAAAATTTACATTTCGGTTGAAGAAATTTAAATATTGACTAAGAATTAATAATTTTATTTAAGAAATATTGATATTTCTTAAATAAAATTATTAATTCTTAGTCAATATTTAAATTTCTTCAATATTGATTTATAAAGTTATGTCTCTCTCTAAGCATGATAAATAAAATCATTGTATAGCTGCTAATAGAAAGTTGTCTTCAAAATTATAAATGTCAATATTATAAAACTCGTACGCGAATCATATATGACTAATTGCAAGAAATATTTCTCTGTATGTTTAATGCTTTTGTAAACTAAACTTAATTATGCCTTATCTATTTATACTCCAATGTTGTTGACATAATATTGTGTAATGTTTGTTTTCGTAGTAGAAATGCTAATGTTGCTTAAGTATTTACGAAGAATTATTTAAGCATGTAAAATAAATGCATTATTTATTGTTCAGCGCGACTTTGTTTTTAAAGTAAGAAAAAATACCAAACTTCCTAAATCGAAATTTTACTTTTATTTTAAACTTGTAATTTTTCACGCTTATAGAAAATTTCATAAATAAAAAAAGACTATGAATAAAATAATTCCAAAAAAGTGATTCAACTGTTTAAAATATCAAATATTAATATTAATAATTTAATCTGCATGACACCTCTGTATAAATTAATTTACATAATGTACTATTCTAAAGTAAAAATATCTAACGATATTTATTTTGCATATAACATATCCTTTCCTCTCTAAAAAATATATATTCATAGATTTAAACATTGCTCTAGATAAAAAATTCTTTTCTAAGTTAAAATGAAGAAGAGAAAGCTAAATCTTTTATTTATATTTTAGCAGTTTTAGTTGTATTTACTATACAAAGTTTATTCTTTATATCTTATATTGCTAGCATATTATTACTGTAACAAATCAAATGTATACTTCTTTGCACTGATGTAATCGATAATTCAGCCTGCTGAACATATTTATATTCCTTCATATGCTTCGATGACATTCCGGCGATTTATATGACATTGAAACTAAAGTGCGAGAAAGAAGTAGGAAAGAGCAAGAGAGGAGATGAACGAGAGACATCTCTCTAACTAAACGTATATAAAATAAATCGTCCTGGGATCTGTTTATTTATAAAATACAATGTGACAAGCGCGCATATAGACGAAGCTTAAGCGGTCGCGATTTAGCGTGCGTTAGTCACGCCATAATATATTACGGCCAAAGTGGCGGGATCGTTGATGCTCTTTGGGTTTGTTTGCCCGCAGCTTAATGGATACACCTCAAGGACTTTTCTCGTGCTTTATAGCCTGTGCGGAACCGCTTGGATCCCGTCCAATGTCCGCAGCACTCGGCACTTTTATCTCTACAGTATCCTTTCTATCGTATCGTTTCTATCCGGATCTTTTGAACATAATCATTAGCCACTCTCTTCTCTTTTCGTACCCTATTCGCGTGAAATAAAGCAAGGTAATCCGGTTATATCATCGTAACGATCATATATAAGAACGCTATAACTACATTATATAGGATTATTTTAATTAATATTTTAATTAATATTTTAATTATATTTTTTATTTTATTATAATTAATATAGTAAAATATTTCTGAAACTGTAATAAGAACATACTTAATACAAAAGCTAAAAAAATTGCGAGAGGGAGAAATTGATAATCTGAAACTATAACTAACAATAAAGTCATTTTGCAAGGTTATTTGAAGGTCAACCTATTTTTTGAACTATAAAAATAATAAAGGTAAGAATCTTCTCTCGACCGTACTGGCAAATATTATTTATTCAATCACAACGTTTCGACCCTTCTTTGAGTCCTTATCAAGTGATCTAGATATACATAGACAGAGATTAATACAATAAAAAACAAAATTACTTCACTAACAATATTACAAAATGATAAAAAGAAGCGAAACATACTTGTAAAAATAAAAATAAAATTATAATTTTAAGATGTCAAGAACGAACATAGTGTCGGTTTGACAACACGTCAAGATTCTTAGACGAGTTATTGGAGACTAAACGACCTTTATTATTTTGTCGTAGATATTACTTAGATTGTCGGTATCCTTTTGTAAATTAATAGCGTTATTATTTTTCTTAATAAAAAATATTTCAGCGATTTCTCTTTTTCTTACGTGTTTTTCACTATGCAAAATAACAGGCGAAGTCCAGTCAAAATCGTGATCGAATTCAATTTTATGTTTGCTGATAACTGATAAATTACTCGAATGCATTTTGATGTTGCTGAAATGTTCCTTTACACGTGTACATAGATGTCTTATAAAAATAATATTGATAAGATGGAAAACACTCCGTACGTCGACTTTGTTTAAAACACGACGAAAGGGGACACTCGTATAATCACATTCCATCGTTGTTTACTGGAGTCTCGTATTTCAAAGATTCCTTTGCATTT
This sequence comes from Nylanderia fulva, assembly GCF_048542155.1. NCBI lineage: Eukaryota > Metazoa > Arthropoda > Insecta > Hymenoptera > Formicidae > Nylanderia > Nylanderia fulva. The sequence continues at coordinate 513,435 of NW_028190521.1, read as the reverse complement.
ACACAAATTTACATTTACATACACACGCTATCGAACCAAGAAAGGTTCATCTTTTTCGCGTAACGTGTTATCTCCCAGGATTCATTACCTTGCATCTCGGCCGTGATGATACAGGCGATTCCACGCTTGTTTCGCTTTATTTAATTATTGCTGTCGCGCACCTTCTTCGCGGTCGTCAACTTATCGAGGAACATAACTGTAGAGGCGGCTTCTACGGGACATTAATACGCGTGCAGCAACATAATTCGCGGATCGCTTATCTGTTATGAGCATGAAAATATCGTATCGACTACCCACCGCTAATTACGCTATTTGTCAAGATTCCTTCCCAGGATCTTTAATTCTTCCCTTTACTCTTGTATGTATCTAGCTTCTTATCTCTCTACGCGTCCGCTCTCCTGCCTCTCATCTTCCCATCAGTGAGATAACACAGCGATAATTACTGTTTTTTTTTTATTTGGAAGCGCGATTTTCATACGCAATTTTGAAACAGATTGAAATGGCGTATCTGCCGCGTAAATTATGTCGACGCGACACTAATGCATGATCGAGCGGATAGATTGCCCAACGTACTTCCATTTTACGCGGTGTGCAGCACCCGAGAAAATTGTATACATATTTATTACTTGCATTATTTCTAGAGTCTTGTTCGCGGCTACCGGTAACTAATGTTGCGCTCGTTTTCATGCGTAGCGAGTCGGAAAGGAAATTTACATATAACGACGAACTCGTGTTCCACTAATATAAAATCGATTCATTTTCAGTAGAATTTGAAACAAAGGCTCGTAACAAAGGCATTTTGCGTTTGCAAAACGTGTTATTTTGCATCGAAAAAATTGTAGTTTCTCAAACATCCTCTGAAACTGAAAATATACAGTACCCTCCACAAGTTTGGAAATACTTTACATTTTACAGTTAAACAATTACATATATGACAGCGATCTGTGCAGACTTTTTGTATGAATAAATCATAAAATATTTAAATGATATTTTTATCGCTGCCATGCGATTGTTTAACTGTAAAATGTAAGGTGTTTCCAAACTTGTGAAGGATACTGTATGCGATAAATAACAAATGTCCATTTATAAGACTGTTTTTTGTTACCACGAATAATAATATTTCAAATAATATACTGATAAAAAACATCCCATTAAGTTTATACCTATTCTTGCATGTTACGAATATTTAATTAACGAATATTTCTTTAGAGAATTTTTCTTTTAAATTAAAATGATTTTTTGAGAGATCTGTGCAAATTTTTTTGTATAAATAAATTAAATTTTTGTAAAATAAACGTAAAATATTTAAATGACATTTTTATTTGTGACAGATCGCTGCCATGCAATTCTTTAACTGTAAAATATAAGGTGTTTCCAAACTTGTGGAGGGTACTGTATGTATTTGTACTTAATAACAAAAGTTTGTATGTTTTTTTTTATTTGGTCATGTGTTATATTATTCATTATATGATTATACTTGTTGTAGTAATAGTATATTATAATGTATCAAATTATATCATATAATGTTTTAATTTACAGTGCAGTGTTTATTACTGAATGGCTCTACTTTATTAGGAGAATGGGTTAACAAATGTCTTAAAAAAAGACTTAAAAGAAGTGTTCACAAGTAAGTATAACGTGTAACATAATCTAATTTAATCATTCAGGACCCCATTAAATAAGCAAAGTATCACATAACTTCTATGCCTTACCCGAGGGTAGGGATCCATAAAGAATTTTCCAAACGTAAATAAAAAAAAAGATATCGATACCTTTCTACGTTTCGCAAAATAACGTACTTGTTTATTAATATAAAAAATAAATCCCATTTTGTTTATATTTTTATAAATTAGGAACATCTGATGATTTAATTTTTTCCTTTTTTAAGGTAAAAGAATCTTTAAATTCTGAAAATAAGTAGAAAATTCTTAAAATAAAATTACAATTTTTTCAGTGTAGCAATTCAATTACACATACATCTTGCACATTTCAATAACTGTCCATTATTTAGCTTTGAAGTTATAACATCTTTTGTAGATAAGCCACAACATATGAAAAAAGCAGCTGATTTAACCGAAATTCATTTCACATAAGATTATAGAGTATTTTCAAGTATAAAAAAATATTACAAGACGCATTGAACGAAAAGCTCGAACACGGATCAACTTAAATTTAATGTATATCCACTACAAAAGGGAAATCAAAATCGGTGAAAAGTCAACCGCGATCTCCTATTAATTTTATTCCTAATTCTTTTATTTCTTAATCTTGCTCTTCACCTCAAAAAGAAGCAAACAATTTTAACTGATTATCTTCTCTTGTCTCTGTAATTGATGTAGCTCCACAAGTTTCAGTTAAAAGGCAAGCGAGTTTCCGAGTGCCATAACCATAATAACCATAAAATTCCGATAACGAGAGAGCGACTTGACTGGCGATGGAGTAAGAGAAGGGGATGCAATAGCGAAGAGAAGGAAGAGAGGCAAGAAGCGAGGAAAGATTGTCGCAACTGTTGGTGAATGAAGCATGTGATACGACAGAACGACGCCGAATGAATGGACACTCTTCTGCTCTTCCCTTCCGGTTTTATTAATTTCGAAAGGCGTTCATTAAGCCCATCTTAGCGCGCGGGGTCGACTCCTAAGCGATTCCCTCACGAATGAGATATGAGAGCGCGCATTAGCGGGCCGACCCGCTCAATGCCCGGTCTTGTTTTATCTAATGGCTCTGAAATTGAAATTTATGGCGCAGGTTTCGCGGTACCGGTCGATCAACGATAGAGTTGTATATTCGGAGGAAACAGTGCGAGTCTTTATCTCGGACGTTCGCGGAGAGGAAGGTATCATCATCTCGTCGAGAATGTGAAAGAGGAGGATAGAGGATAGCATTATCGAAACGAAAGTACGATAACTGTCGGAGAATATCTGAGAAAAGACTCCATTTAGTCTAATTCTGTATATTTTATCTTTCCTTATAAATTCTTCTCTCCATAGTATACCAAGTCAAAATTTTGCTCCTCATTGTCAACCCCAATTTTCTTCTTTATGGATTTTCCAAGAAGATTTCGATAGGTTTCTTTTATACAGGAATTGAGAGTACTCCTACTTTGTACCTTAAACACACGCGATCAGTTTCTCACTTACAATTAGAAATTTAAAAGAAAAACTTTTGAACGCTATTATAAGATTATTAATGCTTTGAAAAGAGGGTGATTTGTGGTGTGCTGCATAAAGTATACCAAAGTGGATGTTGCAGATTGAGATAAAATTCTGAAACAAATTTCGACTCGAGAAACGTCATCACACATATCTACATCTACTAACGAGAATATTCGTATATACCATATCGCGATGGCAGGTGTTAATTAAGTTTAAGAGTTTGTACAGAACGGGGCGTCCCTTCTTCTCTTCTGCATCCTCTGTGCCGCAGGATTCTCCCTTTCTCCCTTTCCCTTTTTCTCAGGACCATTGCTTTATAGCATGGTGGATAGCGAGGCGATCCGCAGATTCCCGCTCGCGGCGCGGAGGATTGTTACGAAAGGATTTGCGGTAATCCTCGATCTAATTTGCATGCTGATGGTAATGGATGTGTATCTTCTCTTATTCCTTGGTTTTGTCGCCGCCTGCCTCTCGTACTTTGTGTGCTGTAGAGGGCTCGGAAGAAATGCAGGTAGCCACGATAATGTCTGTCTTATCAGGTCGCGCTGCGTCTGCACCTGTCTTTTAAGAGCATCAGTACAAAGACACTGAACATTGATAAGAATTCTCGGCATAATAAATACTCCGATACGTCGAAGAGCAGATGTTTCTCCGAAAATAACATAATTAATGCAAGAGATCTGTCAACAAAGTAATATTATCTTTTTAAGTATAGAAGTATCACCTTCATTTAAATTTTGAAGTTTCGAAAATTACATATAATTGGCTAAAGGATAAAGTCGGTTTATTCTTTCCCCTAAGAGTTTACAAAGCGCTTTTTCGGATAGTATAGTGTTCCCGAATCTCATATAATTTGATATAATAATGTATATTCTGTTCAACGAGAGAACGTGTATCGGTTTGCGCATAATAGGGAACGATATCGGTGGCTCAATGCTTCAAAGGCTTGGTGCCATTCATTGCAGGCACTGACAAGTTAAATAAGCATTGCAGGAGGAGATCATGGACGAAAACTTGCCTAGATTTTCATATGATCCGATGCACGCTATCTTGTTGAACGGAATACAGTGAATATAAAAAATGAAAAACGCAAAATGGTAGAGGATTTTTCTGTTCAATTTAATCCACTCTACCTGCATATGAGAAGTGCGGCTATTATTATCGACACCCTATGTTATACGTTGAATACTACGAACGCTAATTAAATAGTCGAAGATAAGGCTGCAGGAGGAAGTGGTTGGGGACCTCGCGCCTACCTGTAGATTCATCAGCGTACGATGCACTAGAGGGGAACCCCGGATATATCTCGCGTGTGCACACGGCCGTGTACCCGTGGGGATCACGTGCACGAAGAGAACGTCGCTCGAGGCGGAGCGTGTACGCGAGCGGATAAAATAGAAAGATGAGAAAGAACGCCCACCGTGGCCCCGCAGGCCTATCGGAGCCGACGGCGATGGGAAAAGAACTCGGCTGTTAACAAGATGGTGCTCACACTCTCCTCGTCGACGCTCGCCGCGTCGTCGTCGTCGGCGGTCGCACGGCGATCGCTCTCCGTCCTAGCCTCGGTCGAAGACGCGACCGTGCGGCGCCTTTTCTTCTCCGTAAACCACCTCTCGTCGCCATCCCACCCTTTCAATATGGCCGACTTCCCTCACCCTCTCTACCGATCTCATCCGAGAGAGGCAAGTCCTCCTCTCTCCTCCACGTTCCCTCTCGCCAGCCAGGGTCGTTCTCCGCTTCACTCTCTCTCTCCCTCTTTCTCTGTTTCTTCTCTTGGCACTTTTCGAGTATTCGTGTAATCTACTCAGCCGGCGACAGCACTTTGTTCGGGTATTATCGAGTACACGCCGCGTATAGATAGGTAGGTCCTTACGAAACGGCTTCTGTACCGAAGATAATGTTTCTTGGTGGCCAGTTGCCGCCCAGGTTTGGCATTACAAAAGTGAATCGATGATGTGATAGAAGAAAATAAAGATACGAAATATATATGATGAACTTTTTAGTTCCGAGACATTTTCTCTATTGTAATCAGAATTAATGAAAAAATTTTCAAACACATACATATATGTGAAAGAGAAAGGAAGGGAATATCTATATAATATGTGTATTTAGATTTGTTCTGATTTTGTTTTAATTGGGAAGAAATCCTTGATATAGGTATATATGTATACACCAGTGGAAGTGGTTAAAAGCCCGAGGTCTTAGGGTTTTTTAAGAACCCGAGAACACGCCACTTGGACATTTACAAGTAGGTCAACGAAGTGAAATCGGTAGACGTCACTATTAGCTGATAAGACGGGAAACATGTGACTCACGCAATCAATTCTTTATCGTAGATCTGCGCAACGAGATACACAGCTTTTATATCCGTAAAATCCTAAATCAGTTCAAGATGTATAAAGCAAGTCGCACATATAAAATAATCAGGGGATCAAAATTTTAAGAATTTTGCTGAAGCACTTGTTTTTTACATAAGTATGGTATAAAGCCTTTAACGAGCAAATAGTTAAATTTGAATTTAATATGATGTTTACAATAAATTTAACAAAAATTTCGCAGAACGTTTCGATGCTAACTCGTATCTCTGCAGCCGCTAATAATAATTATGAGAAAAGAGAATAACGCTGTATTTGTACGTGAGTTAACGCATTCTTACGGTGTGTTGGTTGAAATTACATGAGAGATCTTCCGTTGTTACAAAGAAGCTTTAATTATAATTTGAATCATATTTTAATTGTATGCAATAGTGCTGAGATTAAACTTACCATAATGATGTAGTAATATTCAATTTATACAGATCTCGTAACATTTGTATTACATATACAACTAATGAGAAATAGAAAGGCCAACTTATCGAGCAATTCTTAGGAGTTGTTCTGTCAAATTAAAATTTATTCCATATATATATTAAACATAAAACATTATGTGAAAGCTACAAACATTCTATAATGAAAAAACTTAAGCAAAAATTACAATCATTATAAAATAAACGTTTCAATCGCACGCGGTCTTCCTCATCAGTATTATACTACAGTAATTATTTAAAAAAACAAATTCATACAAAAATTACAACATAATATCGCAAATTAATGTTAGTTTTTTAATAAGAGTCAAGAATTTATAATTTTTATTATAGAATGTGTGTAGCTTTCACATAATGTTTTATGTTTAATATATATATGGAATAAATTTTAATTTGACAGAACAACTCTCTAAGAATTGCTCGATAAGTTGGCCTTTCTATTTCTCATTAGTTGTACCATATATACAATATACGAGCGAAGTTTTGTATTAATTGATATTTTTATTACAATTAGCCACAGATAGTCGATTTTTTAGTCAAAATATTTAAATTAAACGTGTAACAATTAGTGTCACATTATATTTGTTTGTAAGTATGTGTTGATATCGTCAAGCAATCGAACTGATTTCTCCTAATTATACGCTTTTATATACATCCGAGGATTAATTATTTTTTATTTTAATTAACTGGAATTATGATTTTACTATTTATTTTATTTTACTTTTACACTATTTATTTTATTTTTATTTTGGAATTATGATTTTGTAATGTCCAATTCGATCTGCAGATGCTGACATATGCAGCAGAATTTGACTTGTCTCTTTATTCTTTAACATTGTTTTTACCTTCAACGTGACATACATGTACATAAAAGAAAATCGTATCAACAGCATTTTTCTATTATGGTTATCTGAATTAGCTTACTTTGTTTTTGTTATTTTACGGAATACAACGTCATTAGATATTTTATATATAAACTTTTATATGAATTGAGACAGTGTCCATGTGATTTGAAGATACGCCTGATCATTATATTTTTTGCATTTTTTGTTTTTCGTGGCGTACCTACTCATCTTAAAAATTAGAGTCAATTTAGGAAAAGCAATGTCATATTCAGAATCAGCGACACAAAGTCACCCTAAAATCGATCTACTATAATTAGCAATAAAATTAATGTTAATCAATGTTATAGAAATTTAATTCATATGAATTAGACCTCCTACTTTGTATCTCAAAGAGTTACTTTGTAGGCAAAGAGTTTCTCACTTAGATATTGAGAAAAGAAGCTTTCAATAAAAATGCAGATTAAACAGTTTCAGAAGTGAGTGATTTGATTGTTTAAAGTAGATGTTGGATTGAAAATTGAGATCGAAAGTGGAAGAAAATGTTCGTCTTGAGTGAATTGAAGATATTTGTAACGCATCGTATTTTCCAACGGCACACGCGACTCTTTCGCACAGTCCGACAAGACCTCCATGCGTGTTGGACGATTCTGGATGCTTGCTACCGGAGCGAAAATGGAGAGAGAGTACGCGCGCGTCGACCCTCATGTAAATTGCTTTATACCACAAAGGCACGACGCTCGGCGAATACGTGAGAGGGAATACGCGCGCTTACAACTCCGACGACTGTGAAAAGAAACGTGGGAGAGCCTTCTGGTTTACGAGCGCGATATGACCGCAATGCTCGTCAGACTTTATATTACTTTGCGAGCCGGCTCCGTTCCTCCCTTCCACCCCCATGCGATCAATGCGTCGTTCGTCTGAAATCGTTTCTACCAAAGGAGCAGCAACCTTTCCGTATCGAACCAAACCCAACAACGATTTGCTTCCCCGTCGTGTTAAATCAAAAGGAAGCAAGATGGATTTTCCATGTACTCGGCAAACTCGCGCGCGTGCCGAGTACCCTTTCATAATTTGTAAGCTAATTTAACTCTGTCGCTCGTTTAGTCGTTTGATTTATGCGAACGTGAATTAATGGTTACGTACAGTCTTTGAAGTATCGTATTTATCAGAAATGTAGGATACTCGGTAATAATTAGTCGCACTTTTCGTGTACAGATGTTAATTAAAAAAGCAGCTAAATTCGCGCTCAAAGAGGCAATCGAAAGTTATACGGTTGTTAGGTAAGTACATAAGGTTTCAATATTACTATTTGCATATGATTTGTAGAATGCTTTCCTTACATTACCTATTAGTCAATTTTTTCTATATTAATTTCTCATGAATTATTTCAAAGATCACAAAACGGTAGAAGACTTTTCTACTTGTTTAACTGACTCCATCTTAACATAAGATCCAGCGATTATTAAAGGATACTCTATATATGAGATAATTATGCGTCTCTTTTTTATATATGATTTTGAATAAGAATAGAAATTATTCGCGAATACTAGGAACAAATTTTTACGGCGATCGAATAAATTAGCGTCAGCGATGCGTTCCGCGACCGATAAAAATGCATAGGCGACACGCCCTACGCGTAGCATCGATACCGCGAACCAAAGAAGGGACGCCTAAGTTAATATTTCTGCGGGCGAGATATTGCATAAACGGCCAAAAAAGGAAAGGATCGACCGTGCTAATAAAACGACAGTGTATGTACACCGCCTATGCCGAAGGTATGTTCCGATGACGCGGCGGTTCGTCCGTTCGCTTTGAAGATCGTCAACGAGAGAGCCACCATCCTCCGCAACGCAACAATATACGGTGGCGCTAAAGGCTCTCTCCCGACGAATGCCGTAGAATTTATTGGCACGCCAGCTGCGGCTGGCTATATCTTTCTCTCTCTCTCTCTCTTTCTCTTTCAGACTTATAAATGTAAACGAAAATCTGTAACGTCCGTGGCGTGGTCGGTGAGGCGTGCACGGGAACTCGGTTCACCTCTAAAAGGGGCGCCTATCCTGCCGATACCGAAGAAGCTGAGATAGGTGAGGGAAGGGGGTGACTGGCGATCGGATTTAAAGGGAGCCGTTGATCGACCAACAAGTGGTGGCGGCTGCTTCAAAGGATCTTTCTATCTTTCTCTTTTTCTCTCTCTCTCTCGTTTCTGTTACCTTGGTTACTCTTGCTCGTCCTCTTTTATCGACATGAGAGTTCCGTCTCCCCCTCGTCTTCTCCTCTCGAGTGACAATCGGCCTCTAGCTGTGGTATTTTCTCCGAAAATGCTCCCGCATCACTATCCGCCGTGTCTCACCCATTAGATTAGGTGTCCAGGTTCGATGTGGAATGCCGCGCCGTACCAAAAAGAGGTTTCCGAAGCAGTGGCCTGGTAGAGGAGGGATCTGGCTGAGGACCAAGACGGAGGGGAAAATCGAGGAAGAGGGAGAAGAAAAAAAAGACAAAGTCGATAGTGCGACACGACCGCGGCTTAATGATGTGCTAGCGATCCACTTCTGCACTCTGCTCCCGAGGATGCAACCGTCGAGAATACATTCGCGCATTCGGAACTTCCCTTCCACATCGAACCCATACTCGAACCGGCCGTTTCCTCTTCGTTTGATCTGCGCGAGTACATTTCTGTATATATATTGTTACGTCCGCGCGCACTCTTCGGGTTATCTCACAGAAATGTCGCGCGCACTCAAACTCTCACACGCCGGAAATGAATACACTCGCGTAACAAAGCAATGAACTTTAACAATACAAGCCAATATACCGTAGCGATACAATATAATATAACGTGCGTTAATCCTAATGCAATATGTCGGCTGATCAGCTGTCGGAGAATACGTCCTCACCGCACGAGACAGACCAGAACAAAACGTGACGATTAACATAAACAACTTCTTAGCGACGATAGAAGATCCTGATAGAAGATCCTGACGATCGCAAAATACAGGGACGTATCGTCAAACGGACGTAACACGGACATAACAATATATATATATATATATATATATATATATATATATATATACATATATGTATGTGTGTGTGTACTGAATATTTCGATAAATTCCTCGAAGTAAAATAGACAATTCGATATGATAATTCAGCAATTTTAGTAACAATAACATGAGTTTTTATTTATATTGTTACATCCGCGGTCCGAATCCGCAAGATAACGAATTGCCGCGACAAATAAGACAAGTTTAGGGAAATAATTGCTTTACTGAAAAAAGCAAGAGAGAACAATGGTAATAAAAATATTGGAAATATTGCGCGCGATGACAACAATGCTCAGACTAGATGACAGCTGACAACTTCTTGACAACGGGATGTTCCTTTTGTTTTCAAAGCACACTCGGTCGTGACATAAAGCAGGGACGTAACAATATTATTTACACGCAAGACGGGAATTGAAATTTTTCTACTTTATATCACGTTATAAAACATCAATTACGACAATGATACTCATTAGAAACGCGAGAAACGCCCATCCTGAAAGAGTCAAACGCGGCCTAATCGCACAGCAATTCGCATAAAGGCCTTCGCGCGTACACCAGGTATCCATAAATTATATGGTCGTGCCATTAGCAGAGCATTTCGCGATAAATGCAAACGTTCGCGTAAGCGAACGAGGAGGGTAACGCGGCGGGGTGGAGAGAGGGGTAGGAGAGAAAGGGCGCGTAAAGAGGGTACAACGCCAATCGCGGACCACGCGAGAGCGGGGTCGCGGGTCCGCCTACATCTGTTGGGTCCATATAATCGTTTATACGATCGAGCCAGCTGATGCCGGCCTTCCCTCCCTTCTTCCTCTCCTACCACGACCATATAACCAACTTGTATGCAAATTATATTCATGCAATGGGATCTCGTACGATTACGTTGCCGGTAGCCCGGGCGCGAGTTTACAGCGGCAACACGCGTATAAACCTCCGCCGGATAGATAGCCGTGTTTCTCCGCGCAAAGGTGTGTAAGTGTGGCGGCCGCCGGCGCCGCACGCGCAATGTGCGTACAGGTTATGTACATGTGCGCACGCGCGCGCGGCTGTTTTCCTACGAGCACGTTACACACGCGCGCGCGCATACACACCTACGAGAATAGTATCTGGCCGGCGTTCAATTATGTACCGGGCCTGCCGCTTACCAGTAATTTTCCAAATACAGCGATAATCGCTGTTATTATCATTGCGCGTGCTCCCTCTATCCTCCGCGAAACCCTATAGGCATCACCAACATCACCGTCCCTTTCGCGTCTCGCTTCCTCTTGCTGTGCTACTAATATGCTAATATCCTAGCCGTCATCTCGAAGCAGACGAAAGAGAGAGAGAGAGAGAAGGAAAGAGCATTTATAGTTTAATTGTTACTGGCCGTTTAATTGTAATTGGCCGCACCGTGTGTAGTAGTCATCTCGAGATTCCTCGATCGTTGTTCGAGTTGTATTCGGATTTTACATAAACGTTCGTGGATTTTAATTGATATTTAATATCTTATAAGCGAACAAAGATGAAGCGAGGGAGAAATGCTCTTGGGCAAGAAAATGTAATAATATAAATAATCGCATTACATTTCAGATTAAATTGAGACTAAAGTGAGAATATAGAGCTTGGCGCGTAACCGCGCCTAGTGGTATCGTAAAGAAGGCACCCTAATTACGCGTCTCACTGATGTCTCGTCGTCGTTCTGGTCACGCGAACGTTATCTTAATTTGCGGAGTACATTTTTCAAACGAAATTTATGGAGTTTGGAGACACACTCATCGCGCGATATACTTAAATTAAGGTGGATAAGCCAGAGTGGGCCGCCAAATTAAAATTTTTGAATTCTATTTTTAATTCTAAAGCTTGCGTTTATAGACATTCTAGATGATTTTGATTGATGAGGTCTAATTTATAGGAAATTAATTTATTAGAAATTTAATTAATAGAAATTCAGCTATTATTTCTTTATATCTCAAATAGATAGTAAATAAACACTGAAAAAACTGTATTCTTATTTTAAGAATTATTTACTTATTTTGAAAACTCTGTTCCAAAATAAGCGCTGAAAAGATCTTTTATCTTAAAAGAGAAAATTCTCTAAAAATTAATATCAGATATTCCTAATTTATAAAAATGTAAATTAAATAAAATTCATTTTTCATTAACAAAAAAGAATATTATTTTAGCATACAGACAAAGAAAGACCATAAAAAAAACAGACATAGTAAATATAAACCGAGTATGAGGGATGAAACTTGGGTCCTGAAATATTAAATTAAATTGTTAGACATTACTTACTCGTGAATATATTTCTTGGGTCGCTCGAGTTTTCATTTTCGAGCCTATTATTAACACTTTATTCATTCTTCTAATAAACTAAAAACATTTAGTGATAAACATTACACTGCACTGTAAATTGCAATACTATATAATCATATACCTGCTACAACAATATGGCCATACAACACCAATGAACGATTCAAATAAAAAAAAAACATTGTTATTTGTTATTAATAAAAAATATATTTTTAGTTTGAAAAGATGTTCGAGAAACACTTAAAAATATTTGATAAGAGGAATTTTATAGTATACAGTCCTCTTACTTTTATAATACACTTTTGTTCAATGTGAAGATATCTAGCTCTTCGAGGGAAGATTTCAGAAAATAATTTACAGGTTTAAAAGAGAAGTTTTTTGGCAAAACTATAAATTAAATAGTTTTAAAAGAGCATTAATTTAAAGAGAAAAATTTAATTGGTTAAAGTGTCAAAGTAGATATTAAATAGAAAAATGATATCGAAAAAATAGTGAGAAGAAAAACTTCGACTCAGCTAAGTTGAAATTTTTCTTTTATTTATTTTTGATCTCATTTTTTAATTTAATATTTATTCTGACATTTGAGTTTTAATTTATTTTTTATTATTTATTTATTTTATATTTTTTATATAATTTTATTTTGAATTTTTTATAATTTAATTTTCTTTTAGAAATTTTTGCACCCATCCTTTTTCATCCAAAATTTTATCTACATCCTTTATGTCTTTAAATGTTATATTGTTCTTTCTTTCCTCTTACTCTTTTTCGGGGCTATCCACTTCATTAATTTATTTATTTCTTTATTACTGAATCTATATCTTCACTTATCCCTGAGCGCTGCGATAAACCAAAACTATTGCTTGTTATGCTCATATAAGTTCTCCCACATATACTTCTTTTCTCTTTTCCATCATTAAATTTCTCTTCCATTTTATTATTTTCCTATCTATCTAATCTTTCGATTTTTCTCTTTTTTCTTACCTTAATTTATATTTTTCATACATCTTTTTCTATCATTTCTTATTTCCTTCTTCATAATCTCCCATTCTTTTTTTATTTTTTTTATAAATATTTTTATTTCTCTTCTTAGCTCTTCTACATAATCTACCGCAAATCTAACCTCCTTCTCTTTTCCTTTCGCTGTTACTAACTTCTTTCCCTCCTCACATTTCTCCTCTTTATTTTTCTGTACATTGCATCTTTTTTCTACTAAACTTAATTTTTTTTTTTTTGCTTATCTTCTCTATTTTTTCTTTGCATGTTACCTTTCTTTGTTACACTCGTTATTCTGTGCGACGTTATAACCTCAAACCTACATCCTTACCTTCCTCTTGTCTTATTTACTTTCCTGTCTCTTTCCCTGTCTTAATTACCTTCATTTTCATTGCTTCTATTTTACCTAAGGTTTACTCTCAATTACTTCACTGCTTATCTTTATACTAATATACTACATATTATAAATATATTCTTATAAATAACTGCACTCAATTAAACACTTCCATACGCGTCCATATGCACACTATCTAACCAAGTCCGAATTTTTTAAATACAATTTCACTTAGATTTTAACTTAAAGGAAAGGATATTTGAATGCGCTTAAAATGTCAAAGTAAATATTAGATTGAAAATAGAGAAGAAAAAAATTTTGACTCACAGCTGAGTCGAAATTTTCTCCTCTCTATTTTTGATCTTATTTTTCAATCTAATATACCTATTTTGAAATTTCGACTCCTCAGTTGAAATTTTTCTCCTCTGTATTTTCGATTTCATTTTTCGCTCTAATATCCACTTTGACATTTTGAGCAATCAAATCTCTCATCAAAAACATATCTTACCGAGCGAGACGTGTTTCACGCGTGTGTAATACGACGTCGCGACGATGACATATTCTCCGCGTGGCAGCTGCAATTTCTACGATTACAACTGCACTTAACCGCGAATACAAACCGGTCGTTGATGTACGCGTCAGTCTACCGTTAGAAACGCCGGGAGAGTCTTGTAGATCGACGGATCCGCCGTATTATTACGTTGAGAACACGCGTACCCTTCGCTCTCCCCGCGCTCGCGGATTAATACCCGACGTTTCGAAGTGATAACACCATCCGTAGAATCCCATTGTAGACTGCACCGTAACATCCCAGCCAGCTAAATATCCTTGCTTGTAGTCCGTTATACATGTGCGACACGTTGTTGAAATTCACTTTCCAACCTAGCGACGATTGATATACATATCTGTACTTTAATATGCGTTATCACTCGAATCGAAATTTTCCTCTTCGATTTTCGACCTCTTAATTCTCTTACGTTTATGGATTCTAGAAGATTTCCGTAGATTTAATTTAAGAATTAAACTTCTTTGTACCTCAAGTAGGCAGTAAATGAACACTTTTCTGATTTAAAAGAACTTTCGGCAAAGCTATTGATTAAATAGTTACAAAAGAGAATGCTTTTTGTTTAAAATATCAAAATAATAGATTGAATATCAATAATAGATATAATATTAAAATATCATTAAAATATGCTCTTAAGCTGTGATTTCTTCTTTTTTTATATTTTGACAATTTGTGCAACTTGTTTGTGCATCACTAGAACTACTCATATTTTTCTAATAAATTCTAATAATTTTAATGTTTAACTGTAATTTGTATTTTTTATTTTATTTTCTACTGTTTAATTTAACTTTTTTCTCTTATTCATGTTATGATATTCTACTAAACAAAAAATGTGCAAAATCAAAGTAAGAAAAAAAATTTTACCTGGTTGCTTTGTTATTGCATGTAAGAGCGATCTCTTATTATGTTTATTCGAGCATAAATAAAATATTTTTAACAAGGTTGTTAAGTAATTGACCACACAGACTATAAATGAATAACTTTATTTTAGCGACGTTTCGACTTTAAATTAAATCCCTTTCCAGCTACAAAAATACAAAAGAATATAAGAATTTTGTTTGAAAATTAATACAAAGAAAATAATGTCGTATTAATAAAGAAAATTAACCCATCTTAGTTTTAATATCCAAAAAAATTATATTATTAGACATATTTGCGATTAGAGACATATCAATTTGTAAGATTCTTTAAATTAAAAGTTATTAAACACATTAAATGACTAATTCAAGTGAAAATTCGATCGTCATTAGCGATGTTCGCAAAATCAAAGATTAACATAAACTGATACTAATCAAAATAGTAAAGAAGCACAGAGGTAAAAAATATTTGTATTTCTATTAAAAAAAAAAGAGTGAGGGAAAGAGAGAAAGAGGGCGCAGTCTTTTTCCCATTCAGGAAGAATAATCGACAGAGCTATCACAGCCTGTAGAATGTAACAGACTTTCGAAACGAGAACTCTCGATGGTGTTGAGCAGTGAATTAAGTCGATTTTTGTCATATCCGTGCCGCGGAGGCGTCGCTAATGCGTCTTTGTTTCCGCAGGTATCCGCGGAACTAATTGGATAGAGGTCGCCAACGTAGGAGATAATGGATATTAATTACCACGCTTTACTTTCCGCGGCATTAAACATTTTCTTAAAGAAGAGACGGAGGGGAAAGCGTTACGGAGGTCGACAGGGATCCACCATCCCTCATTGTTAGTCCTTTTAAAAAGACGCCGTCCCCCGTTAAGTATAATAAGTATGAAATCTGCAGGCAGCTCTCTCTCTCTGGGCGCGCCGTAGTCCTCGTTTTCGTCTTCATCTTTGTCGTCGTCGTTGTCGTCGTCGTTGTCTTCTTCTTCTTCTTCTTCTTCTTCTTCTTCTTCGTCGTCGTCGTCGTCGTCGTCGTCGTCGTCGTATACGTTTCGTTGTCCTCTCGCTTGCACACTCAACCTAGACTATTTCTACCCCTCTGTGTGCGCGCTCTCCTTATAATCCATCTAAATTTTAAGAGCGGATCAGCGAATCTCCCGGAAAACTTTGCCACGGAGTTGCCGCGGTAATCCATTTAAATAATTCCCGTCGAGCCAACAGCGCGAAAGGGGTTTTCTTCCGCGCGCTGAGAAAGTCGATCGTCTCTTTCTCTCGTCGCGTCACTTTCAGGGTTGGCGGATTTGGTACATTGAAAAGTTACGGAGACGGCGGAGCAGCTTTGATACGCCTTTGAGAGGCTCAAAGCTGCGCTGAAAAAGAAACGGTGTCAATCGAATATATCGTAAACAATTCGCTTTTTTAATCTTAAGCAAGCTCATCTTATATATCTTAATAATTCTCGTTTTTTTAGGTAATTAGTTCATCTCCATACGGAGCACATGTTCACGTATATAGACACGTGCAAGATGCTGGGATGAGAAATAGGATCGAGACAAGAGAGCTCCGAATTCATATGTCTACTAGAATAGGATGATGCATCAGTGCTGCAGAGATTTACGTTCCGAGGTCTCATCCTGATAGATCGCGGGTACTCGCGAAACGGGCGAGAACAAAGTTGTCGGTAGCAGGGTACCGAGGAGTCTGATTCAAAGCGAGAAGGCTAGTCCTTCGCGACGATGTTCTTGCTTTTGCATGCGTGCGAGCGCTGATAATTCACCGAGACCTCTGGGCCTTACAACGTGACATCGGCGTCCAAGCGTATCCGAGTGATTAATGAAGAGGTGCAAAATGTACTGGCGTCTGTTGTGAGCGTGCTAGGCTCACCACATTGCGAGTCGCAACAAAGATTCCTTTGTCGAGATATTCATATATCGCTTAACGCTTAAAGCGAGATTTCTATCTGATATTAGGATATGTATAATTCAGTAGAAATTATTCTTCGCATATCTTCCCTTGGAGAGCTATAGATATCTTCACTACGAAAAAATATTGAGTCTCTTTTAACAGATTGTTATTAACGGTTTCTAAAACATTGTCTAAAACTAAGATAATGTATTTTATATAATAACTCGATATAATTACTAGGTTCTAATGTTATATGAACAATTAATTTAAAAGCTTCAAAAATTGTTTGCAGAGTTTTAATGCAACAATATAATCTTTACAATTCAGATCTTCAGCATAATACAAATTAATATAATTAAATATAAATTAATAACATAGTTATATAATGATTAAACAAAAATATATTTAATTATTTTAATATTTAAATGTATTTATATTTACATTTAATTATATTAACTTGTATTATGCTGAAGATGGCCTCAACTCTTGGCCGAAACGTTTGCATTATCTGAATTGTACAGATTATATTGTTGCATTAAAACCCTGCAAACGGTTCTTAAAGCTTTTAAATTGAGTCTTTACAAATAATTGTTAATCGCAAGTGACAAATTTTAACAAATAATGAGATGCAATTTAATTCGACCAAAAACTGGCTATTTATTTATTGAAAATAAATACACACTACGTTTCGACCAACATTGTGGTCCTTCTCAAGTGTTGTTCTTATTCAGCAATTACATTAATTAAAAATAGAAGCATGAAAGTTCTCCTGTCATATTGACAGTCTGTTAGCTACTGTAGCATCTCATTATTTTTTAAATTAAGTGTTAATATTTTTTATGTTATTAACAAATAATTGTATGTTTCCTTTATGTAAGTCATACATTTGCGGTTATACAGTTATATTGTTGCAGTAATGTATTTAGTTATATAGTGTTACAATTTATAGTACAATTTATAGTACAGTGTAATTTTTGTCACTGAATGGTTTCAGTTTATTAGAGGAATGGATGAAGTGTGTGTTATCAAATGGCTCGAAAAAGAACGTGTTATATTATCTTCTCTAATTTAATCATTAAAGACCCAAATCTCGAATCTCATGCTCGATCTATAAAGTAGACACCCTTCGTTGCTGCATAATAATATATTTTTTTATTAATAAAATAAATCCCATTTTATCTACATTCTTATAAACTAAGAATATCTGCTATTAATAGAAGCTATTTAAAGAATTCCCTTCTTAAAATAAGAGGATCCATTTGGCACCTATTTTAGAATAAAGTATTCTAAAAATACCCCGATGGGAAATTCTTAAAATAAAAATACAATTTTCTCAGTGCAAGCATTCGCCAATAAATGGCAAGGATGGTAAAATGTTAGAACTTCTCGCCAGAAATCGCGATTGTCAATTTTAAATATATTCGTCAATGCCATGTGCGACTTCCAGCTTCAGGTCAAAAGCCGGCAAAAGACGACGAGCGGAAGTTATATACGCATTTGTGTCGGTCGCTCGAGCATCGCGACGCGCTAAATTCGCGAGCGAGAAATAAGAATGCGGTTAACAGTCGGGGACAGACTCGCATTCTCCGCGAGACGACGGAGAGGCGTCGTCGTCAATGAAGACTATTCCCGTCCGTTCGCGCCATGAATCTCTTTGGCGTCTCTTCCCTCCCCATCAACGGAGAACGACTCTCTGTTCCGTCGAAACACTCTCTGTCTCTCTCTTTCTCTCCGCCCTGGCTGTTTCTCGCTGCTGTCACTGCGTGATACGTTACGCGTTACGTCCGCGAGGAACGTCGATGATTTGTTGGCGGGACATTCCAACGAAGACGTAAGAGCACGCCGCGTTATTTCCACGCGGATGATTCCTTCACCTCGTTCGCCCGCTTCGTCGACTACGACCTCGGCGTCTGGTCTGCGAAGTGCGAACCGTTTTGTCTGGGAGACACGTGTTTCGCGCAGCGAAAGCAGCCTGTCGGCATGTCGGGTGAGAGAAAAGGAAAAAATCGCGCGATATTTTTTAAGGAACTTAAAAAAGAAAAAATGGTAATAATTCAATCGACCAACTCTGGCAAATAAGTAAATTTATTGAATTTTCACAACGTTTCGGCCGTGGGTTTCGGCCCTTATCAAGTGCTATGTTCTTAGATCAAAGTAAATCACAACTTTTTTAAAAAACAAAAATTCGATCTTAGAATATGACATCATATAATAACATGATAGTATAAAACGAAATAACTATACATACTTTGATTTAAAAACATAGCACTTGATAAGGGCCAAAACGTTGTAAAAATTCAATAAATTTACTTATTTGCCAGAGTTGGTCGAATTATTACCATTTTTTAATTATCATCTCTGGTGACTTCATAGTTTTATATCATTTAAAAAAGAAATTATATTGAAAAAAATGTTTTTCATTGCATTGACTTAATAAACATTGTTCTCTATAGATAATATATATGTTAATAACATATTATAGGCACAATTTAAAGTTCTGAGACATTGAAATTTTGTAATTGATTTACACACTTTGTTAATGAGGAAGCTTTATGACTTAATATAGTATTTTTCTGATTTAATAGTAGAATTAGTTTAATTTCACTTTTAATTTGGAAACTAATCATGTATCATAATTTATTTTATAGTTCATATTTGTAACTGAAGAGGACTCAGTCAGAGTCGAAACGTTTTACCATTTTTATTGAATAAACTTCAACTTAACAAAACGCTCCAACAACAGCGCTTGGCTCAATAGCTCATTTATTTTTTCAATCGTTTTTATATTTGGGAGCCTTAGGCCGAATCTACAACAGGTGTAGTAACCTCCAAGCTTTAAAAAATTCAACAATCACAGTCAAGAATGAGGGGAATAATCGACTATGATTGATGACTTTCTTAAGGCTTAGAGCTTACTACTACACCTATTGTAGACCCGACCTTATATTATAATTTTACTTTAATATTAAAAAAAAAAACTTAAGAGACATTACGGTCAGATAACAAATGTAACTCTCCGAAGAGTCCTTAAAATTCGCCGCAAGAGCGAACTATTTGACGGTAGAGTCACAAGGGCGACCCGTGTCGTCGAGGATTTGGTCAGTCCCTTTCCCTCCTCGGTTTCGTCGAGGCAATCACTCACCGATGTCGTCGGTACCGACCGAGACGACAAACAGACCTGCTACCTTGTCTTGACTGTGGGGCGAAGGTGGTGTCACCATAAACGAGCTGTCGAGACTTTGACGGATCTGGTGGGAAAGTGTATCATATCGAAAAAAATAAAAATAAAAATAAAAAAGCGTCAGATTAAATATACGCTTTGCAAGACAATTTTTAAACTCGAAGCTCGTTTCTCTCGCTGAGGAGAAAACCTCGGACAAGTATAACCCGAGCAAAGGCGGTTCTTCGGAGAGCGCGCCGTGGGAGGTTTCCGATACCGCCACTTAATGCCGTGGCTCGAAATTAATTAAACTTTTGCGTTCTTCCTGGAGCTACGATGGCGCGGAAACCATGGAAATAAAACGTTGATGACACGGCAACCCGGGTACCCGCAAAGCCCATCCCCCACCTCGCTTTTCGTCGACGCGAAGGGCGCTTCGCTCCATAATGGGAAAAAGGTAAACGAATTCTCACGCTGTTTCGTCGCCCCCTGATAAAATAAAACAATCTTTTCTCCCTTTCGTTCGGGGAAGGGAGCGTCGTATGATCTCAGTAATGAAGTAAAAACGAGGTTGATAGTAATACGCAACCCCTTTTAACGCGTTTTCCTTGCGAAAAAATCACCGTTCGCAAAATTAAGCCACCTCGGGTTCGTTAATTTATATCTGCAACGATATTCGCCGTTCATTATCGCATCTATAATTACCGGGACATAATCGCCGTTCGCGAGTATAAACGCAAGCTCTCGGTGCAGTCTTTTCAATTACATAGAGAGTTCAAAGTAATGTATATTTATAGGTTCGTTAACTAGGCATTGGAACAAAGAAGATGAAAGAAACACGGCGAAAACTGAGCGAGCATTTCTCCGTCTCGGATACGTTTGTTCATTCGCAATTTAATCGGAGAATGCGAAAATGAAGGAGTGTCATTTATCGGTGTCGGCAAACAGGCAAAACATTTAGGAAACCAATTACTTAGAATGATATCGAATGGTATTTCGAATTGATTCTAAAGATTTAATTATATTATTTCCATTTATACATATGTATAAGACGTCATAAGATAAAATATAATTTTATTGTTTATAATCTTTTTGAATAGGATTTTTAATCTTTATTTATTAATTTTAGAATAAATGTCCTCAGCTTTAATGTTTCATATTTTTGTTATAAAGTAACATATTGTTATAGGTTAACAGGTAAATTTTACTTTTTAAAATTTTGATTTATACTTCCTTCATTAAATAAATGTTTCAATAAATTTATTTAATTTTACTTTTATATTAATTTTGCCACTACTTTTACTATTTTATTTCTTTTTAACATTTTTATATAATTAAATTAATTATATTAATTTTAATTATTAAAATACTAAATTATTAAAAAATGTTTGTAGGGACCT
This sequence comes from Nylanderia fulva, assembly GCF_048542155.1. Taxonomy (NCBI): domain Eukaryota; kingdom Metazoa; phylum Arthropoda; class Insecta; order Hymenoptera; family Formicidae; genus Nylanderia; species Nylanderia fulva. Next base: position 492,085 of record NW_028190521.1, on the reverse strand, counting down.
GTCCTAGCAAGCGCTTTTATCGTGCCAAATAATTACGGGCTCGCGACTTGACTTAGATCTGATGTCAAAGTCGAACCGCGACTGCCAGTGATTATTGCAAGTGTCTTGTGACGCCATCAAATTATAAATCAAGGCGAGCGACTTCAAGTTAGTCTACGACTGTACATCGTACTGTCTGTATGTAATCAAATAAAGTCTATTATTCTAATCTTGAGGTTTTGTATGAACTTATACATCTACAGCCTTCAGAAGTGGGATAAATCCTGACAGTTTCGATAGTCTGACAAGGAGATACGTGCCGCGACGTTTATTCGACATTTATCTCGCGAGTGATTGTTCCAGCTGTAATACATCACCGCCGTTGGTATTCAAACTACTAGTCTTGCTGTATGCTAGACATTGTGCGAATCGATAGTAATTCTATTGCGTATGAGAAACACACGGGTGCTTATAATCGCTAGTAATAAGTGTGCGAGAAGTTGTGCAAACATCAGGTATCCGAACCTAGATTGTCCGAAGCTTTCAACAAAGATGACTAAATACACTGTCACTTAATTAAAAAAGCTGATGAAAAACCGCGAAAACCAAGGAAAATGTCAACGTGTGGAAGAAGAAGAGATGTGGAATGATAAGTCGGATACTAGCTCTGGCCGCTAGTCACGAATTTGCATGAATTTAAAAAAAAATTCCATTTGATAATTTGTATATACATTTAACTGTAATTATTTTTTCATAATTTTTTAACGCAAATTAAGCGAGAAAATTAATAATAAAATATTGCATTATTGAAATTGCCGAATACAGTCCGGAAACAACCGAGTCTTTCCGAACGCTGTGTGACGTCACGCTGAAGTAAAAAGTACTTTTATCCGGTGGAAGAATTAATTTATTTTAAAAAATGAGTAAAACAAGTACGTATAAAACGTGTTTTGTACCTTTATGTAAAAGTACAATTATTAAAACACCAACAAAACTATTTTTTATGTATGTCAAGACAAAAATAGAAGAAAAAAATCGTTTAATGTCCATCATACTAATGAACCAGGAAAATGGAGTTATTTTTGTTGTCAAGATCATTTTGATATATTAGGAAAACATTTTTTATGCTTTAATTATAACATTTATTATAAAAATATCAAACCATTTTTTATGCTTTAATTATAACATTTATTATAAAAATATCAAACAATATAAATGTTATATACAATAAATATCTGACATAACCTAAACATTAGATATTATACATAAATATTGTGCAAGTATTATACATAAATATATACTTATTTTTGGCAAATTTGTTGAGTCAGCTTTAACGAATTCTGAATCTAATTGGTTTGGCATTTTCTTTTAATATACACAGATAAATATACCCGATAAACATGGTCAACAAGCACTAAGCACATAATCGAAGCCATTCGAGGTTATTGCAATGTGATATCACGCACTTGTCAGCCAATCAAAATTGTTTTCTCACAGCATACAAAATTTAAAATATTATTACATTTCAATTAAAATTGTTAATGCCTACCTATTGATAAAAATGAAAAATTTTGTTGTAAATAAATGTATAATAATATATTTTTAAATTATATAAACAAAAAAGGATAACATTTTTTACATATAAATTCTGTATTCGAGTATGATAAGGCGAGAAAGAGACTTGCTTCGGCGTAAACTTGAATTAATGAGGCGCGAAAACGAATATGGAGAGACCAAGCAGCAAGGATGGAAGAAACCCCAGTACAAGCGAGTACAATATAAGAAACAGAAAGGATTTTTTGAGTGAGTTCAACGGAACGGGTAACTAAAAATTCTGAAAGTAGAAACAACAAGTTGATTTAATACGCAGCACATCTAATCTTGAGAATACTGCAACGAAAGTATTAATCAGCTTGAAATTAAAAGGGAAATTTATGTGAAAAAAATATGAAAATAAACCAAAAAACAATAATATAAAATATAAATAATGTAATGAACAAATAAGGAAAAGATAAAGAGCAATAAGAATCAGCGCTGTTGGCGCAACAAATATAATTATAATTATAAACAAATATAATTATAAATTTGAACTATATTCAGTATATTCAGTAATATACAAAGATAAAAATAAAAATTAAAAAGTAAAACGAAAAATAACGAGTTAACGAACGTTTCGGTTTGTTTTAAACCATCTTCAGTGCTTATTGTTAGACAAAATTAAAATTATACAACTGTCATTTTACATTAAAAATAATTGAAGACAGTGAAATCATCGACTATATTATCGACGGAATCCCAAATACGAGACCAGGCAAGTATACAAAATGTTTTACCGAAACATTAAACTTAATGAAAGCATTTGAGAAAATCACATTAAGAAGTAATCCAAGGAATATAGGAAGAGAGCAGCAGAAGTCAAAGAAGGAAACGAAAGCATCTACACAACCCACACGAATGAAAATAATCTCCGAGGACTGTCTGAACGTGAAGAATGAAATATTAAAATTTGCAATATTGATATTTGCGTGAAATTTTTTCGTGCCGTAAATAAACAGCAATGCACTTTTAGATAGAAATTTTACGTCAATTTTATTCATCAAATAATGCAATATATATATATATATATATATATATATATATATATATAATTATTTTTCAAATATGTACTTTTAAAGAAATTTAATTCTTTATAAGTTTGAAGGTTAAAAAGTTAATTAATTTTCTAAAAAAGTTATTTTTAATCTCCTTTATAAAGAATTAAATATTTTTAAATAAAGTTTTACAAATTTATAATTTTTTATTTATATTATTATTTTTTATTTTATTTATATTATAATTATTTATTTATATTTTTAAATTTATATTTTTCTAATATAATTTGAAATTTAACTTATAGTCACCATAAATTTGTCACATAAGAATATGTGTATAATAAATTGTACACTTGTCCACAAATTGTTTAATAATTTATAGTATAAAATGTATCTTTAAACGCGACATTTAACTTATACACTGGTTTTCGCTGACGTCTGCGGTTCATTCATAAGCGTACGAGAATGAAGACACTTTGTGCCGAGCATTCCCCGTGGAATAAAATAGCATAGTCTTGCGCACCCATTCGGCTTGTAATGGCGAGCGATAATTCAACGAACGGTCGAGCGGAATCTCGCAGACGGATTTTCTCCGCGATTCGACGGACTTCTCCTTTTTCTCTATTGACTGCTACCTAAAACGCGGCTTTCGCGCTCGGCGCATCCTTATCCTCCAAATTGTTCCTATTCGAGGATGAACCGCCGCCGTGCGTCCCTGAAAGACTCGTTCGCGCTTATAAATCTCAACCTGCAGCGGCGCATAACAAGAAGGAATAGAGAATACGGAAGATACAGGAGGAAGAGAAGAAGGAAAAACGGAGAAAGAGAGAATGGGAAGAGAAGTGAGAAGCGTCTCTCTCACAAAGCACTTCACCCGCCTCTTTGTCGCCGCAAACAACCTCTTTATGGAGTCAGCTCTGAAACCGCTTCGCGAAAGAGGGAAAAGGGCGAACGATAGAAATGGGAGAGCCAGAAAGGAAGAGAAGGGTGGATGGAGAAGGAGAGGGAGAGAATGGTAGAGAACCTGTCCTCGGAATTCCTAATTCTTCGAAACCGTCGGAGAATTCCCGAAAGGTTCCATTCAGAACCAGCGATCTCGGGCATATCATTAGCACCGTTTCCAGGTACTCTAACGGCCCGCAGGGCTCGTGTGAATGGTTTGTTCGAGTTTACTGACTCTTGTCTATCTCTCCTTCTCTCCCTCTCATCTCACGATTCCATCCTCAATTTCGATCTCTGTTTCTGACGACTCGAAATCGCTCGATCGAGATTCGTCCTTCTTGCTATTGCACCGGTTTTGTCTCTTCGATCATTCTCTTTCTCTCTTTTTCTTACTCTTTGCATTTTTCATTCCTACAGCTAGACCGCTTTTTTACTATCTAGCCGCGAGGAAAAAGTGTAACATGTTCAGGTTTTGTTAAGACGACGAAATGTGCGGGGGTTTATGCAGCCTAAGCTGTTGCAGCACGATTCTACAAGCGGACCCTCAATGCTCGGAACAAGTCCACAGGTACGTATCGAATCGACAATGACGACAAGGGAGGCCAGCTGAATGGTCTCAGACGAGAGCCTCGTTAACTACGACCTTGGCGCCACTCGAGATGCCCCGTCTCGATATCGCGCTTGACGATTACGTTTCGCTCGTCGTTTTTCAACTGCTCCTTGCAACTATGAATTTCGTTACCTCACGCAGTAGCGATGGGAGTAGGTATCCCCGACAGCACAGAATATTTATAATTATTTTAATATTTTAGAAATATTTATCATAAATATTTTATCAATGTTTTTGGAGTCTTAGATTCAATAGGTTAATCATAAATATCAGAAAATATTTACGGAAATATTATGGTACATATTATAAATATATTTATTAAATTATTATGATACAGATTTTTTTTTTAATTTATATTTTCTTTAATAAATACCCAGTAAGAAATCATGAGCTAAAAAGATATAATCAACGATTTTTCAATTGATATAGTCTAAAATTTTGTCGATGAGATGTTTTTGTGTTTTTCAAAGTGTCTATTAGTCATTTATAAAAAGTTAAAAATGTGTATAAAAAATGTTTATAAGTAACTTATTATTTATATTTTAAAATAGAATATAAAATTATAATATACACTGAATAAACTTAGGCAACAGAGTAGTTTAACAAATAAATTTATATCGATGTGTACGTAAATTTATTTCTTAAAAGACATTCTGTTGAAGAATCTAGCTCAAAAATAGAAATAATTTTATGACATTTTTAATTGTATTAATCTCCGTTTTTTGCAGTCTTATATAATTCTCGGCGAAAATGAATGAACTAACAATTTAATTAAAAAATATTTACAAAATAATTACTATAAATATTTATCTTTACATACCATAAATATGATATGAAATATTTAATCTATGTTTTAATAATATGTTAAAGCTTTTTATAAAACATTTTCAAAATATTTATATAATATTTGAAATAAATATATATTCATAAATAATTAGAAATCTTTATCATAAATATTGTGTGCTGTCTGAGATCTTACAAGTAAATTCGCATTTATTAGTTTCGAATTCTTTATGATTAACAGACTAAAATTCAATTGACCAAATAATTTATTTATTCAAACAAAGTGAATCACGTTTCGACCATACATTTGATCCTTATCAAATGTACTGCAAAATTTATTTACAATGTTAAATTGTCGAAACTAAAAAGGAGAAAAATTGTTGTGTCATGATGACACTACGTCAATAGTTTCGTCTAACAAACTGACTCTTATGATTACTTCGAATAAAAAAATGTACTTTCAAGTACACTCGAACCTGAACGAATTCTCTATAAGTACATCCAAAAACAAGAGTACTTTCAAATACATTCAAACTTAAATTAAATATGTTCAAATCTTTTATGAGTACTTAGATTTATTTTACTTTTATGAGAAATTGTGCGAATAGGTAAATGAGATGAGAAGTGTGCGCGCACATGTATGTGTATGAGTAATAGGTATTATAAATAGATTTTTCTTATTTTAAAGTTTGAGTATTATGATATTATTTTTGTACAAATCTAATAACATTGTAGATAATAATTTATCTTATTTCGAAATTGAATCACAATTGTTGTTTGACAACGCAGAGTGTTTCTTTATAATCGTTAAAATATTATAATTATATTTACTTCCTCAAAAACATGATTAAACCAGTAAAAATGTTTATAGTGAGTCAAATAATCTAAACATGTAATTTAATTAAATTTGTTCCCTATGGCCTTTTATTAGATTTGATTTTTGCGTTGTGCAATATACGATCATATTGAGAATATTTTTTAACTATCTCTTATTTATTTTTTATTTAATTCATAAGCTAAACACGTCTGTAAACAAATCTTCTAAACATCTTAAATATTTCGCGATTGTGTCAAAGACACTTGGAAGTCTTAAATAAAATTCGCAGTTGCTAGGCGTGTTTCGGTTTACTGTATAGCCGGACCGATGCATTTCGAAATTGTTCAATTCCCCTCCGATAGCTCGGACATCCGACCAATCGATGTCGTGGGTGGTCAATAACGAGGACAGCTGTGAATGAGTCCAGTGTTTGATGACTCGTTTATGCACATCGTTATCCACTTACACGCAAATATCCCAATGACCCAAGGTCGTACTCGAACAAAAACCATTTATTGTTCTTCGTGATTGCTGCTTTGATTTCGCAATATGAGCGACAGAGGATAGACGATAATATACACACATAAGTTATATCTCCCATTTAGTGAAGAATAAAATTAAAATTATTCTCTAATCATTCAAGAGATACTCGATTCATTAAGAGATTTTCCTTCAGCGCACAAAGGACGCGTTTAGAATCACTGTCAAAGCAAGCGATATTCGAATGCCGTCGAAAATCGCATTAAAAGAAGCAAACTAAAGGAATAATTAATTAGGAATAAATCATTCGTTATTATAACCTCGAGCAATCAACATCTGAAAGCCTCTACGTCACAATATAACATCTTACTCGATTTAGCTGTAAGTCCATTTTTATTAATTTACTTATCTTCAATGTTAATTTTTCGTATACTTATGATTTTATAGGCACATTAACAATGGCTGTTATTGAGATTCGCAACCGACCTCCTAACAGAACAATTAGCGAGAGATCTGTTTCGCGACAATTACAATGACGTTTTGAGGAGTAGAATATATACTAAAAATGCTCTTACTTTATAAATGCGTTGATTCTCGCGTGTTAAAATATAACTTGACTCCGTATATTTTTATTATAATCACAGTTATGAATAATTTATTGTTAATTTCTACTAATCTTTAATTTTTAATTGATGCGCTGAAGAAGGTTGAAAAAGACAACCGAAACGTACGCGAACGAATTTATTTCTGTCTAATATTTAATATTATATGTTATAAATTATTTCACAAATATATTTCTTGTATAAAACTTAATTATAGCTCTTACTTCCTTTTTATTTGTAGATTAAAATTTTCTAAAGAGCTGTGACAAATTATATTAATTAATTAGTCTATCATAAGATTACCATTTTATAAATTTTGTGAATAAAATTTAGACAACACTCTGTCTCATAGCATCAATTAATTCGTCGCTCGCAAAAAATGTTATTTTTAACACTTGGAGCTTGTCCAGTCAGACGAACCGGTTAAGTTTGCAAATATCGCGCTGTCGCGAGTCGCCTCGTTATAGCGGATGAAATCATCGACGGACAGGCGACAAAGAGAGGGTGGAGATAGAGTAGAGGTAGGACAACGTGTGCATGCAGGTTAATAATAATTCGCGACCGGGCCGGCGGTGTCCGGATAAGATAACAGGAAAGGCTGCTCGTAATAGGCGGTAGGTACGGTATGTATTTTGCCCTATGAGAGAAACGGCTGCAGCGCCAGGCCAGAGGTAGAAGATGAGAAAGAGAGAGAAAGATAAAGAGACAGAGAGTGAGAGAGGGTGGAAGGGTGAGAGAGAGAAAGAGAAAGAGCTAGGCGTGTGCGCGGCGTAGAACATACGCTTCATTAACGGATCATCTCGTGTTAATATCTACTTTATCCCGGGGCTGACCGTATCAGCTCTGGCCAGGCGCGCGGATACCAACGGATACCGACGCGTACCAACGGGACACGCGGCACGGGCCTGCAATCTACCCTATCTCGTCGACGCATCATCGTCCGCTGCTACACGCAGTGCCGTACCCGAACGGTCGTGCACCTCTTTCCTCCTTGCTAGACTTTCCTCTCGATCCCGTCTGTCCTTCCATCATCGTGCGCTCTTCATTAACGTATCACGGATATATTTTTGTAAAAGAAAAATAAAGAGGCGAATTTAAAAAAGTTTAAACCGCGATAAAAGTATCTTGGATATCATATATCGAAAGATTTAGCTCCAAGAGATATAATGGGCATTGATTGTTTATTTGTATAACTCTTCCTTTTGATTGGGTTCTAAATTAACCTTAGTGGATCCTGGATCTGTTCAGACTCATCTCTACAACTCCCTAATGATAATAAATATAGACAAAGGTGCGATTTTTAAAACATATACTTTTAATGCTCATCGAGTAGATTAAAAGAACACGTTTTGTGTTCTGAAGTACAATAGAATAAATATCATTTATTAGTTTTTCGCTTATAATTTTTTTAAATATTTCAATCATAATATTATTAATTTTTCCTTAATCATGATAAGAGGATTACAAAAATATAATTTACAAAATATATCCTCATATATACAGGAAATCGCGAAATTCTCTTATTGATCCGACATTTTGCATACATGCGTATGATATATTTTCAACGCTTAACTCTTCTCGCGAACTGAGAAGGTTACGCGGCAACCGACGGTTTTATTGACAATTTTCTCCGACGCACTTTCTTCCTCGTTTCTCGCAAGTGCGACATTCGTAACCGTGGAGGCTAACGTAGGTGAATTACAGGTATACGTGCGAAGGGGAGAAGAAGGAGGAGGTCGCCGCGGGAACGAAGAATACGAGAGGACGGAGCGAGAGAGAAAAGATGTTCAGGCTCGAGGGTTACGAGCGTCGCGGGGCCGCGCGCGCGCGCGCGCTTTGCGACTCGTATAACATCGTAATCGCAATGACGGTAATAACGTCTCGTAAAGTCTTTTTACATAATCAACATTATTCACAATTTAGGGGCGAATGGGCCGCCGGGAACGCACGCCCGAGAAGATAGAGACCGACGGTGGTGTTGGATAATGGTGATGGTGATGATGGTGGTGTTAGTGTGTAACGACGATGGAGATAGGTAGCGTAGAGGAATGGCTTCTGTGGTTTCTCTCTCTCTCTCTCGAAGCACACAGGATACATCCCTCCCCTCACTTCTATTCGTGCGTTCCCTGCTCGATGACGAAGTGGGCATAACCACGTGCTCGTGGAACGCTGCTACAGAGAAGGGAGGGAGGGATGGTTAGACAAACGAGCCCCTTGTGGGGTGTTCCAAAGGATATTCTACCAACCGACCGTATCGCGGCTGCCCGGGCATTGCTGGCAGGATATGTAATAGTATGTACGTACTCGCGTAATATTAGAGCTCCCTCGTAGTTTGTCTGCAAACAGAGTAAGGGTAGGGGGATGACGAGCGAGAATTACCTCCATTTACACGTTTGGTTTAGACGAGACTGTCGGCATTCAATTGCCATCTTGCATTAAGATCTCGCCGATAAATCTGCCAATTCACGTTGAAATATCCCGCCGGAATAATACGACTCAAATTATGCCAAAGCTTTTTTAAGTTGTCCTCTCTCTACAGAAATTAGATACGCCCGTGCTACATCAATTTTTACGGAAAGAATTGGTAATATATTATTCAATATTAATAATGAAATAATACAATTTTTTTTTTGAAGCATCGCAATTATGAGGTTTAATTTTTCCCTCTAGCCTTCAATAACTAACGATATCCTTCAACGTCCGGTACGACAAAAGTTAGTAGGTGAGAGGATACGTGCCATAAAAGATACATCGGAATGTTTGTCTTAGGACCGAGGGCTCTAAGCTGGTCAAGATCGAGTCCAGGAAGCGGGACTGGACGACACGACAGAGAGCAGCCAGAGATTGGAGATGGAGTAGGTTGGTCGAACTGGTAGTCAGCTGCTGTCAGTCCGTCCATCCGTCCGTCTGTCCGTTCGTCGGGGTCCGCCAGACACGAACCCCACCGCCTTTCGAGGTCGGAGGTGGATACACGCTTTTCTACTTAGCGAAGGGGCACCCCCAAGGGGGTTGAAGGCCGAGACCCACCCTAATTGCGTCCGAGAGACCGGACAAAGCGCGACTCATGTATGTGTGCGCGCGAGCGCGCGGTCGAAGGAACGCGGAGGGTTGGCGGAGATCCGAAGGCGGCGGCGGAGGGATAGAGAGACGGTTATGTCCGGGCCAGGCGTTCAGTTCCGGTTCCCACCTCTTGTCCGTCGGACTACTGCCCTCTGGCGGTCGACACGGTGTACTACAAAGTTTGGCGGACTGAATAAACTTGGCGGCCAACCCTTGGACAACTTGGAAAAATCAGACAACACGATGTGAAAAGGCACGGGCCGGAAATAAAGGAACGAGCGGACACGACGGTGCGCTCGCGATCTTCCCGATGTCTGTGTCATGCTCTGCTCTTGTATGAGAGAATACTACCCACTGCACATTCTGCCAAGTGCGAAAGGTATATTGCATATACATATGTATGGCTACGAGAAAGAGAGATAAATGATGGTCTCTAACTTTAACAAATTTTAAAGTGTAACACATGGTAGTTTGGGATTACCCTTTTACTACGGATGTTTTAATTAAATCATTTTTTTAAATAGTTAAATTAATTTTTTAACTTCAAAATTTATTAATCAATAGCTATATTCAAAATAAATATCTAAAAATTAGATTTCTCGGAATAATTTCTCTCAAATTAATGCGATTTAACTCAAGATTAATTATATTTTTCAAAATCCTATTATCACTTTATCACTGAAAAGAGTACTCGTGTCGTATTTTATAGCATTTCTAAATAAAAGTTAGCTGCGCACACGTGTATAGCAAAAAAGGATATCTTTATTTCTTCTCTTCTACAAGACAAGCTACTCGAATCATTGTTCTGACGCTTGAGCCGTATCAAATCCGGAAGGCATCAAGATGCCGTCTCTATGTGAAGACACAACATCCATGCATGTCCGTGAAGCAACCGTTTCATGCGGATCGTGTGCCGCGGCGAGCACACCAGCGCCTCCTGTAACAAGACAAGAACTCGGATGGAGGCGGAGTTCGAGGTACGGCCTTCTCGCGTATGCTCCTCCCATAAGCTCGCAAGCTGCCGGGACAGGCAACACAGTTGAACGGTACCTATATGGATCTTGGAAGCTTATATCCCCAGGCCAGCCTGGCGCGCCCTGATGGCAAGTGCTGTAAACGCGCCCGGGCATCTATTCGACTGTCTGAAGTCGAGACCTGTGGACCTGTCTCGTCGGTTCGGTGGCTCGCACTCGTCGTTCACTCCCTCGCGCGTCATCACGCGCCTCTCGATATCAAGGAAAGTATCACGTTAATTCACATTCCTGTGCACGCACCTTATTTCACATCCAATTGACGTCCCTAAAATCTGTATTAGACTACGTATTGAAGATTGAAATTTGACCAGTCAGGCCAAATAAATTTACCTCCTTTTGTTCTGATTAGTCAAATTCCAATATTTAATCTTTAATCTTCAATTTTCAATGCGCAGTCTGATATGGATTTAACGATGTGTACGTGATGTCTGTCATTGGCAAAAACAATTTTAATTACAGATGTGGTGTTTCGAAATTCATATAGAGAGGAATGCCACGTATATGATGTATTAGAATCGAGATTGAAAGCAGTGATAGAAACTATTGCGTTGCAAATTATTAAATTGTGTATTTCTGACAGATCTTGTGATATTTTCTTGTTTTATAATATATTCAATGAGATAAGTTTTACACGCATTCTTTAGAGCATTATTAGATCTTTAGGTTTCATCAGCATCATTATAAACAGTATAGATATAACAGAGAAAGAAAGGTAAATAAGAATTTTCGAATTTGAAATGATTTCCCTTATTGATCACATTATATATTTATATTGATATCGGGATGGACTTGTTATTTTCGCTCTTGCCACAAGTTATAAAATAACATGTATCAATATCCGATCAATAAATGGATAAATGAATAAAAATGCACGGAAAGAGAGCGAATCTCTCAGTGCACTTATTGCGCTTATCAACGAAAAGAAATAGGCTATCTTTTAAATCGTTTTAGAACCCCGTAGCTGTAGGAAGCGAAGATCAATAAAACAGTGAGAGAAAAGAACAATTTGAGGGGTGGCTCCGGTTTCACAGCGATGGTGCACATTTGACGGGTAGGAGAGGCAGAAAAAGAGAGAGGGACAGAAAGAGAGATAGAGAGAAAGAGAACGAGAGAGTGAAGAAGGGTGGATGAATAGTGTAAGGTAGGTGGAGATGGCGCGACATTTCATTCAATTTAAATGAAACTCGTATTAACGATGTGAAATCAGTGAATTCAATTAGGCGAGCTTTATTAATACAACATGATTAATTAAACAATAGAATACGATAGAGGGCGAAGATGGAGAGGGAAGGCAGAATAAAACTGGGAAAAGGGTTACAACCCCCGAAGAAAGCGCGGCAGATGTTCGTGGCGTCAACTGGATTATTAAATATCGTAAGTTTGCACGCTCAACGCGCGAACAAGCTTCTTCAATAGATAAGAATTTTTTTCCTAAGAGTCGAGATCTCTATAACTTGCGAATTTTCGAATCTATGTAAATTTCTATCAAACTGGTCAAGTATTACGACGTGGAAAAAAAAAACCTATCCCGTCCTTGATAAACATCGATTTCAATCGAGACGAGCAGCAGATGTAGGAATTGTTATTACACGTCTAACATAGAAAAAAATACATCTGTTTACTTGGGATTATAAGAGGTGTTTATAAGTAGAACGGAGAGCCTCTTTCGCCTTTGTTCTCTCGCCGACGGCGGACTTTACGTCAGGTATACCTCAAGCTTACTTTCGAACTCTAAAGACGACACAGATGTGAATTTAACCGAAAAATAAGCCTTTTCGAAAAATGAGCCTTTACAAACTCAATCGTGGACCTAAGGTAATAAATAACTTGCGTATTCTATTTCATGCTAGAGAAAAGCAGAACTGTAGTATTAGTGTAGTAAGGGCATTGCTCACGACGAGATTAAACGCGAGGAACAAATAAAGAAAGAAAGAAAAAAGGGAAAAAATGCTCACTTCACTAATTTCCCTCTAACTAGATAGAAAGCTTAAATCTCTTTAATTGCGGCTGACTCTCGTTGGCGTTTTATCGTGACTTTAAGCTAAAATATCTCATTCTCTGTAGCTCTTCATATCGAGTCGAGCATACAAGCCGCGGCATTCCAAGGTTTAGACAAACTTTTTCAATGAAGATTATTCCAAAGTCCGCTAACTACTCAGCACTCTCTTGAGGGTTTGCGCCAACTTTTTTCATTCGCCTAACTTTCCCGAGTCTGCGTCGGCGAAGGAGGAGTAAATTGCACGAGCACGAGAACAGGAACATTAGAGACGGCTACATGTTCCGTTTGCTGTCGCCTTAAATCTATTACGACTGCGTCGACAGTGAGCGTTTGAGACGGATTTATAAAAAAAACACCGTGCTTTAATTAATTTTAATTAAGTCGTATAATAATTAACGAGATGTAAATGGCAATATTATTCGACTTTAAATTATTCGCGTGCTTTATTTATTTTGAAAATAATTTTTAAAAGTAAAAAAATATATATTAAATAAATGTGTATTTTGAATACTAAATTATCACGCCATAAGAAAATACGTATTCCAGTATTAAATAAAGTACGATTGTATAAAGCTGAAGAAATGATATCACACGCTACATTTAAACGATAAAATTCGCCCATTTATCGATTAATCTTCATTTACGTTATTATTACGGTAGCAGCAATGTGCTTTTCATGTCGCTACAGCTCGCTCGTTTCTCTATCGAGTAGTCGACGACACTTGCCTCTTCCCGAGAAGAGCTCACGCGATTTATCGCTCGTTAGCCTTCAGAGAGGGACCAGTCCACCAGCCTTTCGCCAGCATAATGACTGTAAGAGGTATGCGGCGTATTCAGGCGTCAAAATCCGCGGCCTTACGTTGCCTCGTAATTGGTCCGTCATTCTTCGGCCCGTCAAAATACACAGTGGGGTACAAAGGAAGAGGGAGCTGCTGCTGTCGATGCACTGCCAAGGACCTGATTAGCGACCCATGGATCCCTCGAACGTCCACGTAAGTCCCCAGTCATGGAAGCTCGAAGTTGGGGGCTGCGAGAATGAGAAAGAGGGAGAGAGAGAAAGATACTGGAAAGAAGACGATTCACCGAGGCAAGCACCTGACATTCATGATTCGAAACATCGTTTGACGTTCATTCAGGGCAACTTTTTAAGGCAGCCTGTTTTCAGCGCGCGGATCGAATAAGATATCCCACAATAACCCATGATGCAGGCAGCATGGATAATTGAACGTTTCAGTGACTGCTTGCCACGAGTAATAACGGTATAAGGTACCTTGTGCATATATACGATTGCGAGAGATCGATCATTTTGTGGTGAGTGCGCGCGTGCGTGTGTGTAGGTTAGGAGGAAAACGTGATTAAGTACACGCTGGTATATAAGCGTAGTTAAACCTTCGCGCGCACAAGTCCTCTCGCCAAGGAAGTGTCTTCATTATCCGTTGACAAGCTCGTGAATAGAGGCGTGGAACACGGACTTTGTCCGTGAATGAACCACGACAAAGCGCGAAAATATGATTGTATCAATATTACTCGTCTCTGTCGATGCGATGCGATGCGATGTGAGCTGCGCGTATAACCTCTTCCCGAAAAAAAATGTTTGCGTGCAAAAATGCGTCATTCGTGAAGAATCTTCGTTCGTAAAATTTCTGTGACGGTTAATTAACGTGATATATATTAACCCGCGTCGCATTCCCTTTGTTATTGTCGACAGCACTTTGCACTGGCTGGATTTTCACTTTGGCGGCTTTCAGCGGTCGGCAAAGGTAGACGCATTTCGAATATTGGCAATCAGGGCGTCGCATTTAATTTCGGAACCCCTCACCACAAGAAACGACAAATGTTTTGATCAAACATTTGGCAAACACTCGTCGAGCCCCGATCGGGCTCTCTCGCTCTTCTCTGAATCGAAACAGCTCTGTCGCTTCCACAAACAACCGAAGCGAGACAGCCCGGCGACGGAGGGAGATAGACAGTCAATTGTTTTGCTACTGTCTGTGCGGCAAAGTCCACTGGGCTGCATATCTCGGGGCGCTTGCTTCGTCGACCTCTGCCACATGTTTTTTTCTCAGTTTTTCAGCTCTCTTTGCGTAATACAAGTGTCTCTATATCTTTATATATTTTTAATCCTCTCTTATGCTTTTCATAATTTTTTCTCCGTACTTTTAAAACCGCTCGTTCTCGGCTTAGGAGGATCCTAGCGAGCTCTGCTTTGCAGCATATGGAGATTTTTGAGAATGACAATTTCTATTAAAATTTAACTCCGATCTGTATCCATATTTACATTTTTGTTAGGAACATTATATCTACAATATAAATGACATATTAATACTAAATATGAGGGGATTGGCTTCGCGGATTTTTTTCGCATTACTTGTTTAATATCTACTTACAAATTTATATATATATATATATATATATATATAATATATATATAAGCATTGTTCTATTCCAATTATCTTTTCTTTTTTTCTCTATATAGACACTTTAAAAAAATACAGTTTAATAAAATTTATATAATTATTATTTTTTCTTTTATCAATATTGATTACAGAAGAAAAAAGAATATTTTTTATTATAGGCAATTACGTTGTTCTTGGTTACAAATATACATATTATAACGAAAATAGCGCGCATTTCAGACGCGACGACGAGAAAAAGAATACATGCTGCCATGACTTGATGCAGACTGGCAATAAAGCGACATGCCGTTGTTACCGTAACTATTAATTACCGAGCTACAGCGCCGTCGCTCACGAGATCAGTGCTTCAGTGTAGTATAAAGGGTCCGGAACATATCGCGCAGTCTAAATGGAAACGTCACGATGATCGTGTAAGTGGCTTGTCTAACATTTTGATTAACACGTCGGTTGCCGGCAAAACGAAGGCGGAAAGCTGCAAAACGCGAAACCTCTCTCCTCCTCCTTTCTCCTCTTCCCCTCCCCCCATCACCCTTATTCCATCCTCGTTCTTTATGGCGCGCGTACAGACGCAGGTTGGTATTAGCTTGTCGAGGAGAAGGCGGCTGTCACTCAGCCCAGGCTCAGGTATCCCGAAAGACCGTTTGGCTATGTCAGAAGGTGAATACGCGAGGCCGGGGCCATGTGAATCGATCTGTTAAGAACATGTTTACACGCTACCGCCTCTCACTCCTACCAAACTTTGATCAGAAACTCTCCTTTTCGGTACTCATCTCACGCGTGATTTTAACAATCTATTTATTGCCAAATCAAGCCGACGATTTTTTCCCCTCTTCTCGTCGATGTATTTTTTTTTTAACTTATGTATTATAATATATTTTTTAACATAATATTTCATAATACATATATTTTTTTCTCGTACATTCTTATGAACAAGATAATGTCTCAACGCATACTGAATCGTTTGCCTATTTCCAAGGCGAGCGAGCTCCTATTCCGGCATTGGGCCAAATAAGCACAGTTTACAGTCGAGGGTCGTGGGGTTTATGACGTTACTTATGCAATGTAACTCGACTCGACTCGACTCTGTGAGAGAGAAGCCACCAAGCAAGCGAGAAAGAGGCGCCCGTCGAATTCATGCCCTCTTAGAATACAATCCATGTGCGAGGAGAAGGGTCGCGGGTAGAACCCTTATATTACTTACTGTAGATCCGGATCAAGAGAAACACACTCGGCCCCTTTTATGTATAAAACCCCCGCGTATAATAACTCTTCTCTCTCTTGCTGGCATCGCGCGCGGGGGTGGATCCGGGATTGGTCACCGGCAGTCTTCTCAAATTACCCGTCGTTTAGAACTCGTTTCTCGCCGGTGAGTGCAAATGCATACAAATATATATGCTGATCGCGATCGTCCACCCGGTATAAGAGGCGAGCGCCCATATAAGGGGATTTCTACTACCACGTTTGATTGCACATTCGACTGACTGTTCATTCGATTTTATCGAACGGAAAAGTCCTCTGGAGAAATCCTCTTCGCGGCGTTAATCGCATCTGCAAGAAGTCGGGAATTAAAGACTGAAATGAGAAGTCGCGTTATCGCACAAGATCGCACGAAGCTGGAATCGCAACAAGCAGAAAATCTCTGGTGTGTCTCTCTCTTATTATTCTCAATCGTAAACATACCCCTATAGAGAGACTCTATAATTACCGTGATTATAACCTTCATCGACCGTTGCATGTATACTTATTATTTTCTTTCAAGAGTGTGGAGTTTCTAGACCTAGTCGTTTCCGACAACTTTTTACAATATCAATCGTCGCATTTCAAGAGAAAAAAAATTTAACGAAATCCGGCGAATCAGACAGCCTTGTCGACAGCTGCCTCCTCATTCTTCAGGTTCAGTCCCGCGCCGCGAAATAGAGAGAGAGCAACTGGGACAGAGGAGAGCACTGACGCGTGAGAGAAAAGAAAGCCGACGGGGTCACGAAGGTGGAAAACGGCTTCTTTGACAAATTCGATTCGCGTGTCACGGCACGCGGAACACAGCGAGAGCGCCGGAAAAGCGGGAGGGATTGTTCCGCGTTCTTTCCCGCAGTCGCTAAATCAGCTAAATGGCTGAAGAACGAACGGTAGGATTCAAAGAGGAAGGGGGAGGGCTGGGAACCTGTGTAACGCGAGATGTGACAGGCGTGGCTGACGCCATCGGTAAAATCTTGAATATTTGATGCCGCGCGTCTCTCGCGGCTGCTGCTCCTGCCGCTCCGTGATATTGAGAGCCACGTGAATTTCAAGCGTCTCGCGCGGAGAAAATCAAGTCTCATCGCTCGCCTCAGAGGAGAGAGAGAGAGAGAGAGAGAAATCGAGTGTAGGAATACCGGATTGTCTGGCGCGTCACCTCTTATCTTCGTTACCCGTCATCGCTCTTCGTTTCACCGCGCGAATTATTCAACGACTTTAATGCTGCGCATACATTACAAACGCTAGAGGGGGCTGGATTGATATATCTCGCGTTCGTTGGACTCGGTATTAATTATTTACATTGGTACACACAGCGCACACGGGATTTTAATTATAGAAATTATCGACCAAAGTATATCGCGGGGATGAACATTCCTGAATATTATAGTTATTGTGAAAAAGAATTATTCATATACAGACATACAATAGCTCTTTTCTTAGCACCGTGACATTGGAGCACAATTCGACTGATCGATATAATTAGATCCTCTTCCGATACGAGAACAATTTAGAAAATTGTTGCGCACATTTAGAGATCTCATTTCTCGCTCTCGATAAAGTGCGATATATAATAAAAACATTTGCATCGGGGGAAAAAAAATGTTTCGCCTGATAATTCCCAGTGTGTACACCTCGAACTCGATATTATGAGTCATTTTGAACGCGAAACGACCAAGGGTGATAACAATCGCGTTAACGATTTTTACGACATGTGTTCAGGCGGATCGGGCGGATATGCGAGGAATGATGATTGAATAAGCGTCTTAAAACCAGAAACGTCATTGACGACAAAGCTGGACCTATACATACTGGAACGGAACTCGTTCCACGACTCATCCAATTAATCATTTTACGAGCCATCGACTTTCCCTCGTCCCTGTCCACGGTTCTATATACAGGTCGCGTTTGTTGTCGTTGGTTTTGTCGCGTTGGAAGAATCGCCAGTACAGTGTACAAAAAAAAAGAGAAAAACATAACGAAAACAACGCGACGTAATTTTTATTGTTGAATGCCCCGACGCTGGCCGTGACACGTCGAACGAATTAACAAGCTCGGTTCGGTGATTTCCGACGGTACATCAACAACGCCCACCCAAACGCTGCGATGTTAATGCGTATTAATGTCGAGCGTGTAGAATATTCGCTTTACGAGTGAGTCCACCGTGTGTAGGTAGGTAACAAGCGCATTTATTTATGGATCGCCGGAACGCCCGATGAAACACATCAATGTGTCCGTGCGAGTACGAGGGAGAGAATTGCATTCATAGACGACCTAGCGAGAAAGCTAGAGAAGGATAAGAGCAGAGAGAGAAAGGGAGAGAGGAATGGAACGTCCAGAGACGAGGAGAAAAAGGGACGGCGATATACAGAAAGAGGATGAATAGGAGCGGAACGAATGTGTTTGTGAAAAGTACGAAATCGTTGGTTGATAATGGCCGCAGTTTATCAGACCTCCCTCCCTTTCTTTCCGCCAGAGCCCCCTGTACTGGCACTCTTCCGTACCAGCGACCGGGTGGCAATAGAGGGCGCTTTCATTGTACACGCGGCCTGCAAACAATAATCATGACACGCAGGATTGCCCGGCAATGACAATGGAATTGATGAAATATCGATTGCACGCCCGGACGACACCGTATAATTGTTTTACAACGACTTGAGCGCCATTTCGGACCCCGCCGATAGAACCGCGATGGCTACCGTAAAATCGTTCCCGAACGAATTTCCAGACAGAACGATATACGCGCACCCTCCGTTTTAGCGATGGAAAAGAGAACGAGTTGAAATGTGCATGTGAATAAATGAAGAAATTATTTTCAAAATAAGTATCTATATTTTCCATCGGTAAAAAAAGGCATGTTATTGACAATGTTGTCACTTTTCCGCGATGCTAATTGGTTTTCTCGATGTGCGTTATATTCATAGCATCGAACAGCTGTCACGAGGGTTAACAGTTTGACAGTTGTCAAAATAAAATTACAATTATTAAAAAATTAAATCACACACGCACGCGCGCGCGCAACGCACACACTTGTGTTGTCTAGTTAATATAATAAAAAGATCTTTTCGATATACGTTTAAATTTTATCATATAAATTATGCTTTTAGAATGTATAGCTCTGTCACTTAGTTTCAGAACTAACTGCAATCTTGCACAATAAGAGCAATCTAGTTTGTTCTAATTCTTCAAATATTAGGAAATTACTTCGACAAGTATTTCAATTTCACGAATGATAAATTTTATAGAATATCTCAGCAGAGTTTAATCCTCTCCCTCCCTCAGTCTTGAGATTTCAATGTAAATTCAACGCCAACATTAATCGCGCGCAATTACTTAACGTGTCGCGTCGCGGAAACGCTTTTCGAGACATCGGCGTGTCAGCGGACTGACGCGGAGGGCAATAATCTTGAATCTCATAAGCAACGTGTGTCACACACAAGCGGAATATGTTGCGGGAGAGCGGGCGCTGTCGGAGAACCCGTCTGAGAACAGGTGGTGCCTAAAGGGCGAGGAGATTTGTAGTTTCATTAGGCAGCGGCTGCTGCTTATGACGCCCGGGCCCCGGGTTGTCTACAACCACTTACATCGCTACTTACCTGCGTCGCGCCGTAAGTAACCTCTCCCTCCAATTCGGCGCCGTTGAGCCACTTGCAAGCCTAGTCTAGGAAAACGAGCAAGAACTGCGTGCGTTCAGTTGGGTAAGTGCCATCAAGGACGAATTATATGTGACTTAAGCAAATGCGAAGAAATAAAGCCTCTCCTCTGAAGAAATGAAGAGAAGTGGTATCGTATAAATAACACTGGAAAATAGCGTTACAAAATAGCATTATGTTGTTAATTATATTAATCTTTTACTCTTTCAACTTATAAGATATGAGAAATTGATGTAGAAATATCGATAAAGTGACTCGATGAGAGCAAGGACAGTCGAGACTTCTCGGAAGTTTATATTACAAATAAGATGGATAGCAAGAGATAGGAGTCTAAGATTCTGAAAAAGCGGCAGTTTGAAAGTTACAGGTTTCCCAAAGCCGCAAGATTGACTTTCGAAAGCATCGGAAAGTTCGCGCAATTGCCTCTCGAAGAGAGGGGATTCTAAAGAAGTTTCCCAAATTGCGCGACGATCTCGTTGAAAAGGACATTCGCCGGGCGTGTTTCAGATCCGCGAGCAACTCTGTCGAAAATTTTTGAGGTCGGTGTCACGTAGGGTAGGCAGATATGTGTGACGTGTGTATCCGGCATTCATACATTCGCACGAAAAAGATGCAGATGGTGTTCGCATAATACAAACTCCGAGGTGGCAGCTGCGCGGATATGTAGACGACGGATTCTCGCGGCTCTCGTCGAATAAGCGCGTCGTTCTATTCTAACACAGCCGCAGGACATATCATTATACGATAGATATCTTGAAAACTGGCATAAACAGATTTAATACAAAAGTTTTCTATCTTATAAAGAAAAATAGCTAAAATACCATCTAAAAAGGGCTTCGCGTTATATTTTATTTATATCACTGTAAATTATTGGATATCTAATAAGTATTGAAATATGAGTGTCAAATTATGTGTATGCCAAGACACGACTTATTTCGACATATAATTAAATTCGACCGCAGCACCACAAAAACATGTCGCTCGGGATTTTCGGGCAGATGTTTGGAGTGATCATGATCACGTCACAAATTTTTCAAAAACGAATTATTATGTCCGCTTGTCTTTCCCTCTCTTTTTTTTCACCGCGAACGTGCTCGAGATTCTGATCTGCGGATCTCACCGAGTAACGCAATCACGACTCTACAGAAAGAGTGAGAGAAAGAGAGTATGGTGGCAAAACAGCCGCTAGCTAACTTGATCCACCCTTCGTCTCCTTCCTCCCTCTCTCCATATCGCGTCGTTGCGATGTATCGACTACGCAGAAGTGCCGGACGTGCTCTTTCTGCTCGAAAGCGCCGTAATTACGGGTATCTTTTATAGGCAGAAAGAAGATATTTATACAGCCGACGTGCTGGATGATCGAGGAGGCTCTCTCGTTCCTCCGTCCTCCCCCGACAATGACGCGACCTTTTCCCTATCAGCCGACGGTGGGATCCACGGCCGATCCAGCCAGGCCACGACTTTAACGCGATGATATTTTTCATGTATGCTCGGTATATTCGGTAAATTAAGCGTCCATTCAAAGCCATTCGACGCTGAGAATGCTCCTTGCGTTCATGACGTTGTTTGCTTAAAGGTACAATGCTGCTGGTTGCGATATAAAGCGTCATTGAAAATAACTGACTTGGTCGGAACATATAGCGGGATAACAAAAGCAAACAGCCTGTATAGATTGAGCATTCAGGGAAGGGTGTAAAATGTAAATCGAATTTATATATAACGAGCGTATATATCCCGCAAAATATGAAAGTTATTAACCGACAGCTCTTATGTCGACTTTTCGAGATTTATTCAAGTTGAATGTTGTTATAATATGTAACTGTTTCATTGTACACTGAAGATATCATATTTTCATTAAAAAATTTTCCATTCATTTTTAGAATACTTTGCTCTAAAATCGCAAGTGCTAAAAGGCTTCACTTACCTTAAAAGAAGAATCCTCTAAAGATTAATATCAGATATTCTTACATTATAAAAGACGAAATAAAATATTAAAAATTGGTTTTCACGTTCAAATCATGTAAATTTTTTGTTTTATTCCAACTTTCGTGAGCATTTCAGCTCACTTCACAAGGAAAAACAGCTTAGTATTACAAAATAAAATTTATTTTCACATAAACAAAAAATACATTATTTTACAGCACACAGACAAAGAAAGCATATACATAATAAATATAGATCAAATATGAGACGCGAAATTTGAACGATTAAATTAGATTAAGTTATGTGGTACTTACCTGTAAACACTTTCTTAAGTCGCTCAAATCTTATTTTTTGAACCACTTAACTTCATCTATTCTTCTAATAAGCTAAAATCATTCAGAATGAAAAACTGGCTACACATCACTACACTCTATAAACTATATATGTATAACCATGTATATTGCTGTAACAATATAACTATAACACCAAATAAACGGTCCGTGTAAAAAAACACATAAAAACACCGTTTATTAAACAAAGAATATATATTCTTAGAAGATGTACTAGAAAACACTTAAAAATATTTGTTAAGAGGGATTTTATAGTATACAGTTTCCTTATTTTGAGAATATAATTTTTTCCGGTGTAACCACTCCATCATAACGGGAGTAGAATTTTACGCATTTCTTATAAAGACGCGAGAAGAAGAAATCGGAGTCAGGAAGTGATAGAGAACGCGGACGCAAGGGAGAGCGAGTTAATTTCATAGCTGATCACCCCGAGTAATCCAACCGGGGCGGGGGAGGGGGCGGTGCCACTGATGCGGAAAACAAAGCTGCAGGGTGCGACGCAAGTCACCCTACCAAGCTTTTCCGAGTCGTATGTCATAAGTGCTTCCGCGCTAGATTCATCATCTTAGCTGGGCCCGGCTTCCAGCAGTGTTATCCACTTTTTCTACCCTTGTCGACGACGGTAGACGGGCATGGTGACGGGGATTATTCTGCTTGAACCGTCCCAAAATCTTCTCTTCTCGAAGAAAAGGATATTCCTCGCGTGGAGAGGGATGAGAGCCTTTCTGTCAGAATATTTGTCTCTTAAAATAGAAACTTTTCTCCAGCATGCTTTCTCCTATCTTTTAATTATTCTCTAACAATATGCAGTTCTTGTTGTTTTACACCGGAGATCTCGGCAAAGAACTTGCGAAAATCATAAATCTATTTCCATATCTTTTTTATGAGAAATCTCGAATATTTCCCCATACATAATTTTCCCATCTCGTTTATTTACAAGCGCATAAACGAATGATGTTAAACTACGGCGAATACGCGCGACGTGCGAAAGTCGCGTCAACAGCGACGTATTCAAAGAGACTCCCCGGAGATAGCGCGTGCAGGGAGCGGCAAGAAAGACGACGTGCGTGCGGGGTGTGAGTCGCGCATACACACCGCAGGACCCTAATGGTGGCTGCTTACGAGTTGATTTATTTATCGGAGTGGCGATACCGCGCGACGAATCCACCCTAAGAGCACGAGCCAGATTAACCCAGCGCCCTCGGTCGTATCTTTCCCGTGTGTATCTTTCTCGCGGTTCTATGGACGCATAATAGACACGCGTGATAGACGAGAGACAGGGTGACACGCGGAATAAAGTATATTCGGGGACGCGTAAAAACGAAAGGCGAGCGCATTTCACGAACAAAACTACGAATAATTATTTACAGTAGGACTAACCTCATAGATTGCAATGACTTTGATATATATATATATATATATATATATATATTAGGGTGGTCGTTATATAGGTTTTTTCAAAATTTTAATGTTGGATGGTCGTAAATCAGCTCTAAATGTAGAAAAAAAAATCTATAATTTTTTCAGATTTTTATTTTCAGCCTTGAGTCTCCCTGTTGGCATGTAATTTTATTAATAATTTTATTAATACCACAGTTCTGCAGCTGCTTCTGTCATCAATTTTTGTTATAGATAGTTTGAAATTTTAGTGAAAAAAAGTTGAAACTATTTGAAAATACCGAAAATATAGTATAAAATAATATAGAATAGTTAAATAATATAAATAGCGGAATAGCCCATATAATATTTGACTATCTTTTATGAAAAATTAAATAATTTTGTTTACTACTTTTGCAGCTGACTCCATCTAGAACTGAAGTAAATTAAGTATTTTTTCAAATTATAAAAAATATAATATAAATAATATTTAAATAACATATAAATGAATAAATAAATGAACTGATATAAGAATATAACATAACACGTGTAAACAGGGAGACTCAAGGCTGAAAATAAAAATCTGAAAAAATTAGAGAATTATTTTTTCTACATTTGGAGCTGATTTATGACCATCCAACATGATGTTCAATTTAACGACCACTCTAATATATATATAATATATATATATATATATATATATATATATATATATATATTATTAAGACCACATCTTTCCTTCCACCCTAAAAATATTCCAGAGTTAATTCAGACCTACTTCTAATTTTTAATTGAAGTTAGATGAAAAAAAGATAAATGGTTCGGTATTGACGGAAAAGTTAATTATTTAGCGAATATTTTTAAGATTAAAAATTAAAGCTGCAGTAAATCAAGTCTAATGCAACGGCAAGTATGTTATACGGAACACAGCACAGAACTCTTGGAAAGCTTGATATCAAAATCCATAATCTCATAAATAATACGCACTTTTGTTTCATATGAAAAACAAATCCATTTATGATATACATTTTAATATTCCACGCATCAAATCTTTGACTCGACGACGATGGGAAATGCATTTTCGTCTGCGCAAAAACGCGCGTGTCGTATGGCTTTATCGACATATTGTACGCACGTATATATCACGAAAGACTCATCCTGTTGTGCGTTCAGATCGTAATCAAAATTTCGATTTTTCGTCGCGCATTGTGCAAGTCGTAGCCCAGGTAAATCCCGATATACGTTCGAATAAAATCTAACAATGACCGGGACGCGGCAGTTCTGTCTCTCTTTCTCTCTCTTTTCTCTTCGAAAGAAAAAAAAATTCGGCTTTTCGCCGAGCGTGTGTACACAATAGCACGTGTACAATCGTACAGCGAGATGCGGAGATGCGAGCGCGAATGACCGCGTTATCCATATATGTATATCCGGCTGGATCTCGATTTTCATCCCCTTCGTCGATGGATGGGACCGTCGAAGAGAGCGGCCCGGGGGTGTGCGCTTGTGGACAAAGGAGCGCAGAACAGGGAAGGAGGGAAAGAGAGTCGAGTTCGCAATACGAGCGGATTGACCTCGCGATTTGACGCTATGCAAACGGCTCCAGCCAATTATCCGCAGTCTCCCCCTTTTTCGGATTTCATGCCCATTGTGTGTTTCGGCCGACCCCTGCCCCTGTGTGCGCGCGGCAGAGAATGCACATCGTGTATTCATTCGGCTAAGCGTTCTTGCTCCATGCACTTTCGGTGTGTCGCAGCGCGTGTCGTAACAGGCGTTATACAATTGGATACGTCGAATGTTGCGTCTGGATCCGTTGATTGTCCTCCTTTACAGCTTTCAACTCTCTCCCACGATATCCTCATTGAAATTATAATGCCACATGTGCCACGGCGATCCGAGTACACGTAACGGCGAACGGATGGGATGAATCGGATCAAGATTGGAATTTACACATATCAGGGAGAAACTACGAGCCATTAAGCGCGAAGCGAGAATGGCTGCAAAGAGCGCTATGTGAGAGATATTGGCGGGATAATGAGTTATCTCAATTTGATAGATTTTTTAGAATATTGCACTGTGATCAATGATTTATCAAATTGAGGAGTCCTGTTAATTGTTGTTCTTGCCAATATTGGTACAAATTGAAATAAATATTTAAAAATATTGTAAAATATATACAAAAATTGAATAAATTGAATATTAGACCAAATATTAAAAAAATTGAGAAATGTATACGTTTTTGCTGTTTTAAAATTGAATTTGTCGCTATAGCCATAAAACAGCGAGAGCAATTCGAGACGAGAACCGACGTGTCTTTAGATTCAAAGACACGTCATGCTTGGCGACTTCGGAGGTGTTAGTCTACTTTCCCGTTCTGCTATTCAAGACCTAGACGTTCCCCTTTCCTTGAAAGGACACGCGAGTTCTTGTCCAAATCCTTTCAATGCATACATATGTATTATGTACACAAACGAACACGCGGGAGCACCTAAGGGGCGTGCAGGATTTCCTTGCCACAAAGTTATATGTACTTGTATAAGAGAGAGAAAGAAAGAAAGAGAGGACAAAAGAGCCATTTTATTATGAAATGGCAACACTTAGGCTTTCACGAGGCTCCTTCGTCTTTTGTATTATAACAATATTTTCTCTCTTCGTTGTATTGTCTGCTAATTTGTGTCACTTTTGCACCACTAATGGACTCTAAAAATAATCTTGCTCGAAATGAAATTTATACAAGCCAAAAAAAAATAACAAAAGTCATGATTCTTCAGACTTAGTTGTATAAATGATTATAGCGATGTACTTCAACGATAATTTTTGCTTTTTTATATATGAGAGATGTTGTTCGTTAGTTATTTAATTGTTGCGAAGTTATAACTAGACACTCGCCTGCGGCAAAAAAGCCAGGTGAAAAAAAAAATGAAAATTTACCACGGCTCACAACACACCGGAGTGTTATAGAAACGAAATTTCGCCACAACCTCCGAGTATGTTCAACATAGTCGGTATTACGACCATTTCATTTCGCTAATACTTCGTACTCGTATCTCCATCCTTACTCGCGTTTTTATTCATGAAAATACGCGAAGTGTATACGTATATATATATATATATATATATATATACATATATATATATATATATACATATACGTACATTCTGTATTCAAGCAAAAACCTGAATATGCCAGTGCTAATGAACAGAGCGCGACGAGGCAAAGAGCAAGCTTCGCTCGGGAAATACAGCGCTTCACGTTGTATCGCTGGCATTTGATTAAAATATCATATCGCGCCGAATAACGAGGAAATTCCGAAATTATCGCGTTCCCTCGCCTTGCATCGCGCGCATACATTTCCCAAGCTAAAATCAGACACCGCGGAAATCTGGAGAAACGCTCGCGCGAGAGAGCTGGAAATAAATGAAATAAAAAATAAAACAAAATAAAAAAAATAAAACCTACCTCTACAACATATGGCCGTTTTTGACGCATAACCTCTTCGGGGACCGATGAACTCGGCCGAGTCGCCGCTGTTCGAAGAGCGAGAGTGTTCGGTATGAAAGAGCCGGGGGTGGCAGGAGGCGGGGAGGGGAAGCAACAGACGAAACATGGACGTGTCGACGTCCATGTCCTGTCGCATATTTTCTCGCAGCCGCGGGTAATCATAAAATTCGAACCGCGCTCGTGCGCGCGTTTATACGTTTATATATGTGTGTGTATAAAACTGTGAAGCGGTGCACTTTTCCGACCGGTGTATGTACATTCGAGTCCTCGCTTTGAATACAGCGGAGAACGGCAATAAAGAGTTTTGACAAACGGGCTAGACGCGACGGCAGTCCCGCTCGCTCGTTCGCTCGCTCACGCGACGCCGGCCGGGCATCGCGTCGCGACGCCACCTACATACATCGCCGGGCAGTATTATATATGTACATATATATGTATACGCGGTTGTATGCGTGAATCGCGCTATACCTGCACCCGGCTTTTTCATTCGGTCCGGAAAAACGAATGAACGTCGGCCGTGACGACAAACGGCGGGTACACGTCGGGTACATGAATACACGAGCGGCCGTTTGTACATTTCGCTCGCTTTCCGTATACTGCAGCTGCCAGTATATTACGCCGTACTACGTGAAATTATCTTGGTCAGTCGAATTATCGAGGCTTGCGTCAATCAAATAATATGGCTTCTAATTTTGCGCAACTGCCCTATCGCTCTACTTTCATTATACGAGTTTTTTAATTATTATCAGAGTCGAGTAGAGTCATTAGAGATGCTTTTTAGATTAGAAATATGACAATTAGATTAGAAATAGCTTAGAAATTAGCTTAGAAATATCAATACTACATTAGATATAGATTTCCAAGTAGCAATCTGAAGTTATTAAACGTCAAAATGACGTCTTTTTGACGTCAAATGATGTTATTACACATCAAAATGTCAAATGACGTATGCTTGCTACTTGGATTAGATTGAGATATCTATATAGGTTAGATTATAGGTTAGAAATATCGAAATTTGATTAGGGAGAGAGAGAAGGGATAAATTTATAAACGAACCTTGTTCCACGTATGAAAAGCAGTCGATTTTTCTCTCAAAAAACGGTTCTCTAAATAATTTGCTCAGTTAAATGATCTTTTTGAAAGAAGAAAAATCGTACATTGCGCTGGCTTTTGTAATTGCTTTTATTCGTCGTCGGCACGAGTCGCGCGAATGTGTGTATATGCGGGTGGGGAAAAGCTGTGCCGACTGTTTTTTCATTTTGTTGGGAAAAACAAATGAACATCGGCTGCGGCGACAAACGGCGAGCGCACGTCGTCTACATGAATACACACGCGAACGTTTATGGACCTCTTGCTTCTATTTCGTTCTCTAACGCAAATTATGAGTACACCCGTTAAAATAAAAAATTTTATCGCGTCTAGAAAGAGAGACAGAGAGACAAATATGTTTATTAACATTCTGGAATAAATTCTTTAAAAATTGCAACAAAATTGAGAAGTGCTTGGAATAAAATGCAAATAAAATAATAATTAATTAGTAAAGATGAGAGAAATGTGAGCCTTTGTGTGCATTTGAAAAAATTGAAAGAATTAAATAAATATAAAAGAATGAAAAAATAAAATTTATAACGCTATAACATCGTTAAAGGAAGTGAGACTTTGTGGAAAATGATAGAAGAAATTGTATTTGAGAGAGACTTGAAAATTCAAAATGTAAAAAAAAAGAAAAAAATCAATTTCAAAATTAGAAAAAATACTCTCGTGCCATTAAATCTTTGTACAAATCATGACACGTTATCTCGTGTCGGAAAATTCATCAACGCATACTCGCGTTTAATACCCGCCGAATTTTCATCGATGGAACAATCCGCATATTTGTGACGAAATTTTTGCTATCCAACATCAATATACATGCTAGCCGAATGATAACACGTTGTATCACACTGGTACACACACACAGACACACACGCTCACACACGCCATCTCTCATCATTCGGCGTGGCGGTGACACTTTACCCCGCAGGCCCGGAATCATCCAACGATGAAGCACTCGATTACTGCATTAACAATGCTACTAATTCAGCAGTGTCCCACCAAAAGCTCCCAAAGCTTCTCTCTCTCTCTCTCTCTCTCTCTCTCTCTAGATCTCTCGCTCTCTCGCTCTCTCTCTCTCTCTCTCTCTCTCTCTCTCTCTCTCTCTCTCTCTCTCTCTCTCTCTCTCTCCTCTCCCTCTCCCTCTCCTCTCCTCTCTCTCTCTCTCTCTCTCTCTCTCTCTCTCTCTCTTTCTCTCTCTCTCTTTCTCTTCAGCAGCTCGATTCAGCGGGGGCTTGCGAATTGGAATCGATATCATATCGTTCGCAGCATCCGTCCGGCCTTCGATCACATGAGTGTGTGTACACGGCTTTCGGCGTGGCTGCCTGACACTCGTTTTCCGCCGGGTCGTTTAAAACGGTTTAAAACGACCGCACGACCGATACGTCATTCCATGATGTTCACGAGCCGGCAGTTGGACGCGCCGAACACGATCGCCGGCCAATCGTAATCGTTGACTCCCGATTTCCACTCGCCGCCGCGGTAATGAAATCGTATTGCTCGCTACCGCACGTTCAATCACCACATTTATTCGATATATACCTACGTCGAGAGCGCTTTCGGACTGTCGTGTGTGCATATATGCGTCTCGTATTAATCTCGAGACTCCTTTTTAAACAAAAATTACGATTTATTTATTTAATTAAAGGTTGCAATTTTAATTGTTAAAATAGTCTCTGTGTTGTCTTGAATGATTTTACGGGCAGCTGACTAATTCCAACAAAAAATTTTTTTCAAGTTGATTAAAACGTAGTTAATTATACTTGATAAAGTTACGAAATTGTTGACATTTACTGTTTACTCCCGACTGCTGTCAATCGTAGGTTGGCGAAAACGAGGGAATATGCGTTTCACTGAGCTCGTATCCAATTTTATATCATCTTTTGAAAACAAGTTTCTTATTAAGGATAATTATTAAGGAAGATTTAAAGCGCATTATTATCATTAGTTATTCTATTAATGTAAAATGAAAAATTAATATTATTTCGACTATATGACCTCTCATTGGTTGCCGAGTGTATCTACCAAGCAGAATAATAATTTACCAATGAAATTCGTACTAGTAGGTATCCGTATAGGGAATGTTGGTAACATTAATATTTGTTACATCTCGAAGTAATAATGGCGGGAATGATAAGTTAGACGTAACCTGTCACGCGTACTGTGTTGTCCACAAGTATCAAATGAAAAATATTATTTATTATTATATTGTTTTATGCACTTTTCATACGCTTGCACTTTTCCTTAAAAATCAAATAAATCAGACAATATAATAGATAAGATAAATATATAAATAGAATATTCGATAGAATTTTTATTATAATATTTATAGTAACACAAACAGAATGTAATGTCGAATATACGTTTTCTCAGTATCCACACATTATGTATTTTAAATAAGATTAAACATTTTATCATTTTATATATGGCATTTTATAAGCATTACTAATACTTCAAGAGATAGTATAATATAACTGGAGATGACATGTCTCATTAAATGAAAAGCTGTGCAAATTAATTTAAAGTTCTTAGTTTTATCTCTAATAAATATTTTATGCACCTATTATTCAAATTTGAATATATTATAATTTGAATATGTTATAAACTTAAAATATTTATTAGAAAGAGATAAAATTGACTTTAAATTAATTTGGACATTCTTTCATTTAATGAGATTGTCATCTTCAGTCTCGGTCTTATGCACTTATTCACACAGTTATATGTAAACTGATATTAAAATCTTACTTTTTGCTTAATACTAAGCTGCAGCATTTAAGAATTTCTTTTAATACATTGTTTAAAAATTAATTTTTTTTAAATTTGATTGTAATTTAATGTTATTTTTAATAGAGGGGATAAAAGTTAGTACTTTATATAATTAATACTTGAATGAGGACTTATTTTGCGGCCTATATCTTCTGTTTTAAATTTTTCCACCGTCGTTTAAAAAATTTAATTTTTTTTGTATAATTATTGTAAACGGAAATTTTTCATATTATTTCTTATTTATTTATTATTTATATTTTTTTTAAACAAGTATAGCAGTTTATACTACTATATCACCCGAATAAAAAACTAGAATCTACGTATATGATCTACAAAATCCATAAACGATAATCTGTAGATAATCTTGCATTCTTATCATAAATAATAAAATTCATCAATCAATAGCATAAGTTTGTTCCAAATTGAAAAAAATGCTTTTTATTGTTAATTTATTGCTCTAATATCAAATAATTTTAAAATAACTTGCAAAATAAATCTAAAAAATAATTGAGAAATTATTTTACGAGCACTAAATTTAATTAATTATATGACTCGAAAATAATTTAGAAAACATCTTTTAATACAAACACAAAAACTATTTATCCTTTAAAAAACATGTTACTCTTGCCATTTAAAAATCGAAAAAGAAAAAAGATTAATTTAAATATTTAAAAAATCCATCTTCAGTATCTTTGAAAGAAGGCAATTAAATAACAATTAATTAACTCTCTAATATATTCATTTTTTATAGTTCCCTATGTGTGTTTTTCGAAAGGGAATATTAAGCGCAATGTTAAGTCAACACACTATCCGGTCTTAAATTATATCAATTTCTTGCTAATTGGTAGGGGAGCAATAAATTCCGGATTAGAGCAAGAAATGAGCAATAAATTAGCATTTAATTATACCGAATGCGATCCAAAATTTGATTTCTGGCGGTGAGGATGCCGAGAGTTGTAAATAGAGGTAGTAGTATTTTCCTTCGTTAACTCGGAAAGGGATGACGTCTCTTGCGTAAACAAATACGACAGAATATATACATTGTAATAAAAAGCGTGGAACGACGCGCGGCTTTCTCAGTCACGTCGTAAACTTGCGTAACGTATGTATATATACGTGT
Organism: Nylanderia fulva; assembly: GCF_048542155.1. Taxonomy (NCBI): domain Eukaryota; kingdom Metazoa; phylum Arthropoda; class Insecta; order Hymenoptera; family Formicidae; genus Nylanderia; species Nylanderia fulva. The sequence goes on along the minus strand of NW_028190521.1, from coordinate 459,758 downwards.
TACGGTCGCCCGCGGTCGAATCAGAGAGATAGGTAGATAGAGGTATAGAGATGTACATACATACATCAATTTCCGCGGATATTTCTTCGGGTACAACGACGCGCGTAACGCACACGTGGCGCAAGAGAGACTTTACGTCGATATAAAGGTCGGCGAGAGCCCAGCGCAGCATCGGCACACAAGAGAAACGCGATCGTATGGCTGCTGTGGGTCGAGCGGTGGCGTTCCCCGCCGTTCGAGGCAATGAATACGAATAGGTTTCGAGATACGATCTCTCTCGAGATACGCGACGGTGGGGTTAAATTAAATGATTTGCATAAGTAGGTGGGTGTCGACACCGGCAAACATTGACAAACGCATGTGCTGCTGCAGCAGCACGCTCTTGCTCTTTCTCTCTCTCTCTCTCTCCTTTTCCCCTCGTTTCTTTATCTTTCTTTATCCTGCGAGAAGGGGAGAGATCCATATATATATATATATATATATGTATGTATATATTCGCCAGGTTATAAGAATATATTATTACGAGTAATACACACAACCCCGAGAGTGTGTACGTCTCGACGCGCTGTCGCCCGATAAGAACAACGAGCGCACGCAGGGTGACACGTGTCGAACGGAGTGTGGGTCACTGATACAGCCGTTCGCAATTATCCTACACGCGTCATCGCGAAAGCCACCTCTCGATCGGGTTCGCCACTCTTTCGCTACAAGAGTAACCTCTCGTCGTGGTATCAATATACGCTGTTCTATTCGCTTGAGGGGATCCTAAACGCCGTCCTATTTTATTGATAAAATATCTTTTTTTTTTGCACACCCTTTTCTTTTTATTGGTTGAGTAGAATAATAAAAAAAATTGGTTGAATAGAATAAAATTCTACTCTTGACATTTCCAGGTTTTTTAGGTTTCCGCTAGACACCTTATTTAAGATCTTAAAAGTAGATCCTTATATTAATTCGTTCGATATTATTTAAAAGCGAAGTCTATATTATTTTTCATAAATAATCTGCCGAAGAAAATGACAAAGGACAACATATAACCCTTTCAGCTTTCCAAATAATTTTCCTCTCTCTCTTCTCTCTCTCTCTCTCTTTTTCTCTCTCTTCTTTCTTTCATTCCCTGAACGTAATGTTTGTCGTTGTAACGACAACGGGACGTCACGTGTCGATTCGCATTATTACTATTTGTCGAAGAGAGTATCGCGAACGACGAGGAGGAGACGGGGTCGATCCCCCTCTTAGAGTATGGGAAAAGCCAGCGCAAACAAAATAAAATAGAGATAGATAAAGTGGCGCACGCGAATATATCGTAGGAGAGAGAGACCCCTTCTCTCGCGCGCAACCTCCCTTGTATCTAATCCCGGATTGACTCGTGTCACTTATTAATATTTTATGCAAACACCATGATTTACGGCTGCGCGGAGAGGCATTACCCTTAGCCGCCCCTCCTCTTCTACCCTTCGGAAAACCGATAACCGCAGACCCAACAATGGCCTTATCTCCCTGTTATCTCTCGTCGTGACGAATGACACTTGCGTCTTGATTACGGTCCCGAAGTGTCTATTTATGAGTTTCTTCCTACAACATTATTAATTTCCATTAGTTTCTATTTTTGTTTCGTGCAGCATTTTAGATTCAGATCTTTCCGTTCTTAGCAAATGTCTATAAAATACCCTAACAGCACACATACCCCGAAGACGTTCAGAGAACATTCTGAGAATGTTTGAATGTCCTCTGGATATTCTCTGGATATCCTCTGAATGTCTTTTGGATATGGTGTGCTATTAGAGTAATTTTTGTCTTTGATTCTTGATTCGTCTAATAAATGATTTTTCCCCGTGAGAGACAAATTGTTCCTCCTATTAATTTCCATTATTCTCTCTCTATGGTGATTTTTGTTTCGTGCAGCATTTTAGATCCAAATCTTTCTGTTCTTAGCAAATGTCTATAAAATACCCTAACAGCACACATATACCCCGAAGACGTTCAGAGAACATCCTGAGAATGTTTGAATGTCCTCTGGATATTCTCTGGATATCCTCTGAATGTCTTTTGGATATATGGTGTGCTATTAGAGTAATTTTTGTCTTTGATTCTTGATTCTTCTAATGAATGAGTTTTCCCCGTGAGAGACAAATTGTTCCTCCTATTAATTTCCATTATTCTCTCTCTATGGTGATTTTTGTTTCGTGCAGCATTTTAGATCCAAATCTTTCTGTTCTTAGCAAATGTCTATAAAATACCCTAACAGCACACATATACCCCGAAGACGTTCAGAGAACATCCTGAGAATGTTTGAATGTCCTCTGGATATTCTCTGGATATCCTCTGAATGTCTTTTGGATATATGGTGTGCTATTAGAGTAATTTTTGTCGTTGATTCTTGATTCTTCTAATGAATGAGTTTTCCCCGTGAGAGACAAATTGTTCCTCCTATTAATTTCCATTATTCTCTCTCTATGGTGATTTTTGTTTCGTGCAGCATTTTAGATCCAGATCTTTCCGTTCTTAGCAAATGTCTATAAAATATCCTAACAGCACACATATCCCGAAGACGTTCAGAGAACATCCTGACGATGTTCGAATGTCTTGTAGATATTCTCTGGATAGCCTCTGAATGTTTTGGATATGGTGTGCTATTAGGGTGATTACTCGTCTTGATTCTTCTAATGAATGATTTTTCCCCGTGAGAGACAAATTTTTCCTCAGACAAAAGTCAGGACGATTCTTTCCTTAACACAGTAGCAAAGTGGCCCGCGTACGCCACTTTCACACCTCAAGATCGAAGAATTTTATTCACTGTTATCGCAATGCCGCTGCAACCATTCTCCGCACACTTTCATCTCCTCTCTCTCTCTCGTTCCCCGTTCCTTAAGATTCTCATCCCATCGCGCGTAGCGAATCACCCGGTAGGATGCTGATGGGCACGGGGGACGGTTGGAAAAGGCGAAATTTGCAAGCCAAAACGAATCAGAGTAATCCTCCTTCGCGCGTTCTCGAAAAGCACCCCCCTTCCCTTTTCTCGCTCGGCTTGACGATTTGGAGGGAGGGGGAAGAAAGGGGCGGAATACACCCTTACATCCGGAAAAAAGCCCACGACGGTCGATGAGCATTCCGTAAATGGATCTCTCTTTCTCTCTCTCCCTCCCTCCTCTTTTCACGCCTCCTGCCTCTTGCAGGAACGGATGATGGTTCTCTTGAGGCCTGAAACCTACAATTTTCCAACAGATATGTAGTGAGAATTTAACAAAGTAAAAAAAGGAACAAAATATTCTCATTTAGATAGTATGTAATATTCATAAGTTGACAAAAATACACTGAGAGAAAACAATAGTTGCAATTACCATAATTTAACTATAATTTTAAGTGAGTTAAGGGGACAACAATATTTTTATAGTTATTTTAACATTACAAATTATAGTTAACTCAGTTTTAAATTATTGTTGTTATAACTGTAGCATATGCAAACAAATTATAGTTATATACACTATAATGTGTGATAAATATATAGTAAATCGAACTATTAATATGATAATAATGGCCATAATTGAAAGTTTAATAAACTAAATGTTATAGCAACTTATAATATTTAATATAACTATATATATATATATTTATATAATTAATTCTACAATGCTTGTGGTTCTAACAAATTTAATTTATAAAGTTTGTCCAACTATAAAAAAAAGTTTGTATTAATATATTCTATAAAGAATTTTACCATATATTGTAGTAAGTCATAATATTTAATATAACTATATAAATATATAATTAATTCTACAATGCTTGTGGTTCTGACAATTTTAATTTATAGTGTTTGCCCAACTATAAAAAAAAGTTTCTATTAATATGTTCTATTAAGACTAATTAAGAAAACTTTTACCATATTAATAGCTATATTAATTTTATTAGAATTGTTTAATACTACTATGTTGAATATAAAATACTAACCATATAAAATGGTATTTTATTAATGTAATTTTATAGTAAATTTTACATACATTATATATAGTAATTTTATTATAAAAATAATGTGAGGAAGAATGTAAATATAAAATAGTTATTTTTTAAAAATAAGTATTTATTTTAGATTAACACAAAATATTTTACATATTATTTTGTGCATACATATATATTTTTTATTATATTTTTTATATAACAAAGTATCTTAAAAATGAAATAAAATGTAATTCATAATAAAATCATACTATTAAGTATCTTAAAAATAAAATAGAACTGTAATTTCAAAATAAAATAGAATCATACTTTGCGATTAAATTTGTCAAGCATATAAAAATACGCATAATTAATCAAAATTACGCATTACAAATCAAATTAATTAATATAATAAACAAATCAAACAAAACTTAAGTTTGACGTCATCAAATACAAAATTTCGACGTCTTGCTAACGGTAAACTTTGGGATAAATATAATAATCTTAAAAAATACATCAAGAAAAAGTAAAAGCAACTGAGGACGAAAACATTGAAGATACGACTGACTGTCAAGAAGCATTACTCAAATTGAGTGCAATTCAACCGGATGATCCAAATCTCGAAAATCTTTGGAAAAAACCGTTTAAACCAAAAAACAGAGGGATTTCTATTAATGCCTATTATGAAGAATATTCTATTTTAAAAACTTTTTTAATTAAATTTAAGTATAACAATTGTTATACTTAAATTAAAGTCGAAATTTTGTATTTGATGGAACATAATACGTCGATGTATTTTCATATTTAAAAACACTAGCTATCGCTGCAGCCCACTCTTGAAACTGTTCAGAAGTTATTCTAAAATATTAAAATAAATTTTAATAAATCGAGAAATGAAAAATAGTATAAAAATATTTTACATACAAAAATTTACAACTTACTTTTTAGATTTGCAAAGAAGTTTATCAATAATCAAATGACACAGTTTATTGCGATCTGACGAAGTCAATCGTGTTTGTTCCAATATTTTTTTACCACAGCTAGATTCACACACACAAAGTAATTCTTTTAGCATCTAAAACAGAAACAAAAAGATTATTATAAAAATTATTAAGAAATATTAAATTTGATTAACTTTTTCATATTTGCGTTTATGTTTGCATTACATAATTGAAAAATTAAAGTTAATTAAAACTTTTATAGAGATAAATAAATCAATGTATATATACATTATAATTCATTTAATTAAGGTTTTGAATGTCTAGTTAACAAAAAAATGCTACATAATTTGTAGCAAAATTATTACAATTCAGTTCTTCATACATAAGTAGAAAAAATTATTATTTATATATAGTCAAAAGTATATGCACACTAAAAAATATTGCAAAATTTATATAAAAATGTATACCTTTTTATGATTTTTAAATTGTGAATTTATTGAAGAACTACTCGCTATACTGCATGTATCCTCAGATTCACTTCTAGATAATTTAATTGATGAGCGTTCCTAAATCACAAATAATTATAAACATTTTAATAAATTAACCCTAAGTCCCGACTCATGGGTCGTTTGCGACCCAGTGAACAAGTGATTTTTCCTTAGGTACCTCCATTTCTTAATAACAAACTATATAAAAAAATAATTTTTATCGAAATATTATGATTGGGACTTCAAGTTGAAGGTTGCAAGAAGCTCCATGAATTTCTTCAGATTTTTTAAAGCGTTTTTACTGATCCAAATAACGCAAAGACGCAAACGACCCATGAGTCGGGATTAAGGTGCCGAAAAGAACCGTCGGGACTAAGGGTTAAATAAAAATATAAAATTTATATTATATAATAAATAATATAAAAATTATATTATATAATATGTAATTAATATATAAAAATTTCTTAAAATTCAATTTAATTTAAAAAATAAAAAATGCAAAAAATTATATTTTAAAAGATATTTTCAAAACAAATATAAAAACTGTTTATTAATAATAAAAATAATACTAAAAAATTTTATTTAAATCTTTAATATATGAAAAAATAGATTATTAATTGTCAATAATTTTTAATTGATTTAATATAACAAATGCAAATATAAAAGAGAATAAGAGTTTTAAACAATGGTCAGTTTAACAACAATAGAAAAAAAGAAATTGCAGAAGATAATAGCAAGAAAAAATTTTTCGTCATTCCATACATTAATAACATTTCTGAGACAATAGCATCGACAATAAAAAAATCAGATTTCAGAGTAGGATACCGTTGTCTAAATAATCTTAACAAATTAATTAAAGTCCACAAGGACAAAAACGTGCATAACAATAATAATAATGTTGTCTACAAAATTAATTGTAAAAAAGAAAATTACGCACTAGACTAAAAGAGCATATGAATAATATTAAATTTGATTCCTCCAAGCATTCTGTGGTCTCTGAACATATTATAGAAAAAAAACATGCTTTTGATTGGGATAACGTTAAAATACTTGATATTGAATCTAATTATTATAAAAGACTTATCTCGGAAATGATACACATCAAGGAACAAAGGCATGGTATAAATAATAACACAGACACGGAATTGCTTAACAACGCGTATTTCGACATTCTAGAAGAAATATCGAATTTTTAGACTTATGTAATATGTTTATTTTGTGAGAACTGACACCTATTTATTCGACTTTTTAAAAGACTAGACAACAGTCAAGTACTAACAATAAGGCCAACAACAGTTAGAAGCATTGTCATCTCAAGTTATTCGGAACAATTTGTAAACATAAAGGTTCAATATTTTAGTAGTTAGTTTAATTTATAATTTTTAATCTTTTTTCACATACACATTAGTGGAATCCTATTTTACAATTGAATAAATTCTTTAAATTCAGTTAACAAATATCAAATAATTTGGAGAGGATGAACATAATCATTGCCAGATCGAGGGACTTTCGTCAAATAACGATAAGTGGTTCATTTGGAGCAATATATAAGTGTCACTCCAAGTTTTTATTAATAATTCTAATATATTTTATGAATAACCGGACGAATCATTCTGCTTCTAATTGGGTTCTTACTTTGTTGAACTATTTTAATGGTCTCAATTCATTGTAAATATATTTTGCGTTTTAACTATATAACTTATATTGACTATGTATTGCGGATTTTTTATTAGAATTTTATGTATTTATTTATTATCGTTATTTATTATCACTATTTTTTTGCGCACTGAAGAGGAGCAAGTAGAGCTCGAAACGTTTGTACAATTATTATTTTAAATTAAGAATTTTCTTCTCAATAATAAAATAATATCGTATTGCTCGTTACACATGGCCTTAATTTAATAATTTATCATTGCAAATATAAAATCTAATAAAAATGGAATCTGATATAAAAATTATCTTACCGAAATTAAATTTTCACTTTCGAGTAATCGTTTCCGATTTTGTAGAAAACAAAAACGTTTTCCAACTACAGGTATTAATTCTTTGACCATGGAGTCAGACATATGTAGGAATGCTTTCTCATCGATTTGTTCATCTAAATAATTAAAAATGCGACATAATCACCATGTCTTATATTATTAAAATAAAATAATTACCTTTAAACTTCTCATGTATTCCTGAAGACCCCACGCTTCCAATTGATCTTCAATTAAATTTGACATCTTGTAGGTATTTAACCTATAAAAATATGTAACGCGTATATTATTAAACGCTATATTTATTTAGATCATATCTAAAAGACATTCAGAAGACATTTCAAAGACGTACGTCTAAAAAATATCTTTCAATTGTATTTGCTATATATATATATATATATATATATATGTATATTAGAATATCGATAATTGCAAAAATTGTTGACTAAAAGATAAGAACTTTTCTGCAATTATTATATAATATTTTCCTGCAATTAAACAAAAGAATGTGTTTGTGCTATTATATGTATAGCACAAGCTTCTCTTTATTATTAGAACTATGTACTTACTTTTTCTAAACGACGAATCCTATTCCCCGATAATTTTCTTAACATTAAACACTTAATTAAACAATTATACACTTTATATTCACACAATTTAATCTTCTTTGTTGTCCGACACGTCCGATTTCTGGATTCTAACCTTGCACGTTGCGTTGCGTACACGCTGAACACTCGGAAAATAGTAACTGTCCGCAATCAGTACTGACTGCCGCTATATGCCGCGCCAAGCGCCACCGATCTGATATTGATATATATCTGTGCACGTGCAGACTCAAAGATCTCGCCGACAAAGATGTTGCCGAATACCGAGCATCGAATCTGATATCTCTGTTTGGCAACGACGCGATAGCGGCTCGATCTTTGTTTTATGGAACGGCTATTTTGAATGGTAAATTAATAAACCAACGACTATGGCTGTGATTACAATGTTTTGAAACATTTTATTTTTAATCTTCATAGAATATACAAAGATAGAAATAATTCGTAGCATTTAGCATAGCGCAGTATTAACTGCAGTCTACATCGTGCAACAAGCAATGTTAAATTCTATTAAAAATTGAATATTAAAGATCAGAAATTAAAGATAAGAAAGATTTAATTAAGATCAAAAATATAACATAAATTATAACTTTTGTAATTATTTTCGTTTTTTCATATCTTTAATATAGTTAAATAAGCTATTGATATAGTCATAAAAACTAATGTTTTTAGTTATTACTAATAAATAATAGAACTAATATTAACAGTATAACTACATGTTTTATAATTATAATTGTGGTTATTATTAAAAATGGTTTATTAATTTACCATTTGTTACTTAATATTTTACTATATTAATATTTGAAATTATTATAATTAATAGTAAAATTTTTACATTATTTGTCAGAACCATGCATGTAAAGTGTAACTATTTTATTTGTTTGTTTTTACGATATTTTTAGTAAATTTTTAGTTAGAAATATAGTTAAACAAAATATCAATGTAGTTATAAAAACTAATGTTTTTAGTTGTTTTCTCTTACTCACTTTTTAGTTATTATTACCAATAAATAGTAAAACTGGCATTAAGACTATAAACATATATACTATAATTATAATTGTAATTATTATAAAAAATGGTTTATTAATTTACCATTTGCTACTTAATATTTTACTATATAATATTTAAAATTATTATAATTTATAGTAAAATTTTTACATTAGTTGCCAGAACCATGCATGTAAGGTTATTTTTACTAACGTTATAGAAATCATAACTATAAAAATGAAGATCCCAACTATAATTATTTTATTTTTAAATTATATATATGTATTTCATTCAAATTTTAAAACATTTATTATAACTATTGATTTTTCTAGATATAATTTTATAAATTTTTTTACAAATTTATTAAAATTATTCATTAAATTTTTAATATCCTTATTATTTTAATATAATATTATTTAAATTCTAAGTAATCGATTAAACCTTAAAAGTTTAACAAATAAAATATTATTTTAATCAAATATATTTTTATATTTTAATTTATATCTACTTGAACAAATTTCTTTAATTTAATAATTTATTAAGTATTTTATATTATAAATTGTAAAATAAACATAATATTAGTCTCTCAAATCTGCGAAAAATATAGAAGCCGAAACATTAATTCTGTACATAATGTATGATAATGTATGGTAAATTAATTTCAACGATTAATTTAAAAGATCTCAATGTGTCACACATGTTATTTTATTAAATTAGTGCGTGGCGAATATTTTGTGAGATTCCACGCAAGATTTCCTTCTTTTGCTTTCCATTTTATTCCTGGCCACAAAAAGACAGTCGGTTCGCCACCAACCGTCCCTTCCGCTCATTTCGAAGGAGTCTCTCGCAAAAGTCTGTTCTCCTCCCGTCGTTCTTCTTCTCCGACTATCTCCGTCTACATCCTTTCGTCCCGTCGTTCATAGCTGTCCTTTCAGAAGCCCTCGTCGTTTTAAATTGCTGATGAGCATTTTTAGATTGGTTACGTTAAGTGAATTGGTACATAGACGCTCTCCTGTGTTCTCCCGATAAACGTCTTTAATGAATCCGGGAGAAAGATAGCCTCAACGACGATAGTATTATTACGCTCGTTTCGTCGCGTGCTGACTCGCAATACATACACACATATATATACATATATTAATTTTTCCGATCCTTTCGTACGCGTGTGCCCGCATGTAAAATCCGATTTTATTTACAATCAGATATCCTCTTATGAGTTTTGCGAGAAATTATGTATGTGACAAATTAATGGCCCGAGACGCATATGAGGGAATCGCAATGAATATAAAAGTAGAGATATATATAGACGCGCGAATTGATTTAATAATTTCCGATGTTTGTAAATTTAACTTTACGAGTTGCAACACTCGTTATAATTAAGTATTCATTGAATGGAATAAAAATTTATGATATATATACATATAGGTACATTAATTATGCAAATTACTGATCATAAACACGTGTCGGCAAATGTGATTGTATAATCTTTCTAATTGAGAATTCCAAAAAATTTTCAAAGATCGTTTTTAAAGATTTCTGTGATTTCTAATAATAATTATTTACTAATAATTATTATCATATTGTGAAATTAAGAAAAAGAAGAAAAAGAATTGAAAATTAGATTATCTCAAATTTTTAGAATAAAATAATAATAAATGATTAATAATGAGAAATAAATATTAAAATTTTTTTAAGGCTCTCAATATCAAATATAACCCAAAAAAATAAACGGGCTGTAAGAGCTAAATGTACGAATTTTTGCTTGATGCAATGCCAAGATTTATATAGAAATTGTATCTCAATTTGAGATTAATTCCTTTCCCTTCCTTCTGACCCCCTAAAGAGACGAGAAAAATATTGGTCCGAAGTTACTGAATCGGGAATCGAACCCGAAATAAAATCGAAAATAAATAAAATAAGCTAAAAAAAGAAAAAAAATAATTTGTCTAATTAATTATTCTTTTTATATAATGGGGATTCAATAAATATCATCTTCATGAGAAACGTATGCAATAGGTATATATCTGGCCTTTGAAAAAATTAAAAACAGGTACTTTTCGTGACAATGTCTTTCAGAACGACTGGAAAGGATTAAAGCCGTTGATATCAATACGTACCAGAAAAGATACCGGCGAGTTAATTAAAGTCAAATCAAGAGAGGTCCCTTTTTCCCCATCTTCGTTTTTCCTCACTTGTATGGTTTTTCTTTCCGCGCGAACGAGGGCGGAAGGACACGGATGGAGGAAATTGTTAGTAGAAGGGCTAAGGGAGATAAGGGGGAGAGGACCTGGAGGGGGGGGAGGGATAGAAGAGCAACGGGCAAAAGGTCTACCTTCTGGCTTCATCCGATAAAAGGAACGGGTAGTCGGCCGAATCCGTCCGGAGTCCCGGCAACAACAATAATGTCGTCGTCAGTTCGTTAAGCGCTTCTTTCACAAGCGACCTGCTCACTTGCCTCACCTTCGCGAGCGAGAGCCCAAAGAGATAACTAACGTCCTTCTCCAGCCACGATGACAACAACGGCCACCTACACGTCGTCAGGTTACATCCCGGCTTGTTGCGACATTGCGCCAACCGGATGCTCGCATGCATGCGTGACTTCGTCACTTAAGATAATATCGAACCATCTATCACCTTCCGATTCTTGTAGAAAACTTCCAGCAAAGATTCACGTGACCACGATCACCGCGATTCTGTCCTTCTCATCAGTGATCACCTTAGCTGTACCAATGCGCTAAAATTTGAAACTTGGAAATAATTGAAAAATATCTTATAAAAATACTAATGTTTTATATATAAAAACACACACATAATATTTTGCACTCCATATAATATTTTAAATACACATTTTTCTTCCATTACATAAAAATAATATCTTGCAAGGTACAAATATTTATACATCTCATAATTTGGATATATGTATCTACATTATACATATAATATGTATAAGTTCTTGATGTATATTTATTTTCATTAATGTATTTTATAAATACATACAATATATCCTACCTATATAATGCATATGTCAAATGTTTATACATAATTTGTGTATAGGTACTTTGTTATACGTAATATGTATATGCATTGCTGTATATTACACATATACATATATGCATTATACAATTTCTATAGATACATATATTGTACATACATAATATTCGCTAGTTCATTTTCTGACATGCTATATGTATACTTATATGTATACTCCTTTATCAGCTTTGGTAACAATCAAATCTTTATTATTCTGCAAATATTTATTAGAAGTATTAAAAGCATTCTGAATAAATCTGTCACAATAATTAATATGTTTACTTTTAGATAGAAATTTTTGTAGTGAATTGGCAATAGATATTCTAGTTGTTTCCAAAGCATCCTTCGGAACATAAAAACGACAATTGGTTTAGGAAACCTACATGTTCTGGCAGATACATCAATTTTCTTTCGAGTCATCCTATTAAGTATAAAATTAATACAATTTCTAATTTAGTAGACTATGCAATTTTACTTTTAAACGAACAATTTCACAATACGAATATTGAGATTGTAAAGAACATTTTAATTAATAATTGCTTTCCGGATCGTATTATTAATAAATATGTAAATAAAAGAATTAATGTACTAAATAATAATAGGAATGTTAACCGTCACAATGCGGATAATAACGATAATTTGAATAATGATTTGGATAATAACGATAATGTGAATTCGACTCAAGATAAGAATTATGTGATTCCACTTCTATATGTTAAAAACGTTAGCGACAGTATTAAAAGGTCACTTAAAAATGCTAACTTAAATGTCGTTTATAGTTTGCCAAAAAATTTGAATAGGCTGATAAAACGAGGTAAAGATTTAATAACTAATGATATAAAAACGAATGTAATATACAAGATTAATTGTGAAAATTGTAATATCTCATACATTGGACAAACGAAAAGACATTTATGCACTAGAGTGAAGGAACATGCTAGCAATATTAAATTATATGAGTCTAATCATTCGGTTTTGAGTAAACACAGATGTGATTTTGAACATGACTTTAATTGGAAATCACCGACCATTTTACATAATGAGAAACATGTAAGAAAGAGAGAGATTGCTGAAATGTTCTTCATAAAGAAGCATGATAATACTGTTAACATACAGAAAGACACTGAAAATTTGACAAATATTTACGACAAAATAATAAAGATTGTTTAGTGGTGCGTTTCAAACTTAGTCGTTGACGAAACATCATAGCGATGGGACGTGTTCCTCTTTTAACTATTAATTTTAAATAAGATTGGTTTTATGTTGCGTTAATCTCATTTTAATTGATGGGTATGTTTGTGGTCATAACTTAACATTTGAATATGTTCTTGTATGTTTCAACATTGTTAAAAACTATTGTGTAATATTGTGTTATAGAATTCTCACTTGATAAGGACCACAACCAAATGGTCGAAACGTCGTGAAAGTATTGAATAAAATTGCTAGTTACGTCGAAATCAATTTTGCCAAGTTTATTTTCACCACTAGCGTCCAATATTAATTTTGATTGATCTTATAAAATTAAATTATTTAAATTTATATTACTTAATTATTTAATTACGTTGGCCCAAGTGTTTTTGCTATATATATGTATATGTATAGTATATTTGTGAGTGTGTGCACGGTCCTTTTCTGGACCGAAAATGGATAGAAATAAACATTCGATGGATATATCCACTAGACCTGAATATATACGTAGATTGTATTAATTATGTACATATATATATATATGTACTTCTCGAATTTCCTATTATTCTTATTATATTTTCATACACATTTTATAATTTTTTATAAATACATTGTGACAAAGAATATATCTGTGCAATATACAATATGTAAATGTATATAGCCAGTATTGGCGAAAAGCTATCTTCGGAATGCAATCGAAATTTTTATAAAGGATAATGCATATTTTAACACGGCCGATGCTAATTCGGCAATTTATTACAGGTTGTATAATTAATAATATCTTATTTATAATTCACGACGGTAATCTCGTTCAGCTGTCGATAAAACCTCTAATAAATACGCCGGATAAGTATCATTATTGGAAATATGCTGCTGCCGTCGTTGTAACGAATGGCACGTGTGCGGTTTTACTTCGTCAATCTCACGACCGATCGAGCTTAGTTGATTGATTGCCGACGTATGATGAGTCACCGCGATTAACGTACAACGCCCAACGTTGCTGCAGAGAGGAAGAGAAAGAGAGCATCGTCTGGCGACGACGATAAGGCATATTGTTCGTTGTCATCGTATCGGATGACTTTTTCATCGTGTATTCTTTTACATCTTCGTTTCGCACGTTAACAGGCGCGTTTACGCAACGTTTACGTCTTTGCATGTGACTTTGTTAAGGTTGAAGCACAAACTTTTGTACAACGCATAACGCAATGCACAAAAAACACCATATAAGGTTTTATATATTTTTTTTTATATGTTTATTAATCTCAAAGTTGTTTAGACATCGAATGACGACAATCACAGTAAATTGAAAAAGTGTTGTTTATCTTGAAATTAAAAAATATAGTAAAATATATCTAGAGATAAATATTTTTTTCTAAATTTTTTTATATATCTGTATTTAAATAAAATATTAATTTAATTTATAATTCAATTTATGCAAATCTAGACATTCACAATATAGTAAAAATTTTAAAAGTACTAATTCTTGGAACATTGTTGTAAAAATAGAATATGATTACATTAAAAATAGGCAAATAATTATTTGTTATTTATTTTTATATTTTTAGATATTGAACTTCTACATAATTGAACACAGAACACAGGATATTACAGTGGGACACATTTATGAATGTAAATGATGAAAATTATTGATTTATCTCCTTGCAATTATGTTTATTGACTTTGTTGTAAGAAAAAAATAGAAAAAAGGTGGTTAAATTAAAGATGGATTAGTACCAGGCTGTTCTTTCCTAAGGGAAGTGAGCAGAAATGTTCACGAAACGTTAGAAGCAAATAAAAAGTTTACACGGTTCAAACCCAAAAACCAATTCTAACTTAGGCTATAAATTGCCTTTGACAGAACAGTGGCAAAACATCGGTGAATCTGTATTCTTTTCTTGCACATTGGTGACAGTAATGACCGACAGTTGCCAATAACCAAACCTAATCTCTAATTTGACAAAAGAAAATTCCCATATGTTTTACCTCTGTCTGTTCTGCCAAGAACATCCTGGGTCTATTCAATATGTTTTATGGTTTGCTTTTTTCTCTCGCACCCAATGTTGGATACAGACTCCTCCATGGGATACATTTTCCTCTCATTTATACATGTTCTAAGGACTTGTTAGTAGAGCCATCTGTGTTTTTTGGTGCGATTCGCCCAAGTTTCAACAGATTTCCGATTTTCGAATAATCGCATCAACGTCATACAGGCGACATGTTATTTGTAACATGGCAAAGCGCATAACGCACCTATCTCGTCAACAAAGCCAACTCTTGATAGGTCCCCGCAACAGATGCCAAGGACAATGTCAATCGAAGCGTGTGCACACGGAGCTAGGAAAGAGAGTAGAGAGTGAAGAGGGATCGGACCGGAGTGATTGACATGTTTTCCACGGTGAAATCCATTCACATTGCGTCGTCGAGACGAGTGAGATGCGTAATTTTCGATTTCTACCACCTTTCTCCTCCTTGCTCCCTTCTATAATATGGCAAACTCTCTCTCTCTCTCTCTCTTTCTCTCTCTCTCTCTCTCTCTCTCTCTCTCTCTCTCTCTCTCTTGGTTCCGTGTTATCCAACCGAGCTAAATTGGAAACACATCCTCCTTCACTTGGACATATAATATCATGATCCCGCGAGATCACAGCGATTTATGTACTTGTAAAACATAACCTAATGTTTACATTCGTAACTATGGCAACACGAATATTCAATGTAATTGTGTTTGTTCTTAAAGGGATCCTGAACATCCTCGAGAAGTCTGTTATTTTTTTTTCTTTTTTATCGACAAAATATGAGATTAGATAAACTATAAAACGCTTCCTCCTTTGTTAATATGATTACTTTAATTTGTACAGGAAAAAGATTTATCAATCTGTATTAGTCTCATATACCTTGGTTACAGACTTATAAATTCTAAGAATTAGTTTATCTAACCTCATATTATGTCAATAAAAAAGAGAAAAAACAACAGACTTCTCAAAAACGTTTAGGATCACCTTAAACTTGAACATGTTATATCTTTATAACTATCCAGAATAGGACACGTGTTTATATAAACTTTTTTGCTTAAATTGATGAGTATCATCATGTTCTAGAATGTTGACCATTCCTCTTGAAATACCCTGTATATTTCGACGAAATGTCGAATAGAGAGATATACACAGAATATGACGCGAACCACGTCAGTCTGATCACTTCGGCGTTGAATTTTTGTTCTTGTGCGATGAGATTATTCTCGTATATATACTTTATGCGCGCGCGCACAATGCCATCTCTTAGAAATTGACTGGCATAATAAATTTATACAAGTCAGCAGAGTCAGCTTTAAGAAGATAACAGATACAACTCGGGGACGGGCTCTCTCTCTCTCTCTCTCTCTCTCTCTCTCGCTATGACTCGCGAATTCAAACTCACGTCCCCGGACGGATAGCTTTCAGCTTCAGTCAGAGAGGTATTGCCAGGACGTCCCGAGAGGATGATAGTTGATCATAAATGACAGATGGACTGTGCGAGCTGGTTGGTGTATACGCGTACGTATGTACGAGAGACTACATAGACAAGAAAACCTCGCATCACGAAAATAAAAACTGTCATGTAACAAGTTAGCGACGACAAAGAACGACGGAGAAGGGGAGACAAGGGACAAAGAGAGACAGAGAGAGAGAGAGAGGAGACGACAGCAACGGAGTTGTAGTTAGACCGAAGAAGCGAGATCGTGTGGTGCGAGTAACGGAGATGATAACACAACGGTGATGGGCAATGTCGAGTTTTGTGATATGACAGCGAGGTATGCAACGCTTGGCAGCTGTATACGCGCGCGCTTAAGCGGATCTCTCTGTTGAGATTTGAAACGTAACACCCGTTGCAGAACACAACACCTCGCAAGTGTAGCGGCGCCAATTCTACTCGCACCCCCTGTCCCCACCCTCTTTCTCTCTCTCTCTCTCTCTTTCGCTCCCCCTTCTTCCCCAGTCTTGCGATAGTCGAGTTCCAAACTTAGCTCGAGTCCTTCCCTCATCCCCTTCGCTCTTATCGCGTTCCCTTGTATATCTCGGCCTACGAAGCGGGGCGACACGTTTAATTGGTAATCCGTTTAAAGGATTAGTAACTCACGATGGGTATTAGGACGTGTCGCTGGTCCGTCTGCAGCTTGTCCGTTTCGCACGGACAAGCCGAAGGACACGTAACCCAAGCACGTCGGCGTGGACGCTTTCCAGCGTTAGCATTCGATAGCACTCACAATCAGGGTCGACGGCCTTGTCGTTGTCCTTCCCGCGACCAGCCAGAAAAGCGACGAAAAAAAAAAAAAAGAAAAAACAAAGCAAGATTTTTTTTATTTGCATTCGCCCCGAGAGTGGAGAGAACTTGTTAATCACCTAAGGACCGGATCGTGTCGCTTTTGTGAGATTTACATATATAGAATGAGTAGGCCTTTTTTTTCAACATTAAAAAGTACCCAGGAATATTAAAACTATTTTTATCCCCGCACCCTAAATATCTTTTTTCCTTAGCTTTTTAAGAGCAATATCAAAAACCATTTTTTTAAACAAAAGTTTTTGATTTTGTCGAGACGAATCCAACTATATGTATTGGTTAAGAGTAATAAATTAAATATTTTTTAAGACGTAAAAAAAAAGACATTTAAGGTGGAACATTAAAATAATCCACCTTGTATCGTTATTCTTGGAAAAGATAAGGAACTTATTGTTAGATATATATAAGTCGTAAAGATCTAGAATTAATGAGAGAACAAGCGCACGAGAAAATTCAGCCGAGATTGAATTTTGAAACCCCCGACACAAAAGATTGATTTAACCTCAGTCGTATTTTATAACGGGACTAAAAAAGTGAGAATCGCAAGGGGGTACCTTCTCACTCTTTCCCCAATACACATATACACGCGCGCGAGCACGTTCTCCTTTTCTCTCTTCTTCAATGTTCGACACGATCCCGCGGGGTGTGCTCACTTTTCAAACGAGCTTACTCTTTGCCACGCAAAAGCACATAGCCAGAGGGGATAAAACAGGTTTGAAATCCGGTCTGATCTAATAGGGATTAACAGAGTGACAAATGTAAGAGTTAGCGACGGCAGGGTTGATGCTCCGCTTCTGCCCTATGCTTCTAAGAGCAGCTCTCTCTTCTGTTGAAAAAAGATATATTCGATGAACAGCTTAATCATCAAACGCAATCTTCAGCGAGAATGACAAGAATAAATTTAGATTTTTTTTGTCCTATCTTTTATAAACAAAATAAAATTTATATTAAAGTGATTTTCTATTGTTCTCTATCTTTTTTAATAACAACAAAATTTTTGTAGTTTTTTTTTATTTTTAACAGAATAAAATTTATATTATCGATAGTGATTTTTGATTAAATTAAAGTAATTTTTTTCTATTTTTTAACAAAATTAAACTTATATTAAGTGATTTTCTCTATTTATTGAGTAATTTTCTATTTTTCTCTTATTGTAATGGAAAAAATTTATGTTAAAATAATTTTCAATTAAATTAAAGTAATTTTCTGTTTTTTATTTCTTAACAGACCAAAATTTATATTAAAGTGTTTTTACATGGGAAACGATAAATAACAATCTTCTGTGACGATTAAATCGTTTATTATTCATTATTAAGTTATAAAATATAAAACGAATTAATATACGATTGTTATGGAGTTGTACATCTCGTTAAAATACCTGTTTAAGATTAAAATGCCGGATGTCAGATTACAATGATAGCTCGATCGGAACGCGATAGTAAATAACGGCGCATAATAAATTATATAAAGAAGGAACGTTTGGCAAAACCCTACTCACGTTTACCAGAAAATCGATCCTCTAACCGCTGGCAACGTTCCGAACACAAGTCCGGTTACATATTTATATTCTTATGTAAGATCCGGGGTAGATATATAGAACACAAGGGAAGTATACTTAAATTGTGTATGTGTGGAAGGAGAAACGTGCGCAAGCTGGCGGTTTTTGCTCGAAGGAAACCGACCATCGAGACGGACCATCGCGCTTAAACCACGGGATATTATAGAAAAGATCGTACACACGTCAGATGTACACATAAATGGTATTTTTTTTTATCGGACATAAGAGATCTCGCGCAATTTTTTACGCTACATTTGTGCGTACAAAACGTTTATGTTTAAACCTGAAAATTGTTGTTCTATTACTTCGGTGATTAATGGATCACGGTCTTTGGGTGGCCGATAATGTATGTCGATTGAACAGCTTCACGTCGAAAGGTGTATCAGATATCGTTCTTTAATAACGAGGACAGAACCCAGGCTGAAATTATCGGCACTTCCGACACGCTAAACTCTCCGCATAGGTCATCAATCAGCGAACGCCGTTCAAGGAGATCCACCTGGCTTAATTTTATCGATAATCTCCGCGGGATCGATCTTCTCGATCGAAAATTCCTCGTAATAATAGGCAAACATAACCGCGATAGGCCTACCCTCGGGTGAAACATTGTTATGACGGTCAAAAAGATGTAGTAGATTGTTATACGAAATTTCTCTAAATTATAAATTTTCTCCATTTATGATGTTATAAATTAGTGTGTAATTTTTTTTCACTTAAATCTAATAATATTAATTTTTCTCAATTAAATTTAATAGAACATTATTGATATTGTATTATTCTTATTACTTGTGTATATATGTATCTATAATATATATTTTTTATTTTTAATTATTATTTATATATGTAATCGGATTAAATGAAGAAATTATAAAATAATAAAGAAATTTTGTTACATTTTTTTATTTTGTTAAAATTAAATTAAATTTAAAAACAATTAAAATAAAATTAAAAAATTAATTTATTAAAATATTTTACTATTATACTGTATTAAGAGACAGATGTGTCTTATCTTTATAATGAACAATGTATTTTCGAACTTTATGTAAAATGTATATCGCGTAACGCAGAATATATTTCTCACGAACGTCCACTGTACATACATTTAAATAAGCTCATAAATTTTTTCAAAAAAGAGAAAAGAGGTTGGTTTTAAAATAAATATGTCGTGTAAAGCATCCAGACAAGATCTATACGCATTGCTAAGTGTCTCGTACACTTGTCCGGGGACATACTTTGCGTTTAAAAAGCAGAAAGGGCGAACATTACGCGACGACGACGTCGGCTATGCGGTTCGTAATAAATCAAATCAAATGTTTTTCAAGAGGGTGCTGGCCCGCGAGCCTTCCGTGCACGAATGGTAATGAAAACCGTTGCACGATACAGCCCGATAACATTCCGTGATCAAAGACGGGGGAAACGCGCGCGTCTCGTTTATACGAAGACGCAGACACACGGCGACGACGAATCGTTCTCGCAAAACCCATCGGTTTTTTCAAGTACGTATTCGTATTCTCATCTCTCGTATTCTCATTGCTCGCATACCTGCATACGTATATTCGAAATCGTCAAAAAGAAATGGTAGAGGTAGTTTCTTGCCTTGAGTTTATACAAAACGTTTGATAATTAATTGAAGCGTGTCTTTTTTTTCTAAAGAACGTTCTAAAAATTACGCTTGGAAAAATTAATTCTCTTTCATTAAGGCGAGCCTATAACACATCCTGTTATATCCTATTAAGTCTTTAATTTTATTTTAACAAAACAAAAATATAACAAAATTCTTTATTATTTTATAATTTCTTTATGTAATTTCTTCATTGTAATCCGATTACATATATAATAATAATTAAAAATAAAAATATATAAATATACACACGCAATAAGAATAATACAACATTAATAATTTTCTATTAGATTTAATTGAGAAAAATTAATATTATTAGATTTAAGGGAAAAAATATACACACTAATTTATAATATTATAAAAAAAGAAAATTTATAATTTAGCGAAATGTGAAGTTGGTTTTGACCACACTGAAAAAAATTTGTTAACTTGACTAAACCTTTCAACTAAATTACTATTTTGTTAATTGAACATATATTAGTTTTTCAGTCAAATATATGTTTTATTAGATTTAATATGTTATATTTAATTTAAATATTTTTATATGTTCAATTAATAAAATAATATTTAATTGAAAGTATTCAATTCTCAATATATTCAATTGAAATTGAATTGAATTGAACATTTAATTAAAAGTAGAAAAAGGTTCAGTCAAGTTAACCATTTTTTTTTCAGTGCATGAATATTTTTGACTATACAAATTGAAAAATCCTTTTTACTTCCCAGTTTGTTAATATTAATACTTTTTGCAAGTATTTATTTTATCTACTCTCTTTCTTTCTTTGATTTTTATTATTGTAAATTAATTTATTTTTTCTGTACACAGATCACTTGATAAGAACTAAAATCATGGTCGAAATGTTGTGAAGTGAATTAATAAAACTTGCCAGTTTGGTCGAGAGAGGATTGTTCTTTATTTATTATTAATATTTTAATTGTGGAAAAGGATTTATCAATCTATATAGTCAGTCAAAATATAGTAGTTGAACTCATAATTTTATGATTAATCCTAGAAACGTCGCACTGTTAAATAAAACGTTAGAGGTCGCATGGATGACATCTGTCATCCGTATCTAAAAGACGAATTAGAATAAATAAACATATGTTTTATCAGTGTATTATTTATTTAAATATACGTATTAAACTTAAATTTTAAAAAGATTGTTGACACATAAAAAGAATGGAAAAATTGCAGATTTGTGCACGTGGATGACTAATGTCATCCACTCTACACGCTTAGGTACAAAATTTTCGTAACTTTGCACCAGTTTTTCGTCAAATTTTATTTATGGCACGTCCTGCTGTTAACAAACTCTGCAGTCAATTTGCTTCATTCGCGACACAGTTCCCTTCTCGCAGTTCATTCGGGCGCTCTGACGCGATTTTTGTCTCCGTCATGTTCCGGGACACAACCACGGTGTAATTAATGCGACGGACAGAAGAAAAGTCCGATCTCTTCTGTACGCCTGTCATGCAGGGCTCACTCGACATGGTGGACGAGCGACTGCGAAATGCATGTCCCCTCGTGAGAACCGACTTGTTCTTACGTTATATATATACATACAACCGTCGCCAGGATTTCCGACGATCGACATATGAATATATACATATTTGCCTGGCAAATAATATATCGATCAGCATATTACAGCGAATTAAAATTCAAGCGCGAATTTTATCATTGATTATTTCTTCTCGGGAACGGATGAATAATATATTAGTTTATTTGGATCTTTTCCTTGGATAATTAATCTGACGTGAGCACGCTATTGTCACATGTGTAAAATTATATTATCGAATTAATAAATGAAGAGAATTGTAACGTATAAGGAGAACTGCATTTTATACACCTTTATATTCGTGCTTCTAAATACGATGACGTGTCTAATTTACGTTAATTCATTTAAGATGATTGTTTCACAGCTATGTGCTAATAAAAACGCTAAATATTCACATAAATTTATCACCTGCTTCGAAAACTTCCGTCTCTTATCTTGACGTATATTAAATTATTGTTGATATATGATTATTATTGACGATAAAGATACTTAGATAAGCACAAATATGGAGAGCGACGATTCTTCTCTTTGGTCACTTATTTTAGAACCCACTTAATCAGAGAGTAACAGAATTTCAGAATCATCGGTATATGTCGATAAGGATCTAATAATGGCATATAGTCATCGAAATTTTTAAGAAATCTCTGTCAAATATATCATCGTGATTGACCTCACGTCTGTTTTTGTAATAATTCAAAATATAATTCAAAATGGGAGATCTAATGTTCAAACCGATCTAATTAATATCCAAAAACTGCCGACTATTCTCGAAAATTCAGTGATTTCATCTGATCCGAAACTGTCCGACGGCGCGAGAATATATATGACGGCTAATTAACATTCCAGCTTATTTATTTTGGACGAAGGAACCGCCGCGAGAGCAGAAGGCGGAATAAGGATTACGTGGCTCGCGCATCTTTCGAGAATGGAACCACTCTCTAGCGCTCGTCTTTCTCTCTTCTCGTTCCACCGTACAACTCGTTCCACCTTGAACCAACCTGCGGTTTCAGTGCCCGGATACAGTCTGCCGTGGCCGACACGCGCACGATTTGCTCGCGTCGAGTCCGAATTTTTGCGCATCTCGCTCCTTCCGAAATCACCCTCTGTTTATTTATTTCGACGGACAAAAATCGAACAGAGAGTGAGCTCTTCGTGAAGTGATGTATATGAAGTGTCACAAGGAGGCACCAGGTGAGCAGTGAGCCAAGTGATCTTAATTAAGGAATGGGATCAAAATACGTAGTCGAAAATCCAAGTCAAATTAAGTTTCATTTTTCTAGCCCAAGGAGAACAGAAATGTCAAAATTATGTCAAATTAATGTCAAAACATGGTCATTTTAGTTCGTCAAAATGACATCAAATTACATAAAATTTTGATGTTATCTTGATGTTTACAATGATAAAAAATTATTATTTTGTATTAAAAATAATTGAGATGCAAATTTAAGACATAAGCTGCTTAAAATAATATTTTCATCAACAAATTAGTTTTTAATACAATAACTCAACTCTTCCGCAAACTGCAATGATATCTGAATATGAAAAATACTTTTAATTATCTTCATAATAATAGCATTGTATATACACAGTTGAGAAACGTACATCAATTTTTTTTTTAATTAAAAAGATCAAAAAAGTCATTTTTTAATCATTTTCGAGATCGAGATTTCCATGACATAAATTTAGTCAATATGACGTCAAATTGACATCATTTTGACTTTTCTGTTCTCCTTGGGTAAGATTCGAATAATGGTGAGGAATAATATACTTCATATATTGTATTTACAAATTAATCAAATCTAAAATAATTATATTTGAATTTAGTTTGAAAAATTAAAATTTTTACAAGTATTACTCAAACTCTAAGATAAAAAATCTATTTATGATACATGATTCACATCCACACGCATATATACACTTCCCATCCCACATACATACATATTCACCTACCTCCACTTTCTCCTAAGTGCTCATGAAAGATTCGAATATACTTGATCCTATTGAAAGTATATACTTATGTACCTATGGTACATAAGTATATACTTTCAATAGGATCAAGTATATTCGGGGCATTCTTTCTCAATCGGACACCCCATGCTCTCCAAATTGGTTTAACTGTAAACAGTGTAAGGGCTTAAAATTTAGCTACGTAATTGCATCTATTTTCGGATGCCGAGTGGCGTTTTTCAAAATTCAATATAGCAGCTATAAGCAGTGGACGGTAAAAAAATTTGAATTTTCTTACGAAAGTAAATCTTTGCGTCACAGTTTTTCTTTAAAAATTGTTTTGTTCCTTAAAAGCCTCCCAACATTTTTTTATTTTTCAAATGTTTAGACTTTTTGTTTCATTTAATTAAAAAAAAAAAATATTAATAATAAAGTTAAGATCTCTTACAATGGTGAAAAAAAATTTGTACATTTATGCGAGACACCCTGTATATCATATGTCACTTGTACATCAGATTTGTCATCAGCGACCGCAGAAATTACGATTTCTATCCAAAATGCCACAAAATAATTGCAAAATACATAATTTATGAAGGTTTTTGTATTGAAATTCCAATTTTTTAGTTGTCCACTGATTATAACTATATTAAGTCTGTCATATTAAATTTTGAAAAACGCCACTCAGTATCAAAAAGTAGATACAATTAACTACATTTTAAGCTCTTGAATTGTTTAAAGTTAAACCAATTTCGAAAAATGTGAACAAATTTGAACCTACTTATAAGACACTTAATCCCATCGCTAATCTTAATCGCGCTTACATGTTTCTATTATTCTGACTTAAAATTCTACAATTAAAATTACGATAAGGGAAAGGGAAAGCAATTTATTTGTAAATAACGTTCCTGAAATTTTAGAGGGTACGTTGTCTTATCCCTGCTATCGGGGAAATCGAGATTCTTCCTTTCCTTTCAAGACGATATAAATCTCGGGCATATTATTTGATCAGCGACTCCGCGAACGGAATGCGCAAATCGTATTTAATAATGCGACGGCGACAAGGAAGCGTACGAGAGACCACACTCGGGAAAATCGGCGCCCTTATTTGCCGGCACAAATTAATATAAGCGATAGGACCCCTCGTCGCGAATCGCTTCATCGAGTATGCGTACCGTGCGAGAGCGATTCCGATTGCCGTCTCGTCTCATGAAATTCCTCAGCGGCAAATATCGCGCCGCATCTCGATGATTAGATCTCCTCGCTCACTGACGTTTCAGGTATTATCCTGTATTTTCGAAAAAAATGCGCAGTTAGAATATTAGATATAATTTGAAAATTTTTATACAGAGTGTCCATTTCAATTAATAATCGAATATTGTTAAAACTGGCTGTAACGAGAAAATATTTCGTACAAAAGTTGAAAGGTTTCGAGAGGGAAGAAAATTGATAATCTTTAATTTTAAGATTATTTGGTCAACTTACTTTTTTAAATGGAACCACTCTAATTTTTTTAATATCGATTTCTCACGATATTTGACATAGTAAGTAATGGCTAAAAAATTAATAGTTTATGAGATATTTTAATTTTCTCCTTTCAAAATCTTTTAACTTTTATATAAAACATTTTCTTGTTACAGCCACAATTTCAGCAATATTTTATGTTATCTAAAAGAACACATTTTGTATATTTTTTCAATTTATTTTGTAAGAATAAGAATATTAATGTAATAACCTTTTTCGCGTTTTATTTTTTTTTTAACGTAAAATAATATTATCCTTTGATGCAAGATTTTTATCGCGGACATGTAACACTCCGCGCGTTCTTTCACGTCACGTGTTTCGTCTAGGAAAGCGAAGCGCGAGATGAAAGTGGAGAAGTTTGAGATGATTGTGCTCTCGACACTTTCTCCGGGAGTGCTTTGTAGCCCGTAAACTTTCTTCGTTCGACAACCCTCGGACCCCGGGAGAAGGGAAAAGCGAGAAAACGCAGCAACGGCGGCGGCGATAGGCGAAACCGCTTCCACCCAAGGCAGTTTTCCGCGGCGGTAGCTGCGCAATCATTTGTTCAACACACCTCCAACAAATCCAATACCCTTAGTGCGAACACACGGATTTTCTTCTCTCTTCCTTTCGCTGATATCTGCATTCGCTTTTCGCGGATCGAAGAAAAATACGTGCGCGATACACACGAATGATACAAAGAAAGACGTGCGGAGTTGTGTTCACGCGTCCACATGCAATTTCTAGTAGATATGGAAACATTCTGAAAAATTGTATTCTTTAAGTAAGAGGATTGTATCTTATAAAATCTTTCCTAATGGATATTCTTAAACATTTTCTAGAACATTTTCTAAAATTAAGAAGCTATTCTTTGTTGTAACAAACGATAATATTTTTTGGAGACGTTTTAGCGTTAAATGATCATATTGTTTCAGCAACTTATATAGTTATATAGTGTTACAATTTTATAGTGCTGTGCAGTCACTGAATGGTTTTAGTGTCTTTACTAAAAAATTGTATTCTTGAAGTAAGAGGATTGGATCCTATGAAATCCTTCCTAATGAATATTCTTAAACATTTTCTAAAACATTTTCTAAAATTAAGAAGCTATTCTTTGTTGTAACAAACGATAATATTTTTTGGAGACGTTTTAGCGTTAAATGATCATATTGTTTCAGCAACTTATATAGTTATATAGTGTTACAATTTTATAGTGCTGTGCAGTCACTGAATGGTTTTAGTGTCTTTACTAAAAAATTGTATTCTTGAAGTAAGAGGATTGGATCTTATGAAATCCTTCTTAATAGTTATTCTTAAATATTTTCTAGAACATTTTCTAAAATTAAGAAGCTATTCTTTGTTGTAATAAAGGATAATATTTTTTGGAGACGTTTTAGCGTTAAATGATCATATTGTTTCAGCAACTTATATAGTTATATAGTGTTACAATTTTATAGTGCTGTGCAGTCACTGAATGGTTTTAGTGTGTCTTTACTAAAAAATTGTATTCTTGAAGTAAGAGGATTGTATCCTATAAAATCCTTCCTAATGGACATTCTTAAACATTTTCTAGAACATTTTCTAAAATTAAGGAGCTATTCTTTGTTGTAATAAAGGATAATCTTTTTTGGAGACATTTTAGCGTTATATGAACATATTGTTTCAGCAACTTATATAGTTATATAGTGTTACAATTTTATAGTGCTGTGCAGTCACTGAATAGTTTTAGTGTCTTTACTAAAAAATTGTATTCTTCAAGTAAGAGGATTGGATCCTATAAAATTCTTCCTAATGGATATTCTTAAACATTTTCTAAAACATTTTCTAAAATTAAGAAGCTATTCTTTGTTGTAATAAAGGATAATCTTTTTTGGAGACGTTTTAGCGTTATAGGATCATATTGTTTTAGCAACTTATATAGTTATTGTGATACAATTTTATAGTTATATAGTGTTACAATTTTATAGTGGTGTGCAGTGTTTGTCACTGAATGGTTTTAGTTTATAGAAGAATGGATGAAATTAATAAATGGCTCGAAAAAGGAGACTCGAAGAACCTAAGAGAAGTGTCCACGAATATAAGTAACGTGTAACATAATTTGATGTAATTTTTCAGAACTCAAGTCTGATACCTCCTGCTCGATTTATATGTATTATGTCTTTCTTCGTGGTCTTTCTTTGCCTATGCACTATAAAATAATATATTTTTGTCATATGTAAAAATAAATTATTTTTTTTAAATTAGGAATATCTGATACTAATCTTTAAGGGGTTATACCTACCTGCAAGGTCTGAAAAACACGTATTTTTGGGAATTTTTTTTTAAAATATTTGAAGTGCTTTGGAAAGGAACATTTATGTTTTCAAATATATATATTTCAAAGATTATTTAGTATTTTTTTTATTGCAAAATGTTGATAAATAAAAAAGATATGCTTAATCTTCCAGAAGCAGTTTTTTGAAAAGCGTTTTGCGGTGACCACTCTAACTTTGAACTGGTTTACCAGAAATCAAAAAACCCGAGAAATTTAGTTAATATATAAGATTATCTAGTGCCCGATCGTTCATTTTTTTGAAAAATTAATTTGCGACAAAATGGCGGCTGTTCAAATTTGAAGGTATGATTTTGCTATCAAAAATTCGCTCGTTTTTTTATTATTAAAAAAAAAATACGCAACGAAAAAACAAAAGTCTCGATTGGGCACTAGATTTTTTAGTATTAAAGATGTCTACCAAATTTTATTTTAATCGATGCAGCGGTTTTCGAGATATTTTGGTCACCGATTTTAAAAATGCTGTTTTGAGAAAAACGCATTTGAAGTTTCAAATTAAGTTCACAACCAAATAATATATTTATATATATATTTATATATATTTATATATATTATTTATTTATATATATTTTGGCTTTGTATAGAGACCGCTTTTGTCCGCGTCGCAGCTGCCGTTCGATACCTGAGACCCGTTTCTGTACCCTGCTTCTAAACAGCAGGATACGTTCACACCAGTATACCTTTAAACTCACATAACTTCGTTAATTTTTGTCGAATTGACTTGAAATTTGCAGGGAATATTTTTGAAAGTATGTACTTTAAGAAAATATCAAAATCCAAAAATCGATTTTTTTGAAGTTTGCAGGTAGGTATAACCCCTTAAAACATTTCCTTCTAAGAAAAGTCTTATTTTTGAACAAAATATTCTAAAAATAAGTGCAAAATTTTTAAAATGAGAATACACTCTTTTTAGTGCCGAAGTATGTGAAGAATATTCGCATTTACATTGTAATTGTAATGTGTAGGTTTAATCGTATTACTCTTTCTTTAATAACATTAGTGCAAATTGCGACAAAGGATACACGCGGGAATCATTAAGATATTTTCATCATCGTTCTCGCTACATATTTCTCAGCATATAATAGCGACTTAGCATATTATATTTAATTTTTCAGATAAAAGTAAAAATGTATAATTTTTAGATTATACATACAAATGCGTGATAATCAAAATTCTATCCGCGAGACTGTGTTTCCTCAGTTTTCGTGGCTCGAAAGTACTTGTCGCGGATTGATTCCACGGCGACACGAAAATTTGTTTGTATCGGGAGAAAGACCTCGAGGAAAAAGCATTCTCCCCTCGGCGATTCTCAGCCTGTCGCGGGAGCAGGAGAAAAAAGAAACGTGCGAGGACTTTGGATTTATTCGAATACACTTCCCGCGTTAGAAAAACGCGTCGCACATAACCCTCCGCGAGCGGAGGGTGTGCGGAAAAGGACCGGATTCCTTAATATTCTCCCGGGACTCTGGGATCAGATAGATATCGGTTAGGTTTGGCTATCTATTCAATATGCCTCCATTATTTGGTAGATGATAAGGTGGAACGGGACAGAGAGTCCCTTCTCTCGGTTTTGCTTCTCTCCTCTCGTCGTTCCCATATGCAGGGATAACCCCAAAACTTGCACGACCTACAACGTATCTTCGCCTCCCCAGGGAGCTTCCCAATGAGCGATAGTCCTCGACCATCTCTCTTTTTTTTCTCCTCTGATCTCATCTCGTAATACAGCTTTCGTCTCCGATAAACTCGATGTTTACATTTGCGCGGACTAGTCGCGAAATTATAAGAAGGATCATTGAAAAAGTAACAGCATGCGTTACTTAAATATTAATCTTAATTAAATTAATCTCTTATTAAAATCACTTAAAAAATTAGATCAATAATGGGTATATAATACTCCAAAATAATAAATAATAAGTATAATAAATATGAAGTTTTAGTAAACGAACATTCGGTAATTTTGCGGCAACATATTTTGATAAAATCTTTGCCTTTATTTTCGAGAGATGAAAAACATCGAGTATAACACAAAGAGCTACAAGATCTCGAGGAAGAAAACCGACGTTATTTTCTCGCACGCGTTTCTCTGCGAATTCTTGCGCGAATCTATTTTGTCGCGGCTTTCGCGACAACGTCAACGTCTCTCTAGCGCCGCGTTGTTGAATATACACATTCGCGCGAACTGAATGCGACTCGACTTCCTCGGTTTCCACACATACACATACACATACAGTGTTATACCTCGCGCCGCGCACCTTTCCTACAGAAGAAACATGGTGTAGGGTCTATAAAGGCGAGCGTATCTCAGCTCGTATCTCGACGGCGGTGGTAAAACCGCCGAGGGAGAGAAAGGGGAAGGAGAGGCGTGTGAGCCCCTAAGGGTACACAATGGGGCCCATATGTTTGCGGGGGTGTATAACGTACCGCGCTCCATCGGGATCTCGATTGACCTTCTCGCTCTCGCCGAGTTCTTCGATCTTCGAGCGACGAGGTTCCTCGCGCGATCGTTTTGCGCGCAAATGCACGTTTTTCTCTTGTCAGTTCCGCTCAATCGTACAG
The DNA here is from genome assembly GCF_048542155.1 of Nylanderia fulva. Classification (NCBI taxonomy): domain Eukaryota; kingdom Metazoa; phylum Arthropoda; class Insecta; order Hymenoptera; family Formicidae; genus Nylanderia; species Nylanderia fulva. The sequence goes on along the minus strand of NW_028190521.1, from coordinate 429,226 downwards.
CTTTGTGAGATACCGAAGAGATATGGGCCTTACGAAAAAATTGAATCGTCGAGCGAATAACACGGAACAAAAATTTATTGCAAAAAAATTATTTAATTAATAATTATTTATTATTAATTAATTAATATTATTTGTTTATTTATTTATTATTGATATTAATTACAATATTACTTAGTAATTTATTATTATTATTGATTAAATAAATTAATTAGTATTATTATTAATTATCAACTATAATTAAAAAATCATACATTTTTTTAAAATATTTTTTTAAAGATAGATAAAACTATCGGGTTTTTTTTATGCCTTTTTCTCTTTATTTCTTTTTCGTGTACATATAATACTCGCACTACATAGAGACTGCACGAACGCGAATGCGCACACGCGACGGTACACGTAATATAATAAAAACGACGAGATCTCGCGCGTTTGCCAGGGAAGATTATCGCGAAAGTGGCTATAGCAACCTTGTTTAATATAACACGCAAAAATTTATGATTACCTCGTAGGTATGCGCGACCGTTAACTACGTAGCTTCAAGTATCGTGTACCGCGTTGCAATCGCACGTGTAAACGGCGCTTCGGAGAGATCTACGTCGCCATAAAGACCCGTATCGTCGTAGCGAGAAACGTTGTATGCCGGTATATTACAAAAATGCTGGTTTTTAATTACATTTAGGTACGTTAGGCGAATCGTACGATCTGCAAGCAATGAATACCGGCACGTTTCATCGCTTACTTAGTTACAAAGTTTTCAAACTTTTCGTTTGCAGGTATGCGAATTATTCTGCGACATTCTTGATGAGACTCGCAACTGAAGTTTTCATAAAGAGAAATCAAAATTTCACAAATTATACTATAAATAACACGAACTTGTGTGTTATGATCGATTATTTAAATTTTTCACACAAAGCATAATCTTATTATATAGTATAAAATTAATAATACGTAAATATATAGTATATAGTACATGTATAGTATACACTATACAATATAAGTATATAGTATACAGTATACAGTATATAGTATACAGTATATAGTATACAGTATATAGTATACAGTATATAGTATACAGTATATAGTATACAGTATATAGTATACAGTATATAGTATATAGTATACAGTATATAGTATACAGTATACAGTATACTATGTACATTGTATACATATAGTATATAGTATACAGTATATTGTGTACATTGTATAATGTGCGTTGTATAGTATACATTGTATAATGTACATACATTATACAGTTTATATTATATAGTGTATAATACATATAGCATGCAGTATAGTGTACAGTATACATATTGTATATTATGTAATATAAAATATGCTCTTAATACGTAATATATAGTATACAAGTGTATAGTATTTAGTGTATACTATATAGTATAGTACATTATACATAATATATGTATTTAGTGTATACTATATAGTATAGTACATTATACATAGTATATGTATAGTATATAATATACATATGCACACTAATTTGATAATATAAAATTAATTGCGGAGATCTCTCATAAATAGCGTCTTCTAGATAAAGAACAATTAAATCTAATTAGAACTATCGTAATGGAAAGACCGGCATGAAAGCTCAACGTCGCCCAATTAAAGGGCGTGCGTATATGGACACTAACGAGTTTTAATGGACTCGAATCGAATGCACACCGAGCGCCACATTGGCAGGTCGCGTCAATCAGATAGCATCGTCGAAACGTAGCAGAAGAGAGGGTCGCTGAAGTGCCGATAATCGCGATCCGGCTTCCTGCTTTAATTTAATTGGACGATCGCCAGTCACGCGTGCCGCCTGATAAATAATTAACGCGTCTAGTCTAGATCGATTATCGAAGTGTCGCGTCGCGAATTGGGAGAGGGGGTCGGAGGAAGGGTCGAAGGGAGATAAAACGAGAGGAAAAGCTAACCAGGGGAGAACTACCCCCGGGGGGTTGGGCATGGATGGGTATCCCGTTTGCCGCTCCAGAATCACATTTTGACCCTCATTTATTTATTGAGAGAGCGTTGCCTTATTGGGAATCAGTGATAAGAAAAACGCCGAATGAAAACGTTGGCCATGTGTGTTCTCCAGAAGTTTTCCGCCATCCACACTCGTCGCATTTACAAAGTAAATCGCTTATCCGCGCAATCGGGCATTCGCCGCACACAAGTATAAATAAGCAGCGCTGGAAAAGCCGCTAAATCTCGGATCGTATTTACGTAAAATCAATAAAAGTCTCGTGTTGTATACGTATACAATATAAGCAGCTTATAAGAGGCAAATTATCCAGTATTCCGCAGGTATATTATAATTAATGAACGCGATTATTTATCTAAAGTCGCTTTTTTCCCAAGTATAGTAATTACGGCAAATGCTTCTTATTAAGTGATAAAATAAATCCCTTCACTCGCCTCACACTCATTTGTGTGCGATCGAGCAATCTCGGCCAAAGTATGTCGCTAATAATGTCCCTAATACGCATACTTAATACGCAATTATTCGCAATATGATTATACGCCATTTCCGTGACAATTCAGGAATGGCCGACGGTATTTTTCGAATATAGATTGACACGTTTCGACTTTCGGTAGAGCTTTCTTTTACATATGATCGATTTTTTCGTCAATATAAGAGATTGATTGAAAATTGATGAGAAAAGTACGAGGCAAAATTGGGACACCCAGAATATACGCCAGAAAACATTCCACATACCCACAGGCTCTAATGACCGCGGTGATTATGCTGATGCACGTATTGGCTTATAATGTAGCCTTAAGCAGAGAGAAAAAGAGAGGAAGAGAGAGAGAGAAAGAGAGGAGATCTATAGGATGAACAGGATGGTCCATCATTACGGAAAGAATATTAAACCTAACAGATCCCTGTAATACATGCTTGAGCTGCTTCATATGAAGTGGCAGTCTACTTTCAGAATACTTAATGATATCGATTACCTGCTCGCAGGATGCTCGCACATTGTAAACGAGTCCGACTAGTAATAAATTTTTATCATAAACGATAAAGTGACACGCATAATTAGAATACCAATACACACGTGCGAATAAGCGAACGTGTAGCAAAGTCAGTCGTGTATACACAATGTGATATCAATGTTTTTCAGAAGATATCGAAAATGCCGCAGGAAGTTGTTGACCTTCGCCAGATGACGCGTACTAATTCCTCGCAACGCGATATGCATTATGTACAAGGCTGTTTATTTTCTTGCTCACGATACTCCGTATTGCCGGATAGATATACGAGATAAAACGTAAGAGAGCTAATGGACTCGAGCAATTCTTTTATCCAATACCGGCTATTTAATTTCAACGCGATTAAAACGAAAACTTGTGGAACACGAACAGGTGCAACGCGCGAGCATCCAACTGTCCCTCGCGCCCAGACGTCACGCGCTTACCTGTCACAGGATATGTCAGTCCCTTGATTCGGCTAAACTAATATCCCAATGTCATCATTACTTTCGGGGTTTTATATATCTTTGTCACCTTCTCTCGTCGAACCAAGAGAGCTTCAAAAATCGGCCACAATCTTATTACCTTATATAACACTCTTCAACAAAAAAATGACTTGTTCGAACACTGGAATGGGATTAATCGTATCTTATAGTTTTTTTGGATGCTGAATACTAATCCGATTTCCAAATTGCCCCATCACATCACAGTTTTGAGGAATTTTGAATTAAAGTTGCAGAACGGACTATTTTCACGAACTTTGTCATATTTTAACTACAATATGTGACATGCTGGAAAAGTTTTATTGCAATCAAAATAAAGTATGTTGTTAGAATTTTTAACCCTCAAAAAAAAGTTTTAGTCTCGGTTATGATAAATAAGATATCCATGATTAAATATGAGCTATTACAGAAGTTAGCTGTGAGGCCATTGACGATTTACCAAATAAATTTCAATTATGTTTATTTATAATCTTAAATGTTTTTTAGGTCACTAAAAAAAATACAAATCCAGTGTCAAAATTACTAAATTCAAAATGGTGGACTCAATATAGCAAATTTATATAAAAAAAATATTTTTTAAATATCAATCCTCTATATTGAGTACCATTTTGAATTTGACCATTTTTTACGTTAAATTCGTATTCAATAACCTAAAAAATTCTTGAAAGCTATTTAACAAATCGTCAATGACTTAATTGTAAGAATTTTCCACTTATTTTTAGAATATTCTGTTTTAAAATAGTTGTCAAAAGAATCACCTTATCTTAAGAGAGGAATTTTTTAAATATTAGTAAATATTCCAAAAATTTATAAAAATGAGATTTATTTTCATATTACAAAAAGTATATTATTTTATTACAACATAAGCAAAGAAAGAGATGAAGAAAACATAGATCTCATACATATAGAACCAGCATGAAGCACGAGATTTGGGTTCTGAACGATTAAATTGTGTCACATTACTTATTCGTGAACACTTCTTAAGTTCGTTCAAATTTTCTTTCTTGAATCACTTATTAACTTCATCTATTTTTTTAATAAACTAAAATTATTCAGTGACAAACAATGCACTGCACTATAAAATTGTAACATTATGTAACCATATAAGTTGCTGCAACAATATAATCATATAATACCAAATGAACTGTCCGCCTAAAAAACCATTTTATGTGACCGTCTGTTATTAAACAAATAATATCTTCTTAGATTTAGAGAATGTTCTAGAATTATTTGAGAATATCTGGTAGGGATTTTATGCTATACAGTCTTTTTACTTCAAAAATACCATTTTCTCAGTGTAGACAAGTAAAAAGAATAGCGTTTCTGATCATTTTCTCTCTACAAAAGGTATTTGAAAGATATTTATAAAGTATTTGAAAAGTATAGGTATTAAATAAAACTATAAAAAAGAAGTTTTTATTTTCCAAGAGACGTTGACCCTCCCTCCCCCCCCCCTCTCTCTCTCTCCCTCCCTCTCTCTCTCTCTTCCTTTTTTATGGGTAGAAGATAAATATTACTGCAAATGCACCATACCGGAGTTCTGGAGCTGGCGTTCATTATAGACGCTTAATAGCGCGATTTACCATTGAAAAAAGCCGGCGACACCATCTGAATGAGCCATTACGGGTCGCTCTACAGAAATAATTATCGCAGTATTGACACAAAAGAGGTGCACTGGCTGGTACGGACGCGGCAAATGCCTCATTGGCGGTATACTGGGATGATGCTAGCGAGAGAAGAGGATTTCTCGTCCCTTTCGTACGCACATTTTGTCTCCTCTCTCTCTCTCTCTCTCTCTCTCTCTCTTCTTCTTCTTCTTCCTGTCATTCCTTTTTCTCTTCTATTTATGCGAAAGAAGCGTGAGCAAGAGACAGAAATAGAGAAAGAGAGACAAAGAAAGATGAAGGGGGTAACGAGATAACATACACGGAAGGGACGAAGGATATAGAAGAAAAGAGGTGAAAGATAGGGAGAAAAAGGACAGACCATGACAGCGCGGCGTCGCGTCGTTCTTGGAAGAGCAGATTGTTTGTTTGTCAGGAGCGCTCTCTCGTGCGCACAAACAAGTGGAAACAAATAATATCCTGGCCGCATTACGAGGAGGAGTCGATGGCGAGCCGGGAAGATTCGATGTGTGCATTTGGGGTGGCTCTCTCTTCCTCTTTTCCTTTTCCCCCTCCCGGTTTGTCGCGTTGCCCTAGGGCGACAGTAACGAGGCGAATGAGTGCCGCGCGTTCATTAATGCCGGCCTCGGGCCCACCACGCGCCGTTTCCCTCTCTTTCCCCCCTCTTCACCCCCCCCCCCCCTACTCGCTTTCACGATTTAATGCACACATCTTCCGATATAATAAGTTCCACAGCCGAATCGACCGCGCGTCTCTCGGAAATTAACTCGTACGTTTAAAGGATAATGATCAAATCGTATCTTTCACTATCTTTATTTGCGTTCAATACTTCGCTATCAGCCGCGCTGAAAGCGTTGACAGCTACAAAGAAGGATAAGAATTATTTTAATAATTAGTTCTACAACGTGCATGTACTTTTTGTTTATTTTATATTTATATAACACAAAGATATTTTTGTCGCACGAATATGCTCACTTATAATTATTATAAATAATTATTGATAAATATTATAATTATTATAATTGATAAAAATTATTAATATATTATAATTATTAGTGTATAATTTGTGGATTGCGGGATTATTGTTTTTTTTTTATTTCTATACAAATTCGCAAGCAACATCCAAACTGACAAATATTGCAGATTTACTTTTAGTGTTCTATATGGAGAAACATTATTGCCTTTTAATAATCGACTCTTAAATTATGTAATAATTTTCCAAAGAGACGTTTTATTTTCTTTATTTCAAAATACTTTTCGTAAAATTGTTTTCTTACACATATTCGATCTCAATACTTACCTATGCATACCACAAGATTGCAATCTATTATTCAATCTCAAAGCTCTGTATGTTTTCTTTCTAAATATGTTAATTCAATATTTATTTCTTTGACGATAATGTAGATTCAAATATATATATATATATATATATATATATATATATATATATATATATATATATATATATATATATATATATGTATTAAAAGGTTGTAAGATTTCATTTACATTATTTTTTAAAGGGTCCTATGTAATATAAATTTCTGATATAAAGAATAATTTTATAATACTTTATTAAATAGTTGGATAAATAGAGAGTTATACAAATTCGCCTAAGAAAAACATTAAAGGCATATAAAAAAGGCGTTATATTTTTTTCTTAAACCAAAATGGCAATTCTTTATGAAATTAAATTTAAAAATTATTTAGCCAAAACAAGAATATTTTTCTACACAAATTAAAAACATTAAGAAATAATATATTAACGTTAAGAAAAAAAGTATAATTTAATATTGTAGCATAAAAAGTCATAAAAGAAATCAAGTATCCATTGCAAACCTAGTAGAATCGACTACAAAAATAATTATATCAAAATATCAATCTTGTGTCATATGAAAATAGAAACTTGTATCAATGAATAATTAAAGTTGCAAACTTATATAGAATCATATAATTATAAATCTTTCTTCACGCTGAAATAAGTTGCATATCTATATAGAGTTGTCATAATAAAAAAAGGATAACACAAAACAAAAAAAGCAAAATTAAAAATTAACAGAAAATATTTATCTATTGACAAAAGCTATGCTTTTATTAATTAAGGAATAAATAAGTAATAATTTCTTTCATGCAGTTTTTTAAATGTTAATCAACTTTCTATATATATATATATATATATATATATATATATATATATATATCATATAGAAAGTTGAGATATACATATATTTATCCTATATATATATATATATATATATATATATATATATAATGTCGCTTTTTTCAATGTGGTTTTTAATAGCTTCATCCAGCGATTTTTTACAATTACCTATAATTTAATTCGGGCTATTTCGTTCTTATGTAAATATGTTGAATATGGCAATTAATTTGTATACGCCTAAGAACGCATTGAGAACAGAAATAACGTGGCCATTTCTATATTAAACGTGTATATTTATCAGTAGAACACGGTATATAATCGCAAACAAAGCAGTTATTTCGCGATAAAACGCGCTGCGGTCAAGATCCTTCCGAAATTGGATGAGGATAATCAAAAAGGAATAAACCGCGCCACGGTCGCCATAAAAGCGACCGACGTGGATCAGCCGAGAAATTGTCGGTATGACAAGGACGAGATGCTGAAGGATACGTGTTCTTTCGGATGAGTACCAGTTCACTAGAGGATGTGTCACATTGATTATCCTCGATAAACTCGTGGAAATTGCGGAGATCTAGTAATTGAACCTCGCGTTTCTCTCGCTCTTATGTTAGAAATGATGTCGCCTTGCCAGCAGTTTGTTTGATCCATCTAGATAAGCGCGCATTTATAATTAACACAGAAACTGGATATAAAAGCAACACGTTACAACGTCTCTTCCCTGAGAAAAAATTTTTTTCGAACTTCTTACATTTAATAACACACACACACACACACACACACACACACATTTACTCCATCCAATAAAATTCTTATTGCGTTGCGTGTCCGTTTCCGTCCTGAATTAACTATTTATTGATCGCTTCACGTATACGAATAATTAACTAAGCTGATAAAAGTGCGAGATGTAAAATTACAAGCGTCATTATCGAGCATTTACATGAGTTGATTCTTGATCCTTGTCTACTTTTTTTTGCGACCGTGAGTAGGGTATTCTAGCGATGGGTAATTATACTAGCTACCTCGTTGCTATTAATGAATTTTTTAAAAGACGAGAGAGCCCGGTTTCCTTGGCTCTCTCGCCGTATCCCACACGGCGCGGCCTGTGTATATCCGTTATTTATCCTCTGTTCGACCGCGGACCGGCTTAATTGCTCAGCCAACATCGGTAGCACTACCTCCATTAGCCTACAAGCCGCTTCATTTACACTTAGTGCGCCGCGTTCTGTGCGCAAACGTACAGAATGTTTCGGCGTCTTTTGCACTGTTACTTGCGGCTCTTCGTCGGCAAGAATCGGCAAACCGATCAGCCGAAGAGGAAATAAAGGTTTCTCCGCACGCATCGTATAATACACACGTGTACATGTATATTTATAAGTCTCTTACAATTAGCATTTTATTAAACTCTTCAATTGCGTAATATCAATTTTATTTATTATTACTCAGTAATTAAATTATTCAATATTAAATTCTTCAAAATCATGTATATATTAATTTTCTTTTTTATTATTTATTAATTAAATTATTATATCTTATATTATTATTTTTCGTATATTATTTATATATCACATTCTTTATATTTATTTTTATATGCATCATATTTTAAAAATTCACTCTATTTTATTTTATAATTTTTTATATATTTAGCATTTTACAAATTATATACATATATAAAATATTTTGTATTTTATATTATTAATTAAACATTTGTATATTATTAATTAAGTATTTTATTAAACTCTTCAAATGCGTAACAATTATTTATATTTTTTTATATATTTTACATTTGACAAAATATATACATATATAAAATATTTTATATTTTATGTCATTAAATATATTATTATTTAAATAATAAAAATATAAAAATTGATTTAAATGATGATATGCGACTTTTTTATGTTACACGGATCGCGAATGCAATAAACATGACATATCAATTTGATGCTTGTTATTCTCAAATAATCAAATAAATAGAAAACAAGAGATTTGCGGAAATCGAAAGAATCTCCCATCGTTGCTTCTCTCGTCGAAACATTTGATGCGCGCGCGCGCAAACGGATATGCACGTGTATATTTTCCACCGGCAAATGCTACCCGAGTACAAGTCCGCTCGAGTACACTGCATACATGGCAGCTAATGGTTCGCATTGCACAGGTAATCCCACCGCATGATCGTCTCTTTCCAGTTGTACCTGCTCGACACTCATCATCTCCGGAACACATGTAAATTTATCGCATCTATTCGCTTCTATCTCGACTGACTACCTAAGGTATTTATTCAAAAAAAAAAAAAAAGAAAAAATATTTTCAAACGATTATCACAAATCAAAGACAATTAAATGTAAAAAAAAATTGGGACCAAAACATTTGGCCTGAAAACGATGACTAATTTTGTGCACGAAAATTTTTTCAACACTTTTGCTATTATCAGCAAAAAGATTGTTAAATTTTTTGAGATTGCTTTTGTGCAAAATAAAGGCATAACTTTATTCGATGAGCTATAATATTCTAATTAACATATTTGTAATCATTGTAATATATTTATCATAATCATATTATTTTTTATAAAGAGATATTTTAAATTTTTATAAAGAAATATTTTATAAAGTGATATTTTATATAGAGATATTTAAATTTATTTACGTTTCCAGAAAATAATTTAACATAATTATATTTAAGATGAGATTCGTATATTCGGTACATTAGCGGCAGGTGTCTGGAAACAAGATTCTGTTATATAATTAAAGAGAGGATATTTTTAATCGCGCGGGGGATCAGTCGATCACTAATTTTTTTTATGGTTTCACATTTACAACATACGGTGGTTATTACGAAAAAGATCAGCAATTATTCGGTGTATACGCATCATGAATAGCAATGATGTAATAAAAGGCAGCAGTTATCGCCGAATATATATCAGATTTTCGCGACATTGTTGCTCCATCGTATGTATATATATACCAATATAGCACTGAAAGATTACAGAAATATTGCGTAGACCTTACATTGAAACATTGCAATATTACATATTGGTTGCGAAATATTGCTGTAAGATTGCTACAACGACTAAATGGCCGCTTTTCGTAATATTGCAATGAAACATTACATTAACATTGTAATGTAATTTGTATAATAATAAATAGTAAAAAGTTGCAGACTTAATAAGTTACTTCATAAAATTAAAAAATTTTGTTTTTAAAATAAGTATGTAAAGTATAATGAACAGATTTTCATTCATCGAATCTGTCTGATTTCTGAGAAATCAATTTAGTATGTAGTTTAATATATCTGAATTCCTTGTGTCAAGTTCAAAAAATTAAACTGATGTAAAGATGTAGGCATGATACTTAGAGCTAGTTAATTTCACTAACCTTTATGTAATTCTAACTAAAATTTAATTACGGGATAGATAGTGGATCGCGCGCCGCATAGCGGTAGATAAAGGAATTAGCGGTTATTGAATAAAATCTTTCTGGAATGTTGCTGCAACATTCTCATGAAATATTACATTTGCATGTTTCAGTAATAGTATCTCTAAAATGTTACTTGCAAGATTGGAACATTGCTGCAATGTAATTGCAATGATCTGTGCTGTATGGGTATATAATATATATATATATATATATATATATATATATATTATATATACCCATACAGCACAGATCATTGCAATTACATTGCAGCAATGTAACATTTTAGAGATACTATTACAGAAACATGCAAATGTAATATTTTATGAGAATGTTGCAGCAACATTCCAGAAAGATTTTATTCAAAAATTGCTAATTCCTTTATCTACCGCTATATGGCGCGCGATCCACTATCTATATATATATATATATATATATATATATATATATATATATATATATTTCGATCTTTAAAAATAAATACTCTTTCTCGAACGCACGCAAACATATAGCCAAGTGTTCAGGGCGTTCCAAGTTTCATCGTTGAAGTAAAGACGCGCGATTCCAGTTGGATGTATGGTAGCCGATTTCCTTTGAGGCGTATTCTTCGAGAGGGTAGCCCGCGCACCCTCCGAGAGCTTTCACAGGCAGACAAAGCCAGCCCTTTCCACGGCAGGCTTCGCACCCTCCGAATATCTCCACCTCGCGTTTCTCGATCCTCTCTCTCTCTCTCTCTCTCTCTTTCTTCGCAGCACGACGACGACGGAGCATTGATTGCAGGTTCACGGTCTGGAACCTCAATTGTCACATCTAAGGCACGCTTCCACGCCTCGAACAATCGCCTCGCTGCCGCTCGTCTCGTCCTCATATTCCGCCGTTTCCACCTCCGCCTTCCTTCTTCACGATCATCTCCTTGTCCTTCTCCACTTCTGTCGATGAAAGACGCTTTCCGCCTGGAAACGAGACGCTCCATCGTCGTCGTCGTCGTCGTCATCCACCGCGTCGTTTCATTCCGACAAAATATTCGTTCAAATTACGACCGGGAATCACCGTGCTTTCTGGACTGTGCTTTACCATTAGTCCGCGAAATCGAGGTAAGGGAAACGTTTTGAAGAACATTTTTCTATTGTTATATAATAATAATAATAGTTAAGATTTTCCCCTTAATGATCTTGGAGATGCGATTTCAATTCCACGTCGCAATTGTAGAACTTTATTTGTAAAAACGTAAAGATTCTAGGAATGTGTGTATATGTAAAAATTGATGATGACATCTGTCAAACACTTCACATCGAAGAAAAGTGTATTTTTCAAAGTACGACAGAAACCTGATACTATAAAATCTCTCTTAATAAATTTATTCTTAAGTGTTTCTAAAACACTCTTTAAAATTAACAACATAGGTATTTTTTGTCAATAATAAATGGTATAATTTTTTATTTGGCGTTGTATAATCATATTAGCTGCATTCAGCAGAGAAACTCACTAAATAGCAATTGAACACGATTGGCTCCGTTGTATCACATTTTTCTAACATTCGACTCTAATTTGCTGTAAAGTGCAGTATTTGTCACTGAATGATTTTAGTTTATTATTAGAAGAATAAAGTTGATAAGTGGCTCGAAGAAGAAGACTCGAGCGAATTTAAGAGAAGTGTTCATGAATACGAAACATACGTCATACTTATAATTTAATCGTTTAGGTTTAATAGGTCGTTTATAGTTTAATCGGTTACTTAAATCTCGTGCCTTATGCTCGATTTATATTTATTTTCTTTATAATATTTTTTGCCTGTGCATTATAAAATAATGTACTTTTCTGTTAATGTAAAAATAAATCCCATATATATTTCGTCTACACTGTTAAAATTAGAAACATCTAAAAATCTTTAAAAGATTCCTATCTTAAGAGAATCCTTTCGATGGTTATTTTAGAATAAGGTATTCTAAAAATAAGTGGAAAATTCTTAAAACGAGAATGCAATTTTTTTCACTGCACATAATCAACAATCACGAGCGTCAACGTTAATAGAACCGAAACGGGTTGCGGCGTATACTCTCTTTCTCGCGAGGCGGTTATAGTTTCTCCGTTGTAACAGTAACCCCTCATTATACTCCCATCGTGGCCCGTTATTAAAGCTGTTACTCACTTTTACGAAACAAAGAAGCGCGAATTAAGCAATAAATACGCCGGTGCCTCCTGCGCGTAGGCCGACCGGTTCGGCAACAGGACCGTGACACGACCAGGTGCGGTATATCTCGGGATCGAACTCAGATCGGCTGTGATCTAATTGCGATCGACCGTATTTCCAAACTCGCGATCGCGCATCACGATCTCGTCACAATATATAATGTACGGGCGTGCTAGCCGTACAATAATTACAAATTAGGGTGTTATCGTTCATCAAAATTTATGCCTTTATTTTTCACAGAAAGTTGGTCCACAACTTGTTGGAGGTTGCTCTCTTTTACCCGTATGAATTCGCGTCTCGTATCCCCATTACACGGTTAATCTGTCATTATTTCGAGATGCAATGAGAGAACTCCTTGTGCAAAATCACATTGAAATTAACTGTTGTACAACGTACAGTTAATTCTAACGGAGAACCGTTTCTATAACACGTGTGGGGGTATTCTATACAGGGCAGACGTACGTTAACACGACACGAGTACAATGGACGGCGCGTTTCGCAAGGGAACAGAGAAGGTCGAGTTGGTTGGGAGAAGGGTGGGTGGGTGGTTTGTTGCGACAATGGCGCGGTTACTTTGTCCAGGAAGTACAGCACCATCGTCGAACCAACCCTCCGGCTTGAGCCACGAGACGCTAATGCAAGTTCCGGCGACCGCTGGGACGAAGAAGGACAGATAAATGTATCGAAAGAGAGAGAGCGGGAAGGAAAAAACGCGACAGGAAGCAGAAAGAAGCAGGGGAGGCGAAAAAAATCGTGCCGGCGAGTAAAAATGTGAAACTTTACTTCGCGATCTCTCTCTTTTATTATCGCTTTGCTCGACGGCGCCGGTATACGCGTACAAGCTAATTCCACCCTATCTATCCCTATCTGTGTCTGCCGAGAGAATAAAATCGGAGAAAGGGGATGTTACGCGCGAGGGTAGAACACGGTGCAAGGAACAGGTTAATGTGAATTGCGCTTAATTCTTTATAATTCATGTAGTATATGGATCGCGTTTTGCAAGATGGCCCGTATATAGAGAGAAGAGAGCTAGCGATTTATTAAATGGGGGTAGTATTGTATCTTCTTGTGAAAAGGACAAATGTGCTAATCATAGGAGCGAAATGACTATTAACATCCATCAATGATATATGAGTGTCATTAGTCATTAGATAGTCTTGTCTAGCAGAACAAAAGTTGTAATGGTCACAACTAGATGATGCACGAAAAAAATTGTAATAAAATTCTATAAAAATTTCAACTGCCAGACTAAAAGTACGTAGAACAAAATATATTTTTTGACTATATTACATCTAAAGAATTTGAAAAAAAGATTTCAACTATTAGATGTGACGTTTACAATTTTTTAGAACAAACATAAAATCGAGTTTAGAAAAATATTTTGTGAATTCTTCCTTTTACCATAAGTGCCAATACTAGAGAATGTCAACTCAATCAAAAAGGCAATCTTAACACTTATTAAGTAGTGACAGTTTGCATTTATGTTATAAATAATAAAAGCAAAAAATGCTGGTATTCCCGATCTAGTTGAGTTAATGCAAACTAAATTATCCGCCATTGACGATTTCAGGTTTTACCGGAAGCACTTTCCCAGGCTTAGATACAGTTCAAAGATATTTCTTGAGCCTGTTGCCTGCCACGAAAAAATGGCTTCTGTTGCAGATTCACTTTTGCAGTAACATTTCCGTATTTGTTCTGTAAGTCTTGACCTCGTGTACCAATCAAGTTATGACCATTACAACTTCTGTTCTATTAGACGAAATCTATCTAACGACACTCATATCACTGATAGATGCCGATAACCAGATTTGGGCATTCTCCTTTATTAATTATTTATTAAAGTTCCGGCAATTTTCTCTCTATTTGTTTTAGAAAACATACTGACTCTTCAAAAATTTATTTCAAATATCCATCTTATTAAGATACATCTAATCTCGTGATATATAATGATATTTTCGAGTTTGGGACATAAGACTATCATATAACTCGCATACATGATACTCTGTTCAACGAGCAGTGTTGTGCTTAGATGATTTTAAAATTAACTAGATAAAGATGAGATAAAAATATGTAAATTCATCTTAAATAAGATAAAAATTATTTTTAATATATCTATATAAAGATAAAATTATATATGGCGATTCATCTAGATAATTTTCTAGATAATAATATTTTTAAGACTGCTTACGTAAACACAGTTATAAAAAAAATGTAAATTATATAAGGGATATAAAAATATACGTACTCATATTTTTATTTATAAATTCTTATCGCTTACTGCTTGAGTTCTACTATAATATTTAAGTATAATATTTTTATGAGCTATGATTTGAAACCAGAATTATCTGAAAATTATTCCAGATAATTTAGTAAAGATAATAGTTTTTTTTTTAATCTAAGATGCAGATATAGATAATACACATTTTTTATTACATATATATATATAAAGATAAGATGACGCCAAAGTTTCATCTAGATGATCATCTATATAATTTTATTTAGATAACAGCAAACACTGTCAACGAGAGAATATGTGCATCAGACAAAAATTCGTCTGTTTCGGGTAGGTTTCGCTCATGGTTTTCCTCTTTATTGCTTTTTTAATTTACCAGTGTCTGCAATGAATGGCTCCAGGCCCTCGAAGCATTGGATGGGTATCTCTTCCTATCTTGCCCACTTATGCGTAGACCGATGCACGTTCTCTCGTTGAACGGAGTATACACATATTAGCTGTCATAACGCATTTTTCTTTCGTTGTGACAGGCGTTTAAAGTATGGCCAGTTTAACGGGAACAGAAGGGAGAAACTAAAAGGGAAAGTAAAACCGTACATGAGCTCATGAAACGAGGGCGTAAGGATGTGCAGCCGCGCCTAATGCGCGTTTCGTGTCAACGAGGGGCGACGGGTTCGCATAGCGACGGAAAAAAGAATCTTGCTATCGCGATTCAAAGAGAGTCTCTTTTGCGTCGTTGGAAAGGGATGAGGGAGAACGCAGGATATGGGACACGTGTTTCCAGGGTCCCGATTACCCGCCGTCGTCTTCTTACATGCGTACATCGCTATGTTCGCGTAATGTCCCTGTCGATAAAACCCCCAAGGCTCGCGCGCGCGCGACGTCCTGATTTATACCTGGTATGAATATAGCAGCGCGCCCGTATATATAGAGGCGTGCGCGGTTTTATCCATGTCCTCGGATTATGCTCGTCGCAAATGTCGTGGAGAGCGATATATCCCGTTGGAAATCGCCCGCCCGCGATCGCGAGAGTGCTCGTCGTACCTCGGATTATTTTTACGACGGAAATTGCTCACAGAGGCAATACTTTTTCGCTGTTCTCTCACCTTCCCGCGTCCTTTCCCAGAAAATTCCTTCATCCGAATTCTAATCCTTTAATTAAAATTTTAACATTAACAAGTCTTTGTTTTAAAATTAATTCCTCTTTTAAATTGATAAAACAATATACCTACATATATATTTCGACATTTCGATAAATTATTTAAGGAAAACCTAAACGCTATCCTGTTTTATCGATAAAACATCATTTTTGTACACCCTTTTCTTTTTATTGGTTGAATAGAATAATAAATTCTTTTTCACGATTAAAGTACATACAGAAACAAAACGCGCCAATTTTATGTTAAAAACAAAAATGTTTAATAAATAATAATCCTTAAGGTTGCCAGTAATAATTAATAAAAAACCACTCCTCAATGTTTAAAGTCGACCAGACTGGCAATAATTTATTATAAATAATTATTTGAAATACAACAACGTTTCGGCTGTCATTGCAGCCCTTTTCAAGTACATCAAATTTAAAACAGTAAATCAACTTCTATGCAAACTACCGACAATGTTAACGCTTGTTTTGATGAACAATGCAAGACTGACAGAAGTAAGCACATATTAAATAGATGTTAACTGTTCGCAAGTGACTAAGATTCTTGCGAACAGTTAACATCTATTTAATATGTGCTTACTTCTGTCAGTCTTGCATTGTTCATCAAAACAAGCGTTAACATTGTCGGTAGTTTGCATAGAAGTTGATTTACTGTTTTAAATTTGATGTACTTGAAAAGGGCTGCAATGACAGCCGAAACGTTGTTGTATTTCAAATAATTATTTATAATAAATTATTGCCAGTCTGGTCGACTTTAAACATTGAGGAGTGGTTTTTTAAAAATGTTTAATTTCTTAATGTAAAAACTTTTTTTTGTTTTAATATAAAATCGATAGGAAATCGCGCTTTGTTTCTATATGTACTTTAATCGTGGAAAAGCATTTATTATTCCATTCAACTAATAAAAAGAAAAGGGTGCGCACAAAAAATTATGTTTTATCGATACAATAGAACGGCGTTTGGGATCCCTTTAAATGTAAATCGTTTTCTTTAAATTATATTTTTAAGTTATGAAACTAGCTGTATATAATTAGCGATCGACAAAGCTGGGGCATTTATTCGAAATTTCAGAGTCCGATGTAAGACAGCAAACGATCGGACACTGTCGGGTATATAGCGTATAAATGCGAGCGAGCGGAAGAAGCTGTTGAGGGGATGAGGAAAAGCGCCACTAGAGAAGAAGGTAGACTAGGATAGGAGGGTATTCCGTGGAAAAGCAGAGAACGTGAGTTGTATCGCCAACCACGGCTTTAATAAACCTCCTTGGATTCCCGGCGACGCACTATTGTGGCAGAGTCACTCTGATCCTTAAGGTGGTAGGTCCGCCTATCCTTCGCGTCCTTCTTTCCCCAACAGTTTCTCTCTTACTCTCTCTCTCTCTCTTTCTCTTTTACTTCGTACTCTTCTCCTCTATCTCTCTCCAAGGTCTCTCAATATCCCTTTGTTTAGGGTGCTCGAGAGTAGTCGCGGAGCATGGATGTCATGCGCCGGCGAAAAGGTTCTCGCGCCAACCCTCGACCAGCGACTTTACCCGGATTCTCGCTTACAAGACTGCATTCGAATGCTGGATGGAAATGGATGTTTCTTATGGTCGCCGCTTATATCACGGATTCGGGACTTCAACCCACGAGAGGGTATTAAATTTATTTAATAAAGTAGAAGTGATTAAAAAAGAGCAACTAAACACAGAATTATTTTGGCCCAAATAAGAACAAAACGATTTACAAAAGTAATTGCCGATTTTTGACATATAATTATTTATTTGTTTATTTATTTATTTATTTAAACGAGAAATATTCACTCTAATAGAAACAAGATAAATACATAGTAACAAAATGTTTACACCTACAATATCAAAATAATAAAGTTCAAAACGTAGAACATTTGAAAAGCAGGCATTAATCATATTAACAAGTTTTTAGGAAAAAAAGGAAAAATGTATTATAACGTACGAGTGTCAACAAGATTGTTAATATTGTTTTTACACGTGTCTGTTACTCATCTATGTACGAGAGAAACTTAAAAAATAAAGGGACATTTGAGAAATTAAAAGTTTTAATTGTACTTACAAAAGTAAACAGGTTATTTTTCTACGTAATCTCCCTCTATTTTTATATACTTAGTCCATTTCTTAATAATAAGCTTTTCAATTTTGAAAACAATTTTTTGAACTCCTGTACAGTTACTCTTGCACCTCTTTATCCGAATGAAACTTTTGTCCTCTCCACTTTTTTTAACGGACCAATAAATGTAAAAATACGTATCAGAAATAAGTATCCTTTATTTTCATATTGTTGGAAATTTCCAAACGATTTTATTTATCTGCAAGTCTGTTCACATGGAACTCAGCATAGACTTTTTAAAAATTTAGTACCTCATGCATGATTGAGAATGCTGAATTGGTGGCCAATATTCAACTCATTTTCATCAATTTTGGCTCAATTATCATGAATTATTCAATCAATTGCCTCAATATTGCCGTTAATCTTTAAAATGGAAGGCTTATCTGGACGTTTTCCATCATAGAGAGAAATCCCGCTATTTTTAAAATAATCTATAATATATAATAAATCTTGCTTCGAGTTAAACAACTCTCACCATACTGCTGTTATATTATTCTAAATTCTGCGAATCATTTCTGCCAATCTTACCTTCTATGAGTGAAGAAACGTATTGCTCGCATTTCTTGTTTATTACAATCAGGCAACGACGCAGTCATTTTAAATCGACTTAAAATCACAGCGAAAGAAAACTAAATAATAAACCACTATTCTGAGCAAAGACACTTTGAGACTATGATTAATTACACAGCAGTCAGTGTTACCAGACATCTGATCTGGAAATCAAAAATATCCTTCTACTTTTGCAACTTTCCCTCGTAATTTAGAGAGTCATCCAGATTGAGCATGTGTACTGTCATGATACAACGTTTCATTCTTCTCACCGTGTTCATTAGAATGGCTTGTAGGCAAAATATACTGCGCCCACTATCGCGTCGAGTGGATGGGCGTGCGCCGCGAGATAATCAATCTCGACCCTCTCGATGATAGATTCCATTATGTTCGGAGAGTAAGTCCGGTGGCACGCGCGTGGCTTTGGGCAACGAACGCTCGAGCGCACTTGAAAAATTGTGAGACTATTAAGCTCTAACGAGGGTATGTGTAACACTCTAATTCACTTATATATTCGAAAAGTAACACGAATATACGTTTTACGGGGGCCCAACACTCGCTCGATATCGTACGAGGGTTATTCAATAATTCAATAAAAGAGTAAAAAGACAAGCGGTTATTGTTTAAATACGATTTATACAATAAATCTAATAATTAACTATATCTTTCAATATAATCCTACAATTGGTTTTTTATGTTAGCAGCAAGAATTCTGGGTTTTAAAGGAGAATAAGCCAATTTTGGATATTTGTTTTCATTTCGTTGATGTGAAACTTGATTCCACTAATGACTCTTTGAGAGGACCAAACAAAAAAAATCTGATGAGATGAGGTCTGAACTAGACAGATATGGCAGAATCTTCCAGTCTAATTTTTCATGTTTCTTTTTCGGCCGAACTGATCAATGCACTTATAAAAATAATTCTCACAATTTATACAACCGTATTGCTTGAGCATCCGAAAGTAAATGGTTTTACAATCCCAGAAACTGGAAATCTTATCACTGAACGATTTTTCTTCAAAAGTGCATTTTTCGAGAAACTTTCCAGGTAACAAGCATACGTCATTAGACGTCAAGTGACGTCATAGACGTCAAAATGACGTTATTATGATGCTTAATCTTTTTCGCTTTTTTTTCAAAAGTGCATTTTTCAAGAAATTGATGTTTATAATGACGTCAGTCATTATTGATAAAGTTATAATGAAATAGTTGTCAAACAGCTGTTTTAAATTGGTGTGACAAGGATCCTAACTCTTATCATTTCGAAGTATCGTACTTTATATTTTTTGAACTACAGCTCTTTGTCGTTTTAGTTATTGAATGATTCTCGTTCAAAATGTGTTAGAATATATTCTTGGGAAACACGCGCAAAAGGAAAAACCGATTCACGTGCTGTCGAGTAAAATTAGCGAGCGACAACTCGTAACTAACAATTATCGGAAAGACAATGATACGTCTGGCAAAAATGATACCTCAATCGAAGATTGAGTCGCTGATTCGATTACGCGCGCGCGCACGTTTGGGTTTATCATCATCTCGCCTCTATAGCTGTGAAAGACAGCCGCGACGCGAACCGGTTAATGTATCTATCAATAAATTCTGCTCGTACACATATCGACATTCTGCATTTAAGCGGCTATAAGCGAAGTCCTGGAGTTTTAGGCGCGCCGGCGGAGAGTTGTCAAGCCTTCTCGTTATATCGACAAAACGTGTCTGCTCATTACGTTGACAGACAACGCCGACAGAAACGAATGCGACGGCGAACGCATATTCCGTGTGATCTGTCAGCTCAGACCCGGAACGGTATAACACGAGGGGCCGGATATATATACATAAATAAAATCGACCATCGTTTTCCACCGCGAAGGGAGAAAATCTGCTGCGTTTGCGAGAGACAGGATATCGCGTTAACGCGACGATTGCAGGTGAAAACGACTCTGTCTCTCGCTCTCACCCTCTCTTTCCATTTATTCATAAAGGGGATGGAGGCTCGTCGAGATACGGCGGCAAAAACAGCCAGGGACTCGCGAAATGGAGAAGAGAACAGAACGAGACGAGAGATGGACAGAAAGGGAAAAGCACGGCGTTGACAACAAGTTGCGTTCGGCAGTGTACGAGCGTCGCGTTTGTATTAAAAGCTTGCAAATTCGTCGCAGAGTAAAGAGAGAGAGAGAGAGAGCTCTGTCCGGGATGCAAAAGAGAACGATGACGAGATAAACGTCCCGAAGAGGGAGGGGACAACTGGTTAAGGGATGGAAAAGCGATGGAAATGCGGATACCCCCAGGTGCCGCTTTCCGGACTGATATTAACGCGAACGAGTATTTTTAATTATTACTCGGGAGTATGTGTGTATGCGTGTGTGTGCGCTCGACGCGCAAGGCGAACGAAAAAAAAAAAAAACGCTACTCGGATGAATATGAAATAATGCTGCGGTTTTTTTTAAATTGGATCTCCCGCGCGCAGAACAAAGTGCCCGCCGCGCAGCACTCTTTCGCGAATAAATTTTAAATTTTGCATGCGATATCCGGTCACGTGTAACATTAATTATACGCTTACGGGATTCTCATAATGGAAATACGCGCGGAAACTTCAATTCGTTCCTTCTTCCGCGACCTCGCGAGATCATAACGTCGACGTTGAATTAACCCTCTCTCGCTCGATTCTCTTTTTATTAACAGTGACGTTATGGAATAACCTGTATTTGCCCAGCTAATTTTTAACATATTTGTACTCCGCGTCC
The DNA here is from genome assembly GCF_048542155.1 of Nylanderia fulva. Taxonomy (NCBI): domain Eukaryota; kingdom Metazoa; phylum Arthropoda; class Insecta; order Hymenoptera; family Formicidae; genus Nylanderia; species Nylanderia fulva. The sequence goes on along the minus strand of NW_028190521.1, from coordinate 407,558 downwards.
TACCGTTGACCTCAATTTACTATATTCCCTTTCGAGCGAGTTGTCCTATACTGTGTACACGACAGAACAAATGTGCTCACGGTAAACGTCTTGCGAGTTTCTCGGAAGCCCCGAGACATAGCTACCAACTTGCAAAATACGCGGTCGTAGACAATATTTATCATGCGTGCCTTCTTTGAAGATCTGTATTTGATTTCCGACGACATTAAAAGTCGTGCCGCATCTTTGTTAAAAAGATCATCTTTTTTATGGTCCGTTATTACTATATTTAAAAAACAATATTTTTTTTAAACATAAATCGAGATATGTCTCTCTCTTTCTCTCTCTCTCTGTGTGTGTATGCGCGCATGCGCGTTGTTCTTATATCTTTGCATGCAATGACCACTTTGACAAAGTATCCGTGAATAGTAGAGGATACGGTAGCAACGCGAGAAACATGGCTGCCGGTAATGGAGTTTACCTAGAACACTTATGCACGTAGACCACGCACGTGAACAAATGCATAGTGAATTGCTAACATAAAGAGAGAGAGAGAGAGAGAGAGAGAGAGAGAGACCACAAGAAGTACCGCCCCCCCGGAAGTGCACTCCTGTTGCATCCTCGCTTTCGTCTCCTCTTTTCTATTCTTGCACGCTAAGATAATAGATCATATATAGTTGCGAGAGATTAGGTGTATATATTCTTTATTAAAGATATTTAATGCAATGTTTGATTTCTCTTTCACGCGATCCGTTTATTAATGATGTTAATAAATTTATTTTCTGTGATTTTTATATGTAATATTCGGCACTCCGTACTTAAGCTATTACGTTGAGAAAGATAAGCAATTAAATTTATTATTAAAATATTTTTTTATCTTATTTAATTATATATGTGAAAGCGTTAAAAAATTGGCAAAATGTTTTCAGATTATTTTTTTATTTACAAATTTGATAAAGCAATCGAAGTTCGGTAAATCGTACCACTAACTTCCTACATCAAACTACGATTTACTAAATTAATTTTTTATTTATAATGATCTTTTCTTCATATTTAGATGGACAATCGAAGAAAATATTACCAGATTTTATAATTATATTGAGATAATACTTATTTATATTCTTGTGTGATACAAAAAATATTTTGTTAAATTTTTAAAAATAATTTACGACTATAAATTTGAAAACTCATGGATACAATTTAGCAGACCGGTATAGTAAATCGTATCGAATATCACTTTTTAAAATTTTTAGTTTACAATATGAAACAATCGTAAAATGATTTGCTTTTATGTTTAGCGCGTATCATTTACAAATGACTATAGTTCGAAATAAAAAAATTTTAGTCAGTTCCTTTTGATAGTTTTATTGCAATTTCAATATTTACCTTATAGGAGATACGATTCAACATACTTCTTATTATATTAAGTAAATATAATATACTGTAGTATATTATATTTAATATAGTACTATAGTACTATAGATATTACCATTATACATATAGTATTATAATACTATATGTATAATAATATAGTATAATATACCAGTATTATATTACTATATTAAATATATTATACTGTAGTATATTATATTTAATATAGTACTATAGTACTATGAATATTACCATTCTATGAATACTACCATATAGTATTATAATACTATATGTATAATAATATAGTATAATATACCAGTATTATATTACTAGTACTGTATATTACTATATTAAGTATAATATACAGTAGTATATTATATTTAATATAGTACAACATTTACAAATGACTATAGTTCGAAATAAAAAAATTTTAGTCAGTTCCTTTTGATAGTTTTATTGCAATTTTAATATTTACCTTATAGGAGATACGATTCAACATACTTCTTCCTATGATATTTATATGCATATACACGATTCTTTAAATAACTTTGGTTGGACCATGTTATAGCCATGTTTATAGAGAATAAACCTACGACTGTTACATCGGTAATTGCAGGATGCTCGGTAATTTACCAGTAAACCTTCGGGCGTTTCTTTATAGTCAGAGTCGAGGGTCCGAATCATTATTATCCGAGCAATAAAGGAATCCCTCGATCACAGTCTCGGTGCCTCCGGCGCTACTTGTAACTCCTAGTCGTAGTCGTATATCGAGAGGGAGAGCTGTTTTTTGTACAAATTTTATACGAAACAGTCGCTAAATTTCAAAAAGACAATATCTCTACTATTATCATAAACTGATGTATGTAGGTATATTTAATTGTTCGCTGAAAATCTTAATTTTGAAGAAGGCATTTTTTTTTTCACATTAATATTTAAAATTCAGTTAAGTATTAATGTATTTTTTTATATCCTTCACTTATGTTTCTCACGCAGCGCGGTTCCACAACAAAATCGAAACGACTTAAAGTCAGGCTTAAAACAGTCCACGTTGTCTGGCAGATCCCCGGGGGACACGCGACACTTTGGGTGGCCGGTCCCTCATCCGCCGCCGGATAATGGATTCCCGGGGCTACACTTTGGCATCAGTTATTTTAATCCGACGATTAAAAATGTCAGACACATGTTCGTGAAAGGCGCGATTTCGCGCTGCGCAAGTTCGGAGGATTAGGTCCCTCGTGGCTCTCCGACGCGACACGATCCGAGAGTGGCTGTCTCTCGGATCATATAGCGCCGGACACGCTATATATGCTGCTCGATTTCAAGGATCGAGGGCTTTCCTCCCTGCGACGACGTTAAAATATTGATTTTATCGAGACGCGCTTTATTTTCAGAGTTCTATTTCGGATAATCGGAGATAAGCAGCTTAATTCATGTTAATTCATCAACACAGAGCTATAAAAATTACTTTATTCGTAAAGTATAAACATTTCGAATGGATATAATATGCGTGCATAATAGAATCGAGTAAAAAATATTCATCAGAAATAGGAATTGGAATATATTTTATGTTAATAGTAAACGATCATATGTCATTTATGAACGTTATATGGTTATATTTTTGCACCAATATTTATGGTTAAATTAGTGTCACAATTTACAGGGCACTTTTTGTTACCGTGAATAATTTTAATTTATTAAAAGAATGGATGAAAATAAAAAGTTTGAAAAAGAAGACTCGAGCAATTAAAAGAAATATTCACGAATAAATAATGTAATTTAATTTAATTGTTTAGGATCCAGGTGTCTTATGCGCGGTCTATATGTCGATACTTTCTTTATGGTCTTTGTTTGCCTATGTGCTATAAAATAATTTACTTTTTTCTTAATATAAAAATAAATACCATTTCGTCTACAGTTTTATAAATTAGAAAGATCTGATATTAATCTTTAGGATTTTCTTCTTAAGGTAAAAGATCTTTTGATGTTTGTTTTAGAATCAAGATTGAGAATTAAATGACCACACTAGCTGCAGTTAATGATGTTAAACAACGTTTGGACCCTAGAATTGGGTCCTCTTCAGGCTACAATAATAAAGACATAAAAAAATGATATAAAATACAAGCAGTACAATATGGCAATATACAATAAATAGTAAAAATTGAATATATTACAAGATCATTAAAATAAAATATGAGATAACTTATTACCTGTATATCAATGTTATAAAATGTCAAAATTAATAAAAAAAATCATAAGAACATGATGTAATCTGCAATAATTTCAATTAGGAAATTAAGGATTCATAAATATAAATTATAATAGCTAATAAAAAACTATAACTTACAATTAAAGATGAAACTAAAAATAAAGAAACTAAATAGCGATCCAGGCCGCATTTTCAAGTACGTGTAACCTAAGGAAAAACAATAATAACTGATAGAAGTCAGATACATAGTTGGAAATGAATAAATAAAAGCGAATAGAACATGAACGACACAAAACAAAAATAAAAATAAAAAATTTTATTTTAGAATATTTTTAAAAAGTATAATAAATAAATTCTTAAAATGTAATTTTTTAGTGTACTGTTGTGAGCAACACATCTCACTGTAGCCATTTCGCTTCCTAGAAATTTTGGATTCACATTGTTCTCGAATTGATCGAACCCATCGGGCAATTGAGCCACGTTCTCGCCGAAGAGACACAACTGCACAAAGGTATACCTCTAAACGTATCGTATAATTTCCAAGGGGTGTTTGCTTGGGCGGAGTTCTCAAAGGAAGTGTACAACAGGCGCACCACGTACATGTGTACGTGCAAAACGCGCCGCCATTAAAGTCGAAACAATATTATGCATATGATAATGAAGTGCGACCGATAATGGCATGTCGAACAATACGTCATTAATGCAACAACGTATTCGGGTGCAAAATGAACAGTCACCCGATAGACAACGATCATATATAATAACCCGAATCTCTTGACAAAATGGAAAATGCGAGCAATTTTGTTTTTTTTGCTCTCATTCCTTTTTTCTGCAACATTAAATGCATCTAGATAGAAACGAGGTGTTTGGTATCAAATTATTCGTCAACTTTCACGGGGAGACGATCGGTGCGAAGCAGGTAGGAAGAACGCCGTGGTCCAGGGAAATCCGAACCACGGCGAGAAATGACTTGATACGTCCCGCTGCGTTCGCCAGATTCGCACGTGTGTTAACACGGCTGTTTCACGCGCACGTATACATGATTATACTCATCTCACACCTGTCCACCGCTTTGGGTATTCGCCGAGGATGCGATGCTGCATACGTTGCTAATTGGCTCGTCCACCCGAAATGTTTCTTACATCTGTATTCGTTATCACTGTCGAGGGAATATTTCTTTCGCGCAAAAATAAGTGGAGCTATTGTTCTTGCGGCTAATATAAAACAAGAGATTGCTCTGTTGAATATGATCGTGCCTTTTGCATTTTTGCTATATCGAGAACCTCTATCGGGCAACAAGAACTCGCCGCTCTCGAAGCCTTAAGAGGCAGGAAGGATGGGGAAAGGAAGGTGGTTTCTTTCTCGCCGTTGCAGACACCAGGTTACTAATTAACGCGGCCGGACTATAAATCTGAAATTGATCAGTCCTCTTTTTGTCGGAAGGTCTTCGAGGACCCGGTTGCCTGACGCGGACGTGTCGAACAGTTCAAGCATCCTATAGCGTTAATACACACATTTCCTCAAACCATCATGAATATCGAGTACACTTTTATTTTCCATGCTAATTCAAGTTAACGTTATACTTTGGTTGGCGAATTTTGTTTACCAATGTTGTCGACCAATACTATTAAATGATCAGAAATAAAGGATTCGTATTAAGGTTCCGCCGTATACCAGCTAACAATACTTCAGGACGATGATGGTGCGATATAATTTTTTCGAGCACCTCAAGTGGGATGATCCAAGCAAGGGCAAAATGATTCAAGCGAAACATAATTTTTCTGTCTGTTAAGCATCTTGGTGAGAAATCATCCTCGACGAGTCTATCGCTTACTTAGCAGGTGTGAGCACCCACTATAATTTATAATTCGCCAGCTTGATGTGAATTATAGCGAGTTGTGTACTTACCAATCTACTCCTCGTCATAATGCGCTTACCTCTTTCTCTTTCTTTTTCTCTCTTTCTATTGTACACGTATGTTTTAAGGAATATTGAGTAGTCGACCAAACTAGCTCAAAATTAAAATTTATTATGTTTCACGACCTGTAAAAAATTTTTTATCTCGTTTTTTCACTTGATAAGAACCACAACCACATGGTCGAAACGTTGTAAAACTCAATAAATTTTAATTTTGAGCTAGTTTGGTCGACTATTCAATATTCCTTATTTTACTGACTAGCGAATGTGAATATTTAAGAATTGATGTATATTTTAGTTCAGTAGAGTCCCTAGAATTAAGTAAGACAATGTTCTAATTTCTAGTTGAAAATGGCGTCTATATTGAGCTCAAGAAACAGCAAACAGCAATGAAAATTGTCTTATCTTTTAGTAGACAACATTTTTGATAACATAAAATTGATAATATATTAAATGATATATTTAAAAATTGATATATTTAAAAAATGATATATTTAAAAAATTACACAATGGCTACGTTCAGCAGAAAAAGCAGCTTTGCAACTGTTGTAAAATTTTGATTGGTGTATGCTCTTAATTTTAGCTGAATCTAAAAGCATGCACCAATCAGACTTACGAATTTTACAACAATGGTAAAACAGCTTTTTCTACTGAACGCAGTCAATTACACTGTTTTTGTGCTTACTATAGACACTATTTTTTCCAACTAGAATATTATTCAAACTCTTACTTCTAGGGACTTCTAGTTCGGTAGCGCTCGTACGTGGTATATTATATCATGCAAATGTGTCCACACAAGCTTATCCTGCAGGAATGCATCGAATCACATTGTGGCTACGTAGAAGTAAAGGTCATAGCTCGTTTCACGAACAGCTACTGGGCATACATTATTAAAGGTTTTACGGCCTTTCGTTGGTATCCAAACACGAATCTACTCGAGGATTGGACATTTTCACAGGAGAGCGTCGCAATTTAATTCTCGCATGCTCCATTAAAGTTGTGCCGCTTGCCTAATTGAAACTTAATTTTCGCTAAAACTGAAGATTATATTATCACGATGAGTTGGCTTTCGCCAACTCGCTTTGCGAAATCTCGGCTCTCATCGAGACACGGCGATTGCTATCTACAGACGGCATTCCCGAAACTTCCCGAGAATTCGTGGTGTAAAAGAATTTTTCTCTCTTTCTTTTTTTCTCAGTATGGAGGTTCGTACGAGACTGGCCGTAGGATATTTACTACGCGACAATCCGGAAATCACAGCGGGATTGTAATGGTGCTGCCGACAGCGTGATCTGGGAGAACGGCTTATCGGCGGATCGCGAGGTGAATTTTTGCGCGAAACATGTGTTAAGACATACGACGAGGTTGCATATATTTTTACGCGATGGTGGGATAAGAAGAAAAAAAGAGAAAAGAGAGGGAAAGAGAAAGCTCGAAAGAAAGACAGAGAGAGAGAGAGAGAGGAGCAGACCGACAGTCGAAAAGCGAGTTATAAGTCGAAAAGAGACCGAAAGAAGAGGGAGAGAGAGAAAGAGAGAGAACAGCAAGTATCTGGAAGGGAAAAGAAAATAGAAAAGGCAAACGATATGCGAACTACCGGTAATGTACTGTTCTCACGCTAAAGCCGTCCGCGTGCAGACATCGCGTATTATAGGTAGAGAATAAGGAAGGGCGACGAGATAGGATAAAGAAATACGAGGAAAGCGGGCAGAGGAAGGAAAACTGTACGGTGGCACGGTACCAGATAGAAACATGAAAGCTCGAACTATACATCATCGTACAAGTAGCGTTCTTTTGTCGAGAAAAGAGTCATATACCGCGCTATCTATCGGCGGGCTATCTTAGTGGTACGATATAAATATCTCGATATATTTTCTCGAAACAAGAAAACAAGAAAACAAGAAAATAAAAAAATATATATAGATGATGAGTTATTAGAATTGCTTTCTAACAATAAGATATCTTCATAATTATTGATTTTAGACAAAAAGGTTTCAGAAAGTTAAATTATACTCCTCAAAGTATAATTAAGGGATTTAAAAAGTGTCTAAAAAGTAGGCAAATTTTAAATAGTTGTAACTTTGTTTCAAAAAATAAGAATTTAAATTCTAGAAAAATGTTTTAATGCTTGAAATCTCTACTTTTGAAAGGTCACAGCTTTTTTCATTTTCTTTAATTCTGATATTTTCTACATATAGAAAATGATGAACATAAAATGGTAAATTTTCTTCTCACTTTGTAAACGTGTCGCATGCACAAGATTTGAAAATTTTTTTGACTTTTTTGCGTGAAAGTTTAAAATCTCTGCAAAATCGTTTTTTTAAATTTAAATTTACATTTTTCCTTCTCAGCTTATCGAGAAATGAAGAGAAAATGATCATTTTTATTTTATTTTAGCTCCGTTAAAAATCATCGTATAGCAATTTTAAAAGTCGATTCTTAAAGCTGAATTTTTGCTCTATAGTATGATATATAGTGGCCGAATTTCTATTTTAATTTGTGAACTTTTTACAAATAGATAGAAAATAACAAAAAATTTCGCGAGTTTTCTACGTTTTATTTAAACTTTAAAAAAAGTTACGTAAGATGACTAAAAAAAATTTATCGACTGAAATTTTTGTGCCTCTTAATACCCCAAACTTGGCAAAAAGTCACAGACTTGCTGTGATATTTTCTTCATAGTGATCTGTATGTTCAAAATGATCGATGTGTACAATGTTAAGAAAAACTTGATTTGCTTTAATCTTTCGAAAGTAGAGGTTTTAAAACTCTTTTTTAGAATTCAAGTTCTTATTTTTTTTTAAACGAAGTTACAGCTATTTAAAATTAGCCTATTTTAAAACATTTTTTTAATCCCTTAATGATTGTGAGGAGTGTTTCTGAAAAGACTACATTTTTGTAGTTTTAATTTTTTTAGGTAGAAGGATAAAAAAATTTTGAAAATAATCTCGAGTTTTTTAAATCTTTAAAACTATATTTTTAATTAATAATTATATACTAAAATTATAAGTTATTAAAAGATCGAATCGAACAGTTTATGACACTTTGACGAGTAGTTTTAAACTGAAAAAACATCTAGAAAAACAAGAGAACTAGTATGGTAATGAAAGTAATAATTTTTCAAAATAAATTAATTTTATTTAATAAAGTGCTTAAAGTGTTGCCCGCTCATTTCACGACATTTGTGAGTACATTCTCTGAAAGATACGCGATAACATACTTTTTAGAATCGTTCGACAAGAGTTGATAATACGTCGCTTCTTCTTCCACAGTTGTTGGTACGATATCTCGATGCACTATTTGTTTTAATGTGCCCCAAACAAAATAATCTAGTGATGTTAAATCAGAGAAAGGAGCAGGCCATGCGAAGAAAAGAGTGAGACACGCTATCCATTGATGGACTATCCTGGTCGTGCGATATAAACATCTCGATTCTCTCTGAAACAAGAAAACAAGGAAAGATATATATATAGAAAAAGATGAAGATCAAGAGAAAGAGAAAATAAAAAAACAGAGTACAGAGAAAGAATGGAGCCGCTCGCAGAAGAAGAAGAAGAAGCCGATCGCGGACTCACCGTGAAACTTACCACAATGCTATCTAACCGGCGGGATCAAATTGTCGAAGGTAGAACGAGCATATTTCGCGTGACCCCGCGGCAAAAGCATGCAGCAGTGGTGAGAATCGCCTGGTTCAATTCCTCGAGAATACTTCGATATATATTTGTCGTTGCGACCGTGTATTATGTATATACAGGGACAACTCCTCACCTTTTGCTCGTCCCCTTCCTTCTTCTATCCTTTCCTCGGACTGCAGGTTCCGATGTATGGCCACTGTTCTCGGGCAGAGGCGCGAGGACGACGCTCTTTCACACGACGGGATTCCACCGAATATAAATCTCGCTCCAGGATCTACCTGCTGCGCTAATATTAATCTATTCGAGTCGTCGACCGAGAAACAGCGGTACAAATTATATGTTCAGATTCCACGAACTTAAACATTTTATCATATCACAGTCAAGTATGGAAATTAATTTATTTCTTCAGTAATATTTTCTACATTGCTTGTACATGTACATTGAAAAAAATTATATTCTCAAAGTAAGAGGAAAATGTTTCTGTAATATTATCCTCTAGTTGTAAAACTAAGAAAATATTTTTTAATAACAATAAGCGTTAATGACAAACAGTGTTATAGGTTTTTTATTTATTATTTGATACAATAGATGCAGGGGATTTTAAACACCGTCCTGTCTTGTCGAGAAAACATCACTTTTGCGTACTCTTTTTATTAATTGAACAAAGTGTGAACCTACCGATTTTAAGTTAAGAATCCAAAAAATTGATTTTTTTTATTTAAAAATGTTTATTTTGTTTTTAACATTAAATCGAAGTTCGCGCTTTGTTTTTATTTGTATTGTACTTTAATCGTGGAAAAGCACTTACTATTCTATTCAATCAATAAAAAAAAAAGAGTGCGCAAAAATAATGTTTTATCGAAAAAACAAGACGTTTAGGATCCTCTTAAATAAAGAATAAGACTTGAGTGACTTAAAAGAAATGTTCACGAATAAATAACGTATTACGTGTTACATAACCTAATTTAATCATTTAGTATTCAGATTTCATGTTCAGTCTATGTACTATGTTTTCTTTATTTCTTCTGCTATCTTTTGTCTATACGCTGCAAAATAATATATTTTTTTGTTAATGTAAAAATACCATTTTGTTTACATCTTTATAAATCAGGAATATTTAATATTAATCTTTAGGAGATTTCCCTCTTAAAATAAGATTTTGGCGCCTATTTTAAAACAGGGTATTCTAAAAGTAAGGGAAAAATTCTTAAAATAAGAATATAACTTTTTTAGTATTAAAATTTTATACCTTTCGAAAAAGAGTATATATATCTCCCTTTCCCTCATATGCACACACATATCACCTCAATATTCCAGATTAGTATCCCATCTCATAGTTATTCCCCTCTAGCCGAACCGACATTGATCGTCGACTTGCCTGAATATGTAATCAAGGATCGTCTCGCGGAAATGTTAGCGGCGATGGTATTCGACCATCCGCCGGCACCTTTACTACTCCGGAACGCACTTCCCCGAGTAAAACACAATATATACATCGTGATATGTATCTGCCGTAAACCCATACTTAACAGCGTGTCGGATCAGAGCTCGTTTCTGCAGGACAACGTCTTTTGTTTCTCTCTCTCCCTTACGCTTCTTTCGTGTGATTTCCTTTATTTCGTTAATATTTCTCCCTCCTCTTTCCTTTACCCGGTTCTCTATCGTTGTCATCTCTCCTCCCCTCATTCCATGATCTTCTTCCACTGACTATCTTAAATACTCGGCGCTGCGTGTAAGAGCATTAAAATACAGGCAACCGCTCGTCTCGCGCGTTTCGCCGTCTCCCATTCCCTTTGAATTTTAGACGCAGTCGGAATTTCAATTCCGCGCGATTCGCAGCCGCTAAACAGCCGTCTATTTACATGATAATTGTTGCATAGCCTATGAGATTCGCGCTACCAGTGTTCTGCTCCAGATATCTCGTATAATGGGCTACTCGCGCGATATACTCGAAAATCTTTTTTCTCAAATTTTATCTTCTCTTCCCGTTTGCATATCACACAATCTTCATGTATTCATTTGGTAGTCATTCATTTGCGTTAACGAATAAGTTACATATCAATTCATTGAACAAATATTAACAAGCAAGACGTGAATTTAATAAATTGCTTGGATTTCTTTGTCGAGAAAAAACCTCACGGTCAATTCTGAATTTTTTATGGAAAGGATTTAAAAGGACGAACACCTGAAACATTTTTTTAGGATTTTCCAAATAATAGTAATGATTTTTTGAAATTGGCCTTCTTCAACCTTTGACCCTAAATAACACCTGAACGGATCAACCTCAGATTTACACTAAAAGATTTCTTTTTTTATACTCCTTCAAATAATATAGTACAATATGGGAAAGAACAACTGCCGCAACTCCTTTAAAAGAGTAGAATAAATCCTCGAAATAATCAAACACGTATTTCGCGGTTTTTCATAATTTTGAGCTGTTTCCAAAATATGAGGGATAGAGGCAGATTTTATGGACACTATACATGCAATACAGATAGACTTACCCTAAATGTGTCTTCTTATACCTTTTACAAAAAATGTTTCGTACAAAAATTATTTAATTTTAAGCGGGACATAACCTAACTTTTTTCGTGACTCGGCGGAGGTTTTTAAAGAATTGTTGCGAGTAACTTTAAAGTAAATCGTAGTCTGTGATTGTTTTCGGTGGATTCTGGATACTCTTTTTTTTATTATCTGTGTAATCTAATGAGGTTTTTTTTTTTTTTGAAATTTTGGATAATTGTATTTTGCCTCTGATGTATTTTCTTTTGTTATATTTGTAAATCTCAAAGGGATTGTTTGTCCCGTTAATAAATAAATAAATAAATAAATAAATAAATAAATAAATAAATAAACCTAACCTAACACAAGAGAGCAACATCAAATTGTTTGTGTAGATGGTATCACTTTCGAGAAATTTATTAATTATCACTTTTTTTAAAATGGAAACATGATTTTTCTTGTTGACATAAAAGTTCTCAATAGATCTCGTCGAGACGTTATTGCTTTTACTACATAAAGTAGAGTAAGGTTATGACATATTTTAATAATACCTCGACGTTTGTCTTCAGGTATATGCAAACGTAACAGAAGCAATAACGACGTTCCATCCATCCGCTGACTCGCGCAATCGTAAATCAGTAATCTCGCGTAATAAATTGCGACCAAATACGGAGAACAATCGACATCCTGCGGACGAAGCACGAGACGGAGATAGTGCAGCACCTGCATCATGCCTTCAGCGCGTGGCCGCAAAAGAACACATTATGCCGCGATGCTTGTTAAGTGCATCGCTTATCCACCGTCCGAAATGTACTTTACGAAATGCCAATAATTGGCCCAAAAATTCGGCCGCGTTTATCCGCAGCCTGTGCACCTGTCGTCGAGGAAGCGTTCTGCGCATGCAAATGCATATGGACTGCCTCGCATACCAAAGATTGGTATCTCCGATAAATTGCCGCGGTAAACGAGGGTGTAACCCGTTTCGCGGGTAACGAGCTCTCTCTATTTTCGCGGTGCGAAACCTTCGTGCAAGTTTGTAGATAAAATTTGTAGCATTCTCTTTTTCTGCCCAGTCGTGCAAAACCCAGCCATTCAATTTTACGTTTTACCCTCAACTTATTACAGTTGGCTGTATAATTCACTTATTTCGTTTTATTTCCGAAAACACGCGATTGCAGATAGTTATATTGTAAAATACATATATATGTACTGTTGTTTTAGAATAACACATTTTATTTCGCGATTATCAACGGACGAAACTGCCGACACGGTGAACATCAATTTTGATAACGATTTACGAAGAAGCATGGAGAGGGAAAGGAAAGGAGGAGGGCAAAGATACGCACCGGATGCTAGGAAAGCAAGGCAATTCTCGAAAGAGACGTCGGGTAAGCAATTTTCTTATCGGGGTGTCATTTCCGGTCGTTTATCTCATGGCTTGTAGTTAAGAAGGGACATTGATTAAAGGGCCATTTTAACTCCCAGTAAAATACCTCGGCAGTTGTCGTCGCGCCTTTCTCTCCACTCTCCCTTCCCTTCTCTTCTTCCAAGGAGAAGTCGTCCACCCCGGTTCTTCATTTCACTCCTTTTGATTCAATTTACGAGTAGGATGGCATCGATAAAGGTATCCGATCTTATACTTCCGTCCCAGTCCGCCTCTTTCTCCACTCCTACCACTTTTCACCATCTTGCATCGTGGTATCTGTCTCCCTTGCCCGTTCTCAAGTACCTGGATTCGCCTCCATTTCCTACTGCGAGTTGGCCGTGTTTCGCCTTCCGTTTCTTCCCGGTCTCTCCTTATTCCTCCGTCTTCCTCCGCCTTGCTCTTATCTTGCCAAGATCAAATCATTCGATTCCCTCCCGTGAGTCGAATGGCCATAATCGTCTTGCTATTACCTCGAGAGAAAAAGAGGGTCGTTCCTACTGCTATTTTCCCTTTCTGGACGTCTTAGAACCGGATGGTCATTTACTTCACGCTGATACGATACGGTCAATAATAGTTCGCTTTTGACAGTGTACGAGGTGAAGGAAGGTCTCCCCTTCCCATACGATTTTATTTTCGGAGGAAAGATAGTATGTAAAATAAACGATAAACGCATAGATAACACTTTGTTTAATGCTGATTTTTAAATATTTTCACGATAATCATAATTCTTTCTAAAAAAAAGAGTATTAATTAAACTGTGATGTCTCTGCTAATTCCTATTCAAGTTCCCTCTTGACACACTCTCTCTCTCTTCTCTCTCTCTTTCTCTTTCTCACTTGCGCGTACAGAGCTTTACTGCGTAATGCAATCTTACGACGATAAGGACGAATTTCAGATATATCGTCGCCGAAGACAAATCTCCGGGGAAATTTACATTTTAATAATAATAGCCGACTGTGTGTCAAATCGCGCCAGGGTGGTAAGAGGAGTGGAAGAGGGGGAAGGGGGGGGGAAGTGGCTGGCGTCGACAAGACGCGACCAAAGTTTGATATTTCGCCGAAAAGTCCTCCTCGCATTGTCTAAAAGTTGATGGCGTCACCCCAAGGAGGAAGATAACATCTGGTGCTGCCTCCATCAGCAGCCTACCCCATTCACCCCCGTTTCGCGCAACCACCCCTATCCGCGAGGAGCGAAGGAAACTCGTCTTCAATTATTCTTGTACCCATCCTCCCTTACCCCACTTCTCTTCCCCTCTCGTTCTTTCTTACACAACTTACCGCGCGTTGCCACCATCCGGTTCATCCGCACGTCCCCTCTCTCAGAACCTCCTCAGGATCCAACCTCTTTCTTCGCCCATTCCATCTGTCACGCAGTTCTGACGAACAACGAGTTTATGGAATTACGAGAGACAAAACAGAATTTATTTGCATCTCTGAAAAACGTATATATATATATATATATATATTATATATATAATATATTGTACATATATAGAGGAATATTGAATAGTCGACCAAACTAGCTCAAAATTAAAGTTTATTAAATTTCGCGATGTTTCGACCATGTGGTTGTGGTTCTTATCAAGTGAAAAAAACGAAATAAAATAATAATTAATAACGATGATTAACATTACATAATTTCCAATCACATAAGTCAAAACTTCCATATAAAAAAATCAAAGAACAAACAATACTTTGAAGAGCGAGACAACAATCAACCTTTTCCCACCGAGAATTATCACGGTGTGTGTAATAAACTTTTGTATTACACGTGCAGGCAAAGTGGCACTTTCTGTGCGTATTTTCTGTGCGGAAAGCGGCCGATTTTCCCCGCCGCCATCTAGCGGCGACGCGGTGAGTGAATAAGCCGCATTCAAAGCCATTGCCTACGGCTGAGCCGCGTTCAAAGTCATTGTCCACGGCTGAAGCCGTAGGCAATGTATTGAACACGGCTATTCCCGCACCGTGCTGCCGCAAGATGGCGGCGTGCGATCGCCTTCGGCTCGTGCGTCCATTCCCCGCACTCGTGACCAATTGCCAACTTTCCGCACTTGATACACAATATACTATAATTTCGACCTAGTTTGGTCAACTATTCAATATTCCTCATGTTATTGACTAGCGAATGCGAATATTTAAGAATTAATTGTACATATAGTATATTGTTTGCACAACTTAAGATTTTAAGATACACGCAATTGTAATCTCTTTTCAGACATTTCTCGTTATTCACGTTATTTATTTCTCGCAGGAGAAATTAATGCAACACCTTCTAATAGTGCTCTTTATTTCTCGGGACCTTCCGACCAAAAATCCGTCCATGAAAATCGACGAAGTGCTAATCCTATCAATCAAAATATATTAAAGCTCGGCCCGCCTTCGGGTCCCTTACCCTTCTTTTCTTTACGACTTCACCCTTTTAATAAACTCTCGCCGGGAGCGAAAGGAGCGATTTAAAGAGTTTTCGCGGGAAAGGAGCAGAGGTTGCGACCGGGGAGGGTTGCAAGAGCCGAGATCGCGGAGTCCGAACGAACAGCTGGCCTTTTGAGGGTGTCGTAACTATTTAATTCTAAAAGACACCGTTGCCTCTCTCGCTCACATCTCAGCGCACAGCTCGGCCTCTTCTCTTTGCATCACAAAAGAACCGCAGGAAATTCCAATTCCCGTTGAACATCACCTCGGGATCGTCGACGAACCGCCAATGGCAGCCTTTGTTCGACGTTATTATTTTCGTATTAGCAAAAATCTGTACAATATAAATGTCGAGACGATAAACGATCCCGAGGAACACTGTTATATATTCATCGAGTGAACACACCGAATAAAAAGTTTTTCACTTATATTTTGCGCAAAGAAGAAGCGTATGAGATTTTTCGACGTTAATTGAAGCGCGTAATTTGTGAAAAATTACGCGCAATGCATGAAATTCTCTCAGAAAAATTTTACGATATATAAATTTTAATTATTATGAAATTATTTATTATTGTTATTATTCAATTGTATTATTTATATAAATTGTATTTATAAATGAAATTTTTTAATTAAATTTTACGCGCTAACGGTAACGTTCGATAAATCTATAACAACGGTTGTAATCCGCCGATGCGGAAACGCCACATCGGTGGCGTTCACACGTGTAACGATCAGTAGGAATCATATAAAACACAAACACATTTTTCATAATTACGCATTGGAACGGATGCGAAGCGGATGCTGTGTACCTTTTTGGTTTTGCCGGCGCGCAGACACGCGAGAGCGTTATTACGCCGTTAAATATCATTTGCTAATTAGCTTTATCGCTCGACGTGTAACTATAAATTATTCTATCTATTTTGATGTATGGAAACTCTGACTTCCGTGTTCGGCGAAAATTAACCATAATATCGCGTCGACTATTCGGAATTGTGATTATCTTCCGTGCATTTTAAAATAATTAATATTTATTCTGCGTCTCTTCCTTTTTTCTCCCTCAACGCATATACGTGTATAAAATATAGGAAATTTTAATTCTTCAAAGCATATAAATTATTATGTTTTATAATGGAAGCGCTCTGTAATATTTCTCTTTGTCTCACTGATATCCTCTACGACTACAGGAGATACGCGACTGGATTTATTTCACGTAAAACATTTCGTATACCGAGATATAAAATATTTAACTTGTCCTATTTTATTGTATTACAACCTATATTCTTCGCGAGAAGAATGTTTTGTTGCGAAATAGTGGATAAAACATGGAAGAAGAAAAATGGAGATTCTTCAGACGCAACATTTTGCAAAATATCTTTTTAGTTTCTAGAAGAGAAACAAAATCGCACGTATTCAACTACTGTTCCATTTCGATCTCGCATTCTAATTTATTTTTTTCGAAAAACGTTTATGATATAAAGCAGCGTTTATCGCGTCCGTGAAAAAAATGTCTGTTGCTATCTCGCGATAATTTTTAACATTCCTGCTTCAACTTCATTGCTGTACAATTTAATAAAAGGACAAGGCTATTTTACCAAAAGTTATCTTAAAGATGAGAGACCCTGCGAATATAATTTCCCATCGAAGCACGAGCAGCGACGTTTCGAAACGTCGCCGCCAGTGAAGCATCTTTCGTCCACCACCTTATCGCCCCTCCGTCTCTATTTTAGCTTTAAGGATGTCCTCCGAAAACTGATAAAGTGCAAGGTACAATGCTTGGTGGGTACAGTGTGTCCGACGTTCCTCCGGGGAGCGATCAATGATAGGCCGGGGGTACGAGTCACGTGACCTCGCCGCGGGGAGTTCGCGCAATGCATCACCAACCAACCACCCAGACCAACCACCCTCCTCCACCATCCTCCTTCTGCCACGGCTCTCCACCCGATCCCCTGTATATCCTCCGACTTCCTCCGTCATCCTCTCCTGCGCGCTCCCTTCGATACCCCGCAACACACCCGTCCTAGCCAGCCGTCTCGTATCCTGGTACCCCACTCTTCACTTTTCATCCACCCTTCGTGCACTCCCCCTAACCCCCTGGCACCACCGCAGAGCTCGTTCGCCCGCCGCCACCACCACGTTTCTGTACTCTCCACCGCGCAGACACGCTGGGAGTACTAAACGGGATTGTTGCTACGTTGCTCTTGGCGACCAGCAAGTGTCGCCGTCGTCGTCTTCGTCGAAGACGAAGACAGCGCTCCGCCGTTCTCTCCTTGTCACTTTCTTACCCCTTTCTCTGTCTCTTTCTCTCTCATCGCCCAGCTTCGTTTCAACCAACCGTTTCGGGAAATGGAAATGCTATTCCATCGACAGAACATTTGCGTTTTTTATACAATCAATGATACTCACCTAGGTAGCAGGCATACGTCACTTTGACGTCGAATGACGTCATAGACGTCATTTTGACGTTAGTTTGCTACTTGGGTCAATGATTAGGTTCTAATCGGAGTAATACTCATAATACGCGTAAATTGATGGTCATGTGACGCTTCTGTCCTCTAGGTTGACAAATGAAAGGTCTTGTCGTGGAGCTTATCGAGAAAGAAATAAAGTTATAATGATATCGTTTGATTTTATTGTTAGTCGAACAGCGGCTTTTCTTCACAGCTCTTTTTCCACTTTCAAGAAAATTAAATTTCTACTACTCCGATATAAATTATTTGGTCCTTTCTCTCTCTCTCTCTATACCAATACACTTTTCTATAGTTACTCAGCGTTTCCGCTTTTATGCATTTTCAAATATCAATTACGTTATTGCCTCCATGTTATTATATTTTATCATTCCACAGTTTCCACAAGCTAAGAGCTTGTATATGTATTTTCCATTTTCATTACTCTGTTATACGCGTTATTACACACGCACAATAGCGATATTCATCAAAATGTAACCGCAAATTTGCCTAGTCGACTGATTTCGCGTGATTATGGAAAGCGAAATTTTTTTTCGCAACAATTAAAACACTTCGTCGCGAATGATGGAAATATTCGTCATCGTTTCCGATTTGACTTCTTCAAATTGAATTGAAACTATCGCTTCGCGATATCGATATATATCCAAGGTCCCGAAATGGTTTCGCCATTGACCTACTTGCCGCAGCGAAACCGATACCAGTGAATCGAGTGTGTAGCACGTAATCCGACGTGACCTGCCCCAGAGTGAGAACATAAATATTTCCACAAGTTCTGCGAAACGGATCGACAGAGATGCACATCGTAACATTTGTTTATTATGATTCTTTCGCGATTATTTCATTAAGGTTAATTATAGTAGTGTGTCATGGTTAATAATATTACATTTTTAAGCCCGCGATATCATTTCAGTTGTAATGTTCTATGACAGAAAGACAGGGCGGTCACACACGTTCGTGTGAAAATATACAATATAACTCGACGACTCTTGGGAAATCATAACGTCCATTACTCACGACAGAGCGTCTCGAAAGAAAGCAGAAAAACATTTTGTGGATCTGTCAACGTATCCCGTTGTTCGCGTGCTGCACAATTTTTAATTTGAGAGATTCTTCGATCAATCTCTCTTCTCGGCACGCGAATCTCTTATTCTTATCAAAAATTATATTCTTCCTCCTTTCTATGCATCCTTTTCTCACTTATTTTTAATATTAGATAGAAAAGATTTAAAGACACAAGTTTCTACTTAATAATCTTTCTCGCCAAACAATAATAGTTACCATTAAATACAGCTGATTAACGATTTTACAGTGACTTTACTGTCGTATATATGATCGCGTGCATGGTATACGTCGGTTGACAACGCCAGTGTAAACAGCCCTTAGTGGCCGTAACAGTGTGGCAGAATGCCGGCCCTTCGACCGGTAACTTGCGTTCTACGTGGTACGCTCGTTAACGATCCCGTTGGTCGCGCGATAACTTTAAGGTTATTGCCAACACTTACATCTCGCCGTGAAACAACATTGCCACTGATTGCGAATGAAACAGTAAACGCGTGCTCGAGTTGGCGCGCGTGGAGAAAGAAAGGAAAAAAATATAGAGTAAATTTATTTCTCGTTCACTTTTTACCCGCGCGATAAGGATGGAATTATTTCTACAAACTGCTCTCCGTTAATTACCCGCGTATATACTCGGCCGGGTAATCTAGATCCTGGCACCTGCAGGGCGAAATTGTGATAACGCCTAGTGTGAAATAACATTAACGTGGTACCATTATTATAGCGCCATTATGCCGCTGCTACACGATTAATATCAGAAATTGTATAGTAAATCACGGTTATATGAGAAAAAAATTGGGCTTAAAACTTAGTTACAAAATTATCAATTAACTAATTATTCTATAGTAATTTTTAGTAACTTTATAGTTCTTTTATAATAATTTTATTATAATTTCTAGTAATTATAAATATTTTTATGGGTATATTCCGAACAAAATATTAGTTTGGTTTTTCTGGATGTTAGCAGTTATTTAACTAAACTAGGAAGTGTTCCGAACCTATTATTAAAGACTATCTTATAGCCATTATTATAACGTGTTATTAATAAGAAATATAAAAAATGTTCAAATTAAAAAAAACCATGTTCAATATATTATCTTTTCCATTATTATATTATACATAAACGTTATACTATATACATAGTTTTACATGTTATGACAGATTCGGAACATTTTTCGATTCAGTTTAGTTTAAATATAGTTGCCAATATACATATCTAAAAAAAAATTAGCCAAACTAAAAACACTTTGAAATATAAGCTATAATTTCTAAGAATTTTATAGTAATTTATAATATAATTTTCTAGTAATTTTGTCTAGAAAAAACCATTTTCCTAATTCTAATAATATCGTTATTATTCTCTCGCTTCCACTCAAACGGAAAAATTGATGGATATATCTGACGTAATCGAGGTAATCTTCGTCAAATCGTGTTTACGCAAGCTTCCATATTTGTTTGTCTTTAGACACTTTCTCACAGTGCTTGGAGCGATAACGAGATATGACGGATGGAAGTCTCTAATATCCAGTAAAGTCAGCGTGCAAACTGAGAGAGGTATGAACACGCGGACGGATTACGGAACGGTTGTGCGATGTGCGTGGTCCGTGTGCGCTCTCCCCGGCGAGGTTAGGCGCGTGCGAGCCGGATTTATGACCCTCCATTATGACGTTGACATATCGCCTTCGTGAGGGTAGCCTAAACCAAACCCAAGGCGAATCTAAGCCCCGTGTATCTAAGCCAACGGCTAGCCACAGGTCACCGCGACCGGTATACGAGAATACTTGGGACTAATCCTGCGGTTCGCTCACCGTATACTCTCTGCAATAGCTGTAACCAACGATGACTTTCCCTTGTAACATTTGACTTGCATATAACATTTTTTTTTATCTTATATGTATCACAACCAATCGTTCTTTTGGAACAGAATTCAACGATCCTTTTCAAAAATAATAAAAGAATAAAACAAGCTTATATTCATGATACATACATATATATATATATATATATATATATATATATATATATATATAAAAAGTCGTTTAAACATCGAAAGAACGTAGACATAGCCAAAATCGAAGAACATCGAATTAGAGGACCCAAACCGCTCGCCGAGCCGTGCACAAGCGACATACCACGAAAATTATTGACATCTTCCGTTCGATAATGGTTGTCTAGCGCCGCAATAAAGCAATGAAGGGGACAGAGGGAGGAGTAGATTTAAAGGGCGTGCGAACTCGCTTTTACGCGTCGGATGCGAAACCCCGATTCAATTTATATCCTTTGGTCGCGCGTTTCCTGCCTGCGGCGCGCACATCTTTCAGGATTGCACCACTTCGTCCACTTCCGGGGGATTCCAGGCTCCCGTCTTTCTCCTTTCTTTTTCTCTCTTTCTCTCCCTCTTTCTCTCTATGAAATACGACGATGATTCTATCGGCAGCGGGCATTGCGACGATTTCTCGAAGGGAAACGTGTAGAAGGGTGACGCAAATATATCGCGTTGCAAAATGGACCGGGCGGCGTTATAGCGGTCCGACGTCACGCATCGGCGAGTGTCAAAACACCATGGAGGAGCTCCGCAGCCTCTTATACTATATGATGCATTAAAGGGAATCGAGTTAATGGACGAGATCAAACGAGATCAGACATTCAAAGGCGACTGTTCCTCTCCTTCCTCCCTAAAGGAATTGTCAAAATACATAGCGAAAGATAGATCGAATATATATCTATACTGATGAGAGATCTCGATAGGCTGGAGAACGGATTAAATAAATATCACACATTTGTGTTACCGTGTATTTCTTTTTTTAACACTTTTTTGAGTGCTAAATCCAGTGAAATTCTATTTTTCAGCGATAGCACAGCGTATCTCTGGTGTACCGAAGGTCGATTCTTTTTCCGAGTAAGATCGAGGTCTCCCAACGCGCGGTCTGGGAATCGTAGCTTTACATTGCCATATATATGTAACTATAGGAGTCGAGAGACAAACGGCAACGGTTATCTATCGAGGTTGAGAAAAGTAGAAAGAAAGAGAGAGGTAGGGAGGGATAAGAGAAGAAATAGGTAAATTCTGATACGGATGGGCAGGAAAGGAGCAGAGTAAGAAAGATGGGACGAAAACATCGATTGCAGGGGCTTGTAACACCGCGGTACGAACAGAGGGATCAAGCCGAGCGATAAACCAAGCGGCCTGGAAAATGCCGGATCAACGGTACGATGTTTCAGCAAAAACTGTCTGGATCGGAACAGCCCCAGTTCAGAGGGAGGTGGCAGAAGGAAGGAAAAGAGAGAGAGGGAAGCAAGAGTCGCTCGCCAGAGAACTGCGAAGCTTTTCTCGTGGTTTCTGCCTACGAGTTTCTCCCTCAGCAAACGCTTATCTATATATACATACATATATGTATATATGTGAGGACATACATACTACGGGAATAATCGTGTATGAATTTTGCGTTATGCCACCATTCTATAGTCGCGCACGAGTCCCGACGGATTTATGAGAAAAGTAATATGAATTAAACTAACGTTTCTCTTTCTTTGTCCCTCTTTCTCCCTCTCTCTTTTTCTCCATATATGTTCTGGTTATATGCTGTAAAAGGACCGTTGCCTCTGCGAAATCGAATTGAGGGTAATTCGCCGTAATAAAATATAACGTAGCTTTTCGCGGAACAGTTTGCATTGTTGTTGAAATAAAGTCAACATTAATTAATTATCCATATAGCGCATATATCGCATATTAATTAAATTCCATTACTACAACATATTAAACAAAAAGATAAGTTCATGTGATCGAATCAGTGTAAAGATGAACACTTTACATTAGTGTAAAAATGAAATATTTAAAATATAGTGTGTTTGAGAAAAGACAATATCCTTTCTCTAAAAAATATTTTTATCCAAACTTCGAGAAAGCATAATGTAAATAATAATTATTAAATATGGGAAAAATAAAAATAAGAGAGAACCATCTATTAAAAAATACGTGAAATCTGTCTGACAAGAGATGAAACAATTATCATTCTGTAGATAACTTATCAAACAATGGTTAGTTGTAATAAACGTAAGAATATTTAAATATTTAATATAATATTGACTTTAATTTTTATATAATTTAACAAAATATATTAGACTGCATAAGTCGTTTATTTAAATTTTTTATTAATCGCTTCTCATAGACTGATATAAAGCACTAATTGTAAGTATGCAGTAGAAATTGCCGCATACCGTTGACAGATGGCAGCAGCATTAATTAGAGAATGACGAGCCGTTACCGACCAACATAACAACAAAGCCGCAGGTTGCATCATGTATATAAGCATGGGAAACGTCAAAACACCGTACTGTTGTTAGTTTAATCGTGTAGTACGTGAAATTTTTACTTCGACAGATCCTTTAATCCGATTATGTAGTTGTAGTGCGTCAAACATGAAGACGATAGAGGGCAAAGTAGTTATGCTGGGATCTCAAGGTAAGTGCTCTGATCGCAATAAATGCGCGGCAATAAAATTTACCTGTTATCGTGTTATATAATATCACAAAGAAAGATTTGTGACTTCTGAATTGACGTTTCGGATGAACGAGTCATAAAGCTTTTTGCAGACATACGAGCGACTCATTTTAAAGGTTAGTCATCGCGTTATTGTTTCCGATTCTATCTTTTGTTTTGTCATAGAGGTTAGGTGAACACGCAAATCAGTTTGAACCCGTTGCTTATTTTACATTTATTACGAAATTCGATGTTGCAACATCTGATACAATTGCCTTGATTATATGTTGCGCGAGTGGGACGTTCACTTACTAATTGGATGCAAAATATTTTTTCCCTATTTCTTCTAGGCTAATGAGAATTTAATGTCGATACATGTCGATCTATGCAGGATGTCTGAGACCATCTGTACATATATCTGTACAAATATTTTAAAACTGAGCGTGACAGATAAAAATGTTTTAAACAAAAGTTGTAGGGCTTTAACAAATACATGAAATGGTGAAACATATTTGACCTTGACAGCAGTTATGAAAGAAATCTCAATTCATTCAAAAACACGAGAAATATGATAGGGCATCATGTATGGAAACGAATTTGTTTACAAACCAACGCTATTAGATCTCATTAAAAGAAAGGGAAATGGAGGTTGTTAAATAGCTTAGGCTTCTGGGTACTAATTTTATCTCTTGTAAAAAAAAACTGTAAACGTTCGAATATAAATATTTATTTGATACTGCTGATTTATATCCATTATTTTGATAACGAAACATTTGCGACATTTATTTGAACATTGTCATACTTTTTTACCCACACTCACAAATTTTTAAAACATACTTTTGACTCACCCTATATATACATATTTTAATTTTGTATATGTAAGTACATATATAAGTATGTATGACTCAATTGTAGAGATAACTGAAACATTTTGATTCACTTTAAAGCTTATTCGGTGAAATATAGTCGTTATTCTTATGATTCTTATATAAAATACAGTGTTTGCTGTTATCTAAATAAAATTACATAGATGATCATCTAGAAGAGACTTTGGCGTCATCTTATCTTTATACAGATAATAAAAATATGTATTATCTATATCTGCCTTTTAGATGAAAAAAAAGTATTATCTTTACTAAATTATCTAGACTAAGAAAATGTAACTAGATTTTTTGGTGGGCCAAATGTAAAATTTGAGATTATACTATTATTTATATTTTTACCTTTGTATTACCCAGGAACCATCACATGAAGAGGCAAAGTTGAATCTTTTTTTAGGAAGAGAGGGAAAGGACTTATAATTAGAGCATAAAAGTAAAA
Organism: Nylanderia fulva; assembly: GCF_048542155.1. Lineage (NCBI taxonomy): Eukaryota > Metazoa > Arthropoda > Insecta > Hymenoptera > Formicidae > Nylanderia > Nylanderia fulva. The sequence goes on along the minus strand of NW_028190521.1, from coordinate 382,790 downwards.
AAAGCAATTTGAAGTTATGCGCTTATAATTCAGTTTCATTTTTATTTTTTCTGCTGGTCAAACATGGACATCGCGGGTTGGATTGAAAAATCTCACGGGCCGGATCCGCCCCGCGGACTGCCAGTTGTGTATCCCTGATCTGAACATTGGTTTAGAATTTTAGAATCATATCACATAAAAATATTTAAATAGTAAAACTTAATAAGTAGTAAGCGATGAAAAAACTTCTGAAAATTTATAAAATGTTTTACATGTATATACTTTTTATAAAATATGAATATATTTTTATATCTCTTTTATAATTTATATTTTTTTATAACTGTTTACATAAGCAGTCTTAATAATAATATTATTTGGAAATTCGCTAGATGAATTGCCATGTGTAATTTTATCTTTTATCTAAATATATTTAAGACAAAATCATCTTTATGTTATCTAAAATAAATTTACATATTTTTATCTCATCTTTATTTGGCTACTTTAAAAATCATCTAAGCACAACACTGGATATAAGAATATGCAGATTGATAAAAACAATTATATGTATTAACAAACACTTTCTTGGTCTTTCTTTTATTAGTTTTTTACATTAAAGATATATAAATTTTTTTATTCTTTTTAAGAATTGAAAAAAAATCGAAAAAGAACGATATTTTTTACATTTTGAATCCGATATTTGTTTGGTGCAAGTGACGTAATGTTACTTATATTACAACATATATGTATATATCTTCGGATGGAGGTCAAAATCCGCGCATGGCACAGTTCCCGGTAGAGCACAACGTATTGATAACAAAAAGCACATATTGTAGGAAATCTTTTAATCACTTTTAATATATATATATATTATCGTAATCACATTTTCTATACACATACACACAATATTTGATTAGCGACAATCAAATGTCAACAGTGAAAAGATGAAAAGACACAAAGAATATAATCACGAAATTATGTAACTTTTAAAGAAAAATTATTCCTGTAATAATCTCTTTTCTTTTCTTAGTTTTTTTATTTGTCAATTAAGTACAAGAAAAACGAATGTCAAATACGAAACTATATATATATGTATATATATTAAATATTTTTTATCTCATATTGGTTGATTAAATTACTACCATCAATATTAAATATTGTTTTGTATTTTATATATAATAATTGTCAAATGTTTTATATTTTTATAATAATTGATAAAATCGGTCATATATTATTATATTCTGGATATAATTGTTTATATATGAATGTTTATCTGTCTACATTTTATAAAATCGGGTAAAAGTCCGATTATTGCATAGTAACTTGAAATACACGCGCTATCAGATAAGGAAATTGATTTTTTGACATGTATAGAACAAAGTTCGATATATGTATGTGCATTACACGTGCCAAATAATAGCGTTGACCATAAACATGATGTTATTATTACACAAATATTATTTTCAGGTGTCGGCAAAACGAGTTTGATCGGGCGTTACATGGGAAACTTTGAGCATGCAAGTCCGACAATAGGGGCATCTTTTTTCAACTGCAAGCTCAATTTGGGGGATACGAAGATAAAATTGCAAGTACGATTGTGAAAAATATTTGTACTATCATGTTTCGATATTAATATTCAGCGATTAATACAAAAATTTAATATTTATTATTATTTATATCGAATTAATAGCCACGAGCCTTTAATCATCTATCTATGTGTTATCTTTCTAATTAGCTCCTGACCTTTCATCAATTCATCTATCTTTCTCTGTCTTTATATCGCCTTATTCAATTGTCTGCTTAAGGCTTTATAAAATCATTCGAATCGGTCTGAAGAATTAAGGGTTATTTTTTTTTTTTTTTTTACGCAGGTATGGGACACAGCTGGCCAGGAGAGATTCCGTTCTATGGCGCCGATGTACTACAGGAACGCCAATGCGGCCATGCTAGTCTTCGATCTCACGCAGTACAACAGTTTTGCCGCGATCAAGAATTGGGTGAAAGAGTTGCAGCAGAATGTGGAAGAGACGATGGTGCTGGCCGTGATCGGTAACAAGTCCGATCTGATGCATCAGCGGCAGATCGATGGTGAGGAGGGTCAGAAATACGCTACGTCGATCGGTGCTACATATCATGAGATTTCGGTGTTGCATAACGAGGGGGTGGAAACCGTTTTCCTTGCCATCGCCAAAGATCTGCTGAGAATGGCATCTGACAATACGGACACGACCACTCTTAAAATTTCCGAGTCGAATAGCTTCTTCAACGGCATGCCTCTCTCGCCTTCCGTCGAGGAAAGCCCGCAAAACACTAGTATTGCGCATGGCATACTCGAGAAGCCGTTCACTTGCTGCTAAATTTTAGCTCAAGAACGGTCGATAGCAGTTTAAGAAAAGATTGTGAGGCCTTGCTCAGACGAGTCCGCGTTAACGCACGACGGTTGTGTATTACGCCGACGACCAAAGAATTTTTAAATGTTATTTTAATATTTACCGTCGAGACATGTAATGTTTTTCTTTTTGTAACAGCATTAATTACGTTGGCGAGCCATAAATTCTTGTTTTGCGTTGCGTCTCCATTTTTAAGATACAAGCTATTACGGCGCAAACAACGATCTGCTCTTCCACGCAGCTTCGATTCTAAATTAGTTAGACCACGTTTGTGATTACACAACGCTCGTGTCAATTTATCGCGGGCATTAGTCGACGATATCATATATATTATCATAAAATCGTACCTTTGAAGTAAAGAAAGTTATATGTTCGATTTTTCTATAAATGCGTACCAAGAGAGATAAAAGATAATATATATTTTGTTGCATATATACAAGTATATGTAAACGAGATCTCGTAGAAATTTAACGCGGTACGTTAATTCGTGTCAAAGTAATTAGGGTCGTGACGTTATAAACCAGGAAATCGTGTACCATTGTACACGAAGCTATAAGCTCAATTACCTGATTATAATTTTCGCAAGTTGTATGCAATTTGCTGATAAATTTCGATGTAAATTAATTCTAGTTTATAAGGCACGATCGTTGAAATACACGAGAGATTAAAATCGATTAATACATGTATGACGATCGTGTAATTTGCCATGAAAAAACTAACGTTCGTAAACTACAGTTAATTATTGTATTATGATTAAAATTACTTTGATTACATTACTAATATTTACTAATTTTATATTAAAATCAACAGTATTCTGCATCTATGTGCAAATTTATTTATAAATAGAATAGATTTATGACAATTTTTTTGCGAAGAGACTGCTTTAAGTTTAAATACTTTTCTTTCCTACAAAAACGACAAATTAGTTTCGATACTTTTAGGAAAATTTTTAATACTTTGTTATTTTTATTTTCGCACATATTGTGATACGCACGTTCACGCGCCTCGTCAATCACAACACTTTATCAAATCTTTATATTTGATCAATCAAATTTTTATATTTGATGAAGATGAATATATATTTCTAATAAAGAAAATATACGATACATATTTAAACAATTTATCTTTTGCATTCCTTGTTACCACATTTGTTAATGTGGTTTATAAATATTATATTGAAAAAAGTATTCATTGAAAAATATTTTTATATTTTATATCTACCAAGTGTCCAATAGAGAGTGACTGTATCACCTCTCGTGTGCAAGTAGAGCAGATTAAAACCGAGTAGAAAAATCCTCTATAAATTGACGATTTTTGCAATAATTAATGAGAAATTAATTATAAAAATAAGTAATTGTAATAAACACAGTATATAAATGTTATATATATGTAAGTAATCAAGCATGTTACATGTAACGTATATGTTAGTTGTAATTTCCACTCATAGATGTAACATTTTTAATATAACATATATTACATTGTAGTTATATTGTATTATAATTATATATATATATCAAATTATATACCACATTGATGTATCGATAAGTCAGTGCTATCTGGGATATAATGATAATATAACTACAATGTAATATATAATATGTTATATTAAAAATGTTTTATCTATGAGTGGGAAGTTACAACTAACATATACGTTACATGTAACATGCTTGATTACTTACATGTACATAACGTTTATATATCTGCATTTGCTGAGAACAATTATTGTTAATGTTATTATATTTTATATATGACATATCTTATATATAGTTTATAATAGTAATAACAATTATTTTTTATTATATAAAATATACATAATTTACAATAGTAATAATTATAATTAGCATTATAAAGATATAAAGATAAATTGACATTATACTATATCATATATTATCCTACATAGTTAAGATAGGATGCGTTTGTTCGAGATCCGAAAAGCTGCACCTCCTCGGGAAATCTACTCGTCGCGCTACGACAGAGAGCGATAATCACACAATGACTCATTCTCACTCCAGGCCGGGCCTCGCGGAGCGTGACGTCCCAGCTTTGTCTACATGTAACTCGGCTCATTTTTGTTATGTAAGCGCTCGTTTATTATGCATCTAGGTCCATTAGATAGATTCGCGGCGGTGTCTTCGAAACCGATGCGTAGTGGAAAGAGACGCGCTCTACGCTCAGGGTCGTCCGCGCTTGTACGAGAGTCAAGGAACTTCGAAACTCGCATTTTCTCACTGGCGTAATTCGAACTCCGCTAACATGGAAGAGAAAGAAAAAGGGACTCCAAGTTCACGCAACGCGAAGGATCCAGGATGATTGGAGCGGAAGAGCATCCGCAGTGGTTGACGTGAAGAAATAATTTAAAAATTAAAGAAATTACTAATAAAATGATATAAAAACATATGTAAATTGCAAACTTGTACATTGTTTTTTCATCATTCTATTTCGCTCATTAAGCTTCCTCTATGAGCAAGCTGGTTTCTCAATTTTGGTTTCCTCATACAAGAACATGCAAGTTTTCAATTTATACACATTTTGTACATAAACTAACATTTTTTGTCATGTATAGTATATATTGTATGTATGTACTTACTCTTGTAAGTTTCTTTCGTAAAATTCAAAATATTTTTTTAAGAATTAAAATTTTCATAAAAAATGAATACTTTCACATAGACACGAATTTTTTATTTTATTTTTAAGAAATATAATTTTTCGATATGTTGGAATATTTTGAATACACATTGGAATAGAAATCTGAAAAAAAATTTTACGAAAACGAAACTGTCTCTAATTAAAAAATCACATTAAAATTATCTAAAATATTATTTTACGAAAAAATTATTTTACCATTTTACACTGCTGCAAATAGTTTGAATCGAATAGTAAATTTATTTCATCAATTACTTGATGTTTTCTTGAATCATTATAATATTAATTCATCATTATTATTACACATCCAGCTAAATCCGGATCTGACCTTAGAACCGGAAAGATTCGAGAAGATATGAGAACCGTTAGACTATATATAATATAGCCTACAGATCTGTGTTGGTTCCTGAATTATAAATAATTCTGAGACAGGTGCAATTAAACGAGCGGATAAAAGAGATTAGCTGAAAGCAAAAGATGGTTCACCGATTGTTCTCCAATAGCGGGCGGATTATTAGCATGTCGTGCGAGCGCAATGAAGTTTTATTGCCGTTTAAAGACAATAGGCCGTAAAGCGGCATCCGAGATTGGCCAATTTGCAATTTTCCATTGCAAAACTAACGCATCTCGATCGTTTAACGCAGGAGGAAACCGGCGCGGCGCGGCGCGCTAAGATTTTACACGCCCTTTTCGACACGCTCGCGACGCGAGAAAATTGTTTTCCAGGTCCTTGACATGCGTGCGCGCGCGCGTCAAGACAACACTTGAATTTCGCGCTTTGCCAAACAGGAAGAATTTCATCTCGTTGTTCTGCTGTCATTGCAACGCAGGATGCATTTTTACTTTCTTTTTCTTAACGCGTATTTTTTAATGACCTAATCGAGGCTCTCTCGCTAACAAAGTGTGTCATTCTTGTGCGTCTGAGTTTTTTAAAATTAAATTAAATTAAAATTAAAATAATAGTCGTTATCATCAAATAAAATTAAAGAAAAATAAAAGTTGTTATTATATTATAAAATCGAAGATAATGGGATGTGAGAACTAGAAAAAAAGTTTGCAAAAGAATGCATTTTTACTTTCTTTTTCTTAATGCGTATTTTTTAATGAGCTAATCGAGGCTCTTTCGTTAATAAAGTGTCACTCTTCCGCGTCAGGTTTTTAAAAATTAAATTAAATTAAAATAATAGCCGTTATTATCAAATTAAATTAAGTAAAAGTAAAAGTTGTTATTATAAAATCAAAAAGTGATATAAGAACTAAAGAAAAAAAGTGCAGAAGACATTTTTACTTTTTTTTCTTAACGCGTATTTTTAATGAGCTAATCAGAGCTCTCTTTTTCTCATTATAATTCAAAATTAAAAGAATAGCCATTATGATAAAATAAATTTAAATAAAAATGAAAGTCGTTATTATATATAGAATCAAAGATGGTGGATGAAGACTATATAGAAAAAAGATTTACAAACTTATTTCTTTTTTTTTTGTGTATATTAAAAAAATTTATTACACGACAATTTATATATTTTGATACTTGTTGAAAGGTGCTCAAAATTGTCAAATATTGAAAATATGATAAATCCTGCATTAGACGAATATATATATATATATATATATATATATATATATATATATATATATATATATATTGCAGGATTTATCATATTTTCAATACTTGACAATTATAATATATTATATATACATACACACACAAATTCAAACTATTGATTTTATCATTGACTGAAATCAGTGACGTTAACAAATTCCCTGATGGGAATAATAAGATATTGCAACAATTTTTCTCTTTCTCTCTCTTTCTCACTGAATTTGTATATACTATATCGTGAATGATCTACGCGCACAAGAAGAAGAGTACACAATTCAGTTTCGCAATATTATACGCGCATCGCGATCTGCTCCGTTCATCGGTATGTTAATTAAATGCAGACCGCGAAACTGCGAAGCGAGAGAGAAGAGGAAAGAAGAGAGAGAGATCGAGATTCGCGTGCGCGCTGATCCTGCGAGCGATGCACGAGCTTCTTTGAGCGTGTAAGCATCACACAGGAGCGAGTAGGAGAAGAATAAGACGAGGAAGAAAAGAAGAGCGGCAGGCGTACACAAGCGGAGGAAGCAGAAGGCGATCATAACGTCGGTCTCTCCCGGTTGTATAAGACAATGATACAGTTACACGATGCTCTCAGTTGTGAGCCAATCGTAAGAGGTACGGCACAGAAAGGCTCGTACATACACGTGAAAGTATAATGAACCGTGGCAGGGATACGTGTTGATTACGTGCCCGGCACGGCATAATTAAATAGACAAACGCTCGTCGACACCTCCGAATAACAGGGAGTCGCTCTGCAAATCGGCGCGAAGTATCAATGCGATCGAGCGAGGACGAATGTTCGAGCAGTGATAGATCCATCTTTCCGTGTTGAAACGAGAAAAGTCCTTTCTGTGCAACGAAGATTTATTATGACGTGCGCGTTAAGTTTTCACGATTTTTCGTGAAATACAATTTATCACACACAGTTCGGAAGGGTTATCAACGATTACGTTCTTGCGATCGCTAATCGTGCGCGTTTATCTTCTATCAGGCATTTTACTTCCAGGAAGGCAACTCTCGTGTGCATGAATCGTGATCAGTGTTGTGCTTGGAGGAGTTTAAAATTATGTAAATTCATCTTAGATAAGCTATAACAATAATTTTGTTTTAAATACATCTAGATAAAAGATAAAAATTATGTGACGATTTATCTTGATAACTTCCCGATAATATTATTTTTAAGACCGCTTATGTAACCACAATTATAGAAAAATGTAAATTATATTATGAAAAGGATATAAAAATATATTCATATTCTTATTTATAATCCCAACCGTAGGATTCAAATTCCTTTTTCAGATGTTCTTTCTTTTATAACTGTCGCAATAACATCGCGTTTGGCTCTATTGGTCGAGAGAAATCAAGTGGAGATTGTGGTCTTATTTATAATGTTTATCGCTTATTGTTCAAGTTCCACTAATTAAATATTTTCATGTGCTCTGACTCTAAATCAAATTATCTGAACATTATTCTAAATAATATTTGGTGAAGATAACACTTTTTTCATCTAAGATGCAGATGTAGATAATGCATATTTAATAAAAATATTTGAATAATAATAGATAATAATTTATATAAAGATAAAATGACGCCAACATCTATATAATTTTATTTAAATAACAGCAAACACTGATCATGATTTATAGATCCGAATAAAAAAATGAGATGTCAGACAATTAGAAAGTAATAATCATGTATACCAATTAAGGGAGGAGAATAAACCGATATTATATAATTAGCAATCACGAGTAAATAAAAGTGATCATGTCACAGTAACACGAAGACAGTGAGAATAATTTTGATCAAAACTGCAGGAAGCAAGAAATTGTACAATATAGGCATCATGTGAAGTGAAATGAAGTGAATATCCTTAGACCACGAAGAGAATCTCTTTCAGCAGCAATGGAACACCATCAGCGGGGATTTCTCGTTTTCATCATTTGTTTCCTGCGATCCTCTCAAGTGTTGCACTCCAACGGTCTTACAATTAACAATCAGCTTGTAATAATTGCGAATGGTGAGTGACAACATGAATGATCAATCGGATAGGTTGGATAGTCACATTACACCAATTACGATAATTAAATACGTGTGATGATTACATGATGCAGATTGCTATACGAGAGTGGCTATCGGATTTAAATTGCCGGACATAGACATCTTCTCCAGCGTCACGGTTGGCAGCATTTCGGAATGCGAAGACGAATGTTCGAGAAGAAGGAATTCCTGTAACGCGTTTGCTTTCGGGTACATGATCAATAAACCCTATAATTGCAAAAAGAAAACTTTAATCACGATATAAAAGTCAAACTAATCTAAATTATGAAGAATATTAGGAAGATTGTAAAAATAATTAAATACATTATATAAATAATATTGTAATATGCAAACTCTCTCACTCTCTCTCTCTCTCTCTCTCTCTCTCTCTCTCTCTCTCTCTCTCTCTCTCTCTCTCTCTCTCTCTCTCTGAACATGATTTTCTATTGATGTATAGGATCGGTATCAAAGGTAACGGGACATGTGCCCTGAGTAGAAAAATACCAAAGCCCGAAGAATTGCAAACTCACGCCGATTACGACGTCTACGTGAGAAGTCAACGTTCGCTACATTGTGAACCAGATCGACTTTACAAGATGAGAAGTGACACCATCATACGAGAAAGAGGAAACGAGACAAAATCAGCCACCATATTCGGAAGAGGCCCTTCGGATCCGACAATACCAAGTATCCTATCATTTCCAAGGTATGATACATGTTTATATTATCGGATTATCTATTTCAAATTGAGACATTAGATTAGCATTTCTATTGTTTGTGCTCTTATCACATAGTCTAGATAGATATTCCTGACAGAACTAAAGGAAATACTTATATTCTACAGAAAAGTTCACTACGCATATCTAAATATACCTTTATTTTTAAGTGTAACGTTTTTATTAATGAATCTTCTTGTAGCATGTAAATTATCAAAATATGTCTATATTTTTTTAAAAAAGTTTCAAATAGCTTGATCGAGCATTATAATTTAGCTTCAGATTTTTGTTTATCTTTATTTATTTTAAATAAAGCTACATAATTATTACGACATGACTTTGCGTGACTTTCACATCTGAAGAATCATGGGAAACATGATGCATATCGTCGCCAATGATCCTTCGCACCAGCACGTGGGTTCCTTCGACGATGAGCTTCGGATCTCCGATAACCTTAGAAACAGAAATACGATGGCTAGCAGTTCTTTCGGAATCAGCAACGCAGAGATCGATAACGATGTCTCGATATATCGTTCGGATTTTAATCGACCGTCCTTTCGAAATCCATTCGACGATATCAATCACCTAACTTTTGAATCGAACTCGGACAACAATTTTCGTCCATATAAACCTCTCACTGTCCACAACGGGCTCTTCGAAGTTTTCTCAAGACCTATCTTCGTCTACGACGAAGCGTCAAAAACCAAATCTCCGACAGATTTCAAGTTCTGGATCGATCACGTTCCGATGAAAGATCGAAACACATTTATAAAGCACCGATATCAGAATGAAAAAGGATATTTCAATCATCTCCATAAAGATCATTGGATCATCGCAGGACCGAAGCAAAATGAATTAGGAAGTTACGAAACCAATCAAATACCACGTCCGATTAATTCTTACAATTTCGAGACTGGCGGGGTCAAAAGTTCGACCGGAAGATTCAAGGACACTTCCGATATCCAGAATCTAGGATCGCCGTTGATTTTTCGCGATTTTGGGTCAAGGATCACTGATAAATGTGAGTAATAGTTTAACTTTCCGCTAATCATCTATTTTTCTCACATCAAGATAAGCTCTCTTCCGTTCCTTTTACAAATGCCGAACTCGAATTAATTTGCGCGTGTAATGTGTATATAAGCTTCAGGTGCAGTTGTAGCACCTCGAGAAACGGAAACGCGAATCTCCGTCTTTAACGAGGCGTGTACGAAAGAGCGGAGGCACACAAATCTTCGGTTGTCGCTGCGCTTACTTCGCGTGTGATGCATATGTGAGGCGCAACCTCATTTTTTTGCCACGTGGCAATCATACGGTTGCATTAAATGTGCTAGAGCCGTGTCCCGCGAGTTGATTATTACCCTCTTACGTAAAACATTGACATTAAAAGGTACGACAACGAGGTTGTTTCGTTATTTTATTAATTTTCTCTTTGTCCGCGTGTATGTCTCGGCATATAAAGTTGCTGCATTTAAGATTTTTGCACCTCCAGTCGTTAAATATCACGATATATATGTCGCAATTAAATTATTGCGTGTCTGCTCTCTTTAAGATTTTCATGGAATAACTTTGAAAATATTCTAAATATATAAATTACAATAATATAGATTTAAAAAGAAATCATTTTTTCGAACACAAGATTAAGTCCCTTTCGTAGATTTTTTGACACTGACATAAATCTAAAATATTAAAATTGAATTCAAACTATATATATATATATATATATATATATATAAAGCATATATAAAATTTTATAAAAATCCAAACTTTTTTTATTTTAACATTTCTAAAATTTCCGTCATTTTTAATTTTTTTTATGATCTAATTTGCAACAGATCCTTGGACTATTTTAATAATTATAGTAAATATAAAAAATTCTTTTTTTAGTACTGAAAAGTCTAATAACACTTAATTTTGATTAAAATTTAATTCCTTTAACACGTACGTTACCGCAGTTACATAATATGATAAAATACATTAAAATCTTTCGCAACTATGAATTTCTCCAAATTACGTGATAAAACAATTTCATATACAGTATCAACAAAGTTAGAGAAAATAGTGTTTTTTTTAATTGTGTAATATATTATCGCGATATTTTATTTTTTATTGAAACCAGAGACAATAAAATTCAAAAAAAGATCTGTCACGTAGTGGCAATGTGGATTTATTGTTAAGTTCGTTAATCTGCGCCATCAATTAACTGAATTGCTTGATCGCCATAGTCACTCGTTATCGAACCACATTCATCTGCAAACTGCCGATTGATAAATACGAACGGCATTGACACAGATTTTAAACTGTATGCGAATTAGCTCGTTGCATCCGTTGACTTCCGGCGTTAGCCATCACTCTCATCGCGCAGCTTTCGCATATCTTTCTAACTACAACGTAACCGAATAACCGCAATATCTTCTTCGTGAATTATCAGCGAGGAGGATACATTTTACAAGAAAATAATTAAAATTCAATTTTTTATAAAAACACATTTAAAAAAAATATGTTTAATGTCTGAAAAATGTTCTTGTGCAAAGTTTATTGGGAACAATGACCAGCCGTAAGAAACTCAATGACTTTTCGCGATTGTGCCAGCGCGGAACAGAAATGACAAGTTGCACAAGAAAGAAAAATAAATGTCCAGACGTTACAGGACGCCTGGCGTCCGGTTTGCGTGATCTATGAGCATATGATGTGCTTTTACTTTCGACAGAGTCCCTTTTATTCCTGCGCTTCAAATTAATTGCGCGTAACCTGACCTGATCCGCTGCTTTGATCAGGAATTCTCGCAATCGATCGGACAGCCGATTGCGACACGGCTTAATTTAATTTAAATTTTATTTTTCAATTACTTTCCGAATAATCTCGTATAGTGGTTCGATATACTTAACGGTCGCAGTAATTATATTTAGCCGACTGAGTCGCGGAAGTATACTGACGCGACTTTACTGAAGTTGTAGTGTTACATTAAGAGCTAGGCTGGCTGAAATAATTGAGGTAATTGTGACCCTGGCGAATCTCGAAGGACAACGTATCCCTTCTAAAATGATGTCACTTTTCTTTGTTATTTCTTGGCACAAAAGTTTTTTTAACGACAGAAAAATGCAAATGGTTCCGGTAGTTGGTTTCCGAACAGAGAAATCTTACAGCGAACAAATAATAATTAATCTTATGTATATCTTGCTTAAAAATAGAGATGCCAAAATCAGTGGAAAAAAGTCAATAAAATTATATTATACGACTTGAAATATAAAATATGTATGTATGACAGTTCTCTTTTAGTTTATAAATCGATTAAATACCAATCATAAAATAATCCCCAAGGAATAATAATGCGAATGAAGAGAGTGAATCACTAGCATCGTTATAAAGGCTTACACACACACAAGTACACTTGCAGAATCATGTCTCAATTAAAGATTTACATCCTGCAATTACTTACGAGCGATTCAAGCGACGTCGAGTGAATCAATTCCATGTATAAAGTACCAAATGATGGCGTTCAGCAAAAGAATGGAACGCTACTCGCGTGTCTATAAGCAAAGAAAAATAACAGTAAGTGGAATCATTAATGATCATGTAACGCGCTGAAGTCCCTCCCTCTCGACGTGTGAGTTCCTCCCACTATCCTCGCGGAAACGTTCACTTTTCTATAAAACGATGCGAGCCTGTAATTTCTCCGTTACTTTATTTTGCGCGATTTTTCGGTTTACGTTATTTTTTCGCGCGAAGGTGCCAGCGGAGCGTATAAAATTTCGAGGTAACAAATAAAATTTTGAAAGTATAATATCTTTTCGAAAAGAATTACACAATGGCTCTGCCTCGTCGCGGCTCGATATGGTATATCGCTGGAGTAAATCACGACTCGAAGAAAAAGTCAAAACACTGAAGAGACGCCACGAGGTGTGCGCGAATGGTTCATCCATTTCGATAAAGCGATGCCTCGATCGAGAATCATGTTGATACGACAATGGTTGTGGACTTTCGTGTTAGCCGTAATTGTCCGGCGAGTCACTTCGGACTCAATCATTATAGTGGAGGATGAGTGCTCGCGTAAGTTTCGCGAAAAAAAATTATATCCGCAAAAAGTGCATTCAATGTTTTTTTACTGCACAGCGTGCTACAGAAGACTGCTGTCCGGCAAGAAGAGCTTGGACCTGCACGTCAGACGCATCGTCGAGTGCGACAACATCGAGGGTTGTCATCGCGCTTGTGACTATGAGAAGTTTTTCGTTTGCGAGGGTTTTAATTATAGGTAATTTTAATTATATTAATTTTAATTATAGTAATTTTAATTCTACAATAATAATTTCAATTGTAGTAATTTTTTAGTCTTCCCTTAAGTATTAATTCACGAGAAAAAAAAATTTATTTACATAATTCGTATAAAATTATGATATTTTATTATAGGTTTTTGTTATTAAACAGAAATCTATTACATTGTGAAATTAATTCATCGTAATAACATGGTTATTTTCTGATGATAAATACACCCAATAAATTTCGATTGTCTGTATGATTTTTAGATATACATATTTTATTAAATTTTTGAAATGAACAAAATAAACAAAAATGATCTGTATAACAATAATAATTATTCAACCGTTTTTATTAACAGATTATTTTTATTTACACACACACAGACACACATACATATCAATTTTGATTATTTATGACATTTAATTAGATATCCACATTTTTTAGCGAAATTATTTTATATATTAATTATTTATATATTTTTTTATTTTTTATATTATACAAATTTTATTTTTGCTTATTTTACTCCAGCAATTTACTAAGAGATATCTATTAAAAATCGTAAACAATCAAACATATATATGTGTATCTGTATATATTTATAAGATACCTGTCATTAAATGCACACGCAAAATTACAATGCGTACATATTCATGACCCATCGTGCGATTGCATCACGGACAATTTGATTGCGCTACAATCTGTGACACGCTTCTCCGTTGAGAGGAACTCACGCACGCGCGTCGGGAAAGTTGTTTTTTCCAGCACTCAATTAACACACATCCAAAAAAAATCGTTAAACCGATTCCAATGAATGAATTTGTGTATTGCTGAATAATAACATTTTTCTGAAAAAAGACGCATGTCACATGGGATGAGAGGAATGTGCGAGATGACATCGGTGCCTTATTCTCGCATGGATCTCCATCGAGACTTTGTATCGGATCCTCAATGTGATTATTACGAGAGGGATCCGAATTGCGTGGCAAACGCGCCCGGAACACGACCATCTTATTGGAATCAACCTAGACCTAGTCAATCTTATGGTCCTCCTAATGAAAAACCAGATACGAGGTATGCAACAATTAAAAACAATATGTTTACCTATTAATAAAACTACCTTATATTAAAAATAATTGTTCTATTTAAAAACCACCTTATATTTACATCAAAGTCGAAAGGTACAAGTAGCTTCAGCTTTTTTATGAAACACAATTGTTGATTTTGACGTTGATAAACTCATGCAAGGCCGCTGATTCAGTAACTTGCGTTCGTCTATATTTTATATAATTACTCGTGAGAATCGTTAACATGCCTTTGTTTATACATCATCTAAATAAAATTAATCTCAAAAACTTTTAACCCACAAATCTAACGCAAGACCCTACGCCCCGGATCAACGTCCCCCCGAGGAAGTGCCGCGACCTCTGAATTACGATCGACGACCCTTAAAAGAAATTCCGCGACCCTTGGATTACGATCGACGTCCTTCAAATGAAATTCCGCGACCGTTCGATTATGGAGATCACAATCGATGGGCACCGCCAAAGAGCTATGGGCATCCTTATCGCGGACATTATGATGATACGTTCGATCGGAGAAGTTATCCCAATAATCAAGATCAGACTGGATATTCAGGAACGAGATCGGAAGATTCATACGGTTACGGCAGTCGATATCCACCTAGACGACCTGTTGACGACGATTTTTATAACAGAAATCTACCACGGTATCCGAAATATCCGAATAGACGAATCGAGCATGGATCCACTCATGACATAGGTAACATTTCGAGGGTCTAAATGTACACTGGAAAAATTGCATTCTCGGAGTAAGAGATCTTAACAAATATTCTTAATGTTTTTATCTCAAACCTCCTCTAAACTCTAAAAAAACTAAGAATTTATTCTTTGTTAATAACAAACAATTTTTTATACAAACCGTCAATAACTAATCTTTAAAGGATTCCCATCTTAAGATAAGAGGATCTTTTTAGCACTTTATTTTAGAACAGGATATTCTAACCCTGATAACAAAAGTAGTCATTTTGACATAAAAATACCTGGAAAAAATAAGTGGGAAATTTAAAAAATAAAAATACAATTTTTTCAGTATAAATCTATATAGAGACCATCTCTCTGCAAAGAAAAACTTATTTTGTGTATGTTCACATATGTATATATCGTAACGTGTATTAGGTACAAACGAAATTGGACCGTACTTGCCGGACCATCGAAAGGATCCGAGTCGCGATTGGGATACTTATGGCACTGTTTACGGTGGTTCTTACGGCTACGACACAAATTATGTGGGAAAGGTTGACGTACCGAAATATTATCCGAAACTCCCGCCACCACCGCCGCCATCTCGTCCTTATGAGAACGATCACTTTTACGGCGATTTTTACAATTACGGCGGTGCATTTGGATACGGCGATAGTTACATACCGGCCAATCAAGATCCGCTTTATGGTGATACTGGAAAAATCAAAGAGTGCTCTGTTCGAGCCGGCGCAGGATTCAAACTTAGCAGAGGAGTCGTTCGAAAAACTTATCTGACGGCGAATTTAGATCAGTGCGAGAGTTTGTGCATTAACGAGAAGAGTTACATATGTATGACCTTCAGTTATAGGTACAGTTTAATAATTTATAATAACAGGATGATACACATAATTTTTTAATATTTTTTGAATATTTTTTTTACATTTTTTAATATTTTTTTATCTTTAGTTATATGTAGAAAATAATTTTAATATTAATAAGATTTAGTATGTATATTTATTAATTGCATAATATTAATTGTGTGCATAGATACAATGTAGCACCTACGGATCCTACGGACAATTGTCTCCTTAGCGACGTTTCGTATAAAGATCTGAATTTTTACGTCGATCTCGAACCAGATCGTGATTATGATATTTACGCCATGATTACCAATTCAAGAACCTGCGGCACAAAAAGAGAGCCGAGTCCACATCCTCCGGATGGTATACCTATATACGATTTAATTAAGAAAGAATTTCACTATTAATTTTAATCTAAAAATGCAATTTTGTATGAAAATAATTCGCAATACATGTATGTATGTATTTTTTTCTTTTTTTAAATTTCGATTGGATGGATAAATAAAGCTGACTTTCAGCAGATAATGCAATTTATTGTGCCGAGCGTTGCACTACTGCCCCGATTGCATTACCATACGTTATGCGTTCCGCTTTGTGTTTCTGGTAACAACTAAAATCGACAGGCAACTATAAGTCGTTTGCCTCTCTCGCGTGTTTTATTCAATAGGATTCGTGGCAGTCACGAGAAGTTTGTTTTTTGAATGAAACTTTTCTAGAATGTTTTTGGAGAGTCAGAAGCGGATTCGGAATGCCGACGGATGTCATTAGGAAATCGATAGCAGTCAACAATCTAGGGGAATGTCAAGCGTCATGCACGGTAGCGCAAGATTTCACATGCAGAAGCTTCGCGTTCAAGTAAGGTTTATGTATTAATTCAAGTATTAATTTTGCATGCAAAAAGTCGATAGCGATAAAGCAAAAAACAATTGTATAACTTATTTATTTTTATTATTTATTTTTTTTTAATAATTTAATTGTAATCATTTATTTCTAGACTTACTTTTTTGATTTGTATTTATTATTATTATTTATTGAAATTTTGACCTAACTGACCAGTACAATTTATTAGAAACACTACGTTTCGACCCTTAGGTACGGGTCCTTTTCAAGTGTAACTGCACAATAAAAATATACAATGATTAAAATACGAAACAATAATTTACAAAGTTGTTAACAAAGAAATTTAAAATAATATAAAAATAATGTAATGTACCTTTCAAGATGTTGATTCAACAGCAGTAAAATCACTAATGTTAAACTGGAGACAAGTAAATCAATTTAAGTCAAACGTTAAAAACATAATAATATCAAAGTTCGACAATACAACGAAATAAATAAATACAATCACACATTGTGGATCAACTTATCATAAATCGGATTTAAATTATCTGTGTCCTTTTGCAAATTAATGTTATTCTTAATTTTTTAATAAAAAACATCTCCGCTAATTCTCTCTTCCTTCTATGTTTTTCGCAATGCAAAATCCTAGGTTCCATCCACTTAAAATCACAACAACTTTGTAAATTATTGTTTCGTATCTTAATCATTGTATATTTTTATTGTGCAGTTACACTTAAAAAGAATCCGTACCTAAGGGTCGAAACGTAGTGTTTCTAATAAATTGTACTAGCCAGTTAGGTCGAAATTTCAATAAATTTGTATGGGTTTACTCATCACTGGCAACTTTATTAATTTTATCGTTGTTATTATTATTATTATTACTATTATTATTATTATTATTATTATTATTATTATTATTATTATTATTATTATTATTATTATTATTATTATTTAGTTTTTATTATTATTTATTTATTTTTGTTTATATATTTTTATTTATTTGTACATCAAATTTATGTGTATTAAAATGCGCCATCCTCTACAATTATATGTGAAATAATTTTCAGATACGGATTAGAACAAGATCGATCCGATGTTTCAACTAATTGTTATCTAAGTGATTGGCCATCGCAGGACATCAATCCTGCCCATATGCCGGATATGGATGGTGCGGAATTGTATGAAAAAGGCAGTTTTGGCAGAGGATGCGAACCATACGCCGTACCATTTTTCAATACAGAACAATTCAATAGCAAGCAATCTCCGCAAGGCGCAGATGAAGGTATACACATGCATATATGCAAGAAATATTAATCTACATATTGATATTTTACACACAAAATATGTTAATATTATAATTAAATATAAAACTGTATCTAAAATTTTCATAAATAAATCCTTCATAGTATGTTATTCCGGATATAACAAGCCATGCAAATTGACACCTTACGCCATACTTCTGGCAACGTACGTAAACTCGGAACAAGATTGTCGACAGAAATGTTCGAGGATGAGAGAAACTGATTCTATTCCTTGCATGTCTTATAGTTACAAGTAAGTTATATCACATAAGCTTTTAGTTGTAAAAGTTTAGTTGTGAATTGTGCAAATATACAGGGTGTTCGGGAACTCCGGTGCCAACCGTTGAGGGGTTGTAGGGTAGGTGAAAATATGCAACTTTCATTAATAAACATGTGGTCTCCGACGACGCCTGTCGACGCCAGTAACTTTATTATTTTTCCTTCACAAAAAATGCAATCACAAAAGTTGCTCGAAATGGCGACCTCCTAATTCAATGCAGGCATTACACCGCCGCACCATACTTTGCCGAACTCATTCGAAAATGCCTGGTGTATGCTGGACGACCTCACAAGCATTGAAGATCCTCGCAGTCAGATCGTGCATCGTTGACAGGCGTCGTCGGAGACTACATGTTTATTAATAAAAGTTGAATATTTTCACCTACCCTACAACCCCTCAACGGTTGGCACCGGAGTTCCCGAACACCCTGTATATACCTAGTTAAAAAAAAAACATTTATAATCAAACTAAAATTAAATTAAACTTCACACAATTGAACTTCAATTAAATAAAATCAATAATAAAAGAATATCTTTTTGTTATAAAGAATTATGCCAGTTTATTTTACTTTTTATTAATTCCTTCGATTTCCAGGCTCACTACGCATGGCACAGAAGAGAATTGTTTACTTAGTGACGTACCTATAAGAGACTTGCGACCGGGTCTAGATTACATCTATGACAAAAATCACGTCCTTTTCACATGGAAAGATCTCGATCCTTATTGCGTGATCACTGGCTCTTCTGCCGATGACGATCATGTGTTTGGTGGACAAAGCCCGTTAAGACCTTTGAGCCCTTCGCGACCCAATATTAGTCCAGGATCTGGTTATCCAAACATGAGGCCCGATGTGTATCCTGCTATGTATCCAGACGCTAGACCTTTATTAAAACCAGGCGGTCATCATCACGCCGTAATACCATTCGATCCTGATAAACCTGATCCTATCAGACCGCTTCGTCCTAGTAGTAGTTATGGTGACAAGTTTGGATACGGTATTCGTCCTGGTGGACCTCTTTATCGTAAGTATATCTTACAACTAAAATATTACTATTCACAAAGTTTTATGATTTTATTTAATCATTTTTTTCGAATTTTCGAAGCGGATGAATTTTCGACTTTCCGCTATTACACGGTAAACGGTTACCCATGTAAGAAGGGTACAAAATGCGAGAAAAACAAAATTGCCGGATTCTGGAGCTGTGAGCCCGAAGGAGACGAATATGGTAGCTGGGATTATTGTTGTGCACCAACGCATCGTTGTGGCTACTCGCAAGGATATCAATATCTATGGTATGTATTAAATATCTTGCAGAATATAATGCTCTCTTTGTAGCATTATATTTTAACTTTTTTTTTCTTCTACATCTCTCTGACAATAAAAATAAATTCTCGCATTCACAATATTTACAAGGGGTAGACAAAATAATGTGAACATCTGTGAAAAATACAATATATTTGTTTATTTAAAACATATTGAACTCCCTTTTGCCACCATTTAATACAGCTTGAATTCTTCTTCAAATAGAATCATACATATTTTGGCATAGTCTCCAGTGGAATGCTGTCCCATTCTTCTATCAAAACATCTGCCAATTGCTTTAGAAATGTTTGAAGAGGAAATCTGTTATTTACTCTCTTCTCCGAAACTGCCCATATTGATGATATTTAAATTGAGTAATTATGCTAGCCACACAGGGAAAATGTTTAAACAGCTTAATACC
Source organism: Nylanderia fulva (assembly GCF_048542155.1). Taxonomy (NCBI): domain Eukaryota; kingdom Metazoa; phylum Arthropoda; class Insecta; order Hymenoptera; family Formicidae; genus Nylanderia; species Nylanderia fulva. The sequence goes on along the minus strand of NW_028190521.1, from coordinate 362,406 downwards.
ATTGGACTGTAGGTAATTTTAAAAAAGAGAGTGAGAAGCACATTTCCTCATCAGATTTCAACATCTCTAAAGCAATTGTCAGATAGAAGATATAATATATTCTTCACAAGTATTCACATTATTTTGTCTACTCCTTGCATATCTTACAATTAGAGATAAAAGAAAATTATTTAAAAATTTAACATTTTCTTAGTACGCAATTTTTAAAGTGCGCAAGTCATACTATTAATCGTCTTTACATTAAAAAAAATCTGTAATACATATAATATAAAAAAACTCATCAATTTCGGCATATTTCATGTTCACGGTATAACTTCCTCCTATGTCTACGTGTTTCTGTTTAAACAAAAAAAATTATTATGTATTTATTTCGAGAGCCGATAAAATATTCTTAATAAGAAAAAATGATGTTTATATTTAAAAAAATCAACTCTACAGGTGTTATGTGGGATCGTCAGAAGACCAATGGCGGCCTTGCAGCGAGAAATATTACCCCTATCTCCCAAGTCCGCGACCGATTCGTCCAATGATCGAAGGCGACGATCGCCACGATCGTCCCGATTATCACCATAGTCGTCCCGATTATCATCATAATCGCCCAGATTATCGACACGATCCTGGTTACAGCAGGCATTGGCCAATCACATATCTGCACGGGGAACCTCCGCCGAATTGTACGGATTCGCTCGCGTCCGCTGATAACAGCGAAAATCGTCGTTTGAACGAGACAATTCCGACCACGATCGTAATGCCCAGTAACAGCACGATCAATACTATAAATAACGGGAATAGTACGATTGCCAACAGAATACGCCGTCGACGGCTACGAGTGCGTACAATCGTCAACGATCACCACACACCCTTCTCGAAAAAAATCGATGCCCAGATCATAGCAAACGAAACAATGCAAAATCGTGTAAATCAAACGAGTCGCGAGCGCGCTGCAAAAATCGAAAGAGTTTCCAAACCAATAAACACCATCGCGCCATCTGCGGCGACGAATGCAAATTATGGCGCGCAATTTAAAAACGCGAAAAGCGATGACGGAATGATCCAAGTACCTGTGATCACGCCAAATAATTCACTGCCAGCGAATGGGGCCTAGATATTCACGGTGATCTCGAATATTTTATGGTTCCATCGTCAAAAAAACGATATATTTAAATTATTAACGTTGTTACTATGTTATTCAAAATTTGAAGATCGTGCGAAATTAATCGTAAGAGATTTTTCAGAAGAATGTGTGTTTCCTCTTCGAAGAAGATATATTGTAATTTCTATTTATATTTTATAATCTTGTAATAAATTACGATTGTTAATTTTGTAAATACATAGATATAAGAATCCTAGTTTATACATATATACATATATAATCAACTTTTAATAACGGTATAAATATTAGTATCACTGTATTTGACGTGAATCAATTTTAAACCAATAAGACTTTGCAATACATGCAATTGCGTTTGATTTTTACAGATAAAAATATGACTGACGTTTTAAAAAAGTTACATAATATAGTGATCAGTATTATAATCGATCTACAATAGATTTTCAAATCATGAACTCACAGTATCTTAATAGATCATATCGCAATTTATTTACAATTTATCAATTTTTCAATTCAATTTATAACTTTATATATTATATTAATAGTTGAGAATTAATTGTAAAAAAGATTTATATAATAAAAAAGTTATTATAGTATTATTATTCAGTAAACTATTTTCAAAAATACTAAGATCAATATCAATGTACCACTATCTAATTACAAATATTATTGACGTATGTGATTACATAAGTGATATACCCTATATATATTTCAAAATATATGTCAATGCCATTTCATGAGCACCATCTATTGAGAGAGTACGAAAACTAATCTCAGTGACGCATTATTAGCTAGCTATTTTGGAACCCCGAAAATTGTAACAGCTCCTGAAATCTCAAAAATTAAATTTTTTATACTTATAAAAATTTTTCCGGAATATATTTAAAAAATTTTTCTTGATTTCGAATTTTTGACAGTATCTCTAAAAAATATGAATATCAATTTGTCTACAATGTTCCAAATAGCTTAATTTGTAACTGCAAAATCTATATGCAATTCCTTTCATTATCGAAAAAGATAATTTATTATACATATATACTACGTTTATCTTGTATTACATACATATATGCATACTATATCAAGATAACGTGATATCGCCTGCATTACTATTTACTATTCTTTTTTTCCATCTTGTGCTTCGACTGGCACAGCACATGCGCATTATCAATCCTGTGTGTCAGTAGTGAGTCAGTTGCGTTCCGTTGGTGAAAGTCGATCAGCTATTTCGCAGCCAGACGTACAAGCGTGTACATAGTGACATGTCGCTCCGAAATGAGAAATGTACCGTAGACATAGGAGGTAGGAATCAATAATTATCGTAATTTTCATCAGATTGTATTGTGCTTCTTTATATCTTGGCAAATAGACGATATAATTTTTTTATTAATTCCAAATATTATTATAATTATATATATATATATATACAAAATATTTAATTACAAATTTTTATAACCACGTATGCAATTTTGCATAAATGTTTACATCATTTACAGTTTCTTATTAATTTTTACTATTATATATTAGGATATATTATGGCATAGAATCACATTTTTTTATCAATTATGTTATTGTGAAATATAAAATAATTAATGATACGTGAATTAATTAATACAAAACTTATATATACAGGGTGTCCCATAATTCGCGAATCACCTTTCATGGGCAGATAGAGTGTGTTAAACTGAATAGAAAATTCATGTATCATTTTGCGATATTCGCAATAATTATTGAGTTATTTATTAAAATATCTAAACGAATAAGCAGGTAGAAAGCAGATCGAGAAGCTGCGTCATGCAACGAGCGGCGACCAATGTAGTGGCGCCAAAAAGTAAGATGATACTTTTGATACTAAGCGGCATATAACAAATAAGTCATCCGACATGCACACCGAGTCCGGCCTACCGCTTTCTACCCGCTCATTCGTTTAGATATTTTTGTTAATAACTCAATAATTATTGCAAAATGATACAGGACTTTTCTATTCAATTTAACACGCTCTATCTGCCCATGAAAGGTGATTCGCGAATTATGGGACACCCTGTATATATATCATCAAAATTTAAAAAAATTAACAAAACATTTCAAAGATTTTTTCTCTGAAATTTTTGAATATTTTTCTTCCGTTGCTCTAAAATTATTTATTGATTGTGTAATGTCAAAATTTGGCTTTTTTTCACAGATATGCGGTTAAAATATAAAGATAAAAGCGAAACTTTCACAGAGGATAATTTAATTAGTAAAGAACCTATTGAGCAATTCAAAGCATGGTTCGAGGAGGCGTGCAATACTCCGCAAATTTTGGAGCCTAATGCGATGCTTCTCGCAACAGCGACAAGGTAATATTTTGATATATTATTTTTAAATATAGAAAATATACACAATATTGAGTAATAAAATATATAAAAATTCATCAGAGAATGTATAAAAAAATATGTAAACATATATATGAGCAAAACAAAGTTTGTCTATAGAGATACAATCGATAATATTTAACAGTTCGTCAAGTATTAAGTAAAGTACCATCCGTTTAAGAGAAAAAAGAGCCAATCCACATGTTAATGGACTGGAAAAATTACGCAAATAACATTCAGTAATACAATTATGTTTGAAAATACGAACATGACACGATTGGCAATCGTTTCAGGGACGGTGTACCATCTCTACGCGCAGTGCTGTTAAAAGGCTTTGGCACGGAAGGCTTCAAATTTTATACGAATTACGACAGCAGAAAGGGCCGTGAACTAGTAAGTTTAGACAATTAATGTTTACATGACATAAATATTGAAATAAACAAAAATTGCATTATTTGGTTGATTTTCAGGCCGAAAATCCGCATGTCGCGCTGACCTTCTATTGGGAACCTCTTAGACGAAGTGTATGATATTCAATTTTATAAATAGAATTATTTCTTCTGTGACTGAACTCTTTAACTAATTATTTCTCTTTAATTAATTGTTTCGTTATTATTCTGAATATTCTGATATTTTATTTCAATTATTTTAGATACGTATCGAAGGTATTGCGAAGAAAACGTCAATAGAAGATTCGGATCGTTATTTTCAGAGCAGACCATATGCAAATCAAATCGGATCATCGGCCAGCAAACAAAGCAGCGTAATAGCTAGCAGACAGACTCTCATTGTAAAAGAAAGAGAGCTGCTCGCAAAATTTCCAGAAGGTCAAATTAAAAGGCCTGATTGCTGGTAAGTAACATCATATTAAAAATTGTAATTAATATAAGCTACTAAAAAATAGAGAATACTTTTCACACCCTACAAATTAGGCTATTTTCAAACCGTGAAAAATTATCGTAGACAAGAAATTAAAAAAGCTTGAATTTTCAATTTTAACGCTATAGGTAGTTTTAAAAATTTGTTCTTCAAAATTACGTATTTTTGACACTCTGCAGTTTGATAAAAAAATTCAACTCAAGTTCTATAAACATTTGTCTACAAAATGCTTATTTTTTAATTTTTTTATATTTAAAAAATGTTCGTATGATTTTTTCTCTTGATCGAGTTAATGCAGATTTTGAAACTAAATCTGTATTTTTTAGAAATGATGTCGATACTTGAAACAATTATACTTAGATAAAAAATTTTTTTAATATTTTAAAGCTTAAAGTTTCAACTTTAAGCTACTTTTAAAGTTTATCTTCCTTGCTCTGAAAAATAGATAGTTTCAAAATCATGTACGATTTATTATTGTTGACAGATCTACCATGAATTGATAATAACATAAAATTTGTGTCCCGTGCTTTCCAAATTTAAATTATCTTTGTTAATTGTTTATTCAATTGCTTATTAGTTTTTATCATTCCATCAGATTAGATAACTCATTTCAGGGGCGGCTATCTTGTCGTACCGCATTCTGTAGAATTCTGGCAAGGTCAGAGCGATCGTCTACACGACAGGATTCGCTTCAGATATCCAAAAGCAAATGAAAAAATAGACAATATACTCGTGCATAAAGGAGAAAATGGATGGGTTTACGAAAGACTTTCACCATAAAAGAAAAATTCACTGTGTTTATTAAAAAATGTGAGAAACGTGAGAATGAACAGTTTTTATATGTATGAAATGATCAACCAATCTTCAGAAGAATCGCGCTATTAATCACTGCAACATTCCGAGCCAATACCTCATACTTCCATAAAGACAATAATGTTACACACTAAGCATGTAATGTTCTTGACACGTTTTTCTCGTGAGTTTCAAGATTTCTCTGTTCACTCCTGAAATGTATATATATATATGTATATATAGTTGATAGATTGTTGAATTGAAAAAATATATCTATAATTATAAGTTCATATAATCACCATCTTGACTTATCCACACCGATTTTACATCGAAGCACTCATCCTTCAATATGAGATCCTCGAACTGCCTCATTCCACCACCCACGCCGAAATAATAGGTTTTTCCAGCGACAAATCTAACAGGATAATTGTCTGTTTTGAAATTGTATAAAAAAAATGATGAAAAATCTCTTTATATAATATACTCACCCAACGCCATTAATTTTTAATCTTCTCTTAAAAATGTCATACAACTTTTTATGATTATCTGGATTATAAATCGTTTCGCTTGTAAAGATATAATCGTATTTCCTACTTTCATCACCGTCGAATAACGTCGCGAAGGAAGCCCAATCTCCGGCATAAAATTCACATTTTGTAAATATATTCGCACGATCGTCAAAATTCAATAGCACGTTCGGAATAGTTACGAACCTTAGCACTTCTGCATTCTACAAAAATTATTTTGTCAATCATAGCTCCTTTTTTATTCAATGCAACGCTCATAAATTATACGAACATAATCTTGAAAATGAACTGTAGAATTATTGAAAAGAGCGATAAGGCCGATCAAACCAACTCCACATCCTAAATCCAAGATGAGCTTATTTTTCAGTGCGATTTGTTGTTCCAATATATACTGGCCCAAATCAAATGTGCATTCCCAGATTTTTAATCCGCCTTATATTGCGTGATTAATTTTTAATGTACATATCAATAAAATTTCACATAGGAATTTATAATTCTTCAATTTTTTAAAAATAATTGTTAATTTAATCACCTTCATACTTTGCTGGAATCAGATCGGAATGTTGTGTCTCAGCTTCAATAATATTCTGATAGTTATACTTAGTCAAATCCTTCACCACTTTATCGGAACGAATTAACTTTATAGTATAATCAGGAAACATTTTTGTTTCTATATAATAATCTGTTTCATATTTCGCTCCGATTTGTTCGGACGTTATTTCGAGTTTAGAAGCAGGAATCCATTCTAATTCCTCTTTCTTATTATTATCCTCTAAAATGATATAAATTAAATTTTCACAATTTTTGGTCGAATTAAATTGCATCTTATTATATGTTAAATTAAATTTTTTTACAATTTTTGGACAAATGCTTCATGTAAATATATATATATATCAGTCAAATTTTCGCGGGAAAACAAATCAATAACAGTCTAACCTCAAATTACGGGTAAACACATGTAGCTCTCTAGTGATTACAAAAGTATAACTGATCCTACCTTCATTAGCATCAGTTGCAGTTCTTGTAAATTCAAATTTAAACATTTTTCACAAAATTCCAAATGTGAAACCAAACAGTCACACGTTTGATAAAATTGAAGTATTATTTAGTATGAGATTATACCAACACATTTGCGCGACTTCGATATATTTAGAACAGCTGATTTACTCGGATGGTAAGTTAGAAACTTCCTAAGCTTACTGAACTTGAATTGCTTGATCACGACATCTAGTAGATAGATGTATAATTTATAAATAATTCTAAGAGGAATATTATATAAATTTTAAAGATTACATGATATAAAGCGAGACTCTCGCTTTTTCTCTTTTCATAAGAAATAATAGCATATTTTGCTATAATAATAATATATCGTTTTATTGCAGCACATAAAAGCAAGCATTATAATTAATATATTAAATATAAAACTAAAATAATAAAATATCTTTAAAGAAGTTATATATAAAACAATCCTAAATAAATTCATTGCCAGAATTTTAACACCTTTCAATTATTGGTTTTTCATAAAATATATTTATATTTATCTCGCTATCTTATATTGATTAGTTAAAATTTATTCTGTATGTATTACAATAATATATTTGCACAACAATAAAATGCATTCAAGGCCAATTTTATTGTGTCAAATCATTACAACGAGTAACGTTTCATTATTTTTCCACATCATGATGCACTATTTGTCATAAATTCTCTAGTATAGCTTATCATCACCCGACATTTATAACTTTCCTGATAACTTTCCAAATAAACTATTACTAACCAGATACTTTTTCTGCCAATCTAATCGTGTACTTTTTTGTTGATCTTATCAATTCTGATAATTGATTATTCTTACAATAATTTTATCGTTGCAAGAAGAAACAAGAAATTTTTAAATTTTGTTCAATTTTATATTAAATTATTGTATAAAAACGCGTGTTCTACTCTATTCTATTTAAAAACTATATATAATATATTAGTTCTGTTCATTATTTTTACACAAAAATAAAAATTATAATTACAATATATATATATATATATATATATATATATAAAATAAAATATATAAATAATACAAATATAAAAAATATAGTATAATGCAATATAAAATAAAAACTATAATTACGATATAATTACAATCAAACAGCTTTTAAATCTTTTAATATTGCGACTTGTATAATGCTTAGCTACATTAAGTTTACGTTAATCGATATTATATTTTATCGTTCGAATAATTATTACAACAATCGTTTTTTCATAATATAATTGTTTCGTAATCAGTTAATGACAATTGTATACGATTCACAGTTCTTTAAAATCGTCCGCTACTTAAATTCTTATTGTTATGATAACAGCGCTTTTGCATCTGCGTCAGTAACTGGTGATTTTATTATCATAATTATTTGAAACAATGATTTCTTTATTCTACGTTTTTTTCGTTTTGTTTCTATCATTATCGTATATCGCGGTAATTATCTCCTGCCTATTTTCGGGATAATTATCATCAAAACCGTATGTACCTGTAAATCTCGAAATGCGGGTGTTGTAAGTAACATTAAACGGATTTATTTTTGTGATGTGGGTTTGATGCAGGAAGCAGAATCGCTCTTTTGGACGAAACAGCCTACCGTGACATATGACGACTGATCGCAGGAAACAATTAGTCGACAATTATTATGACAGCATATTATGATGAGCAAATTAAAAAACTATCTGTCACCATTCGACGACTTTGAATAAGCCCTTATCTCGGAATCATTGACAAACGCGAGTAATGATTTAGCCACTCGTTATTTATTAACTCTTACATTATTTCAAACAGAGAAAGAGAACTTTGTACATCGATCAACATGTTACATATTTTATTTTGCTGTGTAGCTCAATGGAATGACTATCATGTCGAGTGGAAATGTAATATATTTACCTACTTTATTTTTTTCGTTATTAAAGCGTCTTCTGTGATAAGAGTTAATTGAACAATACAAAATTCATATAAATTAAATTTTTATCTTACATATTTTCCAAGAATATAATTATAGTTCGAAATTTATTATATTTTATATTATATGTCATTATAATATTTTTTTGTTACATATTATTGTATTATATTATTATATTATACAGTATTATTTTTTATGTTTTAATCATATACAATTTACACATACAGCAAATGCGAATGTTGCATAAGAAGAATAATTAATCAGTATTATTCATATAACATTTATGTAAGAATAATATATAACATATAATTTATCTTTACAAATTTTTCTCTGACATTAAAAATTATCTTGTCAAAACTCTCAGTCGCTGATCAAAGTGACAAAAAAATTAAGGAAAGGCCAGTTTACTAAGTAAAATTTTATGTGGAATCATCGTCATCATTGATTCATCTACGTAATTCTTAGATACAGTTATTTATCGAAAATGCGTGATCTAGCTTGACGCTGTGTGAATCAAATGTGTCACAACGTAAACATAAATTTATATAGAAAAACGACGTAACAAATGACGTACGTAATTAATAAGAAAAACATAATTATATATAATTAATAAAATCGATCGCATTGAATTAAGAATTCTCTGTCATTTTTCTTTCCTCGTTATGACATGCAAAAAAATGACATGAAATTATAATGCGTTTAATACGCGAATAGTCTCATTACAAAGAAGATAAGTGAAAAATTATCTTTCCGTTTTTTTTTAATAAGATAATAAATTTAAATTTTTTAAATTTTATTTTTAATAAGATAATAAATTTGTTATTCTTACTTTATTTATTTATATGTTCTTCATTTTAAGATATAAAAAACATAGAAAGATGTTTTTGATTAATCAAATATCACTTTTTTAATATATAAACTCGTTATATAAACTTTCTTACGTCTCTTTTTTCAACATAATTATTTTTCACGGTCAGATATAATTTATTATCATGTTATACGATTCATTTTGCCGATCTTATCAATCTCACACGGCATTTTATCGCGCGTTCAATTCCGCGTCCTTTCGATCATAATCAGAGTCGATGCGGACAAGAATTTTCATCTTCTCGTCGTAGTCATCGTCGCTGCTGTTGTTGCGGACGGACGCGTGAAGAAGAGAGGACCAGGGTTAAGGGACTGCAAAACGGGTTGATTCGACGCGCGATTCTCTCCGAGGGACTTCCCGGCTGTCGTTCGGTTTTTCGTTTAAATACGGACACGATTAGACGATGCCCGCTCAGTTTCACTTTTGGCACGCGCTGAAACGGTGTCAACCATCATGAGGTCGTCCTTCCACCTTGTCGGACTGTTCGTGCTGTGCATCTTGGTCATTATCAGTGTCCTCGAACACTCGGTACGCGCCGTTCCTATTGACAGCATGAATTTTGTTAATGCGACCGGTAAGTCATTAAGAAAGTAGAACAATTTAAATTTAAAAAATGTGATTTTTTAAGCTAATTTTTGTTGAACAAAATTACACGAACACTATTACTGATAGTGAAGAAAATGTAATTGTTATTTCTGAAAAAATATAGGATATACACACGAATTAAATGAATTTAAAGAGCAAGTTTAATTTTTATTTTTAATAAATAAATAATTATTTCGAGCGTAATACCTTTTTTTAATATTTTGTGATTCTTAACACTTACGACATTTTTATTTGCTCAGCCCTTTCAATAATATCAATGATTCTAATTGTTTTTGACTTAAAACTAAATTTTAACAAACACCTCATTGTGTTGCATTTATTTCGGTCTGTTATCGGTAATAACAGTGTTAAATGCATATAATGCTTAACAACGTTTAATATGTATTTATAGGTAATAATGTATATAATAATAGCATAAAATAGCATATACATCGGTAAACATCCGTGCCAAATTCTTATTCTATCGTCGGCGAGTTCAAAGAAATTTACGATCTTTGGAATTTCCATTAGCATGCACTTTAACTTATGCATCTCTTATGCATGCAAATCAAAACAATTAGTTGCTATAGTGAATTTTCCGCGTACGAGACGTATTGTAAATACGTGACGTCACAGCTCCGCAAATTTTACCTTCGTTTCCAATTATTCTATCCTATCATATCAGTGACTAGTATATCCAATTTTTTAATATTTTATCACAGCGTTTTAAATGAAAGTAACACGAATCAGTGATTTAAAAAAAAACATGCTACCGTGATGTAATATAAAATTTGTAATTCGTTATGCTTCCGTAAAAAAAAATTAATATGTACATAAAAAAATTAATAGACTAATATACTTGAAAATTCAAAAATCCATTTACAATTCCTATCGTATATATTTTCACGCACAAATAATAAGAAACATGTTTTTTACTATAAATTATTTATATATTTATATATTATTAATCATTAATTATTGTTATTAATTATGTATATATTATTTATATTTTCATGTATTATTAATTGTTTATATATTATTCATATTTTCGTAAGCATTCTATTTTAAACTATCTGCGTCATGTCGATAAATTTCTTGGACATTTCTTCTATCGAGAAAAAGTAATACATTTTTTTTCGACGTAGAACATACGAAGTATAATAGCGAGCAATTATGCGCGCTTCTCGTGACAAGCACAGTTCGATAATTACTTATGTTCGTATCCTTCCTGTAAAAGTTTCCACACTTGCAGGAATGCAAAGTTCTTAGACCGAAAGTTATTTTATGACTGATGGACATACATTTGCAATTGCGCAACTAATTGTTGAAAACGTGTTTACTAACTTATTAGCTGACTCATTTTTGAATGAAATATTGAGGTTGCTGCAATGCATTTTATTCTGTAAAGGCATTCCTTTGAAAATCTGCGTAAAAATTTTTTTTATTAATTATTTATTAATAAATGTTTCATAAATCACGTATCAATTTACATGTAATCGTTCAATAGCTCTTCTAGACATGTTTAATTTTTGAAGAATAAAATTAGAAAATATAATATTGAGACCAATATTGTGCTTAGATGATTTTAATATTAGCTAGATAAAGATAAGATAAAAATATATAAATTCATATATTATTATAGATAAAATAATGATTTTGTTTTAAATATATCTAAATAAAAGATAAAATTATATGGTAATTTTGTCATCTAGATAATTTCCAGATAATATTATTTTTAAAATTGCTTACGTAAATAAAGCAAAAAAATGTAAATTATAAAAAGGATATAAAAATATATTCATATTTTTATTTATAAATTTTTACTGCTTTCTATATTTAAGTTCTACCACTTAAGTATTTCTATGTGCTATGATTCTAAATCAAATTATCTGAACATTATTCTAGATAATTTAGTAAAGATAATACTTTCTTTTATCTAAGATGCAGATATAGATAATACATATTTTATTCTTTTTTTCTACATAAAATAATTTATCTATATATAATAATTTATCTATATAAAGATAAGATGACGCCAAAGTTTCATCTAGATGATCATCTGTATAATTTTATTTCGAAACAGAAAACACTGAAAATAACAGATGATTTTTGGCTATTTAGAGTGTCCGAGGATCGTCAGTCGAAGCGAATGGAGGGCCAGGAAGCGCCTCGATTTTCAGATACTTTCGGTGACGCCAACTCCGTATGTGGTGGTCCATCATGGCGGTATACGTAAGTACTGTCAGGACCAGGAGTCGTGCTCCGCGATCGTTAGATCCTACCAGAACTTCCACATGGACGATCGAGGCTGGTGGGACATCGGCTATAATTTCCTCATCGGCGAAGACGGCAACGCTTACGAAGGTCGGGGTTGGAATTATGTTGGCGCGCATGCACCTGGTTACAACACCCAAAGCATTGGCATATGCATTCTAGGAGACTTCAGCGGTATTTAATATATTTTGCTATAATATCACTGAGATTGCAATATCATCGAGCAAATATTGAAAAAAAAATTTTTATCCTGAACAAAATTAATGTTTACACTAGTTTACAGCTAAAATTCATTTTAAACCAGATAAAATATATTTCTTAAATATATTTTTCGGTGCAATGCTGAAACTAAATTTCACTAGCACAAGATTTCAGATTTCAGATTCCCCTATTAAATGCATTTTTTTATTTCGATATTTTATTACTTTTTTCCAAAATTGATTTTATCATTATTTTACACTGTGTATGAGTATCAATAGTCCTAAATCACAAATTATGAGTATAATTATATGACTTTATCATAGACAGAATATTTGTCAACAAAATGTATTTAAATATTTTCTAACAATTAAAAAATAAGATATTGATATTAAAAAATGCATTTTATGGGGGATGAATACATTCATGACATCCAATCAGAATTTCCAGATAACATTAACCATTTTCACAAAAAATATCAAATATCACAAAAAAGCCATTTTTTACATATTTAAATCTCAATTATTTCGAAAATCTGATGTGAAAATTAGTTTGTGACATCGTTTTCAGCATCCAAAAATCTATAAGAAACACCTTGTCTAATTAAAAATGAAAATTTTTTTTTGTAAATTAGTGTTTGTAAATTAGTTTTTTAGAAAATAAGTTGAAAATTATAAACTCTCTATTACAATTATTATTTATATACTATTTTATAAACTATTAACTATCAAATTTTTCTTTTTTTCTCTTGTTAAAAACAGTAAATTAAAAAAATCATATTAGATCAAAGATAAATTATATAGAGGTACATTATTTTGCAAATTAGTTTTACTTTATTTATTTTAAAATTATTAATTTTTATTATTATTAATTATTCATTTTTAAATTAATTTTTTTAAATATTTCAAGGAATATGTTCTTCCTACATTATTTTATTGAAAACACAGAAAAATTTGTCTCGTAAACTAATGTGTGGAGAACATATTCCTCGAAATATTATTTCGTAAAGAAAAAAAATTAACAAATTTGCGTCAATAAATATGCATTTTGACGCACGTGAATATACGATTGCGCAGACTTTCTTCCGAACGTGGCCGCCCTGAAGACGTTGAACGCGCTGATAGCCTGCGGGATTTCACTTGGCAAGATAAGCGACAAGTACCACGTGCTCGGTCATCGACAGGCGCGGAACACGGAATGCCCTGGCGAGACTTTTTACGAATACGTGACTACTCTTCCTCGCTGGACCGCGAATCCGATACCCATTCGTTCACCCATCACCTCGACGGATGCGACTTTGCCAAAAGACAGCGTAGAGGGAAACAGCACATCGAATGCCACTTTATGATGACATTTTCTGAATCAATGTCAAATAGGTCGAAATAATACTGATTCCTAAGCCGATATATAAAATGAAAAATTGACGTAACAAGCGAATATAAATATAAATACTACATATTAGATTAGTCTCGTTAAAAGAGGATAAAAAATCTTACCTTTTTTTACGTCAATTTTCCATATATTTCTTTTTTTTATAAAAATGTAAAAAAATGCGATACTTTCTCAGACGTATAGTTTCAGGCAAATCGTTAAACTATTATTAAGCTTTCAATTTTTATTAAATTAAATTAATGATTATTAATTTTTTCTCGTTTAAATTTAATGAATAAGATCAATGCTTTTCTTCTTTCGGTTCGCGTGCGAGCTGTACTTTTATATAATACTCGTTGCAATAATTATTCCCTAAAGTCACGGCCTTCGGAAATTTAATTAACGACGATGGTAATTTAAATATTAAATTAATACACATGATTACCTGTAAGGAAACTAATTTCGTACAGATTGAAATCTTCCCGATAAAATCTTTCATGCATATGCGCTGTAATATAAACGATATGGAAATTTTATAGACATTAAATAGAACAATTGAATCTATATATTTCGCGGAAGTAGCAGGATGGATATCTATATCTTAAAAAAATAATGTCTCGATCTATACAATGACAAAAATTATCAAAATTAGTTTTTTTTTCAAAAATTACATATACGCATGTATGTAGGTTTAAAAAAATTGTCATTGCTTGTGATCTCTTTCAATTATTCTTTACTTATAGGAAAAAATGAATTATTTAAATGTTCTTGAACAAGAGATTTTTATATCTAAAAAAATAAGACATTATAATTTATCAATCAATCATAAAGATGATTAACTTTTAAGGATGCCGCTGTTCTTCTATCAATGAGATAATCGATATCGCGCATAACATAATATAATCGCAGCTTCATTATCATACAATATTTTTCGGACAAAGTTCAGAGAAGATCAGAAGAGATAAGACGTGTCGATAGGCGCATATTTTTAAGCGCGTTTCGCCATTTATGTTAATCGACACTTCGATCAAAACACGAACAAATCGAAGTGTCGTGTTACAAGTTTGTCGATATTGATTCTGCATACGTTAAATCAGTATCAATGCGACTGATTTGTTATTATTTCCTAGAAATGTCTGTTCCTTTTAAGCACATACAAATAATTTAGCGAAATATATTATTTCTATATTTATTATTTTCACATTTGTACGCAAATAGTTTATAATATTTGAGATAATAAAATTAATGTTTTGATATAATTATAAAACATAATTTAAGTAACCATTAGTATTATTTTGCATTACGCTTGTATGCTTATTGTTAGACATTTTATATTTATATACATCAATATTTGTATGTGAACAATGAAATAAATATGTACATATTTTGTGAAACATATATTGTGTTATTTCCATTTATAATAGTAAATTTAAAAATAATTTTATCGTATTTTTACACATACTATATATATATATATATATATATATATATATATATATATATATATAATAAAGTCTTTCATTATCAATTGTCCCAAATTATTGTTAATAAAACCAGAATTATTATAAATGTAATAATAAAAAAGATAAATAAAATAATACGTTTCTTCTTCCCTTCTCTCACATTGTCAGATATAAATTGAACAACATTATCGATATTGGAATTCTCATTAACGTCTACTTCTTTCGTAACTCGTAAAATAAATCATCAGATTAGCTAGAAATTCACAGGGGAAGTCCGGTTGGAAAAATATATACTAATGTACCTGTATGTATACATTGTACATATGTATGCATTTGCTTATCGGTTATACACGGTCAGAGATCATGCTCCGAGCATAACACATCTTTAGGGGACTTACATATATATTGTGTGAAAACTGTCACGTCTAGCATCAGTTCATCGATTTGCAAGTCGAAATGTACATCGTGACGACGACGACGACGACGTTGATTTTGACAACAATTGTCGCCAGTAATTCTTATTCAATATATATTATTTATACGAGTCGTGCAATTTTGTCTTATATTAATGGCACCCTAAATTATATTAGAGAGATCTTTCACATTTAAAAAAAAAGTTGCTGCAAGAAAATATTTTGCATAAAAATGATAGAATTTTTATTCTCAGTTTTAATGACATTTAATGTATAAAATAGTATATTTATAATATGTTTGCATAATAATAATCCAAGTGTAATTTCTTGAACATTGAAATATACTTCACTAAAGTGTGCACAAGGTTACCGCAATATCGTTGTGCAGTTATTTATAAATGAATTTTTTCCATTTAAGCTTGACATTCTTTTAATTAATTGACCATCATCATTCTTTGTGGTTGATGGGCTTAACGCTAATTGTTGTTGACTGATTGATTAATGCAATAGCTGTAATGAGTGTCGTAATTAAATGTCGTATTTGTATGAAGTAGAATAGAAATATATGCGTTAATCCGCATGATAAATTATTATAAGTGTCAGCATCTTGCGCGATTAGAAGAATGACTGCGAGATAATTGCTGTTTACGTCAGTAAAATGATTATATTTGTACTTCGTAAATTTCCCTTTAAATTACGATGTGATAATTACAAATAAAAATAATTTGTAAAAGATATTGTTACTATTTTTCTATGTCTTTGTAATTATTTTCTTATATTCATATTTTTTATGAGTAGATAAAAAGAATTAATTATTTCATAATTACATATAAATCTTATATTCTTGTAATTATTAATGTTAACTCTAACAAATAATTGAATATAAAGTATTCTGGTCAAGTAAAACATAAAAAGGTCGTGTAAAAGCATATAAAATGCTCACAAATCTTTATTTTTATCTACTAAAAAAATCAAATTAAATACAGAGGGTAAAATGTATTATTGTGTTTAAGAATTTATATTAAAGAAGAATATTAAGATTACTAGCTATTATAAAATTAATTTAATTAAAAAATTATTGTAATTATACAGCTTTCAAATTAACTTAATTAATTTAATCAAATCTAAACGTTATAATCGATTATTTTTGCGTACTATAAAATAGTCTTCAATTTTCATTAGTAATAATTTTAATGTAATAATTTTAATGTAATAATTTTTATAATTACTTTTTTTCAGGTGGTCTAAACATTATTTCTAGAGCAGAATGGAACGCTAGAGCACCGAAATCACCAACTGCCAATCTCAAGATCAAACCAGTGTCAAACGTAATCATTCATCATACAACTGGTCCTGGTTGCGAGACCCAAGCTGAATGTCAGTTGAAAGTCAAAGGAATCCAGGTGATAAATTTCACAAGATCCGGATCTTTTCTAAATAATAAATCTTTTAACCTTTAAATTCTTTACACAAATAATCAGGCAATCATTTAAATACAGACCAAATGCGTCTTCTATTAATAGAATAAACTCTATTTCATCTTGCTGTTTTATTTTGCGCGTTTATTAAATAATAAATCTCTGATTTATCTTGTCGAATCAAGAAGGAGCATATGGACAATAAAAGATGGTCCGACATTGGCTACAATTTTATAGTCGGTGAGGACGGGAACGTTTACGAAGGCCGTGGTTGGGGCAAAAAGGGTGCCCATTCCATACCTTTCAACAGCAAGAGCATTGGGATTAGTATTATTGGAGACTACAGCAGTAAGATATTAATGATGAAATACTTTTTAATATCTTCAGATAGAATTTGGTATTTTAGGGTATATCTTTAATATGCTTCTTCATCCGTTAGACCGAACACCAAAGGCGGCTGCAATACAAGCAGTAACTAGACTGATCGCTCGTGGAGTGGATAATGGCGAAATAAAGAGTGACTACAAGCTTCTTGGACATCGACAAACCTGGCCAACCGCCTGTCCCGGAGACAGTCTTTACACGATGATACAATCGTGGCCTCATTGGATGGAAGCTGCCAAATGAAGGATTATTTTTAATATGACGATATCAGGGTTAGATTTAGAAGTAACTCATTGTTATTTGTAACGAAGTTACAGTTATATTTTTTTGGTATAACTATAACTGAACTTCGTTCCTTTTTCTGTATCTATAACTGTAACTGTATCTGTAACTGTAACTTAACTTAGTTACATTTTTGGTAATTTAACTAATTTAATAGTTATGTTTTAATAGTTGTTTTGTTTAAAAATTAACCATTTTTGGAAAGTTACAACTGTCTAATATTTTATGAATCTTTTAACTGAAAAATCTGAAGCCCATATTATTTATTCCAAGTGAATAATATTAATTATTGTGTTAATTTATTGCAAATTATTAATTGTATATATTAATTTAATATATTTAATATATATTAAATATATTTTTATTTTTTAAATTTAAAACAGTTATAATTTATTGCTTATAAAATAACATAACACATAATCAAATATATAATATATAATAATTTTCTCAACCCTGCGTAATACACAAAATAGTGCGATCAGAGAACATAACTGTTAACTACAATTGCATGATATAATTTTGATTCTATAAACATTACATTTCGCATACATATAATCGATAATTTCATATTATATGATGTTATTTTGCTAATTAATATAATAAACATTTAGAAAAACTAAAATTGAACAATCCTTGTTTAAATTATTATGTAATACAATTCTATGCAGAGAAAAAGAGAGAGAAAGTACAATTATCTTGTTATTATAAAATAATAATTTAACATTGTTATTGATTAAGTTAACAGAGATGTATATAATTATAAGAGAAATATATAATTTTTTCACTCTATGTGATTGTTATACATAAACAGTAACAAGGCCATTGACATAAGTATCATAAGTATCCTCCTCGGTCCTGACACAAATTTCCAATCTCGAGAAATAATTTGCAACGTCATCGTTTCCACAATCAACTTGATCTCTTATCTGGGGAACACAACACACACACAAACGCATAGAATAAATAATTATATTTTTCTTAAACTCTTAAATGTATAAATAAAAAAAATTAATAATTATTTTTGTTTTATTAAATAAAAAAAATAAAAAGATAAAATTAAATAAAATAAATATATAGTCTACTATTTTTGTTAAAATGTAACAAACATAATAATTTTACACACCTGTAGAGAAATTTGTTTTCCAAAACGCTCGTTAAGCTCTTCTATGCATATTTTTGTTCCATACGGAATACCAGATCTCAAATTACCGGCAACAGTGACGTAATGAGTGCGGCCATCAAGATAATCCTAAAACGAGTTTGTATCACATGTGTGATTTAGAGTGCGCGAACAAACAATTTAGCTTTAGTGCCTTTTAAATGGCACGATGTGTCTATCGCAAATTACACGAACCTGAAGAGTATTTAACATTTTTCCTCGATCGTCCAGATGGTTGCGTTTGTCGTTCGTTCCGAACACAGGATAATATGCAGAAAGAGACACATTATGGAAAGCACGTCCTACGCATTTCAAGTCTATCCTGTTGAAGTTTTCGTCTAAAGTGCCGAACATTGACCAAATATATTAAACCAGTTCCGGTAAAATTGAAAAATTGTTAACTTAATTACAAACTTTAATCTTTAAAAAATAAAAAATTGTTTAACAGTAATAAAAGTAAAGAATATAAGTATACTCTTACCGGTAGCAAGAACTGTAGAAGATAGAAGAAGCGCGCAGATCAGCGCAAACATTTTTAAACCTCACAATCGAAACAATTGAATGGCACAACTGACTGATCGCCGAACGGCCAAGTACATTTTTTAAAGCTGACCTGAGCTATACTTGCTTGTGCAATCATGAACAATTGGAATTTGCTAACGTTTGAAAATTTACTCAATCCCACCCGAATACTGTAAGTCAAACAAATAAAAGCAATTAAAATCTTAATATACAGCAGTTAGGGTATTCTTCTACATAAATGGTCATCATATATGTGTGATCGATTACATGTACATATATACAACTGCTAACTTTATAAAACACTTTCTTACGCGAAACATATTATATGTAAGTGGGACACAAGTTATCCTAAATAAATTTCAGCAGAATCGATTATTCGGGTAATAATATATTTGCGCTACATTAGAAACAGATTATCATTGAAATTTAATAAATTACTCCGCCTTTATTTTTTTGTTCAAATCTTATAAGAATTTTGTTTAATATTTCATATAAAATGATAATTACGTAGGTACGTAACCTAGATATGTTTCTCGCAAATTTCCGAAAATAGCCAGAACAGTAAATAGTTGATCATCCCTAAATATATTGATTATTAAGGAATTCTTGATTATCGTTGTCGTTAATCGACGTGTGGCATTATATAGCGCGCTAAGGCTATATTCTCCAACTATATACCTCTTGTGAATAATATAGAACTTGGATGAATAGGACACGTGGAAAACTATACATCGTCAGTCTTACGAAGTGGCTCATAGCTTTCGAACGTGTTTGTGCTGATTCGGGATAGAAAAAAAATTTGCAATACGATGAATCAGGAGAATACTATCGATACGGTAACAAATCGAATAGTATCATTGATTGTTAACGAATTGCGAATGAGCGAAGATGGAGATTTTTATTAAATAGTATAGCGTACTATATTTATCTGCATCTTATCAAGACGATATTTTAATTCTTAATTGAACCCGGGGAGCTACGCTCAAAAAAGGTGATTACTATAATTTTAAGAAATTTTAAATATAGATATTTTGTATGATTTATTTTCTCGGTTTTTAAATGAAATTAATTTAAAACTTCTTTATTTATTATTTAACGACCAAACTGGCAAGATTTTAAGAATGTAGATCACGACGTTTCGACTATTGATTTTGGTCCTTATCAAGTGAACTACGGGATACAAAAATATTTTTTGTTATTTAGTTAGTTACAATTTTTTTCAATTTCACGATAATATAATTAGAAAATGCCGTTAAAAAGTATATAATAAAAATAATAATAATAATACCTTAATTAAAAACGCAGGCAGGTTCTTCATACTACATTACAACTTAAAACAGATGTTTCTCTGAAATTAATTTATTATAGATGTTATTTTAAAACACTTATTTGAGTAAAAAATATATAAGAAATATTTTAAACCTGATATACTAACTCAATTATTTTAATTTATGAACTTTGTATTATTTTGCTACAATTTTATTTAAAAATCGGTCGAAGAGCATTTCAAGACAATATAGAGATACTTATAAACTGCAG
This sequence comes from Nylanderia fulva, assembly GCF_048542155.1. Classification (NCBI taxonomy): domain Eukaryota; kingdom Metazoa; phylum Arthropoda; class Insecta; order Hymenoptera; family Formicidae; genus Nylanderia; species Nylanderia fulva. The sequence goes on along the minus strand of NW_028190521.1, from coordinate 341,334 downwards.
TATATAATCGATGTGTCATTGCACTGTACCCATTAATATAGAACATCGTGATGCAAAAATAAAAAAAATAAATAAATAATACAAAATAAAAAGAAAATAGAAAATATCACAAATTAGAACGAAATAAATATACATGTAGGAATATTTATGATTATACACAGTCAATAATCGTTTTTTACATGTCCATATGTACATTGGGGCTGATGAAAGAGATATAAAAGTCATCCATTGAAGCGTTTTCTTTCAGGAAAATATATTGACCGAGATTATTTTAAATAACTGTACACTCTCTATTCGATTAATATTTTTTTTTTTTATTCAAAAATACGTATATATCTTATTAATTCGCAGAATTTGTTTCTGGTTATTTCGTTATGTTAAATATAATTAATTATTACTGCAAATTAATATAAATGATACAAAAATATATAATCATTCAGTTATATTGACATTTTTACTAAAAAATATTTCATTGTCAGCTTTCAGAAACATATACTCTTGACCTCTCACGCAACTTTAATAATGCTACGTATGTCATTTGTATAATGAAATCACTCTATCTGATGAGTTTATTGCGTAACATAGACGCTCGCCTATAATACATCAACACTCTTTCTATTTTAAAATTAGTAATTACTTTTCTTTAAATTGATGTTTTAAACGTTTATTAATTTATAAAATATAATAATACATTTATTTTTTGAAGAAACAAAAAAGATATTTAACGTTAACAGATGCAAGAACCTAAAATGCAAATGTCAGTGCGATAATTGCAAGGAAAAATTAATTTTTCGTTGAAACTCTGATGCGAATCCTTCGTAGGGCATTAATTTTTTTGGTACAATATCAAGAAATTAAATTAAATCTCTCTCTCTCTCTCTCTCTCTCTCTCTCTCTCTCTCTCTCTCTCTCTCTCTCTCTCTCTCTCTCTCTCTCTCTCTAATTCAAGTAATTTTTTATTAGACCCATCTGTTCCTCCCTAAAGTAATTCGAAAGTTTTAACTTCAATAATTCCTTCAATCTCCCCTAAAAAAGTAGGTAAAAAAAAAAAAAGAATGATTATGTAAAGATAAGGAGCCACTCCCAATTTCGATAATTTTAAAATGACAAGGTCATCATCTTGAGTAATCATCTTATGCAGGTTTTAACTGGCACTCATTGTTTATTAAAAAGTTATTAACAAAATAAATATATTAATATAGTGTAAGCTTACATCCCCATTCCAAAAAAATTCTAACCTAATCCGAGTCTAATTTTAATTTAATAATCAAAAATGGATTTGAGTTAGATTAGAATTTTATATTAATTAAATTTTATATAAATTTTATCTATGCGGTGTCATACCCAAGTAGTAAAACTGACATCATTAAACATCAAAATGACGGTATGTGACGTTACCCTTATAGAAATTTATCACTAGTAACGCCAATTAATCACTTATTTCGAGTACTTAGAATAATGATATACAGTAATTTAAGTACTCGAAATAAGTGATAAATTGGCGTTACTAGTGATAAATTTCTATAAGGGTAAAATGACGTCATTTTAACGTTTAATGGCGTCGGTTTGCTACCTGGGTAGAAAATTGCATATTCTATTCATTATACTTTCTTTATTATTAACTGCTTATTAATAAATAAATAAGCGCCGGTTAGAATCTTCAACATATTGCTCAAGGTGATAACCTTGACATATATTTTAAAACTCGAAATCGAGAAGGCTCATCCTTATCTCTGCATAATTACCAGAAAAAGAATATGACACGCGAATTAGGTTATTGGAAGGCTCACGTTTCATCAGACTTTTGGTAACCTAACTTTCTAGGCTACACTTATCTCGGATCTAATTTACGATGACAACTATGTCACACACGGTCTCGCGGTTATTGACACAACCAAAGATATGAGAAATAAACAGGCCGGCGGTGCATTATTTATTCTATTTTATAAGTCGATCAAACATACATATGCAGTGTTGTGTTTAGATAATTTTAAATTATTTAGATAAGGATAAATTGAAAATATGTAAATTTATCTTAAATAAGAGAAAGGTAATTTAAATATATCTAGATAAAGATAAAATTACATAGCGATTCATATCTAGGCAATTTCTAGATAATATTATTTTTAAAATTATTGCTTAGGTAAACACAGTTTAAAAAATATAAATTATAAAAGGGATATAAAAATATATTCATACTTTTATTTGTAAGTTTTTATCGTTTACTGCTTGAGTAATTTTTATGTGCTATGACTCTGAAGCAAATTATCTGAACATTATTATTCTACATAATTTGGTATAAAGATAACACTTTTTTCATCTAAAATGTAGATATATAGATAATATATATTTTTATTATCTATATAAAAATAAGATGACGTCAAAATTTTATCTAGATGATCATCTATATATTTTATTTAGATAACAGCAAACACTGTACATATGACGCTATATATATATATATATATATATATATATATATATATGTGTACATGAAAGAATGCAATTTCACTCCGGAAGAAATTACTCCGTGACTCTGTTACTATCGTTCGCGAACTGCGAACATGAATTCTTGATCGATCTTAATCTTTTATTTATTCGTCCGAAGGCGACTCTCTCTCTCTCTCTCTCCCCGTAAGGAGAGTTCTCGTTCGCGGGAATCGCTCCAGGAAACCGGCCGCCCTTCGTGGCGTCGCGACGCTGAACGTCGGCTTCATTCGACGTGCGACGCTTTCTCGTGTCGCACGTCGCGAGGCCTAGTTTTGCGTGTGCGTGCGTGCATGTGTGTGTGAGCGTGCCGTATACATAGTTCGACACAGTCGGTACTTGCAGATATTATTCGAATCGCAGGGACTAATTCGTCAATCCAAAATGACGATCGTAGAGCCGAGCAGGTACTTTTGCTTCATGCTTCGAGAGATTCAGTTTTTCTTTGTTAATCTTCTTCAGTTCAGAAATAAGAGGAAGTCTCCTTTTATTTTATTCGTATAGATGTCGAAAATTTTTGATATTGCTTCTGAATTTAATAGTACGTCGAATTTATATAAATCTTTTGTTTTTTATTTATCTACTGAAACAGACACATTAAAAAACGTGATGAATTTTTGATTTGAGAAAACTGGTAAAATATACTTTTGTTCTCGCTTTAAAAGATAGCGTAAATTTTATGTAAAAATTATATATATATATATATATATATATATATATATATATATATTATATATAATTATGTAAAATCAATGCACTGATTGTTTTCCCGACATCATATAATTTAAATATAAAATATTAAATAATTTATATTGAGATCTACCTTAGGTTCTGTTTGTTCTCTTTTACTATCTATTTAAACTTAAAAAGTAGATGCACATATTTCAAGCATATAGTCATCTTTCGTTTTAATTAACGATCGTACGTTGAAAGTTCACGCATAAGAATCTTACGAATTATCTTACAAACACGAAACGTTTTGTTCAGTGTTTACAAATTTTGCTACATCCTCTAGAAAAACAAAACATGAAAATATAATAAAATTAAAAAAAATGATTATAATCTATATTTATATATTGATATAAAATTTACAATTGTAATATGTTTGCAATAATATATTTATAATGTATTTATAAATAATGCAACTGTAATAAAATAACAAAGAAAATGTGTTAAGAGAGAGAGAGAAAGAAACAAATTTTACTTGCTGAATATATTTATCGGAATGCATCGTACGCATCTTCATTAGAATAAAAGATCATTATCAACAGACATTAAAATAATGTATGTAATTAATGGATCTTCAGTGGTAGATGATAGATGCGTAGATCTGTACATGAATAAAATCATATAAATCACTTGCTACTGTGTTACTACTGTGTGTAACATCATATATGTATATTTTTATTCTACTGAATTCCACTCACGTAATAGACAGAAGCAGGGAATTCACCGATTCATATAAGAGGAAAAGTCAGAATGTTCTATTAATTGCGCGTAGTTTAAGTAAATAGCCAGCAAGATTTAACGCGATACAGCACGCCAATTATAATTTATTTATATAAATCGTCGTTAGTCAACACAATTACAGATATATATGTATAGTTGATTAATATTTAGAATTTTGTAATACAACATGGCATATTTTAAATTAGTAAAATAATTATTGAAACTGCATACATTATAATTGGATTAATATGATGTTTATTGCGAAATGTATAATTCAATAATTAAGTTTCAGTAATCGGGAAATCTAATTAAAAATTTCTTGCAAAACCACGAACATATATATTAATATTTTCTTATTCAACTACATATCGGAACATCTTTCTATGCAAGCTTCCGCCAGATATTAAATTTTGCATGTCATGAATATCGTTATTACATTCTGAGCCGACAATCATGTAGCAATCGTATAGCATTATGGATGTGCGATCGAAAATACAGTTTGAATATGCCGTCAGAACATGCAAATCAATAATAGAGAGGAACCTCAATAACTGTCTTCTATCTGTTGGCCCTTTATAGATTGCAAAATGCATATCAAGATGTTCTTATGTAATTTTCATCATCAATTGCGAATACAATCATGCTTTCTGTAAAATGAAATAAATTGTTTGGAAGAAAAAAATTATAATATTTGTAAAAGATATTTTACAAATTATAAATATGTATATGTTTTACATAATAATTACAATTAATATATCTTTAAAAAATATTTTATATTACAATTATTTAATTTTATATTTAATTTTAATTATTTAATTTTATATTTAATTTTAATTATTTAATTTTAATTATTTAATTTTATATTTAATTTTAATTATTTAATTTTAATTATTTAATTTTAATTATTTAATTTTATATTATAATTAATATATTTTTTAATGTGATTTTGTTGTTTTATTACAGAGGCTCAAATGAATTCTTCGGCCATAAAAACTTGGTTGCAACGTGGCGAACTTGAGAAACTGGAAAATGTTGTGTTAGAGGGTCGAGGCGCGCGTTTATTAGGCGAAAATTCACCGGATCTTAGAACTCGTGTCTTCCTGAAGGGACTCCCGAATTATTTGGTAAGAAAATATTACACATATGGATTTCTCCAAGTGGTCATAGAAAAGTTCAATCTATTTGAAAGAATTTTTAAATTGGCAACACCAAAAAAATTGTATTCTTATCTTAATATGCCTTATCTTTATAAAATCTTCCTCTAAATAGGCGTGAAAGGGGTTCTCTTAATTTAAAAGGAAAATTTTCTAAAGAAATATTCTTTAATTAGATATTTTTATTAAATATTCGTAACATGTAAGAATATATACTTAATGAGATAATTATTTATCAGCGTATTATTTGAAATTAAAGAATAGATTCTTAATTTAAGAAGACATTCCAAAAAGCATCATATAAAGAGGGAAATATTCTTATTCATTAAGAATATTTATTAAGAGGACTCATAAAGTATGCATTTTGAGAAAACAATTTTTTCGGTGAAGATTTCCTTCAACGAATCACCACGAAAATAAAGATTAATATATTTAATATCTGGTATTTGTTCTTCAGACGAAAGTCTCTCAAGTGCACGATACCGTTGCGCGCGGCTCCTTAGCTGAAACCCAGAAAGTCATAGCCGAAGAGTCGAAGAAGAAGCTGGCGATCGCTAAAGATCCTTGCGGCACGCCCTTAATACACAAAGCTGTCTATCACGATCAACCCGACATTGTCGCCTGGCTCATAGAAAATTATCCTATCACGCCGCAGCAGAGAGATAAAGTACGTTGCTTTCTTTTAAAACTCGCAGTTTTACCAAAGAATGGAGTGGGCTCGAAAAAGAGGATGAAATCGAGTTCAATATGTATCTACTTAAAAATCCAAGTCGAATCCGAACATCAAATTTCACTTTCTAGGAAATTTGAATAATAATCAGAAATAATATTTCATATATTATACTTTTGCGAAGTAATTGAGTCTAGAACAGTTATATTCGAATTTTAGATTTGCAAATACTGTTTTCTCTTTTTATTTGGAAATAATCGTAGAAAATTCGAAACCATGCAAACGAATTGGAACCTACTTGTAAGATACTTAATCCCTTTGCTATAAACCGAAGAATATATTTGTGTGTGTGTGTGTATCATAAGAAATTCAATTGTACACACATTCAAATTATTGTAGTAAAAGCGTCTTATGGACATCAACTTCAAGAGTTGGCATTAATAATAAAAAGCATTGATCTTCATTTTATGTAGCGATAGAATTAGTTCGACAAACCTTTCCCAAGTCTTTATTTCAAAAGCGATGTCTTCTTTAATTAATTCATTTTACATATATAGATCTTAATGAGCATGAGCTTCGATCAATCGTCCTTTATAATTCACGATAGTCGAGGCCCATTTTCGCGACGCGGAATTGTACCGCAAAATAAATGTTTGTCAACTCTCTCGAGAAGAAAGTCCTCTGAACAGAGGCTTGACTAGGTTCCCTCCAGTTTGTGCTTCTAGCAACGTTTATTATAACCCCCGCATCGCGTGACGCGGATAATAACGAAGTGTAAACCACCTGTTCTTCTCTCGCAGACGTCAGCTTACAGTAGGAAATATATCCGAGATAAAAAATTCTAGCGATTCTAGCCTAGCATATCAATCCCCAAAGCCCATCTTTGTTCGATACTTTTGTCTTTTGTACTTACACATTGAAGACATAAAACTTCTAAATTTAAATTTGCACATTTTACTATATAATATTATGTTTAGGAGGGAAAAACAGCTTTACACTATTGCTGCGCATGTAAAGATCCCGATTCAATCTGGGATCTTCTTATAGAAAGTGGATGTGACGCTAGCATTTGCGACAAGAAAGGAAACCCGGCCGCATATTACTTGGAACATCCCACAGAAATTGCATTGCCCGAAGCGGAAGTGATGTCACGACGAAGAAAAAGCACAGGGAGGGATTGTGAGTACAGATATCCTCATTTTAACATAAAATATTTATAAATTTTCAATCGATTATATTCGTCTTCCTTTTTTCTACGTCACATGCGTGATGTGCACAATGTTTCTTCTTTTCTGAAGAAAAATCAGTTTTTTTATACTTTTTCAAAATAGCTTGTATTGCTGAACCCTTGCTATATCCTTGAAAATATATCCCAGGGTTGGATACGTTAATAATATTTTTAAACTAAGTTAAGTTAAAGTTAGTTGATTAAAGTTAATTTAATTAAGTTAAAAATTGCATGAACAAAAAATTAATCCAGTTAAGTTAAGATTAAATTAACAGAAGTTATATAACTCTAAAGTTAATTTTTAAAAACATTTATATTAAATTAGAATTTTGTTTGTTAATTCTTTTAAAATTTATAACAACAAATAACAAAAAAGTTTTTGATTTTTATATAGAAAATATTTTTTGGTAATTACAATTGATGACATAAATGAACATAAAAATTAATAATACTTTAATTTAAAAATAATACGTTTATAAGTTATAAAAAACAATAAAATGATATTTAGAGATTAAAAAAATGTAACTTAGAAAAAAGTTAATAAGTTTAAAGTAAAAAATAATAAACTTTTAACTAATTAATTAGTTATTACTCAACCCTGGTATATCCATTAACTTTTTCTATTAAACATCGCGCATAAATAATAAAATCAATTAAAAAATATTAAACGTTTCGTCTTCTCTAAGTTTGCCGGTCAGAGTTATATATTTATATATATCATTATATATCATTATAAGACGATTTCGAAAAAACTTTGGGCAACCTTGCGACAAAGCTATTATATATAGTTTATAATGATCTCGTTCTATATTTCTTATATTCTCGCGGATATAGATTCTTTGCCTTATAGCTCACGTATTCATTTCTAATGACCGGGAAAAATCGATAGCACATAAATTCGTAAGGCAAGGTTAACTGCGACGTTCGATACGACGACACGGATCGAAACGGGGAATTACCGCGCGCGCGTTCATCCAGCATGAATTATAACACCTGCTAAATGTGAAAGGGAAAAGAAAGTATGTCTGATAAGAGCGCGTTAGGTATATAAACTTTTAAAATATTTATTGGGAAAAAAAAAGAAAAAATCACATATGTACTATTCAATTAGTATTACGACACTTTTAATAGATCGTTGTAAATTATTGCCTGACATCTTCCAAGCATACATGCCAATTTTACATAGCATACTCTTGAAATAAAGATCGTCATTTCGAATAAATTTATCGAAATAATTATTTTATCGTGCACACTTTTTTCCACGCAGTTTTATCATTAATTTTCAAACATTTTCAATTAGATTTGCATTTGGTGACTTTGATAGTCAGTCTAATATTTCATCATTTTCTTCTTTCCATTAAGAATTCGTTGTTATTCTTTTGAAGGCTCCAATAAGTGAGACCTCTGAATGTGTCGAAAAGGAAGAACTCTTCTACTTGCTTGTGGGAAATTTTTCGATGTAATGGTTTCCAAACACAGAAGTTTTCCCATAATTATGCTCTCATTAAACAGACAAATATTAGTTTAGAGGGATACCTCAATCATTATAATCACCAAACGCAAATTTATTTGAAATTGTCCAGGAATTATAATGAAGATAAAACTACCATATATGGAAAAAAATGTACACGAAAAAATAATTATCACGACAGATTCGTTTGATATAGCGATCTTTACCTAGAGAATATATTGTAAAATGATGAAAAATATATTTCAAAGATGTTGGACAATAAATGACAACGATTGGAATAACTGGATAATTTATTAATACAGAAGCCCATCATGTCATCCTCTTCATTTTTTTATAATAAATAGTTTAAAAGTTAATGTTCTACATGTTCTTATTTGACATACATCATGTTCTAGGTATGTACTAAATTTTTTATATACTCACTCTAGTGCATCTTAAATATTAATGCATTGATAGTCAAAATACAAACTCTAAAATAACTCTGAAATAAGTTGTAATAACTTGCAAAACAAGATAATGTTATCTGAAAAGAAATGAGATTTTTTCCTCATTAAGCCATTTTCCTTGAAATGGCTTCGTGTACGTAAATAGATATCATGGATCGACTCATCGTCAACGAGTAAAAGAGGTCGATTTTAAAAAATGATAGGAACTCGCGTTCTTCATTCTTCAGCATGCTAGCTCGAAGATTGCAAACCAAAGCAATTTCCGGTAAACACACATTCCAGTAATCGTCTATGCTTCATATACAACATTGCATAAGAAAATTATATTGTTTGTGCAATAAAATAAAATTAATTATCACTTAATATTTCATCTTTTGTACATGAAAATATTCTAATAAATATCGCACATCATTCTCCTGTTTTTTCATGGATTAAAAAATTGGTCACTTTGTAATCAGAATTATTCGTACATTAAATAATATTTTTGATACAATGAAAAATAAATTGTTACATTGTTGAATTTGTTCGTTCAATCTTAAAAAAATCTTGCGTGAACATAGCGAGAATTTCTACGAACGTGATCATATGGATATAATTTATTAGACATCGGTGCATGGCAGGTAAAGAGTTGTAAACAATGTGAGCCGCGTATCACAGGTACTCTTTACCGAGTAAATGCAATATCTATACGCATTGTAGACGTGTAACTCGGTGTCAGTATAATATGGCAGTTCTCTCCTTTCCCCATTTCATTTCCTAGAAAATTTATCAATTTGACGTTTGCGCACGCCATTCACGCCATTCACATGATTCGAGATGGCATAAAATATTACATATGTACATGCATGTAACAGTATTATCGAAGACACGTACGTATACCGATACATATCAAATTGAATGCGGTCGAATTTATTTATAACGCTGAGAATCAAATACACAAAGCAAGCAGAATTGTTCCATATATTGCATTTACCAAGGGAAGTTAAAAAAAGTTAAAAAGTTAATAACTTTTAACTTAGTTAATTTAAAATGTATTAATTTTTAACTTTAACTAGTTATTTTTGACCTTAAACTTATTAACATTTTTCCTAAATTAAATTTTTTTAAATTTCTGAATATAGCTGTTGTTTTTTTTTAATAAGTTATAAATGTATTATTTTTAAATTAAAGTATTATTAATTTTTATGTTTATTTGTCATTAATTGTAATTACCAAAAAATATATTTCTATATAAAAATCAAAAATTTCTTTGTTATTTGTTGTTATAAATTTTAAAAGAATTAACAAACAAAATTCTAATTTAATATAAATAATGTTTTTAAAAATTAACTTTTAAAACTTCAGGTAATTTAATCTTAACTTAACTTTAACTGAGTTAATTTTTTGTTCATGCAACTTTTAACTGGACTAAATTCATTTTATAAGCAACTAACTGTAATTTAACTTAGTTTAAAAAAATCATTATTTTACTCAACCCTAGCATTTACCTTGCAATATCTATCATTTTTTGCTTTTATAAATTATGATTCTTGGCATATGTAATATGACGAATTCTTATAAAAAAAGTAATGGATATTATAAAAATTTTGTAATTTTTATATTAAGATTTGTTGAGTGTTTATTCTTTTTAAAAAGATTTTTACATATTTCTATATTTCGACGGGAAATTTTCCTGTCATAAAAATACACACATTGTACTCTATAACGGAATCGTTCCGACATTTATTGACTTACAGATTTCTCGTGTCGAGTGTTTCTCAAATATTTAATGTCTTTGTAATAACACGCGACTCAAGAATTCCTCGTCACTCATAAATACTTAATAAACTTGAGGTTGTTATTAAATATGATAATAATCGTAAAAAGATCAAGTTGAATCAGGTTGTATGTATCGTATTTTTACATAATATATTCCGTGATAAAATTATACGATAAAGGAAAATCAATTTACGATTTATTTATCAGCTAATTCTCAAAATTCGATTAAATAGTATAAGATAATTAAAAAATATATAGTTGTCTAATACATCTATATTTTGTAATATTTATATTTTTCTATCGAATTACATTATTTGAGAAGTATTTCCAATAACTTTATTAGTTTTATTAATACAATGAAGAGCAAATTTTGCTGCACCAGTTTTCTTGACATGAAAAAAAGAACGTTTCAAGATATTGTTTAAATTATAACGTTTCTTGTATTCAAGATTTGGATTTCAAGCCTTCCAATATCAGGATATGGATACACAACAGAGACATCGGAAAGTTGCAGCATGTACTGTGGGAGGGACATGGGTCCAAACTTCGATGCGAAACCAGCAACAATCCTCGGATAAGAAAATTTCTAGAGGCCATACCTTTTATCATGGTATATTATTATAGTATAATGAAAAAATCATTTCTTTCGCTTGTGCGTTTAGTTATTTATAAAGACTAAAGACATCAATATACATATAATTTAACAGCTTAAACACAGTTATCGAATCAAATTGCTGCAACTTTTCTAGGGCACAGTAAAAGACGTCCATACAACAGTCATTAACAATGATGTGGAAGGTTTCAAGGAAAAATTTGAAGGACCTATTTCGCCCATTGTTTTGTGCGGCAAAGACAGCAACGGTTTAAACGTCTTACATAAGGTATACATATAAGTGCTTAAGAGAGAGCTGTCCAATAAATCTTTTTTAACTTATTGAGAAGCAAAGCACGATTCAAATCGCTTTTATCCCTTCCACTGAAAGGCCGCTGGTTTGGGATATGCGGATATGGCGCGTGAAATTCTCGAAAGGCGTCCCGAAACGGTAGCCGCCCAGGATAACGAGGGAAAGACACCGTTGCATTATTCAGCTGCACTTAAAGATGACGGCGCCATGTACGATCTTCTGGTAGAACACGGTGCTGACGAGAGTAAATTGGATAACGTGAGTGCTACATTAGATCTCTAGGAAAAAAACATAATCATGCAAAATCAACACATTCTACGGTATAATTATATTTATCAGAGGCAAAAGGCGGCTGCATTCTATAAGAATCGCCCTTCCGACGTGGACTTGTCAAATTTGTCGGTGATACCGGATGCGCCTCGAGCCTCCACTACTTCTCCCAAGAATTGGGACTGGAAGATCCTAGAGTTGGGACAAGCCGCTTTGCGAGGAATGAAAAAGATAATTAGCAGCGATGACAGTGCTTTTGGTAGCGCCGAGTCTACAACTAAGGACGGCTCGAATGAGGAGGTATATTTGTTATTAATCTATTTTTTGTAATTATACGCACAATATTTTGCCTGTTCGATCTTGTCTCTAACAATATTCATTATTTTTGTATTGATTAGTAATTATATTTAGCGCACTTATTGCACGCGTAGTCAGACATAGAAAGGCATCCCGGTGTAGTGTCACATCCGGAATGAGTAGTCGAACAGTAGAGATTTTTTTCGGATAGAAGGGGGAGTCCCCCCGAGTCAATTCGCAATTTCAGGTCTATGATACGAAGAATATTATATGGGAGATTTGGTGGAACAGATTAAGAAAGCTGATGACGAGCAACAAGAGGAGGAGAAGGAGGAGCCCGAGACCCCGAATGGAGATGAAAAAGAAGAAGAGAACGAAAATGAAGATGAGGCAAATAATGAGGAGGAAAATCCGGAGGAAATGAACGAGGAGGAACAACAAACGGCAGAGGAGGAAACGAAAGAGGACGAGGAAAAGGCATCCTCGGACGATGATGTGGTAATCGGGCCTGTCGCGGAACCGACGAAAGACGAGGAGGACGGACCTGAAGCCGCCGATATTGAGATCGGAATCGACGAGGAATCCCCGAAGATCGAGGAAATCGCTGTTGAGCACGAGGATAGAAACGAACCCAGCACTGGCGATTCCGGTGTCGACGAGGAGCAGGTACTGTCTGAATTGTTTTGTCACCATCACACTGCACTGTTTCTTGTATAATACAAAGAAGAAGCCGGGATTTCTCCATCTATGTCTGCTCTTGGAATACTTGGGATATGTATTAACTGTACACATGGGTAATACATTTTTTTTTAAATTTCAATATTATTTTTCATATTTTTAATACTTACTCTTTTTTTACACATTCAATAATAATATAATAATAGTATATTTTTTACATTAAAAAAGAGATATATTTTTTAATCAACTGGAAATAACATATTTGACAGTTCTTTAGGTAGAAATCGATTCGGCTCATTCAACAACAACACTTTTTTTACGAACATTATGTATGCATGCATAAACGTACGCGTAGGCGCGGCAAGAGACAGACGATCGATTCGCGTGTAGGATTCCTACATGCGATTAATATCTCCTATCGATTGCCCATGAACCGTCCAGTCGCGCGCATGATTGTATATCTAAATATGACAGCAGGTCATCGTTGGTGAACACGAAGAACCTGCCGAAGTGGAATTGGACGAGGGTAGCATGGGTCGTGATTTGGAAGTGGAGAATCTGTTGGAGAACGGAAATATGGAACAATTGGCAGCTCTGGTTCTCAATGGCGAAGGTAGACGATTGGTTGGAAGACAATCCGGAAATCCGGAACTCCAGGCATTCATCGATAACGTTCCAACTTACATGGTACGTTTTTTTGTAATAGATTTAGAAAAAACATGTAGGATGTCTCCAATCTACCGTATAGCCTAACTTGTTGATGGTAGATTCCAGATAGATGGTAGATCATTTGGAGATGATTTTTCCTCAAAGAAAATGTTGAGGAAAGCCATAATTTTTACAGGTTTCCAAATGTATCTTTGTAACTAACCCTTAAATTAAAATTCTATTAAAGTGAACTCTATATTAACTAAAAAATGTCGTTTTGTTAATATTTTCCATAAGACTTACGAAAAAGTGTAAATTTTTAATCGTTTATAACTCGAAAATTATTAGTGCCTCGACATTTTCCCTGAGAAAAAATCGTCTTCAAATGATCCCAGGAATTTGCTATTAACAGGTTATACGGTAGGTCTGAGATACCCTGTATATGTTTTATACATATCTATGTATATACATAGGTCTAGTTTATATCGTGCACTTGATACGCGTATCAGGTACTATATTTGTACCAAACTCGTACTAAATATTTAATACACACGATGTAAACGTTGCCAGATCAATTTGGTACGAGCGTATTAAGTAGGAGCATTGGCCTAGTTTACATCGAGCATTTGATACATATATTAAGTAGTGTGTTTGAGTTAATCAGTCAATAACTGAACCAATTTACTAGTTATTTGCTACTTGATACACATATTAAACGATCGATGTAAACTAGGCCATGTACTAAACTGATACGTGTACCAAATGATACGCATGAAATGCATTTTGAAGGTAATTTAGTGGTTTAGCGTTGAGCATAATTTCAATTAAAACTTGTTAGATATCATTAATTTTATGTGGTTCTCAAATAATATTAAAATAAATTAAATTTGTATTATCTTTTTCCCTTTGTATATTCGATGTAAGCGTACTAAAGTTTTGGTGCGCATCAAATTTAATATGCGTACCAACGTTTCAATGATATAAACTAAATTATAATATAAATCACATTCCTCAATATTAGGGAAAAATTCATGCCGTACACATGGCAGCACGAGAAGGAAATCTTCGCGATCTGCAAAGCGCACTAGATAGGCGCAAATTTGCAGTGGCACGAGACGAATCGTCACCCCACGGTGCAACGCCATTGCATGTTGCAGTTGTATTTGGCAATACTGCTGTCATCAGGTACTTGACATATTTTTACCCACATATATATACATAATATACATATATATACTCTTATATATAATACATAACTATTTCGACGATTCAATAAAACAGGCACGGCTATTTCTTGTTCGACAATAATATTCTGATCATTTAATTATGCCTGACCAACCGATTGCTGTCGATCGAATCAGTTTACAATTCATCCAACTATATCGATAGGTTCTCATTACAAATGACAGGCTATAAACTATCCACAGGCCTGCACTATCTACCCACGTCACTTTAGATTGAATATTTTATACCTGATTCAGGTACCTAGCGGGAAGGTTTCCAGAAACCGCCAATGCAATCGATCTCGACGGACGTACTCCGTTGCATTACGCTGCGACACTTGCGGATAACGGTCATTACTATAACCTCTTGCTACATCTAGGCGCCAATCCTTTAATACAAGACAACGTGAGTTCTATTATTAGATGATTTTCATTATTACTATCGCAATTTCGCAATTACGAAGTGGCGTAATTGTGCGCACGATTTTCGCAATGAGAGAAAAAATGTTTTCTCTTTTCTTGAAAAATTTCATTATTTAGTTAAAATCGTATGCACAATTTGAATTTTGCGCGAAATTTTGAATTTTATATAGTGCAAAAATTCTGTATTTATTTTTGCAATTATTAAAATTATTAGAATCTAATAAGTTTATATTATAGTTAAAATTTAAAAGTTGTTCTCATTCAAAAAATTTTGTATTAATTTTTTATTATAAGAATTAATCAAATTTCAGAATTATTAAAATGCTTGATTGAAAATAAATTAATACAGAATTTTTGCAGTAAGAAAAAATTTCTAAATTTAATAAAAAATAAAAGTTTCTTTTTCGATCAAATTTCTTTATATTTCAATTATAAAATTCGAAAATTCTGTATAAATTTTAAAGAAAAAATATTTTAAATTTTAATAAAAATATAAAATTATTTGTTCCTAATAAATAAATACTAAAATTTTTATTAGATTAAAATAACTTTAATAATAAGAAAATTATTATAATTATATTTTAGCTTTTTAATTAAAAAATACAGAATTACTTAATTCTAATAAATGGTTGAAGTTTTTTCATATATTTATTATTGCAAGCGAAACATGGAACATTATTTTTCTTTCGTGCAGTTCGAACAAAAGGCGGATTATTACAAACAAAATCAAAACGACCTATCGCACAAACGACTTCTTCGCGATTTCGGAGCTAGCGAGAGGCTTGCCGACGAAATGTTGACAGATAAAGGTATTATTTTATTTGAGGCATTTTAGTAGTGAGCACTAATTGATAATAATTGTAAAAATAGTCGCGCGCGGCAAATAATCCGGGCACTTCTCCTCGCGACGTCATCCTTCGTTTTGTATTGTGATTGAGAATCGTTCCGATTTAAGTCGAAATCTTCGTAAAGATCTCCAACAATCGTCGCACTTGGCACAAAAGTATACGCTATGTGTCGCGATTTTGTCAAATATCCATTGATTGTTTCTCCTCCGCACAGGAAACTGTGTTAATTCTCGATTACCTTAATAATGTCCAGTTTTGTTCATGATCGATTTATTCTTTTTTTTTAGACAAGCGCAATCAAGTCGTCCCTGAAATACCGCGTAAGAATCCCAATCGATATACTTGTTAAGCGCACAAGTATTTCTCCTTTTTACTGACTTTCTGATTTTGTGATATTAATTTGACTTGCTTCGTTCGATATTATTTTTATAAAAGCACATAATCAATTCGACACTTAACATTTCAGCGTGTTAGCTAGGTATGTAAAATAGGGTCACTTTATTAATTATATAATATTTATTTAACTAATATTTTTAATATTTAAATATGCTATATAGTTATTGTACTTACTAGTAAAAATTTTACGATAAATTTTATATAATAAAACATCACGATACAATTGTAAATCAGCTTTACAGCCATTTTACAATTGCATTAATAATCTCATAAAGTTCTTGAGATTAAAATATTAACTCATCATAAAACTAAAGCATTAGATATACATAAAGAGGACCGCAATATCTTAAATTATAAGATAAAAAGCAGCTTTATAGCTGCGATACCTCTTTAAGGAAATATTTCATCTAAAACCTAATTTCGACTCTTCGATAATCATCATATATTGAACCGTGAAATTTGCTTTCGCGTCAATCTATATATCTTTCAACGATCTCGTGATGGCTGTTAATCCGGCTGTTCTTTCACTCACCGCTGCTGTCAATTCTCGGCCGAGATCTACAGTTCCCGGAGGTGATATCTACTCAGCCCGACGTGACGTCAGCGAACCCGAGGTCCTGACCACGCTGGAGCGATGTTTCCGATTGCTGGCGGGCAACCGGCGATCGTCGATACCGAAGACGCCGTCGAACGCCGGTACACTAATCGCTCGTAGCTTGACACGGCCCGTATTCGATTTGATCAAGCACCGTGTGACTCGCATGGACCACAATCTCTTTGACGTGATCTGGCCCGCTTTGAAAAGGTACGGTACCGTCACGGGCAACGGTAGCAAGATCAGCAGTGCCCGCTCGAACCTCAGTTCGAACACCGCGGACGAGGATCACGGAAATTACGGGGCGGTGGCGCCCGACTTCGAAAGCTACGTCGTCTTCACGGAGTTCTTCGATCCTTTCATCCGGGAGCTGCACTGCGTCAGCGCGAGCGGTGATTTGTCCGATCACACGTTACCGCATTTCTTCAGTGTCGAGAACGAGGAGAGCGAGGAGGCTCCGCCGGAAGAAGCGATTGTCACCGCGATCGCGCAGTACGATCTCGATCCGACCGGTAAATTCGTCCAAGCCGGCATTTTAGAGTGCACCCGTAATCTGGCCAATTATAGTCTGCCGTTGACGTTAACCGTGAATCAATTGGAGGAGGTCGAGAGGGAAATCACCAATCAGCTGATGAGCTCGGAGATCGTCGATTTGATGGCAGAGGGCAGCAGCGAGGACGAAGCCGGGACGTACTTCACTCTCAACGAGATTCTCGAGCAGCCTAGCCGAATACGAGCACAATTGGCCGCGGCCGGTTTACTCTTGACGATCACAGAGTTCGACCTGAACGACGATCGGCGTCTCCATGGCAAGCATTGGCCTTACGGACGCGGCGTGTACGTCACCACGGCCGGCGATCTCGCCGCTTGGGTGAATGTTCAGGATCATCTGAGGATCGTCTGTCGCACTAGCGAGAACCGGCCGGGTCTGATAGGTCGCGCCTACGTTAGGGTTGCTAGATTAATGATGATATTTGACAAGAAACTGAAATTCAAGCGGGATCAAAAGCTCGGATTCCTGACCGCGCGTCCTCACGCTCTCGGCAACACTTTGAGATTCTGCCTGATCGTCCGGTTCCCGGAACTCTCGAAGACACCCGAGAATCTGCGACACTTGTGCGTGGTACGCGGCCTTATTGCACGCGACACCGTAAAAAAGGACATGGTGAGGGTCAGTAATCAGCAATCGCTAGGGATTACCGAATTGCAGACTCTCCAGGATTTTTGCAGAGCGGTGCACAATATCATCACGCTGGAGAAGGAACTGTCAATGAACAACTCGATGAAGATCGCCAATCTCATTACCGGCATATTCCGCAAGCGAGTTAACGTGTCGAGAAATCTCAAGACGTAGATACAGATGTACAGCGATTATGAGAGAGACAATAAGACAAATTGTAGATTCTAAACTCTTCAAGACGATCATTCCGGAATCATCCAACTTTTTCCCTCATTTTACGGACGAAGAAAAATTCCAAAATAAACTCATCTAAAAGAATAAAATAAAAATAAGATAAAAATTATCCAACATGACAATTGCGCACTTTCTATGTGTGAAAAAAGTGGATGTCTCTTAACAAAATCAACGACCCATCTTGAGAAATTTTAGATGGAAGACCTCCACTCGGAGAGATATAACAATTAAAGGAAAAAACTAATTCATCAGTTATCGAAGATTTTTAGTCGATATATAACAACAAGAATGATTCCGATTAATATTCTAACTTGAATGAAGCAAAAACTTGATTCAAATACTCATAATTAACACAACAGTGATCTCTCTTATCGATTGTCTTCAAGAATGTCCGTTCTTTTCTTTCTCTTAAATTCTTTTTTATATAAGTAACATTTACGCTTATTCATGGAAATTTTCTGTGATAATTATCAGCCAACACTTGATAGTCAATTACTCTTCATAGAGACTAAACTTTTTAGATAACTTAGGCTATATATGTATAATAAGCGAGTGGGAGAGAGAGAGAAAGAAAAAGAGAGAAATGCGTTGGAAAGATATGTGAACGTTATTTTGTTTTTTCTCTCGTGCACATCCAGTCTCTCTTATGAAATTACATTAAATCATATATAATCGTAGTCGCTCTATTATACCGGATTAACCGGCGATGAAATACTGGATTGCTGATTAGGTTAGTAAACAATCAGCATTATTGGTATACACGACATCATTGTCGCACAAATTGTCTCACAATTGTGCATTGTAAATCTTTGTTCGAAATAATTCGACAAATTATTTAAAATTATTTATGTATGATGTAATATTACCTATATTTTATAAATAACGGTTTTACATGAATTTTTTCCTTCGGCGTAAAATATAAAATATTGATTGTAAAATACACACATACACACAAAATACACACATACACACAAAGAATTCACTTACATTAAAGAACTTGTAAGCATATTCTATAATTGTTAGAATTGTAAAATATATTTGATTTTTACATTTATGTATACAGTATCCTATATTTTAAGTTACCCACCCCAAAATTTTTTTTATTTTTGATTGTAGAACAAAATATGCTTTATTTGATGGAGAATAGATAAAGGTGCTACTGACTTTTTCCTGAAGGGAAAATAGTTGATTGTAAGAAAAAGTATAATAGCAACTAGCAACTACGTACTTTTTTTACAAACAACTATGTATTTATACCACTTGATGTCTTTCATTATTTTATGTACAAAAGTATTAAAATAAGATCATCAAAAAATGGATTTACAAGATATTTCATAGTTTATGTTAAATTTAAGTACATATAAAATATCTCGTAAACTGTTTACATTTTGGTCATCTTATAACTTTTTAAAATAAAAATTTCAAGGAATCAATTTATATAATAAAATTGAGGTTTCATTTAAAAATACGTAAATGATCTTCAAATGATTTTAAAAAGCGGCATTTGGAAAAAAATTAATAGCGCCAACTTTTGTTCAATCTAACAATGTTTGTCCGAAGCATTTCTACAATCAAAAATAAAAAAGTTTTTAGGGTAGATAATTTAAAATGGAACATCCTGTATCATATATGTATAAACATATGTACATACATATACATACATACATACATATACATACATACATATACATACATACATATACATACATACATATACATACATACATATACATACATACATATACATACATACATATACATACATACATATACATACATACATATACATACATACATATACATACATACATATACATACATACATATACATACATACATATACATACATACATATACATACATACATATACATACATACATATACATACATACATATACATACATACATATACATACATACATATACATACATACATACATACATACATATACATACATACATATACATATACAATGTGTATAAATATATTAATAAGCATGTAACGCGTTATTTCATGTAAAATCGATGACATTAAATTTTTTCGATCCGATATTAATGGCACAAGCTTAAAAAAAATGTCAGTCTTTTCAAAAGCTTTTTTATATGTAATGCACGAGTCGATGTTCACACAAAACAAAAATGGCGAAGCACATGTCTTTCCAATGTTATTATTCATTTTAAAATATAAACTCGTTTATACATTTTTACTCTTACTCATTGCATCTTATTCTAGGCTCACATTACAATGTGAACTTGTTAATTCAAAAATAAGCCAATAGGCGTCTAAGTGTCATTGTATTTTTTATAAATATGTATAAATAAATCTATATATGTATATACTCTATATAGTTTTGTAAATATTATATTCTGTGTGCTTTGCGTATAATATTATAATATAATAGTATAATAATAAAAAAGTTATAATATAGAAGTTTTATTCAACGATAAAAGATTATTTTTATCGATATATATGTATATATATAAGAAAAATTGACATTTATACGTTTGTTGATTAATAATTGTCTGTAATTATTTATTATGTACGTAAAGATATAATCACCTAATGCACTTTTTAGATTTAGATCGACCGTGTTTGTTGCTTAGTTATGTTTGTCTTTGCTTGTTTAATTTAGATTTTGAATTTGTATATATATTAAAAGCGAAACTGAATTAAGTATTCTGTCACGTTTTGTCGAGTGATTATGTTGCACAAGCATTTCATGAAGCACTTTCTGCAAGATTAAAAAGCATTATTGCATCAAATAATTTTTAGATTATAAAAGATAGTTAAAATTAAAAAAGGAATATACATGTATATACAAACAATTATGTAAATAACTTAAAATTTTATTAAAATATAATTAAAATTTATATAAAAATGTGCAATATTGTGTGCATAAAGTTGCAATAATTATCTTCAGCAATTAATAGTTTGTTAACATTTAAATTAATGTGCATGCTATAAATTTACATAATAGAATTATATTTTGTGATTATTTATTGCTAATTGAAATGTTTAACTTCTAAGAGATAAAATTAACATGCGCAATAATGCTTTCCTAATAATTCTACAACAATCTAAAGAACTTATCTTACAGATGATAATGAAGTCGAAATACCGATATTTCGGACAGAAGAAGGTCGTTATTTAGCATCGTGTAAGTATCGTTTGCATTTTTTTCATATTATTGTAGAATCCAATATAACGAGAAATCATTTATTTTCCAGCGTTAGGCGATCCCTTAATTAAAGGATTAACGGAAGTTGCTAACGCGCGTCCAACGGATCCGGTCACATATCTCGCAACATACTTGTACAACTTTGCCAGCAAGAATAAAGCCAATGAACAGGAACAAGTATATATCTGATTGAAGAATTAAACACTATAGAACATCCTCGGAGAATTTAACATTACAATTTTTTTCTTATTCTGACTTCAGGAATCTGATGTTCTCATTATACCTGATCGTGAAGAAGAAAATTTGGAAAATATCGAGAATGAAAATTTCGACGAAGACGCTGGTTATCCCCGGAGTCCAGCTTCAGATATACCCGAATCTACGTTCAGCAATCCTAATAGAGTATGTGAATAAAAATATACATTTCGACACTTTTGCGAAACAATATTTCTTGGAAAAAAGAATTATACGATTTATTTTTTATTAAATCCTTTGCAACAATAAGTATTATCTCGCACACACAAAAAATGAAAAAAAAACTCTATTTCTTAGGATGAACATGGACAAAGCATGATTCACTTCGCGGCAGTTCGTTCCTATTCAAAGGACGGCCTGTATCACCTGCTACTGGAGACGCAGGTTAACGTTGGTTTTAGAGACGAACTGTATCGAACAGCTAGAGATGTTGCCGAACAGGCAAATATTCGGGAGAACGTTGAAGAGATCGATCGCTTCATTGTTTATCTAGCAGCAAGAGGTAAAAAAATATATAATATATAGGTATATTAACAATAAGCTATCTTCATGTAGAAAATTATAAAAGAATCATGTTCGCAGGAGAAACTGAAAAGTTAGTTGAACTTCTGCTAGAGGGTTATGATCATATCTTGGACACCGAGGATGAAGACGTGAACATCATCGATGTTGCTGCTCAAAGAGAACACGAACCTACCGTCCAGTTTCTACAATCAATTCCTAATTATGTAGTAAGAGAGTGCAAAAATCTATGAGATAAACAGAGATATGTGCAAAATGGGTGTCCAAACTCATTTCAAATAGAATAAAATGCAAAATAGGTGGAACCTTTTTTTATTTATTAAGGCTCTTGGGCTCTCGCCGAACATGTTACAATTGTGAATCAGAAGTGAGAAAACACACGCTAAAAATTCTTAAATACATTTTGAAATAAAGATATTTTGATGAAACAGCACTTCAAATGACTTTAGCACACTCTTAAAATAAAATATCTCGAAAACTAACTTTTTCCCTTTATAATCAATCAACAGCTGTAAAATGACTGCAATATGAAATCCAGTCCGTCTGGTTCTTGTATATGCGGTCATTCCGCATGACGATCTGATATCACGATCATTTTATGGTTGTTGATTGACTGTCAAAAGAAAAGTATAGTTTTCGAGATATTTTTAAAATGTGCTAAAGCCATTTAAAATATTGTTTCATCAAAATATCTTTTCATTTAAAAATGGCATCTAAGAATTTTTAACGTACGCTTTCTCGCCTTTGACGTCACAATTCAACATGGCAAAAATCCAGGAGCTTTAAATACAAAATATGCAAAATATGTTTTTTACATTATTTTTAAATAAGAACTAAAAAAAATAGACATTTTTAAGATAATTTTTAAAAATTAAAAATAAAAAGAATATTAAAATTAATATCTCGATTAATTTTTTTGCAAGAAAAATATATTTGAAATAAAAAATAAGTAATAGAAATATATAAATAAGTTTTGAAAAAAATATATTTTAATAAATGAAAATTATTTTATGTATATTTTTATTTATAATACTTAAATGCATCATCTATTTCAAATAATTCACATTTCTAAGAAAATAAACTATTATTTACATTTTCAAATTACTAAAACAATTTTTTGACAGAACCAACGTGAGGAAGTGCATGCTGCAATTCGGGCCAACGATGTGGATCGTGTGAAGGAGCTTTTGAGTAAAAATAACGGAGGTGGAAAATTGTTGGCTGTTGGGAAGAACTCGTTTGGCCGATGTGCATTGCACATCGCTGTGCTTTGGGAGAATGAGGAGCTCGTTAAATTTATCGCGAGAACGTATCCGGAGACTTTACGCATCGGTGATAATGTACGAATCGCTCAAAAGGAACATTAAATGTGAAATATGATGATAAAACACTAGTTTAATTCTGCTTAAAATGATAGATAAGAAAATAATACAAATCCTTCAATTGTAAAATATGGATTCAGAGGACGCAATTAAACTTCTCTCCGAAGTTTTTTCGCGCTGAACACGATACTATTGTTTCTTAACACATTACGATTTAAAATAAATTGTAATATGAGTCAAAAATGGTATTTTTGACCATTTTTAACATTTTTTCTTGCGTCAAAAAGAAAACTAATTTCTAAATAAATTTAATGGCATCTGCAAATATAATTCAAAAGCTTTCAAACAAATTTAATTTTAAAAAAAGAAGACACTAAAATAAAAAATGTCTTTTCAGTTGGAGAAAACAGCTCTTCATTACGCAATGGGAGTGCCATCCGTGGAAGTCTTAAGTAATATATTGATCACGGCAGGCGCAAAACGTATTGTTAAAGATTTGGTAAGCCATTTTTATTATTTTTATTATTATTCGAATAACAAAAAAACTTTTTCTACACACGGAAGAGGGCTAATTTTCTGCATTTTTAGAAATCTCGACAGCCCTCGTATTACTTCATGAACAAATCTGATATTGAACGGCTTCAAGAAGAAGAAAAGTCCATGATCATGTAAATGGTACGATGCTGAACACTTGCACCGATTTCGCAATTATATGCGCGCGATTCACACACTTTAATATATTCATGCATCGAAAATATTTATGTTGAGAAAGGGCCGATGAAAAGCAGGATAAATATAGACTGCAATTCGCAAAGAGACCCGAGATTCTCTACGCTGCATATATTATATTTTTATTTATCTCAACAATAACATAATGTATCGATTTTTTACATCCATTATTAAGGATGTATTGGATAGATATATAAATCAATGATATTGTCGTGAATTTTTAACTGGACATTCTTAGTTCTAAATCGTGATGAATTACTTAAAATTATTTTAATTGCTCGTTAAAAAGTCATTATTGAATTTTGCAATTTTAACATAGGATTTTATGCGAATGTTCGAGGAAAAGATAATAAATTATTCACAAAGTATGAAAAACCAAAAATTAAAAATTTGAGTTTGTTATAAGTTTTTTAAACATGTAAAAATGTTTCTGTAAAGTTTCAAAATGATTTACTTGCAATTATTATTAAAAAAAACTATTGTGATTATTAGTTTAATCGAGCATTCAATTTGTGTCAACGCTAGAAACAACTGAAAGTTAGAAACATAATCTTTAGCGATTTTCTATAAAATGTATAGCGTGAATAACGTTTTTAATACTTTTGTCTCCGATTGCATTTCCTATACATCCTTAAAACAAGTGTACTGCAAAGAATCTTAAAGTTTTTTATATGTTCTTTTAGAATAAATATTTAACATTCTACGTTTTATTTTTGTATATACTAGAAAAGAATATTTTATAAAAAAATTTTGTCATTATAGAGGACCCATATTAATTCTCGTCGGCTATGTTAACAAAATCTCTCTTTTTGGTATTTTCGCATATCATTGAAAGTATATGGATTCATGAATTGTATGACCTATGTCAAATGTCGAGACAGTTTAGTGCCTTATAAATAAATGTAACAAGACTGCAATGTACGTAAGAATGTACGTAAGAATCATTTCGCCAAACTATTCCGATAGATACAGTTGTATGCTGATTTTGTGAAAAAATATGTGCTTAAAGTCGATTGCTTTAAAATTACAGCGAAAAAACAAAATAAGAACAGTATTATTTCTTGAAAATAATATTATTTATTGAACAATAATTAAATAATAATTCATTACTTTATAAATTGTGCAGTAAGATGTCAAAGATCTCTCGTACTAGTGCGACAAAGTAAGGCATATGTTGAATCATTGAGAAATAAGTCACTTTCCGCACGTTAAACAGCAACCGAAAATCGAACTTTCGTGACTGACATAAAAACAATTTCTTGAGTTATTATAGTAAGAAAATAAATAATAAATAAATAAGTAAATAATAATTAAAAATTATAAATAAATAAATAATTACATTTGCATTTTTTCACTATAACTTTAAAACAATCGACTTTAGGGTATATGTGTATTCAGATTTTTTTTTACTTAGAATGACACCAAGAATACACAGTTTCAGTATGGA
The DNA here is from genome assembly GCF_048542155.1 of Nylanderia fulva. Lineage (NCBI taxonomy): Eukaryota > Metazoa > Arthropoda > Insecta > Hymenoptera > Formicidae > Nylanderia > Nylanderia fulva. The sequence continues at coordinate 315,519 of NW_028190521.1, read as the reverse complement.
CATTACATTGCGGGACACCCTGTATATATAGAAGGAAATGGTAAGGGATCCAAGATTTAAAGACAAGATTCGATACCCTTGAAAAGAAAATCCAGAATTGTTGGTCACACATTCTGCTCATTTATTATAATTTAATTCAATGCTTAATAATCTTAAATTAAGTTGTGCTTGTTCGACGTATTACCTAAAGTAAATTGAGATCAAAAAAAGCTTATTAATGCTCCATTATGAAATTTCTAGCATTGGTCTCGGTGGCATTATTTTGCCGCGTGATCATAAGGTACTCCTCGGTAATTTCTTCAGGCTGGATTTTATTAAAATATGTCTCCCTCTCCTTGTGTACGTAATATGTATCATCAAAGTTAAAATGCAATCCAAGTACTATATTTAATGCAGAGGTGTCGTAAGCGTGACAACCGGAGTACCGATACTGTGGCTTTTTATTGAACCTACAGCCCGCTGACTGTGCACCTATGAAAATTTAGTTAAGAAAATTTAAATATTTAGAGAATAAATTTTAAAAAAATGTTAAATAATATATATCTACTGAGAGAAATATAGAAATGATAGAAACTATGTAAATGCATAAATCAAGAAGTATTTACCAATAGGGGAAATACAATCTCTCGTCAATGCACACTGGACCCAAGGCAGCATTACACTTTCCCTAATGTTTTTAAAATTACTAATTACTAAGTATGATGCTCTAATCAGTGGGAGAAAGAAAAAACTCTCAGCGGAGGCATGAAAGTATTCATACATCTTTGGATGCGTTAGGGAACTAATGGCGTGCCTTGTAGGCCAAGTCAAGATTCCAGATTTTGGACAAAGATATTTTGAAATGTCTGAGGAATTCAGACGCACATTTAAGTCCATATAGATTATACTACCTAATGTATTTAAAGCTGTCTGTGATAAAAAGCATGATTTAATCAATATGAGTCTCTTTAAAAAAAACCTATAAAGGCGTTGAAGAAGTTGCTACTCACTTGAATAACTAAAGGTCTATAAACATGCAGTGTGTCATCTTCGACGTGAGCAGGAAATGGGCTTAGATCAAAGTGAATCACATTACATCTTGTAGAGTTACAAGCAAGTCTAATACTTTGTAAGGAATCTTCATTCAAACCGACGCTATAAATCACAATACTATTATTTGGCAAAAAATGGCTGATGTTTCTAACAAAGCCATAAATATATTGCTCGTTTCCAGGCCTTACAAGTGACACAACTGTCACATTTTGAGGCTTGAGACTGACCGGTGTAGTGCTTGTCTGACCATCCAGACCAAGCAACGTAAGATATTTGGAATCTGTCACCAGACGTTTCTCCTCAACGTCTTTCAAATTTTCCTTGAAACGACATTATGTAATTAATACGACAAAAAAATGCTTTAAAAGTTGTCAAACGATATCAATATATATTTACCTGGAAGCTCCGTAACTGTTTGTGAGTCTCCGTCACTAGAGTCTGAATGGAAGGTCGCTGATTGCTGAAAGCAATGAAAACGATGCTGCTTCCTGCTATGCAGATCAGCAACAGTAGCAGGCCCTTGATACGCATCGCTCATCGTTTAACAAGATTTAGTAGGCAACCGGAGACAGTAATACCGATTACGTTATGTCAGGAACATCCTTATTTAGGTTAAATTTCTCTCGCACCGTCATAATATGTCATGTTGCGAAACTCATATCTGATAACTAACGCGTTTTATCAGTTTAATATTTATAAAATTAGAGATTAGATTAAAACCTCCGATAATGAACTATTTATCCTTTGACTTTGGCAAACGTAATTTTCTTTTTTTTTGTATTTTATTATCAATACGCACGCAGCACAAAACAATACAAAACTAAATAAATTAGGTAAAGCCGAAGAACTGAGAATATACTATAGAAACCCTCAAGTTAAAGCGTCGACACTGGACTCTATATAAATAGAGGCAAATGTGGCGTCGCGATTTCTGATTGATGTTTCCTCCACCTAATTGAAACTGCCATATTGGAATTCATACACAGCAGACGACGTGCTGTTAAGTCCGGTATTCAATGACGTATATACGCGTACATAGTAAAAAAGCATCACCCCCAAAAATTTAGTCCTTATTACAACTGTCGTGATTTAATATTTTTTGTTTAAATAAGAAGGAATAATTTTGAAGTTAATCTAAGAAAAATTTTCAAATTTTTAATTGATGCACAATTATTTATAGGTCACGGATTAAATTAAAACTTTCGTGGGTTCATTATATTTACCTGAAAAAATGAAAAAAATTAAATAGAAAAAAAAAATATATATATATATATAATATTAGAGGAATAAATATTAATTCAAGAACCCAAGCAGTACTACAGTGACATGATTAAACGTCAAAATAACATCATTTTAATATGTTTGATGACGTCATTCGACGTAGTGGTGGGCAATGTTCACTCGATGCTTAGAAAATCGATACTTTTTATTACAACATCGATTATTTTAATCGATGTTTTTGCTGATCGATACATTGAGTAACAATCGATTATTAAAAAATAACATCGATGTTTCCTTCACTTCGCGAAATAAGAAGCATGTGTTCTTACTGTACATAAAATTATGTACAAGATGTGTAATATGTTTGCAGGAATTAATAATATAGCATAATATATCAAATTTCTTGGGTTTTTAAAAATTATAACCTGTTTCTCAAGCTTCTACCTTTACTCTCATTGTACTATTTTTATTCGGTTATCTTTTTTTTATAAACATAGAACTAATAAATATTTTCTTTGTATAGATATGTATTTGAAGGAGGCAGATACAACTCTGGAATCATAAGAGAAACAAGATAAAATTATAAATCATACAGCATTCAAACCATTACGAGGAACATCAATATTCCATGTTTAATTTTGTATATACATAAATAAGAAGTAAAATAATAAAAAATAGGAATATTAATAAAAGCAAAATAATACTTTACTTAATTTTTTATTAATTTTTAGCCGGTTTTTTCTCCTTTTAGTTGCAGCTATTTAAATTAGGCGCGCATTGTCCCGATAAAAAAAATCGATTAAAATCGATTTATTTGGCAAAATATCAATTTTGAAACATCGATTTTATTTTGCATCGATTATTTCCGAATCGATGCTTTTTTTTAACATCGCCTACCACTAATTCGACGTCAAAATGACTCACGTTTGCTATCTGGGAATTATTTTAAAATAATAAAATTGAAAAGATTGATATAAAAATACAAATTCGTATATAAAACTGTTCTGCATAGAATAAGACAGAATAAGAGCACTGTCACGGTACTGTGGCACTGTCGTGATTGGTTACGTATTTCATTCGCACATGCGCAGTTCATTTTTATCCGCGCCGAAATAGCTAGAGTTGCATTTGTTTTGTAGTTATTTATTCCCAAAATATTGAACGATTCAATATAACGATGAGTATTCTGCCAGTAAAAGTATTTACAAAATCTTATACAATAATGGATAAGAAGAAGATACAGTATTTATTAAAGAAGAATTCGATCCTATGAAAGATCCTTTGGAATTATCTACTTTAGAATTTCCTCGATGGAGAAACAAACAAGGCCAGGGTACCTATTACGGTTATTTGGGTGAGTTTGCTCACGAGATAAAAATCACAAAAATGAGAGATTCACTAGATTTTGACCAATAGAAGCGTAGACAACCTAGTGAATCTCTCACTTTTGTGATTTTTACCTCGTGAGCAAACTTACCCAAAGAACCGTAATAAGTACCCAGGTAAACAATAATCGATATGAATCAAAGGGTTTGTTTTTTGTTCCTGTACTAATAAAATAATGCACACTGGTGCAATAAGTTATAGCGTTTTCGATTGGGAAAAAGTTAGTGCGCACCAGTGCGCACTCAGTTCACACGAACACTGGACAAATTCCATGGGTTTCACTGAATAGTGCAGGTGAAAAAGAACACGCCGAAATTTTCAGTGCCACTTGAGTTGACTAGATTCCGGGAAGAACGAAAAAGTAACCTCGACATCTTGTGTTCAGTTAAGTAATGATTTTTATTATATGTAATTAAATATAGAAGATGATCAAGAATATCACGTATGACAAATATAAAAATTATTATTATTCAGTATAAAAATGCTATTACATTAAGTACATTAATTATATTTTAAAAAAAGGTATAGGTTCGATGTTTATATAAAAAGATATAACACTTATGGTGTCATTATCCATTTTTTTCACACATTCTACATAATTTACAGTTTTTGGAATTATTCTTCTAGTTCGAAGAGTTGTAATTATTTCTTCTTGCTCGCTTGAACTAGAAGAAGATTCCAAAAATGTCTCCAAAATATTAAAGAGAGCCAAATCCGAATTGCTCATTATGTCGAATTTTCGTTCAAAAGAATGCCCTACTGCTTGCATGCATCCAGTGCACTGAACTGGCACCGTCAAAATATCTCGTGCCACTTAGTGCGCACTGAGTGCGCACTATGCGAGTGTTGTGCGTTCAAACGAACACGCAACACTAGCACAGATTAATAGACAGATCGCCAAAGGTCTGGATGAAGGAGAGACCAGCATTTCTCACTGATTTCAGCGCCATATCGTAGTAGTAGTCAATGCAGTAACTATTAATACGTTCCCAAGATAAGAGCGTCTCATGCTCATGAACTCGTCCGGCGGCATGTACGAGATTTATCTTTTCGTAGCGTTCGCGTATTTCGGAAAGGACAGAATTTTATGATGTTATAAATAAATAAATAAATAAAATATTAACCTGACCTATTATAATTATTTTTTAATAAATGTTTCATTATTATTATCATCTAAGTCTAAGTCGTTTAATTAATTTTTAGTTTTTTAATAATTAATTTAATTTATTCTAATCATTTTAATATGTGAAAAATACTAATACGTATACGTTTTATAATGAATTAATATATTTCGAGAGTCGAATTATATATTTTTAATAATATAAAAGTGTTCAAAAATTATATTTGACTTTTAATTTTAATTATTTTAGCAAAGAGTTCCGAAATCTCTTACACACATAATAGAGATTTTGTTCATCCATATAATTCGCAATTAAGTATATATGTTAATTATTAATTTTAATAAAATACAAAATTAAAATTAAAGGTCAAATATAATTTTTGAACATAAATATATTTAATTCGTTATAAAACGTATACCCGCGTGATAGTATTTTTCTCGTACAAAAATAACTAGAACAAATTAAATTACTCATAAAAAAATTAAAAAATAATTAAATAATTTATATTATATATGATAATAATAAAACATTTTATAAAAAAAACAGATTCAATAAATATAAGTATATATATAACATGTACTTATATTTATTGAATCTGTTTTTTAATAAAATGTTTTATAAGCTTAAAAAACTTGACTTTGACGTAACTAGCAAATTTTATTTAATTATTTGACGACGGTTTGACGTAATAAAATGTTTTATTATTATTATATAAAATATAAGTTTAAATTCTTTAATTAATTTTTAATCTTTTATGATTAATTTAATTTACTCTAATTATTTTTGTACGAGAAAAATACTATCATGGGTATACGTTTTATAATTAATTTAATATATTTGTGTTTAAAAATTATATTTGACCTTTAATTTTAATTTTTATTTTATTAAAATTAATAATTAACATATATACTTAATTGCGAATTATATGGATGAAAAAAATCCCCATTATGTGTGTAAGAGATTTCGGAACTCTTTGCTATAAAATAATTAAAATTAAAAGTCAAATATAATTTTTGAACACTTTTATATTATTAAGAATATATAATTCGATTCCCGAAATATATTAATTCATTATAAAACGTATACGTGATATTATTTTTCTCATATAAAAATGACTAGAATAAATTAAATTAATTATTAAAAAACTAAAAAGTAATTAAACGACTTAGACTTAGATGATAATAATAATGAAACATTTTATTAAAAAAAGATTCAATAACTAGTAGGTCAGGTTATAATTTTTTATTTATTTATTTATAACATTATGAGCTATTAAGCTCATCATCTCGTTCGCTCTCTGTCTTGCTTTCATTCGGCAAGTCACAAACGATATATGATACTCGTATGTTCCTACTTCAACTCTCGAGAATCTGAAACAAACGAAACTCGTGTCCAATATACAGGGTGTCCGGTAACTAACAGACCAATGATTACAAATGGATTCTTTGGTCAATTTGGGAACGATTTTTCCTCAGCGAAAATGTCGAAAAAGGTCATCATTTTTTACAACTTTCCAATCTTTGTCATTATGTATCTTTATAACTAAGCCTTAAATTAAAATTTTATTATAGTAAACTCTACCTGAAATTAACTGAAGAATGTAATTATGTTAGACTTTTAACTCCAAAACGTTTAGTTTTCAAAAAACCTATTTTTTTCAATCGCTTATAACTCGAAAATTATTGACTTCTCAACATTTTTGCTAAGGAAAAATCGTCTCCAAATTGGCCAGAGAATCCGCCCTTAATCATTGGTCCGTTAGTTACCGGACACCTTGTATATATTATATAAAAGTGTATAGCACGTCAGAAGCTTGTGAGCTTACAGCGATAAGTAAAAACAATTGCGTATTTATTTCATTGCGTTTATCTGTTTAAACGCGCGCTTTAATTTTTCCAACGTTTTTGCCTGTTTATATTTTAAAGGTCCTCTCTTCTAAAAATCTTGTTTTAAAGATCCTCTCCGCGAGCAAAATTCGAAAACATAAATTATTTAATATTTTTACTTTATTATTTGTAAATCCTCGGTAATTTCAAAATTTTTCTATTTGAAAATTATTAATTTTCTATTGCCAATTAATTTTATCACAGACTTTACTCCTACTCCCATTGCACTTTCGTTTGCGGTTTTCAGTATACGATTTTTTATCGTAGTTACTGAAAATTATTATTGTGAATTATACTTGTGCAGTGATTTGAAGAATTTACAATTTCGTTGAAATTGTTGATTTTTCAAAAAAATTACGAGATTCGCGGAAATTGCGTGCTTTCTTGGCATTTTCCGTTCGCGGCAGGCGGTTTATTTTTGATTGTTGCAAGTGTTTTTGTTTTTTTTTTTATTAAAATAGATAATAATAATGTGAAATAAATCACGATATTTGACAGATGTGCATATATATAGAAATTGTAATAATAATAATATTATATCATAAAATTGTAAATTGTTTCAATTTTTTATAGACTGCGATAAAAGATTTTACATTTGGATAAGAAACTGCGGTAAGTAAAAATATAAAATTCTTGAAAACGTAAAAATATTTGATAACGTAAAAAGGTGAACTTTGAAAAATAAGGAACTTAAAAATTGCACTAATAAATGGGCTATATATATGTGAGCCGTGCGCGGATGTAAGGTGTGTTATATCGAAATTTAATTAATAGAATTGAGAATTAATCCCAATTTTAAGTTTTACAAATATCCAAGCTAATTTTTTGTACCTTGTGTACATTTTTGAAAGTTATATCGAAAAATTAAATTTCAATATGCGTCTTACATCTCACATTTCGCATACGGCTCACATATAGCCTATTTATCTCTTATACTTTATTTCAACCCTTATAGAAATTTATTACTAGTAACGCCAATTTATCACTTATTTCGAGTAATTAATCACTTTTATTTCGAATACTTAAATTACTGTATATTATAGTATTTTAAATACTCAAAATAAGTGATTAATTGGCGTAGTGATACATTTCTACAAGAGAATAAGGAGCCTTTAAATTCTTAATGTAAAAAATTTCAAGTAATTTTCTTTAATAAAATTTAATTAAAAAATTTAATTAAAAAATTTTTGAACACTGTGTTATATCACATTTAAAATCGTGATTATTTCAATAAAAAAACATTTTATGTGTAAAAAATATATTTTTTATATTTAATAAATTTTATATATATATGCATATATGTAAAATATTCTCTCTCTCTCTCTCTCTCTCTCTCACACACACACACACACACACACACACACACACACACACACACACACACACAACGGGGGCCAAATCTCTCAAATTGGTCTCATGATCAATTAGCCTGGATTCGCACCAGGGGCAAAGTCTGTTGGTAATGTCAAACGAATTTAGCCTGGACTTGCACCAGGGGCAAAGTCTTTTGGTCGAGTCTACGAAATTTAGCACGGACTCGAACCAGGGGCAAAGTCTTTTGGTTCAAGTCTACGAATTTAGCACGGACTCGAACCAGGGGCAAAGTGTGTCGGTAAGGGGCAAAGTCTATCGCACGAAGATGGCGGTCTCTTCTTTAGGCAGGCCTTTGGCGATCTGTCTATTAATCTGTGACACTAGTCAAGTGCGCATTGGCACTACCAATCGAACACGCGCCTGACATTCAGTGCAGCCAGTGCACCCCAATCGAAAACGCTATTAGAGTGAGACAAAATATACTTCTCTCATTCTAACTTATTGCACCAGTGTGCACTAGTTCATTAGTGCAGAAAACAAGCCTAAAATTATTAATTTGTAGTACATCGAAAGCTGTATATATATATAGTTTCTCTTTTTAAATTTAAGTTAAAGTATTCCTTTTATAGTATTTGTTCACGCACAATTGTTTGAATAATCATGAATGAACATTTTGTTGATGACAAATGGATCTTATTTATTATATATATAGTACACATAAGAATTGTTGACTAAGCGGAGAATCAAGCACCTCTCTTCCTTTACTTTATTACAGCCTTATGCGTGTGAAAAAAATAGAACTAAAATATTGTTTACATTGTTTCCTTTTAGGTTATGTTTTGGCCTGATGATTTTTGCTTTAATTGACATTTATTACTATTGTAGAATTGTGTAATATATAACTACTTCATTATATATAGTTAAAAGTTAAAAAAGAGTAAAAATGTTATAATAATTTTTAACTTAGCTTAGTTAAAATGTAATTTAAAATGTATTAGGTTTTAACTTCAACTAGTTATTTTTGACCTTACTTATTAATTTTTTTTTCTAAGTTAAATTTATTGTTTATCTCTAAATACCATTATTGTTTTTTTTTATAAACATATATTACTTTTAAATTAAAGTATTGATTTTTATGTTCATTTGTCATCAATTGTAATTACCAAAAAATATATTTCTATATAAAAATCCAAATTTTTTTGTTATATTTATTATTATACATTTCAAAAGAATTAACAAACAAAATTCTAATTTAATATAAATAATGTTTTTAAAAATTAACTTTTTATTTAACTTCAGGTAATTCAATCTTAACTTAACTTTAACTGAATTAATTTTTTGTTTATGCATCTTTTAATTCAACTAAATTAATTTTATAAGCAACTAATTTTAACTCTTTTAACTCAGTTTTAAAAAATCATTAACTTACTCAACCTTGTTTCTATGATATATAATTTATGTTTTGAGCACACTTTATTGAGCTTTTCAATGAAAAATTATAATTTCACCAAAATTGGCGTACTAACATTTACGTTTAACTTTTGCATCTATATTATTTATATTTAATATATATTACACATTTAAGAGCCTTTTAGTAAAACATTAATTGAAGTAATCCCAAGTAGCAAACTGGTATTATTAAATATATGATATCATTTGACGTCAAAATGATATATGCTTGCTATCTGGGATATTATTATATTAAAATTTATATGTATCAAGTAAATAGATATTTACTCGTGACTCTATTCAAATAAATTTTTGAATTTTAAAATATATTTTTCTTGTGTGTGTGCAGTGTTGAAATTTCAAACTAAAAAGTGCCAAAACAATTGAATATAACTTTCTCATCAGCTGTCAAATCACCCAGATAACTAGTAGTGTGAACACAAATTGCTTTCATGTTGCTAACAAAGATTTTACTATGCATCTATGTCATCTATTGTGCTATTGTTTGCTAACATTTAATGTCGGAAATGAAACATTTACACGTTTTAAACATTATGCTGGCATTAGAATTAAATAGATGTTGACAATTAATGCTGACATAATGATAGCAACATATTTATATCTGTTAGCAAATTAAAAACATTATATGCTAACTTTTTGTTAACAGTATGCTTGTTTGATATGTTTCTTCTTTAGCTGAGCATTTGATTATGACAAAATGTTAACGTCATGCTACTCAAACATTTAATTCATATTCCTAGCAAAGAACCAGCATTGATTGCTAGCATCTTATTTTTATACGTTATTTGGGCATACTTGATTATCTGGGCAATACATTAAATTTGTTTTGATTGAAATTGAAAAATTCATACATAACAAAAACTAACTTGTTCTTTATGTCTAAATACATTAAATGTTGAAATATTCTGCATAATTCGATAATATAATGTTTATGAAAAATTAACATGTTCACATAGCAACTTAAAATTATATATTGTATTGCTTTTTTTTGTAATGTATATTTTTCATTTGTATACTTTCAGGTGGTCCACATCAATCAGAAGCTCATAATTATTGATTTATATAAAAAATTGAAGAAAGACAATCCAACAATGTTCAAGAAAGATGCTATTATTCAATAGTCAAAACAAACGGGTATTTGTATTAACAGTATAAAAAATACATTAATGGAGAATATGAAACCAGAGGTTTTATCTCCAAAATTAACGAAACGTCGCCTAATTATTAAAGATAAAATTAACGAATGTGACAAGAATGCTATACGGAGAAAAGTTCACGAATTTTATTTTAATAATGAATTACCAACATTGAATAAAATTTTACAAGCCGTAAACGCTGACGAAAGTCTTCCCAATTTTAAACGATCGACCTTTCACGCATTGTTAAAGGAACTAAATTTTATACATACTGTCCAATATCGCAACCTGATAGAAAAAGATGATATAATTATTTGGAGGAGAAATTACTTGAGGACTATTATTAAGAGATACCGAGAATAGGGTCGGCAAATTTATTACGTGGCTGAGACTTTGATTAACCTCAATGACATCACGAATAGAGATTGGATGGATAAAACAGTTGAATCTAATAATGGAAGCGCATTTCTCCGAGGGTTGACTACAGAATCAGCTAATCCAAGCAAAAAAGGCAAACGATTAATTGCTGCTCTGCATATTGGCAGTGCTGTTGGTTTTGTTCCTGGCGGGCTTCTATATTTCGAAACGAGGAAATATATCGGGGATCATCACAATGAGATGGACAGCGACACATTTCTCAAATGGTTCAAAAATATTTTACCATCACTAGACGACAATGCTGTTATTGTTATGAACAACGCTTCGTGTCATTCCGTGAAATTGGAACAACTGCCAAATGCTTCGTGGAAAAAATGCGAAATAATAAAATGGTTAGAAGATAAAGGAAAAGAAATATCAGAAGACATGGTAAAGGCCGAACTTTTGCAAATTGTTGCGTTACAAAAAAACAGGTTTGATAAATATGTCATAGATGAAATGGCAAAACAGGACAATAAAACAGTTCTCAGATTACCTCCATATTATTGTGAACTTAATCCAATTGAAATGGTGTGGTCAATGGTTAAGGAATACGTGAAGAATAATAATAAAACCTTTTTAAAAGATGTAAAATTATTACTTGAACAAGGTATTAATCAAATGACAACTGAATATTGGAGTAATTTTATTAGACAAGTTAGAAATGAAAAAAAAAGATGTGGGAGATCGACTATTTAGCTGATAAAATAATTGATAAGATACCTGCATTAATAATTAATGTTGACGAAATAGGTTTAGAAACCTCGGATAGTGATTAATTATTCTGCATATTAATCTCGTATGTAATATATGTATAATTACCGCATTCCATGACTTCTATGTGATATTATTATAAGTTTATATTATCTTCGTATATTATTATTATTACTATTTCATATTATGCTGCCTTATCTTAGAAAGATAAGATCTAATCTTTCTTGTAGATCAAGATCATCAAAAATAAATACCTATATATAAAATTTAATTTAAAAAATTTTAATTATATAATATTTCCATTATTTTCACATACTGTTGAATAAGGATTTTACTTTTTTCCTATTCTTTTTTTCTGTTTTCCTTTAAATTTTATAGAGTTCGATAAGATATACGATATGCATCAAAAATATATGTAATATATGTAATATATGTAATATTTTAAAAGACGCAAGCAAATACATAATGCAATATGTGATACAATCTAATTAATATAACTATTAATGATTATTTTAGTTTTAATTAGCTTATAGAAATATTTACATAGAAACTTGCAAAAGTTTTTTGTAAGTTAGTAAAAGATTTTTCTATTTGAAAGTTGTATGTTTTTTAATCTTAAAACTTATTCTTAATATTTAAAAAATAAAGAAAATATTTACCTCGAGACATCTTTTCCGTAATATATCATTGCAAGTATGTACGATATGTAATTATTATTATTTGAAGTTAATAATAATAATGATAATAATAAAACTGTAAATATGTAAAACTAATTGATATATGTAAATGTTACAAATGCGAATAATGTTAAATTTTGAATATGCAATATAAAGAAATGATTAGTAACAAAGTTATAATGATTTGATAGAAAACATACAAAATCGTATTTATATTTATCTGAAATGAAATTCAGTAAAAGAGAATCCCGCACTAATTTAATAGAAAATGGCTTTTTGTCGAATTAACTGAATTTTTAATATATGTTGTATAGTTTAAGGCATTCTGATTAAAAGATGTAATCGCCTCGAAGCTAAATAATGGACAGTTACTGCGAGTTACATCAGTCAAACATCTCGCAGGGAAAGTTTTTTATGTTTGACTGGCTGAAAATCAGTATTCTCCTCTTTTTTTCAGTACTATTATTTACCCAAGTAGAAAACTGACATTATTTTGACGTTTAATGACGTCATTCCACGTCACAATGACGTATGCTTGCTACCTGGGTAGCTTTAACCCTATTAAATTTATTATTTGGCAGCTCATAAACTACAACATATGAGAAAATCAGCTAATTTTACTAAAATTTAATTTTATTTATGATCTTATTAGATTCAAAAATCCCGCACTAATTCTATATATAAAATTGAATCTTGGTAAAATCAGTTAGTTAGTCTCATATGTTTGTAGCTCATGATCTGTCGAACAAAAAATGTAATAGGCTCAAAGCTAAATAATAGATGGTTTCTAATTAAAGCCAGGTCAATCACGAAAAACTCTTGCTATATGTGAGATGGTTGTAACTCGCAGTAACTATCCATTATTTTTGAGGCTATTACATCTTTTGATTAGAATGCCTTAAACTATAACATGTCAAAAATTCAGCTATATATATATATATATATATATATATATATATATATATATTATATTTTTTAATTTGATGAAAATCCATTTTCCATTGAATTAATGCAGGGTAATCCTTTTTAGATTATTGTGTATGTGTGTGTGTGTGTGTGCTTGCGCGCGCGCGCGCACGTGCGCATACTTTTTAATATAAAAAATATTACAAATAAAAAATATATTACAAAAATTGATGATTGTAATAAAACATGCATAAAAAGTTAAAATTATATTTTGCATATTACATGTAAAACTTTATTTCAATAACATATATAATATACTACAATACAATTCACATTAATCAATTATATAATAAAAATGTATTATTAGTGATAAATTATAACATTATGTTTTTTTTATGAAAAGATTTTAAATATAAAAAATTTTATAATTTCATAATATTATAGATAATATTTCGAATTCCGTCGTATTCTTATCACCTTTTGCAATATATTTATTAGCAATTTGTATATTAAGCAGCACTTTTCTTTTTCATATCTTCTGCACTCTTCTTAACAATATTTTCCCATTGGACGGGTTGATTTTTTGTATACCGCAGTGGACTATTATGTCTATTATTTTCTTTTGCTTTTCATTACATTTTTTACATTGTGTTTGAAGAGCTTCGCTATTAATATCTGAAATCGAAACAGAAAAATATGTGAGAGAAAAAAAGCAATTTAATTTTAATTTATAGAGTAAATATTAAATAATATAAATTTTATAAATAATTTTCTTGTTTCTGTTTAATATAATTATATAATTGCTGACTATATAGTTAAAAAACACTAATATATTTTTTGATATTATATTCGTCAACGAAAATAATTGTTTCCATAAATTAACCAAATAATCTATTTGTAAAAAAATATAATAGTTTATGTGTGTATATATATATATATATATATATATATATATATAAATTAATGCTACATAAATTTAGTATTTATAAGCAGATTTGTTAATAGTAGAGCTTATTAAATTCTATCTATATAGCTATATAAGCGCGAATTAAATTGGTTTTATAGAATAGAATATATTATACACACATTCATAAATAAGAAGGAATGATTTTATTATATAAGTATAAAGAAATGTTATATGCAGATATAATATAATTAATACAATATATTTATAAAATAATGTAATATAATTAACACAATACAATAATAAAAATTGTTTTTTCCATATAGGCGTTGGATTTATTTAAGCTGTTTTACATAAAAAGTTTAGGATTTTTCAAATGCTGAATTGCAAGAAAATAACATATCTACAGCATTGTAATTTTAATTTAAAGATATTTTGTCTTGGCATATATTAGAATTCCAGCGTCCAGAATTCCAGTTCTAACAAAATTTGATTCCGCATCAAATTTATAGTAAGATTCTGCGGCAAGTTTTTGAAATAGCTAACATCTAAATATTCTAGTGGATTTATCGCCAGATTCACCTCCATCAATGACAATAACACTCTTGTGAGAGATAAAGACTCTAAAGAAATAAACTTATTATCGTTCAAATCCAAATATTTTAAAGACATGAAAGACTCGCTCCATCCGTTTGGTAGAAAACTCAATTTGTTCTTCAAAAGATCGAATACTTCTAAAAACGAAAGTTGAGAAAACGCTTTAACATTAATCTCGACGATCTGATTCCCCGCCAATAATAATTTCACTCATTTTGGCATTTGCGCAAAAGCATTCGCAGTTAAACTCTTGATATTGTTACAATTAAAAGACAAAACGCTGATTTCACTTGAAATGTGCGGTACATCCTCGAACTTGTTGAAACTCAAATCGAGCCATCTCAAAGACTGCATTTTTTCAAATATATCTGGATGTAAGTAATTTATATTATTAATAGACAATTTCAAATAGACAAATTTATCAGTGTACTTGAAAGCGTTTGATAAAATAAAATCAATTTTGTTTCCAGAAATAGAAAGATAATGCAGATTTTCTAGGCCAGCCATCGCTAGGCCATAATCATGCAGATTATATTCATATGATGAACGTTGATTAAATCCGTAAAGTCGATTATATTGATTATCCAGATTATACGAATTAATGTGTGACGACCCGATTAATCGTCACTAGGCGCCGCGCACGCGCAGGACCGACCAACCGCCCGCGCTCATACAAACGGCTCCTTTCCACCACCACCACCATATAATAAACGCGATGGAAATTCGCCTTTTCTAGCTTGGAGGGGATTGACTGACGGATATAAAGGCGGCCCAGTCGAGGATTCTCACCCCAGTCCCGTTTCGATTTCTCGAGCGTTCTCAGAGATCACTCCTCGAATCCTAAGCTCCTAACTATCCCGGCCGACGAGCGTTCTCGTCGCATAGGCCGAGTGTTCTCGGTCACCGGGTCCTGTCCGTAAACTATCCCGGCCGACGAGCGTTCTCGTCGCGTAGGCCGAGTGTTCTCGGTCACCGGGTCCTGTCCGTAAACTATCCCGGCCGACGAGCGTTCTCGTCGCGTAGGCCGAGTGTTCTCGGTCACCGGGTCCTGTCCGTATACTATCCCGGCCGACGAGCGTTCTCGTCGCGTAGGCCGAGCGTTTTCGGTCACCGAGTCCTGTCCGTATACTATCCCGGCCGACGAGCGTTCTCGTCGCGTAGGCCGAGTGTTCTCGGTCACCGGGTCCTGTCCGTAAACTATCCCGGCCGACGAGCGTGCTCGTCGCGCAGGCCGAGTGTTCTCGGTCACCGGGTCCTGTCCGTAAGCCGTCCCGGCCGACGAGAGTTCTCGTCGCGTGAGCCGAGTGTTCTCGGTCACCGGGTCCTGTCCGTAAACTATCCCGGCCGACGAGCGTTCTCGTCGCGTAGGCCGAGTGTTCTCGGTCACCGAGTCCTGTCCGTATACTATCCCGGCCGACGAGCGTTCTCGTCGCGTAGGCCGAGCGTTTTCGATCACCGGGTCCTGTCCGTATACTATCCCGGCCGACGAGCGTTCTCGTCGCGTAGGCCGAGTGTTCTCGGTCACCGGGTTCTGTCCGTAAACTATCCCGGCCGACGAGCGTGCTCGTCGCGTAGGCCGAGTGTTCTCGGTCACCGGGTCCTGTCCGTAAGCCGTCCCGGCCGACGAGAGTTCTCGTCGCGTGAGCCGAGTGTTCTCGGTCACCGGGTCCTGTCCGTAAATCACCCGCGCTCTACGGAGCTCGCCCTTTTCAGGGCGCCCGTATCCGCGTCCGCGTTGGATATATTTCGTCCGTCGTACCTCTCCTTGTAATTTCTAGTTATAAGTCGGGCTCGCGTCCGAATAATCTGGTCGCGTTTTGTCTTAATATTCTCTGTACCTGTGGACTAAATAGCAAGTCAACCATTGAAAGGTGGCTTGAATAAACTCTGTTTTTATCAGAACAACCGTGCGAGAAATACAAGGCCGGCGACAAAAGCCAGGGGAGGCTTTCACTCGATACGCTACCGCCCGTACAGACAATGATGCGTCGGGCTGGCGGCTACACAAGCCAGTACCGAACAATTATACGAAAACGCTGACCCAGAACTCCAGTTATACGTTCGACTGGACGAACTGCACACCATTTCTGAGCTGTACAGCCGTGCCGCCATGTGGGAAGAAATTCACCGACGCCGCCAAGAATAACGCCGCGAAGCCTCACGACCTACCGAGGCAAATCTTGCCGCCACTACATATGACCGCTCGAACTGCTGCTGGCGGTGCAAACAGCGAGGGCACACGCGGCTCGATTGCCACCGCCCAGCGCGGAAGTTTTGCTCGCAGTGCGGGAAGGATTACGTTCTAACACGGGACTGCCATCCTCCGACGGGAAACGACCAGCGGGTCGGAAGCGAGGCGGTCACCGCCCGACCCGCATCCAGATAGAGTACACGCCACGGTCGCATTTACTGGTTCGGATTCGCCGGTTCACCGCCTGGGCACTTCTCGATTCCGGGTCGGAAGTGTCCTTCGTAACGCCGCCATGGCCAGACGTCTGACCGAACACGGCCTCCAGATCCAGCCATCTGAAAAACCGGTCAATTTAGCCGACGGGTCTAGGGCACCCACCTCCGGTTTAGTCCGCTTCGCCCTCCGAATCGGCCCTCGCTCTGTCCGCCACCGTTTCCAGGTCCTGGACAACCTCAGCAGTGAGGTACTTATCGGAGTCGATCTGTGGGCTCGTTTACGCATCACGTTGTCGCCCCCGCCATCCAAACCAATCGGCACCTCCTGCCGCGGCGGACCAATCGGCGGTTCCCACTGCTGGTCTGCCATCCGTGACGCCACTCCAGCCGACACCGCGTCAACCGCCGACCAGCAGGGATCCAACATTGCCAGCGACACACCAGGGCCAGCCACGTCCCATACGAGTCACCCTGGGGGACGGCCAAACAGTTGACGTCCCGTACCACGCCGCCACCATCTCACGGCGATACAAGGTACGCACCCCAACTGGTCGCTGGATCATCCGGTTCAACCGGCATGGACAGCCACAGATGAATTTCTTTTTATCAAATTTCCAAAAAATTTTGAGGGTTTTTTAAAGGTAAGAAAGTACTTTTACAATAATTTTAAAAAAAATTATTTATCTTTATTTTAGGAAAAGGGGCCTAGAATCTTAATTTTAATTTAATGGGGGTTTTCTTCAAGGGGAAGTTTCCCGTTATTTTTTTTTTGGGGGCGATTTTGTATTTTCGTTAATTTTTTTTATCAATATCGCGAAGGGGGAAGGATGTTAAAGAGGGAATAGTTTTTTGGGTTTTTTATAATTTTTTGTCTTTTACGCGTTTTTTGGGTTTTCAAATACAGACTTAATTTCCAAAAAAAACCCCGTTTCGCGGCGCGAGTAAAAATCAATTCCCCTTTCGAGGCCGGCGTATTGCTTGTTCTCTCGATTTTCCACGACCTTATTTTTTTTTTTGGGATTAGCCTATTATTATTAGAAAAAAAATTTTTGCTTTTTTTTTGTTGGAAACATAATCTCCTTCGCCCGCAGAGCTTTTTTTATTTTTTATTTTTTTGGGGCCCGGGGTTTTCCCATACCTTAAAAAACCCCCGTCGCTTTTAAAAATTTTTTTTTGTTTAAAAAATTTTTTATATGACTTTAATTGTTTTTGGGGGTTTACGCCAAAAATTT
This sequence comes from Nylanderia fulva, assembly GCF_048542155.1. NCBI lineage: Eukaryota > Metazoa > Arthropoda > Insecta > Hymenoptera > Formicidae > Nylanderia > Nylanderia fulva. Next base: position 297,100 of record NW_028190521.1, on the reverse strand, counting down.
TTGCAGAGAAAAGATAAATGTAATAGGGGGAAGGGATTATTAATAGAAATTTGTCTTAATTTTGTTTTTTAAAAAAACCCCAAATTTTTTTTGACCCCCCAAAAAATTTAAAAGTTCATCCAATTTTTTTGTTTTTAGAAAAAAAAAAGTTTATTAAAAATTGGGGTTTTTCAAAGGGGGCCCCTTTTTGGATCTCGGGGTGCCCAAATTTGGAGGTTCGACAAGTTATCAGAGGGTTTGAAAAAAATTTGGGGCCATAGAAGTGGGTCAGTGTTTGGGAAAAACGTCATTTTTTTAAAATTAGAATTTTCCCCCAAAAGGTTAAAAAATTTTGGTTTAATGCGTAAAACCAAAAGACAAAAAAAAGATTGAAAAGAAAAAAATTTTTGTTAAATTTATAGAACTTATTTTTTAGAATTTTACAATAAATTTTTCAATTAAAGAAAAATTTAAAAAAGTTATTTAAAAAAAACTAAAACAATAAAATTTTTTAATAATTTTTAGGTGTGTGGGGTTTTTTTAAATCTAAAAAAACTTATTTTTATCAAAAATTTAAATTTTTTTATTAAATATAGAAAAAAATTTTAATAAATTCAGCACAAAAAATGCAAAAAAATGTTTTTTCTTAAATGAAATATTTTTGTAAAAAAAAGCCTCTTTTTATAATAGCCCCCGGATAACCCTTTTTTAAAAAGGTTTTTTTTCCGGCAAAGGGGGGGAACCCTTTTTTTCCGGGGGTCCCCTTAAAATCTTTTGAAATTTTTTTAAATTTTTTACAGCTTTTTTTTAAGTTTTTGTTGAAAAAAAATTAAATTTTTTATGTTGGTAACTTTTTTAACTTCACTCGTTTTTTAAAAATTTTCTAATTTTTTTGATTATTAAGCCTTTTCCTTTTTTTTAAGATTTGATTGGGGGTTTTTACTAGGGGTGTTTTTTATTAGGGGGGTGTCGAGTGCCCTTCACCGGAGTTGTTTCTTTTTGGTTTTGTTAAAAACCCGATACCCATAATTATTTGGGGTCTTTTTTTTTTCAAAAAAGCATCATTTGCCATCAAAAAAGAGCATTTTGATGGGCAAATGATTTGGTTTATCAAATTTGGGGTTTGTTTAAATTGAATTTTGAATAACAGGGGAAAAATTGCAGTTTTTCGAGGAAAAAATTTTTTAAAAAACTTTTTTAATTACTTTGATCTAGTGCATGGTGGAGATTACATAATTTTTTAAAAAATTTTAATGATTGAGTTGACTTATAATTAATGTAGGATCTTTATTTATAGATCATGAAATATAGTGTTACGAATTGGTTTATTGATTGTAAAATTTAAATATATAGTAGGCTGAAGAAGCACAAGTATGTGCGAAACGTACCACATAATTTCTAATCAAGAATTGTTAATTTATTTGGTTTCCATCCACACATTGTAGCTCATATTAGCCTTTTAATTATTAGTTTATTTTTCAATTTAACGAGCGTGATTTTTATACTCATTTGTTAGAATTATTTCAATTTCGAGAATAGAATTGAGTGCTTGAAAACATCTTCACTACTGTTTAATATGCCATGCCTGAGTGCGCGAAATTCGGACGGTTTGATTAGTCAATTATAAATCTTCTTATTTGAAAACTAATTGTAGCTTCGACGATTTTACTATTAGGGATTTTCATCTCGAATGATCTCAAGAAAACTCCCATTAACGGGTGGCACGTCCAAGTCTGGAAAACCCTGTAACATATTGACCATGTCTTTTGAATGAATTTTTTAGAAATTGTTAAAATTTATGCACTTTACCTAATCATTTAATTTTTTTAAAAAATAAGATTGTTTTTATACTTAAGCAGTACCATCTAGTTCTTAATGCCCTAAAAATATTTAAATTTTCAAATTCAATGTATTTGAAGCTAAATTGGTGACTCACAATATAATTTCTCTGATTTCATATTACCTTGACTTCTTCATTCTCTATAAAATTATCTTACTAAAATACACATATTAAATACTCAATTATAATGGAAGAATAGGTTCAGAGATTTAAATTTTATTTTTTTTAACTTTTTAAATTTTACCTTCTTCTTTAATAAATATAAAAGAAAATATATTTTATTTATATTTATATATATTTACACATTTTGATTTTTATTTCATCTTATTTACTGATATATATATATATATATATATATATATATTTGATGATATATTTGATACACATATAACATGAGAAGAAAAAATAGTTAAAAAAAAACAATATTTTGAAATACAGAAAAATTGAGATAAAAAATGTACATGTATATAAAAAGATTTGTGTGACAATATTATTCAAATGTATTATACATATATTTAAAACGATATAAAAGAATTTTTTAGAAAATACAAAATAAACATACAGAAGTAAAAATTTAGGATTACAATTATTATTACATTAAATCTTGGTTATACTATTTGTTATATTACAATACAATTAAAATAATTAATATATATAACATTATAAATGTGTTAACGTTAAAATAATATAATCGTCAAAATTAATGAAAAGAGTAATTCTAATATTAATACTAATATTACTATTAATATTAATATATTAATACTAATATTACTATTAATATTAATATTTATTAAAAGATGTAAAAATCTCTGAAGTCACCAGATGATAATTAAAAATGGTAGTAATTTAATCAACCAACTCTGGCTATTTAATATATCTTTATTTAATATTCACGACGTTTCGGCCATGGGTTTTGGCCCTTATCAAGTGCTACAAATTATAATAATGACAATTATTAGAAAATTAAAATTAAAAATTAATTAAAAAGTAACTGAGTAACAATAATTATTTCCACACATTAATATGTATCCTACCTTAAACACAACTTTCTATATATAAACTTAATTTCTGATCTTAAAATGTGACATGATATACAGGGTTTGTCCGAAAGTAATGCGTCGCATTTTTTTAAAAAAGAATTTATTGATCGCATAGGTAAAACAACTTAAAATTGTTCGAAGTATGACCCTTCTGCGTCAATACATTTTTGCCAACGCGATTTCCATGCGTCATAAGATTTCTGGAACTCCTTGACTGGGATGCTGTTCAGGGAGGCCGTCGAAGTAGCTTGTACGTTGTCAACCGACTCGAGCTGTTGTCCTTTGAGCTCCCTTTTCAGCCGAGGAAATAAAAAAAAGTCCGCCGGGGCCAAGTCGGGACTGTAGGGCGGCTGCTTGAGTTCTTCACAAACTTCCACTCGGTGTTGCTTTTGCGCATCGGTCAACACTCTGGGCACAAGTTTTGCGCAAATCTTCCGCATGGCCAAGTCTTCCGATACAATCTCGTGAACAATCGTTTTCGGCAAGTTCAATATTCCGACATTAAGCGAACATTCATTCGACGGTCTGAATTCAATAATTGGCGCACACGAGTCACATTGTCGTCCGTTCGCGATGTTGACGGGCGTCCTGCGCGGGCCTCGTCGGCGACCTCCTTCCGACCTTCTCTAAACATCTTGTGCCATCTGTTTGACTGCGATTTGGAAAGGCAATCGTCCCCGAAAACTTTCTTGAGCATTTCAAAAGTTTCCAGCGGCGTCTTGTCCAGCTTCACGCAAAACTTTATCGCATAGCGTTGCTCTATCGTTCTCTCCATCACAAGTTCGACGCGACCACTAAGCAGAGGTTTACAGAAGAAGCCGTCCTAACCTTCCAAGCGCATGGAAACAATTGAGCGACCTACCGTTGGAAAACTAAGGGTACCCCCCTTCCTCCCCAACCGGTCCCATCGCTCTGCGATGTATAGTCGCGTCACAAAAAAATGCGACGCATTACTTTCCGGACTAACCCTGTATGTAATGTGAAACAATTAACTATATTGTTGTGTTGGTTACAAGCTCTTTATATACTCATTACTTCGATCAAACTAAACGACCTTTATTAGTTTATCGTAAACAATATTTAGATTATCCGTGTCTTTTTGTAAATTGATTGTGTTGTCAAATTTTTTGATAAAAAACATCTCCGCGATTTCTCTTTTTCGTACATATTTCTCATGATGTAAAATTTCAGGAGCGGACCAATCAAAATCATGACCATTATCGAATTTATGATTACTAATAACCGAATAATTACTATTGTGTACCTTTATGTTATTAAAATGTTCTTTTATGCGTGTGCCTAATTGTCGTTTAGTCTGACCGACGTATGATGAGGAACAATTTGCGCAGTTAATTTTGTATACAACTCCTGTTTTTTCTTTTAAGGGCAAAGGATCTTTGACACGTTTGATTAGTGTATTCAATTTTTTCGGTATACAATAAACGCATTGCATGCCCGTAGATTGCAATAATCTCGAAACGTCTTCACTTAATTCTTTGACGTACGGTAATTTTATAATGTGGTCAAATTTTTCACTGACTAAATTATCATTGTCAACATTGCGATCATCATTTTTTCGTGTCTCAAGTAATTTTAGCCTATTTTTTACATACTTATTAACCACATTCGACGGAAAACCATTGTTTATCAGTATCGATTTAACCCTAGCGATGTTTGCTGGATGAAAACTGTCGTCCGATAATAAAATCGCATGATCGACCAGACTAAAAATGGTATTCTTTTTGTATTTAAAGGGATGGTTTGAATAATAATTGATATATCTACCCGAACAAGTGGGTTTCATAAACCAATTAGTTAGTAGAATACCATTCTTTCTCATCACAGTAGTGTTCAAAAAATTAATCGAGTCGTTACTTTCAATTTCGTGAGTAAATTTTAATCTAGGATGGTAATCATTAAACACCGACAAAATTTCATCAACACCCTCGCATGGGATAATTGCAAAAATATCATCCACATATCTGCAGAACCACGTGGTTTTGAAACTCAATCTTTCTAGGCAGTTAGTCTCTAAATCGTCCATTACGATATCCGCTAATATGGGTGAGAGCGGAGACCCCATAGGACTGCCAAAAATCTGTTCATAATACTGTCCATTAAAAACAAAACTAGTAGAGTCTAATATGAACTCAATCACATATAAAAATTGGGAAAGATTGAATTTCGTATTGGTTGAAATGTCCATCCAACGCTTTTTTACGCCGCTGATTACTAACTCTTTCGGAATGTTCGTAAACAGGGAGGTAACGTCTAATGACACTAGTAATTCGTTATCAGTAATCACCTTATTCTTAATACTCTCGACGAAGGACCAACCGTCCTTAACAAAAGATCCCGGTTTCTTAATCGAATTAACAAGTATATTATGGATGTAGTTAGAAAGATTATACAACGGACTACATAATGAAGACACTATAATTCGTAATGGACAATCGATTTTGTGGATTTTCGGTAATCCGTAACATCGTGGTAAGTTCCCGTTGGTTACATTTAAATAATTATAAGTGGTCATGTCTATCAATTCATTATCGAGCCAAGACTTGATGAGAGAATGCATTTTATTAGTTAATTTTTTGACAGGATTTTTATTGATTTTTCTGTAAGTCGATTTGTCATTTAATAAAACTTCCATCTTTTCCATATAGTCAATCTTATTAAGGATCACCGTCGTTTGTCCCTTGTCAGCCTTAGTAACAATAATATCATCGTTATCCTTTAGAAACTTTTTGACTCAAAAAACATCTGAGAATATACTTGTCTATAAAATTAATATGCCTTTGTGTGGTTAAAAAATTCCTGATAGAATTAGCTACCGAAATCCTAGTTGTTTCACGTAAGTTAGAAGGAATCCCGTCAATACTCACCTCTAGACTTTTAATTATCTCAAGTGCGGTACTAACACGATCCCTCCCAACACCTTGTTGTATTGGTAAACCGAAATTATCACCAAGGCTTAACAAATCAAGTACTTTATCCGGTATCACTTTATTACTGAGATTACTAATCCATTTGGATTTGTCCATATAAATAAAAGGATTCACGACTACATTATTCTTACGTAGCAATGCATTGAATTTATTAATTAATTTGTTTTTTGTCATATTTTTAAAAATCAAAATTCTCTCCCTATTAAGTTCAGTAAAATTCGTGAGTAACTGTCGAGGTAAAGAGTCAAAAAGTCTACGCTCGATAATATTACGTCGTGAATATTAAATAAAGATATATTAAATAGCCAGAGTTGGTTGATTAAATTACTACCATTATTAATATTTATTATTACATTAAATATAATTTTTAAATATTAATAAGTTAATAAAGTATTAATTATACTTTATAAAGTTCATACCTTGTATAGATTAATATTAATATATAATATTTGCCAAACATCTGTGTATTACTATTAAATATTTAATAGATAGTTATACATAAAAACAGTACACATAATATTATTGTATATAGGTATGTATAAACAGTTCGTTAATTGAAATATTGTTGGTGTATTTATTGAAGTTAAATTTTTAGCGGATATAGATCTATTAAAGCTTTGCAGTCTTTGCATACATATCTTCATAAAATTTCATCTGACTGAACAGTTTTTCAGAACGTGCCTTTAACTTGTTTTTAACACTCAAAGTAAAATGCTGATTATGAATTGCAAATTTTTGTATCTACAATAAATTTTATTTTTTACTAAGCAGTAATTTTATAATTAATTATTTTATAAAAGAAATTGCGACAATTTTTTAAACTATTAGCATAATGTATATATGTATATATATATATATATATATATATATATATATATATATATGTATATATATGACTGTATATGTCTATATGAGATATTTAAAGGAAAAAAATTGTTCATTATATATGTATATTTGATATAAATTAATACAATTGTCGCTCGTATATTGAAAACAAAGTGATAAATATAAGGCCAACTTATCGAGCTGAATATTCGAGATGTTCAGTCAACTACCATTTATTACATGTTTAAATTATAAAACTACAGTCATTATATTAAAACTAACGCAAATTACAATCATTCTATAAACGTTTCGACCGCACGCGGTCTTCTTCAGTATAATTATTGAAATATAAATTCTTACAATTCACATAATATCGAAATTTAATTATAGTTATTCAGAATCAAGAGTTTTTGAGCAATTAACGCGTGTTTTAATCCGTCCTCTCCAACAATGTTCGCCTCGATATGATCCCTGATTTTGTTCAGATCTCGGATAGTTTCATCGTTAATATGCGAGAAATTAACCCGTTCCGTAGGCGCTGCGATTAATAAAAAATTACCGATCAACGTATGTCCAAATTATAATATGTATCCCCTACAATTGGTAGTATGCTTACCTATCATCGTTCTTCTTGACAATTTTGCTACTTATTAACAGTTATTAAGGATGACACATAACAAACCAACAATACAGAAAGACAGCTCATTTTAAACTCTACTTGATCGGAGAGCGTGCGTGTTTATATATGATCTAATATCTATGTTTTACTCGTTAATGTCCTATTTGTCCTATTATTATTTCTTGCTCGCTAATATATCCAAAATATCAAAATACGACTCGCTAAGTAACTCCGTATCTTTGTTTAAATTTAGTCCATTTTTTTGTTCCTTGATATGTAGCATCTCAGAAATGAGTCTTTTATAATAATTATTTTCGTTGTCCATGATCTTAACATTGTCCCAATTAAAAGTATGATGTTCATTTATTATGTGTTCAGAAATTACTGAATGTTTCGTTGAGTCCAATCTAATATTATTTTTATGTTCTTTCATTCGCGTCTGCAATTGCCTCTTTGTTTGGCCTACATAAGATGCATTACAATTATTGCAACTGATCTTATAAACCACATTCGAATTGCATGGATGTTTAGTTTTATCTTTCTGCGCTTTAATAATATTATCCAGTTTGTTGAGACATCTATACCCTACCATACAATTTTTATTTTTTACCGAGGAAACAATCATTTCTGAGATCCCATCTATATACGGAATGACAAAGAATTTTTTATTGACCGAGTCATTTCCTATACTTTTTGTTCTTTCTATGTTGGCCTGTCTCTCTATAATGCTCCCCTTAGATATGATGTGTTCTATCCGATGATTAATTTTGTTAAAAATCAGATCAAGAGGGTAACCATTGCTTCTGAGTATATTGATAATTAACTCCAAATTTTTATTAAAAAATAGTGGATGTGATAGCAATAGACATCTGTCTACAAGGTTATATATTATTCCAATTTTGTGGCATAATGGGTGGTTTGAATAAAATGATAACGTCCTTCCTGAGAAGGTTTCTTTTTGATACCAATCTATATATATTTTGTTATTAATAATTTTAAGTGATAAATCTAAGAAATTCAAGCTATGGTTAACCTCTTGTTCGACCGTGAATTTAAGTCTTTCATGATAGTTGTTAAAATTATTCACAATCTGAGTCATATTAGTCATAGAGGTGGCCACTATTATGTCATCCACATAACGAAAATAAAACAAACATTCCAAATTCAACGCTTTGAGAACTGTATCCTCAAGATCTTGCATAACCAGGTCTGCAATAATTGGTGATAACGGTGACCCCATAGGGGTCCCAAACGTCTGTTTATAAATTATGTCATCAAATGTAAAATATGTAGAAGTCAATATGAATTTTATACCCCCCAAAAATTCGTTTTTCGGTATTTTAGTATTTATTCCAATGTGATCCCATCTATCGTTAATACCGTCAATCGCAAGATCCAGAGGAACGTTCGTAAACAAAGACACCACATCCAAGGAAAACATCCTATCATTCTCATCAATCTTTTTACCAGACAATATGCTGTACAAATCAAAACTATTATTAATATGACTTTTCGCTTTGGGTAGGCTAGTTCGTAAGGTGTTTTGTAAAAACGAAGCCAGCGAGTATAGAGCTGTATCAACCGATGAAACTATGATTCTAACTGGATAGTTTTCCTTATGGATTTTAGGTAATCCATACGCTTTTGGAAGGAGAGAATCACTACAACGTAATTTATAATATTCGTTTTTTGAAATATAATCTTCCTTAAGCCATCTCTTCAACAAATCATTCAAATCGTTCTCTATTTTTTTGCACGGATTTTTTTTAACAATAGTGTAAGTGTTGACATCTTTTAAAACGTTTTCCATTTTGTTAATATAATGAGATCTTTCCATTGCCACCGTAGCATTACCCTTGTCCGCGCGTGTGAATAGAACATTCGGATTGTCTTTACAAAATTTTATTAAATCTCTGTGTGCACCAAGTAATTTTTGTTGACTTACGTCATTTTTATCCTTCGTGTTCAGAAGTTGTGCAAATTTTGGAACCGCGATATTTCTGATCGTTGTGAGATTATTAATATTATTTCGTTTGCTATTACTCTCTATGTCCTTGATGAATTCATGTATCGCTGTTTTTTTACTAATATTCGGAAGACAGAATTTATCACCCATTTGCAACAGATTAGAAACGTTAGGCGGAATGTCTGTGTTGGAAAGATTAACAAACCATTTTTTATTAGTATTTTCCAAAGGGTTAATTGTATCATTGAGAAATTTATTGGCTTCTATGTGTATATTGATCTCCTTGGCATCATTAGTGATTGCCCTGAGAGAATTTTGTGATATTTTCGTCGGTTGTGAAGTTTCAAAATGTAAAGAACAATGTATATCTATAGGTTTGATGCTGTTGATATACTTATAGTGTTGTTTTCTCTTAAGCCAATTGAATTTCTTTTCGTGTGCAGTAACCAATCTGTTGTGGCAATTTTTAAAAGCAATGTTATGATGTTTGAAAATTCTATTCCACGCGAGTACAGGTAAACGATTAAATAACCCGCTGGTGAGATGAAAAATCCTATTTTGTAATGACTCTACCTGTCTATGCAAATCAAAGATTTCAATGCTCATCGCATTTGTTTTGAATTTGTACAACATACTATCTAGTCTTCTGATCGATCTGTGATGAAAAACGTTAAATTTAATGCGGCAAAAACCTTCTAAATGTGTAGGAAAAATATCGCCATTTTTACAATTTCTTAAAAATTCCAATTTTGCTCTCGCTCTTATTAACAAATAATTCGCATTAATCCATTGTTTAAAATAATCTGCGGTTATTCTTCCAAAAACTTTATGAATAAAATTAAAATTAAAATAGTAATCAGTCCGTTTTGTGTTAAATTGACGCATTGTAAGGCGATGAAACTATCCGAGATCTGAACAAAATCAGGGATCATATCGAGGCGAACATTGTTGGACAGGACGGATTAAAACACGCGTTAATTGCTCAAAAACTCTTGATTCTGAATAACTATAATTAAATTTCGATATTATGTGAATTGTAAGAATTTATATTTCAATAATTATACTGAAGAAGACCGCGTGCGGTCGAAACGTTTATAGAATGATTGTAATTTGCGTTAGTTTTAATATAATGACTGTAGTTTTATAATTTATACATGTAATAAATGGTAGTTGACTGAACATCTCGAATATTCAGCTCGATAAGTTGGCCTTATATTTATCACTTTATATTTGATATATTTTGATGAAAAATTAATACTAAAAAATGAAAAGTTTATCATTTAATTTACCTCGTAAAGTTGCTTCTGGGAATATGCATTGTTAATCATTACTATTAATGTTGCGTTCATATTTATTACTCTATATGAAAAAAAAATATATAAAGCTTTATAATAGACAAATTTAAATACAAAGTTTTTGAAATGGTAAGCAATATATATTTTTATAAAATAAAAGCTTACAGCGAGAGATCCATATTAAAATATTGGTTATACAATATCTTATTATAATTATCCATTATTTCTTTAAGTATTGCTTCGTTCTTACCATGTCTCGCAATAGTAGAAAAAAAAATATTAACTACCAAAGTATGAATTTTACGTCGTTTTACTTTTGTTAATATTTCATCACTCTCAAAAAACAAATTTACTAATAACGATAAGTGATGGTGCAGGTAACTATAGACAATTGCAGGATCTTCGGAACAACTAAGAAATTCTAATATTTTATGATCAGATTTCTCTTTATATATATTAATTATTGAGTAAGATATATCCAACCATACACTTCTATCCATTTTTAAACAACCATTACAAAGCGTCCATTTCTGCCACCCAGGCAAAATTCTACGACGTACAGAAAAGAAAATGTTTTTTTATTTAACGTCCCATACAGCACACAAGTTTGCAGCAATATTGCAATGTTATTGCAATATTGCAACAACAACATTGCAATATTGCAATGTTGTTGCAATATTGCTGCAAACTTGTGTGCTGTATGGGGTATTTATTATACATATATCAATAATTAGCATATAATCTTTATAAACAAAATAAGTATAATCGAATATTATAATTATATTAAACATAAATGATAAAAATATAAATAATAAATATAAATAATAGAAAGGAAAGATGGCGGCGTGCGAGAGGACGTTATAAAGTGTGCTCCGGAAAAAAGGTGGAAGAGGTGACAGGGGAGATGAAAGAAAGGAAATGTAGATGGAAAAAGAGGTGCAAGGACACAAGGTGGAGGAATTAAGAAGAAAAGTGAAGGAGAATATGGTATAGGCAGGGGAAGCAAGGGAAAAGTGAGTAAAGGATCGGTAAGGTAGACGGGAGCATGGGTAAAGAAGGAAGAGTGATAGCTGTGGTAGGCGATCTCTCGGACAGTAGGAGAAACAAGAAGGATGGCGAACAAATGGAGCACGTGCGCAAAAGGAAGTAGCACGCTCACGGTGGCACATGGAAACTCGCGCATGGGTATACGTCCCAGCAAACACTGATATATAATTGTTATAATACATTGCTATAATAAAACGGAATATAACAGGTAATATAACGTGTACGTTACATGTAACATCCATGTTAGTTGTAATTTTCCACTCATAGATGTAACATTTTAATATAACATATATTACATTGTAGTTATATTGTAATTATATACCAAATAGCACATTGATGTATTGATAAGTCAGTGCTATCTTGGGATATAATGACAATATAACTACAATGTATGTAATATTAAAAATGTTATATCTATGAGTGGGAAATTACAACTAACATATACATTACATGTAACATGCTTAAGTATATAACATTTATATACTGTGTTTGCTGGGGTTAGAAGCGGTGGTATAGAGTAAGAGGTGGTGTGAAGGTGAAGAAAGATAAGGAAGAGAGAAGTGTGAAGGAAGAAGATGAAAATACAAAAAGGAAAAGGAAGAGAAAAGAAAGCAACGGGAAGAGAAATGCAGAGGAATGAAAGCAAGGTGGTGACGGTTTGAAGAAGCTATATGAGGGACGATGGACAGGGGGTATGAGGGTATGACCAGGGGACAGAGGAATGAAGGTATGATGGTGGTTTGAGGAGGCTAAGTGCGGGACGATGGACAGGAGGTATCCGGGTACAGGGAGAGGAGTGTTGAGAGAAGGTAAAGGGAGTGCAGAGGAAGAGGAGGTAGAAAGGAGGTGAATAAAGGTAGAAAGAGTGAGGGATAAGGGAGCGTAGGGAGGTAAAAGGAAAGTTAATGATTACGAGAATGAGAAATAGTGGAAGAAAGGGTGAAAGAGAGCAGCGGCAAGGAGAGAGAGAAGAGAGATAAGAGATGGTGTAAGAAGAAAAGGCAGGAGACAAGGAGTGCAGAGTAAACAGAGAGGATAGAGGCAAGGAGAGGCAGAAGAGTGAGGATACAAGGGGGAGAAGGAGATAGGAGGCAAGGTGCGCAGCATAAGGAAAGGGAGGAAAGGAAAGGAAGATAGAAGAGAAAGGAGGGTGAAAAATAGAAAGTGCGGGCGCGAGGAGAGGGCAGAGGGGACATGAAGAAAAGAATGGATGGAAATAAATGGAGAGGGAGGGTAGAGGAAAAGAGAGAGAGAGAGAGAGAGAGAGAGAGAGAGAAGACGGAGAAAGAAATAGGAATAGGGTAGGCGAGGAGAAAGGGAAGTAGGGTAAAGCACAGGGTAGAGTTGGGAGGAGGGAGAAAAGAAAAGAAGAAGAGAATGGGTAGATGGGTAGATAGAAAGGAATAGGTACAGGACGAGGGGAGAAAAGGGTAAGAGGAAAAGAGGGAAGGGGGAGAGGAGGAAAGAAATAGGGGAGGAGTAGGAGAAGGGAATGAGAATAGAACAGTTTAATTGGGGGGAAGAGAGAATGAGAAGATGAAGAGAAGATAAGAAAGAAAAGAGGGGAAAAAGGATAAGAGGGAAATATATATATATAGACTGTATACATGTATAAAAAGTCATATATAATTATATACATATAAATTTTTTTCAAGTAATATATCAAATATATCCTTATAAAATTTTAAAAATAAATGTTTATACAAATATATAATAATTTGATTTAAATTTACCTATTTTCTTGAGGATTCTCTACATGCAATCTCAATTGATTTTTGGCCTTTTCAATACATAAAGAATTTTTCATAATGCAGCTCCATTTTGCAATTTCCTGCATTAAATATTTATCAATATCGTATTTACTAGGTGCCATGTCATCGTACATGTGTTCTTCTACACGTTTGAACAGATTTTTTATGTTTTTTACTATTGTCTACAATTAGACAAAAAATATCTTTCTATTAAATCATTTACAAGGCTAAGTATAATACACAAATTATATAATATACAAACTACTCGTGTTATTTAGTACTGTTTAAATGTACTTCTTAATATGTATATTTTTTATGTAATTTATTTCTTTTTTAAAATATTAGGTCATAAATGTTACATATGCATATATAATAATAAATAAAAATTTTAATTCTGTACAACAGTATTATGTAATGCACGTGTTTGTAATTGAAAAAATTTTGATATATTACATTACATTCTTTAAAAATTGTAAAAAAACTCAATTATTTTTATTAAAAAATTGATTTGTAAATAAGATTTTTGTTTGTGCTTAAAAATATATCACAGTAAACGGTTTAATTATCATATTTTTTCTTTTTTGTAATATATTTTTAAAATAAATCATAAAATTTAAATTAATTTGCTTATATTTTAAGTTTTATGTTATATAGTATACTAAGATCGTTTGTAAATAATTATTCATATTTATTCTGTTTATATTATTAGTTTATTAAAAATGGTTTTGTTCACATAAATTTACTGTTGTATATTTAGTTTATCGCATGTCTCATGTTAGGTGTTAAAGTGCTTTATTATTTACTTAACAAATTTTTAAAATTAACTTTAATTATATATGATTAATTTATTTACAGATACTTGAAAATAATTGTATTTGTTATATTCATAAATTTTCAAATGCAGATTTCAGAGTTTATTGCATTTTAAATATTAATTCAACCGATTTTTAGACCGATATTATTTTCGCCTATAGCTTTACAGGGGAGTTAAAAAGGGAAGCACGCAAATCAAAGATTTAAACCAAAGATACTATTTCTAATTATCGAAAAAATTAATTTTCGCAAATAACAGACGTAAAAAACATCGCGTAAGACTCTACAGCCGATATATATATATATATAAATGATATGTTAAATATTAATGTAAGAGAAATAAAATACTTAATTTTTTATTTTTAAATATTTCTAGCAAACATCAAATATTTATTAACGTTTTGGATCCCTCTAAAATGTAAAAAAATTTATCGATATAATTTAAAATACCTCGAATACTTCTGAAGTATAGAGTCCAGAATTAAGAAATGGAATAATATTTGACATGTATTCCAAAGCTTTAAACATAGGATACCATGCCACGTAATCTTTCTCTTGCCATAAATAACTCGAGAGTTCCCAAAATGTGAAAAAATTAAGTTTCCCCTGTATCATTAGATGGAATGAGTCATCGATGATTTGGGCTCGATTCAGAACATGTATATTTGTATACTGTTCAGAATTTAAGTAACGCGCAATTAATTTCCAATTTTCGTCATCATAATTGACGCGATAAAATCCTGTACACATGGCATAAATTTTAATATTTACTTTTTTGGTCCAAATATATGGAGTAAAAAATATTTCGAATATATATGTCTCTTTTTTCTGATAGTTTAAGGACGTATTAATTGTACTGGAAATTGGGCACATATTTTACAATAAATAATGGCAAATTCTTATATATTGTTAATTATAGAAAAAAATGTCGATAATTAAAAAAAAGAATAGAGTTCTGAAAAACAGATTAAACTATAAAGGAATTATATAAACAAAAACTGATTATAGTTAGAAAAGTAACAATAGTTAAAATTATTTTCATTATTTTAAACTAACCAAGGTGTTTCTTATATTTATTGTATAATAACAAAATACGAACATATTGAATTTCGTAATTTAATATTTACCAATTTGTTGTAAGTTGAAAATTATCCATTTTTTTGGATAAAAGAACTGCATTTCCAACTTTGGATTTGAGGGCGTCAAATAAATATGTGAACCAGTTACATTAAAATTGATACTTGCTTCTTCAGTAAATGTGACAGGTATACAATATGGATTCTGATCCATGTCGACCTGAAACTCTAAGAATATTTTCGTATTATTTCTAGAATAATATCGTGTAACATTTAGCACGGGATAATGCTGCTGCATAGACCAAATAGCCATAATCTTTTTTATGTCCAAATTATATTTTTCAAGATTTAATTTACTCATAACAATCGGCATAATGCTCCATAAATCATTGAAAGTATTTGCCATATCAGGAGAAATAAATCTGTAAAATTTAAAAATGTGATAACACCATACACCACTGAGTAGCAATTAAAAAATATGTATAAAATTATGATAATTATTCGTTCTTATTGATATTGCTAGAATAATTCACTTAGATTAATGTCGATTCTCACGAAAATCAAATTATGATGACATAAAGAACGAAATAATAATTTGTATACACACATTGTACAAAATAATTTACTTTTCCATAATAATGAAATATAAATAAATAAATAGCATTAAAAAATGGATACACGTGTTTAAGTGTATTTCGTAAATATATTATTTTAATATTTATATTATGTTTGTTATATTTAAGAGACCTTAAATACATTATTTAGACATTTATATGAATATTTATATACATTATATGTTTTTATTACGTTTATCTCTGTCTTTATTCATTTATTAATTAACGAAGTTAATAATAATTTGCAATATTTAATATCTTTCTTATTTTTTTATGTTTGTTACTTATAAAAGTTTGGTTTGTCATTGAATATATATTTATATGTGTTAATCATACAGTTTTTATCTTCTCTAGGAAAGTTTTTTTAGGTTTTGCTATTATTTTGTATTTACTTTCCTGTATGTGTGTCTCTATGTATTTTAATGATAATAATAACACTATATTACAGCTAAAAATTATTTTAAACCAAATAAAATAATTTTTCTAAATTCTTGACTTGTGAAAATGTCGAAAACTAAATTTTTCATTAGCATTTTAGTTCTCCAAAATAATTGAGATTTAATGTGTAAAAAGGGTTTTCTTGCGATATTTTTAAGATTTTTTTTTTTTTAAATAAAGTTATCTAATAATCTGATAATATCATATCAGGGGGGGAGGAAGATGAACAATAGTTCATACCCTATAATACACATTATTTTGATTTCAATATCTTACTTTTCAGTCGTGTTGAAACGGATTTAAGTACAGAGTTTTGCTGAAATTCCAAATAGCGTTAATCATATTTTCAAAAAAATCTCAAATATCTAACAAAAAACCATTTTTTGTATATTAAATCTCAATTATTTCGGAAACCTGACGTACTGGTAAAAATTCGTTTACGTCATCGTTTTCAGCATAAAATCGTTTCCATAACTTTATAAGATTTTCGAAAATTTGAAAGAAACACCATCTAAATGAGAATAATAAAAGAAAAATATTTTTTGTAAACTAATATTATTATATTACATAGTAAGTATTACTTACTTCCTGTTTAAATATTCGTCAATACTCGTCCAAAATACGATAGATGGAATTATTCTTTCTAACATGCGCCAAAAAGCTGCTCCTATAATAAAGATATGAAATATGTTAAAAAAAATATTTATATATACACATTTTATTTACAAATTCAACCCCCATCATATTCATAAATTCATAAACAGAACTACTATAAACTAATATAATAAAAAAAAGAACTAATTTTAAATTTAATTTGCATTTATTTTTAGCAGAATAAAAATAAGAAGAAATAATTGTAAATTTAAAACTTTTTATCTTTTCTTAGATATTTATAGTCAGCCATTCCAACTATTGTTTACAAATTATTTACAAATTTTATTAATGTATTTGTAAATATACTTTATACCAGTCAAATTACGTTACATAAATCAAATACACATACCAACATACCTACAGTATGAGAAAAAGGAGAAGGTGAATTAATTTTAAATATATAGTTAGAATTTTCCTTAAAATAATCTACAGCAAATGGATGTAAATAATGAGAATCATATCGAATTTGAACTACAAACAAGTCCATCATCCGAGAACCTGGATATATCTGCAGAAAGAAAAACGAGATTCGATTAATAATGTTTATTAATGTGAACAATTATTTGTTATTTCTAGAAAAACCTTTTGTTTTTAATAAATGCTTTTGAATTATTTAAAACATTTTTATATTAGATATTATAATTTTAAATAATTTTATAGAATTTTCATGAGTAATATGTAATAATTTGAAGTAACAATATTATTACAAATATTACAGTACATATACTCTCCACAAGTTTGTAAACATCTTACATTTTACAGTTAAACAATTTTATGACAGCGATTTGTCATAAATAAAAATGTTATTTAAATATTTTACGTATTTCCGTATGGAGGTTAAAGGATTATTGAAATTAAATCTCAAATATGAGATTATTTCATATTTTAAAATCTTGGCAGTGACCAAGTAAAATTTGGTGCCTTGTGCACAGATATTTAATCCTAACGAAAAAATTTAGTTTCGTTGGGATAACGCACTGTCTTCCGCGATCGGCTCTTATCGCCTGTCTTATACTTTAAATTTATATTTATATGACAGAGCCTTGTTAAACTCTTAACTTAAATATTTTATAATATAAGTATGCTGTCTTCTAAGCTGGGCAATAGAGCCAAGGAAACGAAACGAAAAATTAATTAAACGGAACTGTATCTCAATTTGAGATCCCAAAGTTCCACATATAAATTAATTTCGAAACTTACATATGGAGAAATAAGCGAGAAAAATATAGGTCCGAAAAGTCGCTGAAGCGGCTGTATTTCGTATCGAATTTGACGGTGATGTTAAAAGTTGCTTTTAATTTTGGGTCGTCCCAACACGGAAATAATTGTCGAGCATTTCTCGGTTGAAGTAAAGTTGCGAATAGAAACCTAAATTTTAAAGTAAAAAGCTTTAAATTATAATAACAACAAGTTTCTGCAGTTGTTGTGTAGGAACGTTAAAGATTGCAGAATGTACCAGAGAAATTTATAGATAATATTTAAAAAGTATATCATCAGATGTTTTCTGTTCTAATTGTAAGTATAATAATACAAATGATCTAGATGAAATTTTGATGTCAGCTTACTTTCATATAACTAATAAAAATATATATTATCTATATCTATGCACCTTAGTTGAAAATAATGTTATCCCTATTTAATTATATCTAGAATAATGTTCAGATAATTTGATTTAGAGACCTAGCACACACACACACACACGCACGCACACGCTCACGCACACGCATACGCACATACATATATATACTCATCTAGTAGTAAAATTTAAGCAGTGAGCCACAGAAACGTACAAATAAAAAAATGAATATATTTTATATACTTCTTTTATAATTTACATTGTTTTTATAAGCTGTATAACTATTTACATAAGCGATTTTAAAAATAATGTTATCTAAATGATTCACAATATAACTTTATCTTTTATCTAGATATATATAAATTCAAAATAACATTCATCTTATCTAATTTTTATCTCACTTTTATCTAGATAATTTTAAAATCATCTAAGTATACTACAACATTGTATATCATATATGTGTATATAAATATTAGCGTATTTTTATTATTTTATGTTTACTCATGTATTATTTATTATATAATACTTTTATTATTTCAATATACTTACTCTTTATCTCTTCTATCTTCTCTTTTTATATAGTACATTCCATAATGCCGATGAACAAATATGATTTCATATTTCACGTACATTGTATAAACTCCACAATCTAAGTGTGTATTTTCAGGCGATAAATATTTAATGAAATTGAAAGTAGCAAAATTCTCCGAATAATCAGAATTTGGAATATAGATTGTTCCATTAGGCGATCTAAACATCATTATAAGCATGGATCTTGTAGTATGTAGAGTTATATTTGATATTTTACAATTAATATAAAAAGTGACATTCAGCTCGCCACTTAGTAATTTTCCTGGTAACATTATCATGTCCAGATTGTAATGAATCGGCATTATACAGTTGTTGTTCAATGAATTACGGTAATTAGGTACGCTATGGCACTTAATTTTTGCGTTTTCATTGGTAAAAGTAGCCATTGTTATTGCAGTAATGTATACTAATATATTTAATGACCATTTTAAAAACATTATGTTGGCTTTTAAAAATCTGAAAATATAAAATAATTTTTGACATACATATTGACAACAATAAAAAAAATTATAGCGATACCATACATTGAAAAAATCTCGGAATTAGTAGCATCAGAGTTAAAGAAATCTAATATAACAGTAGGATACAGAAGTTTGAAAAAATTAAATAGAGTCATAAAAACACAAACAGACAAAGATAATTGTCAGAATAATTCGGGTGTCATATATAAAATATCGTGCAATAATTGTGATGCTACATATGTAGGGCAAATTAAAAAACAATTAGGCACAAGAGTAAATGAACATAAAAATAATATCAGATTAGATTCTGCAAGACAGGTGGTTTCTGATCATATTGTAAAGTTTACACATACTTTTAATTGGAACAACACAAAAATCTTGGATCACGAAAGGAATTATTATAAAAGGTTGATATCAAAAATGATATACATTAAAGAAAAAAAAAACAGTATCAACTTAAAAAAGGACATCGAGCGGCTTGACGGTTCTTATTTTGATATTTTAGAAAAATTGTCTATGTCATCTTAGCATAGCGGTGTATATACAGCGTCCTGACATTGTGATTTATAGATATTGAGTTTGCTTTGTATAAAGTACACATTGTTTATAATGTTTTTTAATAAGAAATATTTTAAAGAAGTTTTATTGTCTTGACATGGATGTAAGTGATCACTATTTATTTAAAAATCTAATATTTAATATTCAGGCTAACATATTAATTATTTCACAGCTTATTACATATTATTACATCAGAGATTACAAAATTAGACTTTTATTCAAAAAGAACTACAGAAATCTGATGTTCGACATTAGGCTCTTTAACGACTAATTCGAACGATCAGCCGTAATTCAAACCAACAAGTATGATATGTTATACTGCGTTTTTTCATAAGTCTATATATTTTACATATATGATAAGTTCTGTCTTTCCAAATTGTTACATAGTTACATGTCTTTTCAAAATAAGCGCGTAAGCATGACATCGCGTTTAGGATAGGAGAGCAAGTGGTATGGCGGGGGTGACAATGTGCGATGTATATATACACGCGTATCGGCGGATTCGCTCTCTTGTATCCTCTCGGGCACAGCGTAAGAAACACACACACAGATAGCTGAGTTATACGAACCACAGGAAATAAAGCGATTGTAAATTTAGTGTATACGTGGCAGTTACTTATTGAACCCCTTTTCCAAGCGGGAATACAACAGTTGGCGACGAGGATGGGATACCGCACAGGAAGTTAAGAGAAGAGTACATTACCCTGCAAAGAAGGACACGTGCGTGTTACAGTGAGTGCCGAGTATTTTTTTTTTTTTGCGGACTACAACTCGGTACTGCGGATTCTGCCATGGCTGAAGCAATCGTGCATGGAAGTTTCGCAATAGAAGCTTTCGATCCTGCCGTTACAAATTGGAAGCGTTGGCTAAAACGTTTTGAGGGAGCCGTTACAGTGTTCAAGGTTCCGGAACCACAGAAAGTGGCGTACCTACTACATTTCATCGGAAGTAAATCTTTCGATATATTATGCGACAAGTTAGCACCTCTCGACCCGTACACGCAGACGTACAACACAGTCGTATCACATTTGCAGGATTTTTACGCCCCTGCACCGCTTGAAATAGCGGAAAATTATCGATTCCACCAAAGGAAGCAGTCCGACGGAGAGAGCATACACCAGTACGTAGCAGCATTACATAAGATGAGCATAAATTGTAATTTTGGAGGATACTTAAAAACGGCGTTGCGGAATCAATTTGTTTTCGGGCTTACAAGCCGGCGTACACAAGCAAGGTTATTGGAGACAAAGGATATAACTTTCGACAAGGCAGTCGAAATTGCCCTTTCAATGGAATTGACGGAGAAGGATGTAAACCAAATTCAGGCAGCGGGAGTATCATCCGTGGACTACGTGGGCCAGAAAGAAGCAGCAATGGGGAAGAAGGACAAACGGTCACAACACAAGAAGCCAACAGTAAACAGACCAGCTGTTTTCCAGAAAGCAAAGCGTGCCATACAGGACGTTCCAAATTATAATAATACAAGCGGTATAAATAGCGTTACATGTTATAGATGCGGAGGTAAGCATTTAGCTTCAAAATGTACATTGAATAGAGAAATCGTGTGTTCAAATTGCAGCATTAAAGGCCATTTAGCAAAAGTATGCATGAGAAAGAATAGAGCAAAGGCGCATCAACTAAGCGACATTTTATGGATGAGTACGGAACATATTAAGCATAGAGATAGGTATTTTATTTCCGTAGATATAAACGAGAAAAACGTGCGTTTCGAAATAGACAGCGGAGCGGCGGTTACAATTGTTAGTAAATATTTTCTTGAGCGTTGGTTTCCGGATGCACAAATAGAGAACACAGATTTGAAATTATTTACATTTTGCAAAACAACAATTACGGTTGTAGGTTACGTAAAAGTACAAGTACGTTACAAAAGGAATTATCAAGTCATTAAATATGTACATTACAGTCATGGATAGAGAACCACTCATGGGACGGGAGTGGATTCGTCAGTTAGGCGTACAATTGACCGACACAGTATTTACGTTAAATTCAAATACAGGAACGGAATTACATAAAATTCTGCGCGATTACAAAAACGAATTGGATCCTTCAAGCACAAAAATCAAAGGAATACAAGCGCGACTTATCCTAAAAGAGAACGCGAAACCAATTTTTCTTAAAGCAAGGAAAGTACCATTCAAAATAATACCTTTAGTAGATCGGGAGATCGATAGACTCGTTAAAGAAGGAGTTTTACAAGAAACGAGCGCGGCAGAATGGGCGACGCTGGTCGTGCCAGTCTTAAAGAAAGACAATTCGGTGAGGCTCTGCGGCGATTTTAGCGTGACGGTAAACAAACAATTACTAGTAAATGAATATCCGTTACCTACAGTAGACGAACTTTTTAGTACTCTATCGGGAGGCCAAAAATTTTCAAAGATAGATTTGAAGCAGGCCTATTTACAAATGGAAATTCATCCCGCGGATAGAGAGTTATTAACCCTAAACACACACCGGGGATTATACAAATGTACGCGTTTATTATACGGGATCGCTTCGGCGCCGGCAATCTGGCAGAAAGAAATCGAAACTGTACTGAAGGGCATTCCGGGCGTCTCTGTTTTCTTAGATGATATCAAAATTACAGGTCCGAACGACCAAGTGCATCTGGAACGACTTAAGGAAGTACTTACACGTTTAGCGAAATTAAATATACAAATTAATAAGGAGAAAAGCGAATTTTTGAAAGAAGGGATACATTATTGCGGTTATTACATTGATAAAAAAGGAATTCATAAAGAAAAAAGGAAAATGGAAGCCATTGAGAAAATGCCTCGGCCGAAAAATATAACGGAATTGCGTGCGTTTTTAGGATTAATTAATTATTACGGACGGTTCATTCAAAACTTAAGTGGAATACTTACGCCATTACATACGTTGTTACAAAAAGAGGGCGGCAAAGCTGTGAGTTTCAGATGGACACAGGAGTGCGAAGCAGCTTTCTTAGCGGCGAAAAGAGAATTTACGAGTAATAAAGTTTTGGCGCATTACAATCCCAAACACCCATTAATCGTAGCATGTGATGCAAGCATGTACGGAGTAGGAGCGGTCCTTTCGCAAAAGCACCCAGATGGATCAGAGCGGGTAATCCAGTATGCTTCGCAATCGTTGTCTCGAACACAGCAGAAGTATGCACAGATCGATAAAGAAGCGTATGCAATTATTTTCGCGATAAAAAAATTCTATCAGTATTTATACGGAAATCGTTTTACACTTTACACAGACCACCGTCCACTTACACAAATATTAGCACCAAACAAATCATTGCCGGTACATAGCGCGATGCGCATGCAACATTACAAAATTTTCTTACAAGCGTTCAATTACAACATCAAGTATAAAAATACGAAATTACATAGTAATGCAGATGGATTGTCGCGGTTACCAATTCAGTCAGAGGACGATTTCGAATACGACGTAGTAGATGAATACGAAATTAAATTAATAGAATCTTTTCCAGTCACATTTACAGAATTAGCAGCGGAAACGGAAAAAGATACAGAATTACAAAAGTTATCGCGGGCGTTACAATCAGGCAAAGAACTGAAGCCGAAAGAAAGATTCAATGTTCCACTTGCTGAATTTAGTTGCCAACGTGGCGCGATTTTACGAGACGGTAGAGTTTTGGTGCCGCGGAAATTACGAAAGAAAATTTTGCAAGAGTTGCATGAGGAACACTTCGGCATTATAAAAATGAAGGCAATGGCTAGAAGATATTGTTGGTGGCCGGGTATCGACAATGATTTAGAGAATGTAGCTAGAAACTGCGAAAATTGTAATTTAATTCGAAACGATCCGCCGAAAACACAAACACTTACGTGGAAGCCAGCAGAGCGAGCGTTCCAAAGAGTACATATTGATTACGCAGGCCCCTTTATGGGACATTACTTTTTTGTGTTAGTAGACGCGTTTTCAAAGTGGCCAGAGGTGCCCATTACGAAAAATATTACAAGTAATACAACGATCAAATGCTGTAGACAAATTTTTTCAACGTTTGGCATACCGGAGGTGGTAGTGTCAGACAATGGTCGACATTTTGTATCTAGCGAGTTCAAAAACTTTCTTAAATGTAATGGAGTAATACACAAAACTACAGCACCATTTCATCCAGCGACAAATGGGCAAGCGGAGAGATTCGTCCAAACCTTCAAGCAGATGTTAAGAAAAAAATTCAATAGTCTTTCGGCAAGTACAGAAGATTTACAGATAGCTTTGTACCAAATTCTATTACATTACAGAAATCTGCCTCATGTGTCGTTGGGTGAATCTCCAGCAGAGAAAATGCTAAAGCGTAATTTGCGGACTCGATTAGATTTATTGTTGCCAACACAAAGTGATACAAGCAATAATTGCGAGACTAAACCGTACGATAAGATTCGCGAAGTACATATCGGCGAACGAGTAGAATGCCGGAATTATTACGGCAAACAAAAATGGATTTTCGGTAACGTGCAACAAAGACTCGGTCATGCACATTATATCATTCGTTTAGATAATGGTAAATGTTGGAAAAGACACATTAATCAAATTCAGAAAATAGGCGAGTGTCCAATTAGAGATACGTATAATATGAGCGACGATATGTTCGACTACGAAACCCCAAATGTAAATCAAACACCTGTTATTAATTCGAAAAATGTAAATGTAGACAAGAATGCGAGAATGGTAAAAGAAACCCCAGCGCCAATAAAGGTGGATAATACACCACGGAGATCAGTGCGGGAAAAGAAAGTTCCAACGCGTTATGGGGAATCAAGTTCATAAATAAAAAAAAAAGAGAACAACGTCATTAACACATATACATGTAGATTTTTTTTTTTGTTTGTGGTTATGATTTTTTTTTTCCTTAAGAGAGGGAAGAGTGTTACATAGTTACATGTCTTTTCAAAATAAGCGCGTAAGCATGACATCGCGTTTAGGATAGGAGAGCAAGTGGTATGGCGGGGGTGACAATGTGCGATGTATATATACACGCGTATCGGCGGATTCGCTCTCTTGTATCCTCTCGGGCACAGCGTAAGAAACACACACACAGATAGCTGAGTTATACGAACCACAGGAAATAAAGCGATTGTAAATTTAGTGTATACGTGGCAGTTACTTATTGAACCCCTTTTCCAAGCGGGAATACAACACAAATTATTTAATTTATTGATATGTTAGCAAAGCGATATTTGTATTGATAAAGACTGTCGTATAGTTGAAACGTTTACTAATTATCATTTGTATTATTTTTATGACGTAGAATAAAAAAATTTTTAACACCTAATCAATTAGCTCGTTAAGTTGGCCTTTTAATTTTGATACTTATAAAATAATTTCTTTGCTAGTAGTAAGAATAACTGAAGAAAAAAACATAAATAAGGAACGAGGAAAGAAAATATGCATAACGTCGCGACTCCTATGGGAATATAAAAAAACAATGAAACAAAAATAAAAACCCAAAAAGTCAAAAAAATAAAATTGCAAGAAAACTAAAAAAAAATTAAAAACCAATATAAAAATATAAAGCAATAATAAGAATACTAAAATATACTAAGAATACTAAAACAATAATAAGAATACTAAAAAATAAAAAATTGAAATATTAAAATAAAATTTTTAATAAAAAAACGAAACGAAATATTTATGAAATAAAAATTATACAAAACTAAAATAAAAAAAATAAGAAAAAATAAAAACAAAAAAGCCTTTCAAATATTTAAATAATGCGTATTTATAAGTATTAAAAATAATAATCAACTACAAATTAAATTTTTTTGCTAATAATAAGAGAATTAATCAGAAAACATAAGTAAGAAACATAAGTAAGAACATGGAAAAAAATGCAGAAAGAAATACACCATTTTATAATTGCATATAGTCTATCAATTTTACGAAGAATTTTTATGAACAATGCAGTTTATCTACTTTGACTACGCAATGTATGTTAATTTTATTAAACAATTTTTTTGATTAATTCTAATAATATTGCATAATGTTCGATTTGACGATCAAATTTTTTAAATTCCAATATTATATAGACAAATGCCTGATTAATTTATAATGTATATTGTAAAACATAAATCATTTTTAAGTAAATAGAATTATTAAGTATAAAAAATATACTATATATAATGTTATTTAAATTATAAATGATAAATTGAAATAACCATTGTAAATACTAATGTAATATAATAAATGTATATTGTATTATTTAATATTAAATAATTTACAGTATAAAAAAAGAGTTGTGTATAATGTTAGTATATAAGCTATGTTATTCGTATTTCTATTTTTTTAATTAAAATATCTTATTTTTTAAGCTTATTTTTTCAAAAACAGTAATACGGTTATGAACTTTTGTCTTCTTATAATCATTTAATTACATTTCTCTGTGACTTATATTTTATAATATTGTGTAGAACAACTCGATTAAGAGAGGTAGCATAATATTTTTTTATAAATGTCATAATCGGAAAAATATAATAAATGAGTTTTGCACAAAAATGTATAAAATAATATCTCATCTTCAATAACTAAATTTTAACCGTTGTATTTTCAGCTGTTTATCAATATGATTTGTCATCAGAATTATATGTCACTAGTAAATCATGTTTAGATCCAAAAAACGGATAACAAAGAATTTTGCTGTTGCGAAATTAAACTCAATTCAAATTTTGTCATTATGTTGTTTTATGACAAATTAATCTGAACTTTAGAAAAAAAATATTTATTATCATTTATCATTATAGAAACACTTTTTTAGAAAAAACAAAAATAATTTTATTAGCATTTATCGTTATATACATATCGTATGCAAAATTAACATTTATTGCGTTTCTTTTTTTACATTTATTAAATATTTAATTTAACAAAACGAAAATATCGATTTTAAAAATTCATTAAGGAAAAAATGAATCAAATAAAGCTTATACAAGTTGTTTTCAATTTTTAATTTGTTATATGTCAAAAATAATAAGAAAAGGTTGCTGTTATAATTTACTTCAAATTTTTTACGGTAATTGCAAAGACGAAAATAATGTAGGTTTAAAAGGAAGAGGGATTGAAGATGCAAAGACGAAAATAATGTAGAAGTAAAAAGAAGAGGAATTGAAAATTTTCCTAATGTTTTCTTAAAAACTGAATAAAATAACTTTTAAAATTGAATAAAATAACTTTTAAAAAATGAAAACTCTGCAAACGCATATTTTTATATGCATATATTTCGAAAGAAATGTCTAAATATCATGTATTTAACTCACTTTATTGGTGGAATCAGCCGTTACTTTAATCAAAAGTATATCGTTCACTCGTGACCTTACCTCTTCAAATGATTCTCGAAAACTGAAGGTGTTCGTGGTATGATAACATATGAAATATATAATGTCATGTAAATAGCTCCACAGAACACGTGTCTTATTCGTACATTTAATCGATAATAACCGATACATGGGTATAAATTATTCCTAAGAGATACTTTTATATTTAAAATAATTTTTCTGAAAAAGCACTTAAAAAATCTAATTGGGTAATTGTATGTTCTAAGAAATGCAAAATTGTAATACTGTTTTATATGTTCCTCTGATTTATATGCGAAATTATTTTCTTGCCATAATTAACTAACAACAGCTCTACCAGTATTACCAACTGCACTTAAACCATTATAATCAGCTGCACGCGGGTTATTACTCGTCGCAAAGCTCCAACCTACCCTTCCCGGGAATGCAGAGATACGGCATGCAGTCTGGCGGAGGAGATCTGATGCTCCTGCTCCAAGAGCGACGCCGCAATATTTCGCAAACTTTTCGCAAGAAAAAGATAAAGTTTT
The DNA here is from genome assembly GCF_048542155.1 of Nylanderia fulva. Classification (NCBI taxonomy): domain Eukaryota; kingdom Metazoa; phylum Arthropoda; class Insecta; order Hymenoptera; family Formicidae; genus Nylanderia; species Nylanderia fulva. Next base: position 269,181 of record NW_028190521.1, on the reverse strand, counting down.
TTTATTTTTGTACAAACTCTCTATAGAGATATAATTTAGATTAGATCGTAAATTCATTTATTCATTCTTATATAGGCTTGCAAAAATTGTATTTAATTGTAATTAAATTTCATCTGAGAAATTAAATATCTCATGATTCGTACTCATATACTGAAAAGAAGTTTGTTAAATTAATAAATATTTAGTTCATTAACGGGTGGCACGTTAAGTCTGGAATACCCTGTATAAATATATTGCGTCTTTAGATAATCTCTTTTAGAAATTGTTAAAATTTGTGCACTTTACTTAATCACTTAATTTCTTTAAAAAATAATATTGTTTTTAAACTTAAGCAGGACCATCTAGTTCTTAATGCCCTAAAACATTTATATTTTTAAATTCAATATGTGTTTGAAGCTAAATTGGTGATTCACAATATAATTTCTCTAATTTCATATTATCTTGACTTTTTCCTTGTTTCTAACATTATCTTATTAAAAATACGCATATTAAATACTTAATTATAATCGAAGAATATGTTCAAAGATTTTAATTTAATTTTTTTTAACTTCCAAAATTTTACCTCCCTCTTTAATAAATATAAAGAAAAATATAATTTATTCATTTACACATTTTGATCTTATTTTATCTTATTTGATTATTAAAAAATTGTAATATAAAAGAAAAAAGTAAAGAAACCATATAACATGAGAAGAAAAATAGTTTAAAAAGAAAGTGTTTTGAAATACAGAAAAATTGAGATAAAAAAATATATATGTATATAAAAAAAATTTGTGTGACAACATTATTCAAATGTATTATACATATATTTAAAACGAAATAAAAGAATTTTTTAGAAAATACAAAATAAACATACGTAAATAAAAATTTCGGATTACAATTCATATTACATTTAATCTCGTTATTATAATATTTGTTATTTTACAATAGAATTAAAATAATTCATATATATAACATTATAAATGTGTTAACATTAAAATAATAATAATCGTCAAAAAAAAAAGTAATACCAATATTATTACTAATATTAATATTAATACTAATATTAATATTAATATTAATATTTATTATTACATTAAATGTACTACGGTATATATATATATATATATATATATATATATATATATGTATGTATAAACAGTTTGTTACTTGAAATATTGTTGATGTATTTGTTGAAATTAAATTTTTAGCGATATAGTTAGATGTATTAAGGCTTCGCAATCTTTGCATACATATCTTCATAAAATTTTACCTGACTTAACAGTTTTTCAGAACGTGCCTTTAACTTGTTTTTAACACTCAAAATAAGTTGCTGATTATGGATTGCAAATTTTTGTATCTAAAATAAATTTTATTTTTTACTAAGCAGTAATTTTATAATTAATCATTTTATAAAAAAAAATTGCGACAATTTTTTAAACTATTAGTATAATTATATTAATATATACATACGTATATATTATATATATGCGACTGTATATATATGTATGCATGAGATATTTGATATATTTTCAAATTTACCTCATCAAGTTGCTTCTGGGAATATGCATTGTTAATCATTACAATTAATGCTGCATTTATAGTACTTACTTTATATGTAAAAAAAAATATGAAAAGATTTATAATAAGCAAATTTAAATAATAAATTTTTAAGATAGTAAGCATATATATATATATACATATTTATATAAAATAAAAGCTTACGGCGGGAGATCCATATTTATATTCGAATATAGGTCATCAAATATTATATTATAATTATACATTATTTTTTAAAGTATTGCTTTGTTCTTATCATGTCTCGCAATAGTAGAAAAATATTAAATAACAAAATATGAATTTTACGTCGTTTTACTTCTGTTGATATTTTATTACTCTTAAAAAACGAATGTACAAATGATGATAAGTGAGACTCCAGGTAATTAAGGATAATTTTAGGATTTTTGGAACAACCAAGAAATTTTAATATTTTATAATCAGATTTCTCTCTATATATATTAATTACTGAGAAAGATATTTTAATCCATACACTTGTATTCATTTTTAATAAACCGTTACAAAATGTCCATTTCTGCAATCCAGATAAAATTCTACGACGTACAGAAAAGAAATTTTTTTTTATTTAACGTATTTACTATACTATATCAATAATTAGCATATAATATTTAAAAACATAAAATAAATATAATCAAATATTATAATTATATTAAACATAAATAATATAAATATAAATAATGATAATAAATATAAGTGATAATAATAATAATAATAATAATCAATTCGATTTATTTTAATGGCACAACTTTAAGTGTTTTTATAAAAATACATTTATTGTAACATTTTGCATAAAGAATTGTCAGAGTAAAATAGCCAAAAAAATTGAACTAGATATTTTATATCTTAATCTGACATATTTTAATATAAAAATACAAAATATCTCGTAAAATATTTGATATATTATAATTTTATAATAATATTTTACGTATAGAATAATTAAATTTTATAATAATAAAGTAACACTCTTCTCTCGACCGTACTGGCAAATATTATTTATTAAATCACAACGTTTCGACCCTTCTTCGAGTCCTTATCAAGTGATTTGTGAAAATAAAAATAAAATTATGATTTTAAGATGTCAAGAACGAACATTGATAGTGTCGGTTTGACAACACGTCAAGAGAGACTGGTCTCTCATAACTCGTCTAAGAGTCTTAACGTGTTGTCAAACCGACACTATGTTCGTTCTTGACATTTTAAAATTATGATTTTATTTATTTTTTTTTTTTCACAAATTACTTGATAAGGACTCAAAGAAGGGTCGAAACGTTGTGATTTAATAAATAATATTTGCCAGTACGGTCGAGAGAAGAGTGTTACTTTTTTAAATTCTGTCTGGCGATTCTCAAATATCTACGTTTTTATAATAATATTTTTACGTTTTTATAATAATATTTTACGTATAGAATAATTAAATATTTTCCAAAATATTTTATATTTTATGTCAAAGTGTCAATTTATAATATAAAATATCTTGTAAAATTGATAAATTCGTGACTATTTTATATTATATTTTTATGCACAATGTTACTACAAATCTATTTGTATAAATTATTTATTGTTGCAAATAGATATTATACAATACAAAAGATATATATATATATATATATATATATATATGTATATAGTTATATATACAAACACATATATTAATACATAATTTTTATATAATTACACAATACACACACATACACAAACACACACACACACATACACAAACACACACACACACACATATGTATATATATATAGACTGTATACATGTAACATATCAAATATATTCGTATAAAATTGTAAAAATGGATATTTATACAAATATATAATAATTAAATTATCTATTTTTTTAATATCTATTAAAATATCTATTTTTTTGAGGATTCTTTATATGCAATCTCAATTGATTTCTGGTCTTTTTAATGCATAAAATATTTTTCATAATGCAGCTCCATTTTACAATTTCCTGCATTAAATATTTATCAATATCGTATTTACTAGGTGCCATGTCATCGTACATGTGTTTTTCTACACGTTCAAACAGATTTTTATGTTTCCTAATATTGTCTACGATTGGACAAAAAATATCTTTCTATTAAATCATTTACAAGGCTAAGTATAATACACAAATTATATAATATACAAACTACTCGTGTTATTTAGTACTGTTTAAATGTACTTCTTAAAATGTATATCTTTTATGTAATTTATTTTTTTTTAAATGTTAGGTTATAAATATTTTACATATGCATATATAATAAAAAATAAAAATTTTAGTTCTGTACAACAGTATTATGTAATGCACGTGTTTGTAATTGAAAAAATTTTGATATATTACATTACATTCTTTAAAAATTATAAAAAAACTTAATTTTTATTAAAAAATTGATTTGTAGAGTAATAAGTAAGATTTCTGTACTTAAAAATATAATACATCACATTAAACGATGTAATTATCCTATTTTTTCTGATATATTTTTATATTTCAAACTCTATTTAATAGCGATATAAAACTGCAAAGTCATCAGAACGATAATTAAATAATGGTAATGATTTAATCGATCTTTAACGCTAATCGTTCATTATGGTATCTGTCGCGAGCTTATTCGGACGAATAATGAAGCAGGAAATAATTGGCAAGTTTTAATTGTCTCTTATTAATGCGATATAATTTCACTTTCTCAATTATTTTACAACAGTCTAATTTCGCTCGCACGTCGGTACGCGACTATATAGTCGAATCCATGAACGCAAACCGTTCTTCCTTTCTTTCCCCTCAAATTTTTGATCTTCGAGAAGCTTCGAGAATCTTATATTCATTTTACATCCTTTATGTTTTTACGTTTAATGTTTCAATATTTGTCTCCGTGCTTCTCGTTTTTTGTCTCATTCTGTCTCGTCTGTTATGTTTTGTTCCGTATATGCTTGTGTCTCGGTTCCTTTCGCGTGTATGTCTGTATTCGTATGAATGTCTTAAATCAATAATTTTTTTGAATTCGCATGTGTCGATGAGATTGCACACCACAGACCAAAAAGACATTTTATTAAATTTCACAACGTTTCGGCCGTGGATTTTGGCCCTTATCAAGTGCTGTAACAAGGCACGCGTATAAAAGAACATTTTAATAATATTAAAGTACACAATAGTAATTATTCAATCATAAGTAATCATAAATTGGATAATGATCATGATTTCGATTGGTCTGCTCCAGAAATTTTACATCATGAAAAATACGTTAGTAAACGAGAAATCGCTGAGATGTTTTATATCAAAAAAATTGACAACACAATTAATTTATAAAGAGACACGGATAATCTAAATAATGTTTACGAGAAATTAATAGAGGTCGTTTAGTTTGATTCAAATATTGAGTATATAAAGAGCTTAAAATCGTTATGATAACATAGTTATTTTGTCTTCATACTATTACAATATATCATGTTATATTCTAAGATCGAATTTTTGTTTTTTTTTTTTTAAATTTGTGATTTACTTTGTTTTAAGAACATAGATATGTTTGCATATTAACGTGTGAAAGTTTTGTATGTATTTTATAATTTTTTTTTACCCATAATTGTTAATGTTACAGCACTTGATAAGGGCCGAAAGCCACGACCGAAACGTTGTAAAATTTAATAAAATTTTTTTTTATCAGAGTTGGTCGATTAAATTATTACCATTTTCTATTTAATAGGTTTGTAATATATTTTTAAGATAAATCATAAAATTTAAATTAATTTGCTTATATTTTACGTTTTATGTTACATTAAGCTAAGACTGTTTTTAAATAATTCTTCATATTTATTTTATTTATATTATTAGTTTATTAAAAATAATTTTATTCGCATAAATTTACTGTTGTATATTTAGTTTATTGCACGTCCCATGTTAAATTTTAAAGTGCTTTATTATTTATTTTAGTAAATTTTTAAAATTATCTTTAATTATATATGATTAATTTATATACAGGTACTTGAAGATAATTTTATTTGTTATATTCATATATTTTTAGCATATTATGGAGATTACTGTATTTTAAATATTAATTCAGCCGACTTTCGGACCGATATTTTTCTCGTTTATAGCTTTATAGGGTAGTTAAAAAGGGGAGCACAGGAATTAGAGATCTAAATCAAAGATACTATTTCTAATTAGCGAAGAAAATAATTTTCGCATTAACAGACGCAAAAGACATCGCGTAAGGCTCTATAGCTGATATACATATATATATATATATATATATATATATATATATAAATGATAAGTTAAATATTAATGTAAGAAATAAAATATTTAATTTTTTATTTTTAAATATTTCTAGCAAACATCAAATATTTATTAATGTTTCGGATCCCTCTAATATGTAAAAAAATTTATCGATATAATTTAAAATACCTTGAATACTTCTGAAGGATAGAGTCCAGAATTAAGAAATGGAATAATATTTGACATGTATTCCAGAGCTTTAAACATAGGATACCATGCCACATAATCTTTCTCTTGTCATAAATAACTCGAAAGTTCCCAAAATATGGAAAAATTAAGTTTCCCTTGTGTCATCAGATGGAATGAGTCATCGATGATTAGAGCTCGATTCAGAACATGTATATTTGTATACTGTGTAGAATTTAAGTAACGCGCAATTAACTTCCAATTTTCATTATCATAATTGACACAATAAAATCCTGTTCACAGGGCATAAATTTTAATATTTATTTTTTTGGTCAAAGTGGAATAAAAAATATTCCAAATACATGTCTTTATTTTCTGATAATTTAAGGACATATTAATTCTAGAAATTGGGCACATATTTTACAGTAAATAATGGCAAATTCTAATATATTGTTAATTATAGAATAAAATGTTGATAATTGAATAAAAGATTAGAATTCTCAAAAACTGATTAATGTATAAAGGAATTGTATAAATAAAAACTGATTATAGTTAGAAAGGTAACAATAGTTAAATTTTTTTTAAACTAATCAAGGTGTTTCTTACAGATTTTATGCCGCAAGCCAACTGTCATCAACATGTCAAAAAATGGCTTTTTCGCAATATTTGAGATTTTTTGTGAAAAAAATAATTGTTTATATGTAAATACACTCTCTCAAATATGTAAGAAATAAAAAATCCTATAATTTATTATTATATTATTTCCTAAAAAAAAAATTATCAAAAAATTACCAAAATAATTAGCTTCATTATCTAAATTTGCCTGTATCTTCAAAATACGAGGATCGACGAAAACGAGGATATTCAGGATCAGCAGCAGAGTGAGATTCTTGCGTGAATGGAAGCACGTGTTTTTACAACAAAGAAAGAAAGTTCTTCGTTTTCGTTACGTTACTCCGCAGCAAGCATCGGCAGGCCAACCTGATCGCAATAGACTTTTAAATATATGGTATACATGATGCATGAGCGGGATGAGACAGAGTGTGAGGATGATACACTACGAGACAGGGATACACTACACTGAGACAGACAGATACGAATTACTTTTCTTTTCGACTGTATTAATGATACGCATACCTGTGAGCTCCTCTACAACAACTATAGCAAAAAAGGACGAAATAAGGGTCAATTAAAAAATCCACACGTTCATTAATTTTTCACATTGAAATCGCCAGTTTATATTTACATAATTCGATTACGACGGGCGAAACAGCGGGGTATTAATCCGGGCCATTATACTCCTTTTCGGTAATCATTATAAATTAATAATACGTCCCGCTAATATAAATAATATATATATACGGAACATACTGGCTAATTACTTGTGTATATGCATAATTTAAACCGCTCTACTCGCTATAAAGGTATATATGCCTTAAGACACGGGACACTCTTGGTTACATACATGAGGAGGACACGTGTTTGGCTAATGTAATATGCTCGTTATGTACAGTGTTTACAATGTGTATGTGTGTGTGTGACATAACGCGTAAACGTCGGTGTACTTTAGGCACCGAGAATAGGCCGTATAATCGCGGGATTAGATATAATGCGGAAATTTCAAATCGCGCGGCTGCACCCTCGAATGATCGATAGACTTCTGAATATTTCATTGGCCGATTAGCCCTTCCGGCCGTTTCCCTTCTTCTCTCTCTCTCTCTCTCTCTCTCTCTTTCCGATCTCGTCTTTAATTTATTTATCGCGTATTAAGAGGATGCTGATTAGGTCTGTTTTATCGACAAACATTATTTTCATTTAACTCCTTATTGGCTATACAGAATGAAAAATCTTTTACTAGAATTAAGTATTTGTAATAACAAATTTGGGATATTATATGTGTATCTAAAAAGAAACCAAGAGAGTTAAATAATTACAGTTTTCTTATCGTTAGGTTAGGTTGCGCCAATACAAAAGACCGATAGGAAAATTATAATTCAGCTTTCTTGTTTTTTTTATATGCACATCTAGTAGCCAAGATTTGTCATAAATTATAAATACTTTAATTCTAATAAAAGATTTTTTATTCTCTATAGTCAATAAAGAGTTAAATGAAAATAATAGTTGTCGATAAAACAGATCTAGTCAGCATCCCCTTAATTTCTAGATAAATTCTCAAACATTTTGATATAAAAATTGATTCGATCAAATTTTTTCTCCGAAGACAAATATTTCTCTCCGCGAACAAATAAAAAAAAATAAAAATCATTCTTTAGAAATATAATAAAAAATTAATTTTCAACAGAGAATTTTTTCTCGCGCAAATATATTTCCTTTTCTCAGTGCGACAGATTGTCCTGGCAATCTGATCGGGCTACAAAAGACGAAAACGAGGTGTACAAGTAGATGACGGTAGATACAAGGAGGAGGTGTTCTTTTCTTTTCCACGATCCGTTCCGTTCTCTATAAATGCTGGATTATACAAGGCTTAGGCTCCTAATCCATCAGTCTTTTTCTCCTTTATTTCTCTCGCGAACGGATCTCTATTCGTTTAATTCATTGCGAGGACGACCTTGGATACAGGTGACTCGCACACGCCATTAAATAGACCGACAATAATAGAACGAAAGTGTTCGCAATTAAACCCTCGAGAAGCCTCGCCCTTGTTGTACACGCCTGACTTTTTTTCGTTCGTGATTACTCCTTTGCTCGCATCTTCTAGGTCTGTATATATGATCGAGGTCGAGATCTATTAGAAATCGTCCGAAGGGATCTCGGCGAAGCGTTTTTCTCGAAACGTCGAAAAACAGCTGATGAATTTTCGGGGTCGCGTTAATCGAAAAAAATATTCCGGCCTCGTCGCTTCGCTGAGATCTTGTATTTTTTTTCGCGGAGCGAAAAAACATTTTTCTTGCTCCGCGATGCCGATACATTTTTTTTCAGACCAAGTGTGTGTGGTTTCCTACTTTACTTTCCTAGAAAGGAATACACGAGTCCGCGATCGGTCGGGATCATTTCGTAATTTGTGATTGTCGCGATGAGATGCATAAATATATATGAATATTTTATACAAAATTATTTGAGAGCTCTATCGTGTTTAAAAAATAAATTTTTTTTCGGCGAAAAACTACGTAGTTATGTAGAGAAATTTATAGTAATACAGTTAAAAATTGGACACGATCGATTGCTCACTCATTTGTCGTCGCAAACATCGTTTTCGCAAAGTCTTCGGCAAGTTTTGAAGAAACAATCGAGTAATAAAGTGATTTTAATTCTAATTCAGAACGAGATAATTTTAGAAAATAATAATCGCATTAGACACAATCTTGACGGTTTAATTAGAGACCTTGCGAAAACGTGCTGCATTTATGCAGCGATTTTCGTAATAGGGGGTTCTATGGCAAAAATGGAACAAGTAATGTACAAAGAACTTTAGAAGAGAAAAAGAAACAAATGGATATGTATATATATATATATGTATGTATGTGTATAAATACCGAACCTTTTTCAAGTAAAGAAGACTGCAGGTCTGCAATGATCCACAGGATGCAGGGACACTGATTAACATTAGGTCGAGCTCATAGCTCACAGCGTAAAATTTTGTCATTGATTCTCGTCACGCGAAACTTTTACGGATTATCTGAACGAATGGAATTTTATTTCCTGCATGCCAATTAAATGGAAAACAAATTTTGAACAAATATATTAAACACATTTATATTCTTTTTTTTTTATTTTGCTTTATTGCATATACATATAACTGATAAAAAGAATAAAATACTTTATTCGACGTGCTAAAAATAAAATATTATTGCACGACATTAATTATTATAATTACAAATTTTTTTACTATATAAAATATGTATCTCTTGCTCTGTTCCGTTTTGTAATAAATTTAATAGCTGCACAGCATCAATTTGGAATTATCGTCCGAAATAATCGTTCATTTCTTGCTCGACGAGAGTCAATTACAGGTATTATAAAAAAATATTACGCTGTAGGGCGTTATGCCAGCGTCCTTAATTAAGCGGTGCCATGCAATTGTGCTAATGATTAATAAAAATAAAAAGCTGATAATCGCACAGATGAGATGCGTGAAAGTGAAAATGAGGCGAGAGTGAAAGATCAAATGGCTTTATGCAACGCAGTTGCATTTTAAATTAAATACTTATGATAAATCTGTTTCGATATGATGTACCTGCATTTTTCAGTGCATTTATCTGTGCTATACAATGGATTATTGATACTGTTTGTATTGATTACACAGCTTACGGAAGAAATATATGAACATGTATCGAGAAAATAATTTACCACGGAAAATGATGTCATTTTTTCAATGTAATATATATATATATATAGGATATCTCGTAATATATCAGATTTACATCAGAAATAAATTTAGCTTATTAAAACAATCGGATTCGTGCGATTAAATAGTTTAAAAAATTGTTTGGAGTGTTAAATCCATTCCTGAAGTAGCTTCCACATATTACACAAAATATTCTATATATATATAACTTTTTAAAATAAATATCAAATATTTTTATTACACTCAGCAATGCAAAGAAGGGTAAAATTATTATATTAAACTGTAGCCAAGAATATGTGTACCATTCGTATCTCCGTTGAAGATTGAATGCAAGAATAGGGGAGAAACGAATCCATTAGTGTAATAATTCTAATGAGAAGAGAAAGGACCGTCACACAGATATCATTTTTCTAGATATAAAAATTCCTAAGATGCAATATGATCATGATGAACGCATAAGGCTTAAGGAAGCAACTCGCCGAGAGAAAAAAACTCTCCGAAAAACGCGTCTCGCACTCTATTCTTATTTCTTTCCAGCTTTACAAACTCGATTTAATTACACGATAATTAAATTTTATATTATACTATAATAATTTAATTTTCCTCACATAATTTAATATATAATACAATATATTTTATTTTAATAAATTAAAATATATTATATTTTATATCAATTAAATATCTGTATGTATTGTACATAAAAAATGCAATATAAATTTTTCATATAATAAAAAAAAAGAGAAGCGCAAAGCTGGATTTTTTGATTAGTCCGATTGGAACGAACGACACCTTTCATGAAGCTGGGAAGAATAAGAGTGCGCAGACAGACGTGACGGGATAGGAGTGGCATCGAGGCATCCTAGCGCGATTGACCAAGGGTTTCTCGCCGAATCTAAGACATTAGTACGTTACCCTGAGGCTGGATCTGCGCCTGTCGACGGTGCCAGTGTGATTCGCCGTTATGTGGAGGGCCGACAACGAGCTCTGATGGTGCTGGAGATGCTGGAGATTGCAACAAATTATTTTCGCGTTCATAAAAATTTTGCGCTCCCTCGTCATATCCTTCCAAACTGCGTATATATTTACAACTTTCCCCTCGACATATTTTTCTAGCAATACACGTTAAATTATGTTTCGTCGATTACGAAAAAATTTCCGCGGAAGTTCACGAATATACGCGCGCGTCTCTCTTATATATGATACTCTAACTTTAACTCGTAGAAATTATGGAAAAAGTAGCTGCCTATCGATTACCGGCGACTATACAGTAACAACTCTTTCTCTCCGGGTTAACGTTTTTTTTTTTTTTTTTTTTTTACGACGCGAGGTATCGATCGTTCGCGCCTCTTCAATTCGATTCAGGAATTTTTCCTCCGACGATAGAGCTAACGGTTTAGCCGGAATAATCCGTATCTAAAGATAGTATTTGGAAAGAACATCCTTTTCTAAGGAAAATCTGTAAGAAACTATGACTACAAAAATAAATATCCGTATCATGCAATAACTGCTAATTATAAGTGTCGAAATTGGTGACACTTAGCTGTTAAGTAGCTCTTTTAAATATAAAAATATTTTAAATATAACAGTTTCTAATAAAATAAAATTGTATCATTAAAGAATGTTTTCATTTAAGAATAATCGATCTTGATGAACGCATGAATGACTGTGGAAACTTTATTATGGCCGAAAACGATGTCACTGAATAACACGAAATAATATATTTTTCGTATATACATGTATACGATATATATTTATACGTTTACTTTTTATGGATATTTACATGAGTTTCCTATGGTAATTTAAATTGAAAATTTTGATTTATCGAATAAGCGGAAAACGACACATCCAAAACTCACTTAAAAGCTAAGAAGAACATAAAATTGTATCTCACGAAGACACTCGAGTCTCCCATCATAATCCGCGGCTCGATAAGATCTGAATACATTCCATTCTTTGATTATTCAAAGAATTCGCGAAAAGAAGAATCGGAAATATCAATTAAAACATCGCAAGAAATTCCTTTTCCATCATACACAAGGACATGGGCGTCTGCAGAGGGAGGAAATTCTTTGTGAATAAATATTGCAATTTATTTGCAATTTTATTTAATATAAAAATGTCAAAATAATAAAAACTTGAATTGAAAAAATTAAGAAAGAATAATAATAAAAAACAAAAAAATTTAATCATGCCTGGAAAAAATCCTGCGAACGCCCATGCACAAGGATCCTTCAAAAACTCTTTAAAAAGACTTATTCTCCGAACGATTGAACGGATAATTTTTGATCCTATATTTATGATATAATTATGTGAATATAATTAATCGTGGAAATGGAAGGAAAACATAATAATAATGAATCACATACGCGATTTAATTAATCTAATTGTAAGTGCCAGAAAGAAATATCGAGGGTGCGTCGTGATTTAGCGACCTGCCAAAAAAACGTACAATCGACCCCTCATATGATTATTATGATATATCATTATATTAATAATACATAATAAAATCTTCTCCTTTTTTTCACCCTCCCCTCTTTGCCCCCCTCAGTGTTCGTATATTACGCTCGTAAAAGAGAAAAAGAGAGACGATATTTTGCAGATGATAATAATAATAATAATATGCATATTTAACGTGATATTTATTCGTAGATTATAATTATTTCCTATAATATACTTGTACGCGCGACCCGCGTTTTTGGTCATCGGATTATTTGATTCTTCGTCGAGATCTCCTGACGAAGAGAATATAATGATTAGGACCATACAGGATATACAATGATATATTTTATATTTGCAGGACTAGTATTATCGCCGTTTTGCGAGGCAAGAAATGGTGAATTAATACGTTAATTATCTCTCGCGACATTCTCGTGTGTACCTAAGTCATTTATGTATATACATATATATAAATTAATTTTAAGTCTAATTTATTTTTTTGTATACACAATATTAAATATATATATAAATATATATATGCGCGGCACGGCCAAATATATGCAATCGCGAACACATTTTCCGAAATGTTCGCTTATTATAAATGTATATTTTGGTGCAAATCTACGCGCGTAACCACAGATTTCAGTGCAAAGTATTGTAAATGTGCTCGTAAGTAATGTCTGTATATATTTGTGTGAACTGTATATCTAAATATTTGGAAAAAAGATTAAATAAATCATTGCCTTTACTTCCGCGCGACACAAATCTTTTTGCGAAATAATTTTCTCATTTTCTGACACATTTATATTTTATTTTTAATTTTTATTTCCTAAATATATTATAACATTTTATTATTAGCGAGAATAGAATATATTTTTTAATAATATCCTCTGACATTTATTATACACATGTACGTATAGCAAAATAATTTTAATATTAAATAATATATATATATATATATATATATATATATAACTATCAATTTTTATAAAATAACATTATCAATAAATAAAACCTTATAATTTATCAATTTAGAATCTTACTTAACAAAAAAGTAAAACTTTGATTTTAAAAGTTTCGGCTACAATAAGAAAAAGATAATGGCAAAAATTTGAGATAATAAGAAAGGTTTGCAGCAGATTATAAATAGAAATAATGGCCTGTATTCTCGGCTCACTTTTAGCGGCACATTTAAAAAGCCACATTTAAAGGCGCAGATAAATGTGCTAGTAATATTATCAAAGTTGGTCGTATTTTCATCGCACATTTAAAGCGCATCTAACTTATTGTTAGATGTGCTTAGAGGCACATTTATGATTAGCCCCGCTAAAAAATGTTTATACGTTGTTATATATTAACAATATAAAATTATATAAAAATATATAAAAATTATACAAAAATTATATAAAATTCTACTTATAATTATGTAGAACAATTAATAATTAATAATTAATTTATTATATAATACTTAATCTCAAAAAAATCTTAAATTGTTTAATGAATCCGTAAGAAAAATATTTAACTGCATTAAGGTGCTTCCAGATCAGATACAATCCAACAGATTGATTTAGATTCTGTTGGATCAATCTAGTCTGTGAGCATCTAATCAATTTCGACTTTATTAAATTTCTTTCATTAATAAAAATACAATTATTTGTATATAATACATACTGGCTTGACCAACAGTGTCATCATTAAATGGTTGACATGACTCTGTCTTCTATTTCAAAAGTAATTCATTGATATTAATCTTATACATTTTTATTATGTAAAAGTTGTCACTTATTTATGTAATTTACATTTCGCGTGATAGCTTTGAGAGTTCGATGCGTATAGCGTTTAAAAGTCAGTATATTTATTCTACTATTATTATAATTATCATATTTATTTAATAGTTCACGCATAAATACAATAAAAGTAAGCAGCAATTACGACATATACAGAATTATATTCATTTTCAATATAGAATTAAATGCTTGAACACCCTCACTACTGTACAATGTACTATGCCTGAACGCACGAATTTCGGACGATATTTTGATTAGTCAATTATAAACTTCTATAACTTCTCATTTGAAAACTAATGCAATCTCGACATTTTAGTATTAGGATTATCATTTCTAAATAATCTCAGGAATATTTCATTAACGGGTGGCACGTTAAGTCTGGAACACCATGTATATGCCGTCTTTAGATAAATTTTTAGAAACTGTTAAAATTTGTGCACTTTACCTAATCATTTAATTTCTTTAAAAAATATTATTATTTTTAAACTTACGCAGTACCATCTAGTTCTTAATGCCTTAAAACATTTAAATTTTCAAATTTAATACGTGTTTGAAGCTAAATTGGTGACTCACAATATGGTTTCTTTAATTTCATATTATCTTGACTTCTTCCTTCTTTCTAAAATTATCTTATTAAAAATACGCGTATTAAATACTCAAATATAATACAAAAATATGTTTAGAGATTTAAATTTTATTTTTTTTAACTTCCTAAATTTTACCTTTCTCCTTAATAAATATAAAAGAAAATATATTTATTTACACATTTTGATTTTATTTTATCTTATTTGATTATTAAAAAACTGTAATATAAAAGAAAAATGTAATATAAAAGAAAAAAGTAAAAAAAATATAACATGAGATAAAAAATAATTTAAAAAGAAACAGTGTTTTGAAATACAGAAAAATTGCGATAGAAAAAATGTATTTGTATATAAAAAAATTTGTGTGACAATATTATTCAAATGTCACAATCTCCACTTGATTCCTCTCGACCAATAGAGCCAAACGCGATGTTATTGCGACAGTTATGAAAGAAAGAACATCTGAAAAAGGAATTTGAATCCTATGGTTGGGATCTCAAAAATTCCCCTGGTTCCTTCTCTTAACATCCCCTGTAAAGAAATAGGCGAGAAAAATATTGGTCCGAAAGTCGGCTGAATCAGTTGGAAGAGCAGTCGCCCGGCAAGCGGAAGGTCTCGGGTTCGTGTCCCGATTCAGCCGACTTTCGGACCAATATTTTTCTCGCCTATTTCTTTACAGGGGATGTTAAGAGAAGGAACCAGGGGAATTTTTGAGATCCCAACCATAGGATTCAAATTCCTTTTTCAGATGTTCTTTCTTTCATAACTGTCGCAATAACATCGCGTTTGGCTCTATTGGTCGAGAGGAATCAAGTGGAGATTGTGGCTTTAAAAAAAAAATTAAAAGAGCTGACTCAATAAGTATTATTATTCAAATGTATTTATACATATTTATTTAAAACAATATGAAAGAATTCTTTAGAAAATACAAAATAAACATAAAAAATAAAAATTTAGAATTACAATTATTATTACATTAAATCTCGTTATTATAATATTTGTTATATTACAATAGAATAAAAATTATTAATATATATATATATATATATAACATTATAATTGTGTTAATATTAAAATAATAATAATTATCAAAATTAATAAAAATAGTAATACTAATAATAGAGTAATAGTAATACTACAGTACAGTAATAGTAATACAGTAATAGTAACACTAATAGTAATACTAATTTTTAATAGTAATTTTTAAATATTAATAAATTATTAATTATATTTAATATAGTTTATACCTCATATAAATTAATATTAATATATAATATTTGCTAAACATCTGCGTTTTACTATTTAATATTTAATAGATATACATATATACAGTACACATAATATATATATACGTATGTATAAACAGTTCGTTACTTGAAATATTGTTGGTGTATTTGCTGAAGTAAAATTTTTAACGATATAGTTAGATTTATTAAGGCTTTGCAATCTTTGCATATATATCTTCATAAAATTTTACTTGACTGACCAGTTGTTCAGAACGTGCCTTTAACTTGTTTTTAATATTCAAATATAATTTCATATGATTGAGTGCAAATTCTTTTATCTAAAATAAATTTATTTTATAAAACGAAAATACGACAATTTTTTAAACTATTAGCATAATTATATCCATATATATATACATATATATATATATATATATATATATATATATATATGAAGTATTACAAAGAAAAAGAAAAAAATTGTTTATTACATATGTCTAAGATATATGACATATTTTGATAAAAAATTAATACAAAAATAAAAAGTTTATCAATTTTTAAAATTTACCTCAGAAATTTGCTTCTGGGAATATGCATTGTTAATCATAACAATTAATGCTGCATTCGTGATGGTTGTTCTACATAAAAAAAAATATGTAAAAATTTATAATTGACAAAATATTTTTATAAAAAAAAAGCTCACGAGAAATTTATATTTACCTTAATGTATTATATGGATATTTTAAATATATCATGTAAATTAAATACGTGAAATTTTTCAATACTCGTTTAAATATTGCTTCGTTCTTAACATGTCTCGCAATAGTAGAAATAAAAATATTAATCTCCAAAGTATTCATTTTATTATGTTTTACTTTTTCTGATGCTTTATCATTCTCAAAAAACAAATCTACTAATGACGATAAGTAACCGTTCAGGTAACTATAGACAATTGCAGGATCTTTGGAACAACTAAGAAATTCGAATATTTTATGATCAGATTTCTTTTTATATATATCAATTACGGAGTAAGATATTTTAGCCCACATTTGTTTGTTCACATATAATAAACCATTACAATATATCCATTTTTGCCACCCAGGCAAAATCCTACGACATACAGAAAAAGAAATGTTTTTTTATTTAACATATTTATTATATATCATTAATTAGCATATAATCTTTTAAAACATAAAAAATAAATATAATCAAATATTATAATTACAATAAATATAAATAATAAAAATATAAATAATAATAATAATAATTAACTCGATTTATTTTAATGGCACAACTTTAAGTGTATTTATGAAAATATACTTATTGTAACATTTTGCATAAAAAATCATAAGAGTATAACCAAAAAAATAGAACTTGATATTTTATATGACATATTTTAATATAAAAAAACAAAATATCTTGTAAAAAATATTTAATATACTATAATCTTATATTAATATTTTATGTGTAGAATTATTAAATATTTTATAAAATATTTTGTATTTTTTATATCAAAATGTCAATTTACATTATAAAATATCTTGTAAAATCAAAAAATTCTTTTAGAAAGACTATTTTATATTAAATTTTTTATGCAGAATGTTTACTAGGAATTTATTTATATAAAAAATTATTTTTTACATACAAATAAATATTGTACAATATGAAAGAAACATATGAATATATATATGATTTTAATAAATATATATATGTACATATATATATATGTATATATATATATATATATATATTGTTAGTAAACGGCCTAATACATATATATGTATATATATATATATATATATATATATATATATATATATTGTTAGTGAACGGCCTAATACATATATATGTATATATATATATATATATACATATATATGTATTAGGCCGTTCACTAACAATAAGTTCTGCGGTTTTTTTGAACGGCTGAAAAACATAACATGCGCCGCTTGAACCGCGTCTTATTTCATATTATTTGAAACTTTAGATCACGCTTGACATTTCGCCAAAAACTTTGTTGCATTTTGACATGTTTTGTACGCGTAGTATTTGGAAGATCCAAAGATACATTTTCGACACATTTTGCTGTTCTCAGAATCTGTTATCAGAAAGGAGTAAAAGCGACAAACGCACAACGCGAAATATGTGATGTGTACGGGGACTCGGTCATAAGCCCCGGCACTTGCCAGAATTGGTTTGCGCGCTTCCGTTCTGAAAATATGAACCTCGAAGATGCTCCTTGTTCCGGTCGATCATCCACCACTGATGACCAAATTTTGGCCGCAATCGAAGTTGACCGGCATCTAACGACTCGGGAGATCGCGAAACGCTTTAATACGAGATCGCTCATACTACTGTTGCGAACTTAAAACAGCTTGGAATGACAAAAAAGATATATGGATGTTTGTTTCAATTTATAGTAAAAAAACCGCAGGACTTTGTGAACGACCTAATATATATAATGTATGTGTGTGTATATGTACAGGGTTTGTCCGGAAAGTAATGCGTCGCATTTTTTTAAAAAAGAATTTATTGATCGCATAGGTAAAACAACTTAAAATTGTTCGAAGTATGACCCTTCTGCGTCAATACATTTTTGCCAACGCGATTTCCATGCGTCATAAGATTTCTGGAACTCCTTAACTGGGATGCTGTTCAGGGAGGCCGTCGAAGTAGCTTGTACGTTGTCAACCGACTCGAGCTGTTGTCCTTTGAGCTCCCTTTTCAGCCGAGGAAATAAAAAAAAGTCCGCCGGGGCCAAGTCGGGACTGTAGGGCGGCTGCGGCACCGTTGCCACACCGATCCGGGTCAGGTAGGCCGTAATATAACTTTATCGCATAGCGTTGCTCTATCGTTCTCTCCATCACAAGTTCGACGCGACCACTAAGCAGAGGTTCACAGAATAAGCCGTCCTAACCCTCCAAGCGCATGGAAACAATTGAGCGACCTACCGTTGGAAAGCTAAGGGTACCCCCCTTCCTCCCCAACCGGTCCCATCGCTCTGCGATGTATAGTCGCGTCACAAAAAAATGCGACGCATTACTTTCCGGACAAACCCTGTATGCATATATATATATATATATATATATAAATAGAACGTATACAAGTACATACAGTCATATATAATTACTAGCTTTTCTATAATTACTAGCGCTTCGCGCGATTCTCATATAGCCTATATTAAATCCGTTTTAACACAAAAAATTAATTCTTTTTTTTGTATTACCGCGAACTACTTTCACATTTGTTGTTCGACTTTGACGAAATTTATACCAAAATAAATGTTTAAATTTTTTTGTGGATGACTTACTATGTTATCTATTTCTTTCTCCCAGATATTTTATTTTACACCGCGTTTTGCATCTCGTATTTAAATATTTATTATATATTTTTATTTTTATTTTCTTGTTTATTTTAATTTCCACACAATTTCATATTTTTTAAATATAAAACATTATTTTAATTAATATATACTTTAAATATTTTTTTATTACTTAATTATTATATCTTTTTTTACATTTTACTCAATTTTTTTTATTTCTAATGTACCCACCGCTAACCCGCTAATAATAAAAATTTTTTTTCGTAAAAACATAGTTTTTTTTATGTTAAAAAAATTAAAAAATTAAAAAAACAACCATCTCATCACTCCCCCAAAAATTTGCAACTTATATATATAGATATAGAGATATAAATAAATATCCAATTTCGAGAAAATTAATCAATAAATGTATGAATGCGTGGATGGATGCGTATGTAGTATTGTAAAACTTAAAAAAAAACACATAGTAGTGATCCCCGAAAAATATGCAAAATTTTAGTACCAATTTCGAGAAAATCGGTCTATAAATGTGTTGGTGCGTGGGTGGTTGCGTAAGTGTGTGAATAGGGTGGTAAAAATAAAAGAAAACACATATTATTGATTCCCGAAAAATATTCGAAATTTTGGTACCAATTTCGAGAAAATCGGTTTATAAATTTGTTGATGCGTGGGTGGTTGTGTGGGTGAGTGAATAGGGTATTAAAAATTTTTTAAAATCATATATTGACCATCCCCGACAAATTTACAAAATTTTAGTACAAATTTCGAAAAACTTTGTGAATAAATGTGTGAATGCGTGAGTAGATGCGTCATTGGGATAAAACTTAAAAAAACCACACAGCAGCTTTCTCAGAAAAATTTGCAACATTTTTGTACCAATTTCGTGAAAATTGGTCCATAAATGTGCATGCGCGTGGGTGAATGCGTGGGTGGAGGTATAACACTTGAAAAACCCACATTGTCGCCATCTCCAAAATATTTGCAACATTTTGGTACCAATTTTTAAAAAAATCGGTTCATAAGTATGCTATTGCGTGGGTGGGTGCGTGGGTGGAGGCGTAAACTTAAAAAAATAAAACAGCAGTTTTCTCAGAAAAATTTGCAACATTTTGATACTAATTTCGTTAAAATTGGTCCATAAATGCGCATGCGTGTAGGTGAATGCGTGGGTGGGTGCGTGGGTAGAGGTTTAACACTTGAAAAAACCGCATCGTCGCTATCTCCAAAAAATTTGCAACATTTTGATACCATGTGTTCAGAAATATTGCAAAAAAAGATTTTTTTTCGCAAAAACATACCCTCCTTTGAGGAAAAAAAACAAAAATAAAAAAATTAAAAAAAAACCCTACAGCAGCCACCCCCGAAAAATTTGTAACATTTTGGTACCAGTTTCACGAAAATCGGTCCACAAATGCGGAAGTAGTTAGTTCGCGTACAGACAGACAGACGGTGCTTATACATATAGATGTACATATAAATTTCTTATCAGGTAACATATCAAATATATATTTATAAAATTTTAAATATATATGTTTATACAAATATATAATAATTTGATTTAAATTTACCTATATTCTCGAGGATTATCTACATGCAATCTCAATTGTATTCTGGCCTCTTCAATACATGAAGTATTGTTCATAATGCAGCTCCATTTTGCAATTTCCTGCATTAAATATTTATCAATATCGTATTTACTAGATGCCATGTCATAGTTCATGTGTTTTTCTACACGTTCAAACAGATTTGTTATTTTTCCTAATATTGTCTGCAATTAGACAAAAAAATATCTTTCTATTAAATTATTTAAAAGATAAATATAATACACAAATATATATTACATATACATATAATAATAAATAAAAATTTTAATTCTGTACAACAGCATTATGTAATACATGCGTTTGTAATTAAAAAAATTATGATATATTACATTACATTCTTTAAAAATTATTAAAAAAACTCAATTTTTATTAAAAAATTGATTCGTAAAGTAATTAGTAAGATTTCTGTTTGTACTTAAAAATATATCAGGTTAAACGTTATAATTATTGTATTTCTTATATATTTTTATATTTCCAACTCTATTTGATAGGTTTTTGTAACATATTTTTAAAATAAATTATAAAATTTAAATTAATTTGCTTATATTTTATGTTTTATATTATATTATACTAAGACCGTTTTTAAATAATTCTTTATATTTATTTTTTTATTTACATTATTAATTTATTAAAAATAGTTTCATTCACATAAATTTACTGTTGTATATTTAGTTTATTGCATGTCTCATGTTAGATTTTAAAGTGCTTTATTATTTACTAGCTTTTCGGACCGCGCGAAGCGCGGTCCTTATGTAGCCTATATTAAATCCGTTTTAATACAAAAAATTAATTTTTTTTTCTGTAATACCGCGAACTACTTCCACATTTGTTATCCGACTTTCACGAAATTTATACCAAAATAAATATTTAAATTTTTTTGTGGATGACTACTATGTTATCTGATATCGATTTCGTGCAAATCGGTCCATAAATGCACGCGCGCGTGGGTGGGTGACGTGGGTGTAAAACTTAAAAAAAATTAAGCAGACTTCTCATAAAAATTTTCAAAAATTTAGTACCGATTTCATTCAAATCGGTTCATAAATGCGCGCGCGCGTGAGTAGATGCGTGGGTGGGATAAAACTTTAAAAAACCACTTAATAGTAAAAAAAAATTAATAGCAGGCTTCTCAGAAAAATTTCAAAATTTTGGTACTGTTGTCGTGCAAATCGGTCCATAAATGCGCGCATGCGTAGATGGACAAAACTAAAAAAATCAAATATTAGCCATCCCCGAAAAAGTAGCGAAATTTTAGTACCGATTTCGAGAGAATCAATCAATTAAGACATAAATGCATTGCTGAGTGCGTGGGTGAGGCTGTAAAATTAAAAAAACCACCGAGTAGTCATCCTCGAAAAATTTACAAAATTTTAATAAATTTTGGTACCGATTTCAAGAGAATCAGTCAATTAAGACGTGAATGCGTGGGTGGGTGCATGAGTGAGGATGTAAAATAATAAAAAAACACCTAGTAGTCATCTCCAAAAAATTTACGAAATTTTGGTACCAATTTCGTAAAAATCTGCCAATAAATGTGTAAGTGCGTAGGTGGGTGTGCGTAGGTAGATGTAAAATTAAAAAAACACCTAGTAGTCATCCCCAAAAAATTTACGAAATTTTGGTACCAATTTCGTGAAAATCTGCCAATAAATGTATAAGTGCGTAGGTGGGTGTGCGTGGGTGAATGTAAAATAACAAAAAACACCTAGTAATCATCCCCAAAAATTTTACGAAATTTTGGTTCCAATTTCGTGAAAATCTGCCAATAAATGTGTAAGTGCGTAAGTGGATAGAAACTTAAAAAAACCACACAGCAGCCACTCCCGAAAAATTTGCAACATTTTGGTACCAATTTAAAAAAAAAATATTTTTCGCAAAAACATACCCTCCTCTGAGGAAAAGAAATAAAAATTAAAAAATTAAAAAAAAACCCCACAGCAGCCACCCCCGAAAAATTTGCAACATTTTTGTACCAGTTTCACGAAAATCGGTCCACAAATGCGGAAGTAGTTCGTGTACATACAGACAGACAAACAGACAGACAGACGGTACTTATATATATAGATTTTAGTAAAGGAGGATGTTAAAAAAAGTCGATTTCCCGACTATCGATGGAATCTAAAATTCGAGTTCCATGGGTATCTATAAACCTGTTATATCCCTAAAAGGTATAACTATTAAGGTATAACTATTCATATTACATCCGCTTGACGAGGGGCACTGACCGCGTAAAAACGCATACGCTGCGAGATACATGCGGAACCGAAATTGTCCAACGTGCAAGTAAGGCAGAAGGACTTTGAATTTACTTCACTTGCACCTAAATCCTTGACCGAGGGGGCCCGTTGCCAGGCACCCTTTCCGAACTTCCAAAATGCGATACTATAAAAACGGAGCAGAAGACGCGCCCGGCAGTCGCTCTCGAGTCGTTAATTAAGAGTAACCTCGCTAACCGCTTGCGATCTATAACATCTTATCGCAGTCGCGCGCGCAAATCACGAAGTCATACGTAATCGCTTCCGCTCAACTAGTTAAGTAACTACAAAGTGTAATATTGTGAAAATAAAGATAACGTCTAGTGTTTAGTTCAAATAAAAGCTCTTTAATAGTGAGAACGTAAAGTGAATTAATACAATAACCCCGATACAACCCCTGACGCCTCGGATCCTCATCCTAATTTGGCGCGACCCCTTGTGCCCGACCCGAGGCACACAACAAACCATATAAGATGTAAAAATGATGGTCTTTTTTTCTAGAGACCTGGGGAAAGTATTGAAAATCTATCAAAACTATTGCAAATAGCGTCAATTCGATCGATCTGAAGACAATTATAAAATCGATGACATGGATGAATTTTCAATCAAACCAAGTTTTGGTTAAGCAAACTTATTAAATAGTTTTCGAGATCAATAATGTTTTAATATCGGGATTGCAAAATTCAAGATTGCGGATCCAATATGGTAGATTAGTATTAAGAGAAAATAGATTTCAGGATGTAGTTACTTCCGAATAAAAGATCTGATTCCACATTGAAATACTTTTTTTTTTTTTAAGGGGTGAAATGGTAGACCAATGGGTTAAATCGTAAGACAGTATACCTAAGGTCCCAGGTTCGAATCCAATTCGAGCCAATCACCCTACATGCCTGCCAGGAAAAAGGTGAAGAAGGAGGAGATGGAGAAGTGAGGAAAAGGAGGGAGGCAGGTTCGGCTGGAAAGGAGAAGGAGAAAATGGAAAAAGGAAAGGAGAGGATTTGGAGACGAGGAGTAAGAAGATGGAAGAAGGAGGAAAAGGGAAAGAAGGTGTGAATGGAATAAAAGGAACTGTAGAGGTTTGGGAACGCTCCTATCAGAAAAAAGCGCCAGAGGGAATTGATATGGAATTGTAATGAGTGGTTAGAAAAGGATTGTAAAGGTTCGGGAACGCTCCTATCAGAAAAAAGCGCCGTATATGTAACATATTGTAACAAAAAAAGGAGGATGTAAGGGGTTTGGCGGTCCCTTGAAAACGCCCCGGCAACCTCTAGGGGAGTCCAGAATAAACTTGAATTGAAATACATTATGTTTTTTAGTTTGTTTATTTAAATATTTTTGTTTTATTGTTGAATAGAATTCTTTAGTTCTAACATAGAGAATATTAATAGTTCTCATATTAATTATTTACTATTAATATTCTCTATGTTAGAATTAAAGAATTCTATTTAACAATAAAACAAAAATTTTTAAATAAACAAACTAAAAAACATAATGTATTTGAATGTGTAATCAGATCTTTTATTCGGAAGTAACTACATTCTGGCGTCTAGTTTCTCTTAATATTGATCCCCCATATATTGGATCCGCAATCTTGAATTTTGCGATTCCGATATTAAAATATTATTGATCTCGAAAACTATTTTTGATAAGTGTTTAACCAGAATTTGGTTTCATTGAAAATTCATTTATATGTCATCAATTTTAGTTGTCTTTAGATCGACCGAATGACGTTATTTTCAATAGTTTTGATAGATTTTCAATACTTTCCCCAGGTCTCTAAAGAAAAAAGACCATTATTTTTACATCTTATATGGTTCATAGATACCCATAAAACTCGAATTTTAGGTTCCATCGATAGTCGGAAAATCGATCTTTTTTAACATCCTCCTTTTAAAATTAACTTCAATTATATATGATTAATTTATATACAGATACTTGAAGATAATTTTATTTGATCTATTTATAAATTTATTTGTTATATTTATAAATTTTCAGATGCATACTAGAGTTTACTGCATTTTAAATATTAATTCAACCGATTTTCGGGCTGACATTTTTTTCGCCTATAACTTTACAGGGCAGTTAAAAAAGGGAGCACATAAATTAGAGAACTAAACCAAAAATACTATTTCTAATTAGCGAAAAAATTAAGTTTCGCAAATAACAGACGTAAAAGACATCGCGTAAGATTCCACAGCCGATATATATATAAATGATATGTTAAATATTAATGTAAGAAATAAAATATTTAATTTTTTATTTTTTAATATTTCTAGCAAACATCAAATATTTATTAATGTTTTGGATCCCTCTAATATGTAAAAAAATTTATCGATAAAATTTAAAATACCTTGAATACTTCGGAAGGATAGAGTCCAGAATTAAGAAATGGAATAATATTTGACATGTATTCCAGAGCTTTAAACATAGGATACCATGCCACATAGTCTTTCTCTTGCCATAAATAACTCGAGAGTTCCCAAAATGTGGAAAAATTAAGTTTTCCCCGTATCATCAGATGGAATGAGTCATCGATGATTTGGGCTCGATTCAGAACATGTATATTTGTATATTGTTCAGAATTTAAGTAACGCGCAATTAATTTCCAATTTTCGTCATCATAATTGACGCGATAAAATCCTGTACACACGGCATAAATTTTAAGACTTACTTTTTTGATCCAAATATATGGGGTAAAAAATATTTCGAATATATGTCTCTTTTTTCTGATAGTTTAAGAACGTATTAATTATACTAGAAATTGGGCACATATTTTACAGTAGAAAAAATAATGGCAAATTCTTATATATTGCTAACTATAGAATAAAATCCCGATAATTGAAAAGAAAATAGAATCTTTAAAAACAGATTAATGTATAAAGGAATTGTATAAACAAAAACTGATTATAGTTAGAAAAGTAACAATAGTTGAAATTTTTTTTTATTATTTTAAACTAACCAAGGTGTTTCTTATATTTATTGTATAATAACAAAATACGAACATATTAAACTTCGTGTTTTAATATTTACCAATTTGTTGTAAGTTGAAAATTATCCATTTTTTTGGAAAAAAGAAGTGCATTTCCCACTTTGGATTTGAGGGCGTCAAATAAATATCTGAACCAGTTACATTAAAATTTATACTTGCTTCCTCAGTAAATGTGACAGGTATACAATATGGATTCTGATCCATGTCGGCCTGAAACTCTAAGAATATTCTCGCACAATTTCTAGAATAATATCGTGTAACATTTAGCACGGGATAATGCTGCTGCATAGACCAAATAGCCATAATCTTTTTTATGTCCAAATTATATTTTAATAGTTTTAATTCATTTCTAGCAAACGGTATAATGCTCCATAAATCATTGAAAGTATTTGCCATATCAGGAGAAATAAATCTGTAAAATTTAAAAATGTGATAACACCATACAGCACTGAGTAGCAATTAGAAAATATGTATAAAATTATGATAATTATTTGTTTTCATTAATATTGCTAAAATAATTCACTTAGATTAATATCGATTCTCATGAAAATCAAATTATAATGACATAATAATTTTTATACACACATTGTACAAAATAATCTACATTTCCAAATTAATGAAATATAAATAAATTGCATTAAAAAACATACACATGTTTAAGTGTATTTCGTAAATATATTATTTTAATATTTATATTACGTTTGTTATATTTAAGAGACCTTAAATACATTATTTAGACATTTATATGAATATTTATATACATTATATGTTTTTATTACGTTTATCTCTGTCTTTATTCATTTATTAATTAACAAAGTTAATAATAATTTGCAATATTTAATATCTTTCTTATTTTTTTATGTTTGTTACTTATAAAAGTTTGGTTTGTCATTGAATATATTTTTATATGTGTTAATCATACAGTTTTTATCTTCTCTAGGAAAGTTTTTTTAGGTTTTGCTATTATTTTGTATTTACTTTCCTGTATGTGTGTCTCTATGTATTTTAATGATAATAATAACACTATATTACAGCTAAAAATTATTTTAAACCAAATAAAATAATTTTTCTAAATTCTTGACTTGTGAAAATGTCAAAAACTAAATTTTTCATTAGCATTTTAGTTCTCCAAAATAATTGAGATTTAATGTGTAAAAAAGGGTTTTCTTGCGATATTTTTAAGATTTTTTTTTTTTTAAATAAAGTTATCTAATAATCTGATAATATCATATAAGGGGGGGGAGGAAGATGAACAATAGTTCATACCCTATAATACACATTATTTTGATTTCAATATCTTACTTTTCAGTCGTGTTGAAACTGATTTAAGTACAGAGTTTTGCTGAAATTCCAAATAGCGTTAATCATATTTTCAAAAAAATCTCAAATATCTAACAAAAAACCATTTTTTGTATATTAAATCTCAATTATTTCGGAAACCTGACGTACTGGTAAAAATTCGTTTACGTCATCGTTTTCAGCATAAAATCGTTTCCATAACTTTATAAGATTTTCGAAAATTTGAAAGAAACACCATCTAAATGAGAATAATAAAAGAAAAATATTTTTTGTAAACTAATATTATTATATTACATAGTAAGTATTACTTACTTCCTGTTTAAATATTCGTCAATACTCGTCCAAAATACGATAGATGGAATTATTCTTTCTAACATGCGCCAAAAAGCTGCTCCTATAATAAAGATATGAAATATGTTAAAAAAAATATTTATATATACACATTTTATTTACAAATTCAACCCCCATCATATTCATAAATTCATAAACAGAACTACTATAAACTAATATAATAAAAAAAAGAACTAATTTTAAATTTAATTTGCTTTTATTTTTAGCAGAATAAAAATAAGAAGAAATAATTGTAAATTTAAAACTTTTTATCTTTTCTTAGATATTTATAGTCAGCCATTCCAACTATTGTTTACAAATTATTTACAAATTTTATTAATGTATTTGTAAATATACTTTATACCAGTCAAATTACGTTACATAAATCAAATACACATACCAACATACCTACAGTATGAGAAAAAGGAGAAGGTGAATTAATTTTAAATATATAGTTAGAATTTTCCTTAAAATAATCTACAGCAAATGGATGTAAATAATGAGAATCATATCGAATTTGAACTACAAACAAGTCCATCATCCGAGAACCTGGATATATCTGCAGAAAGAAAAACGAGATTCGATTAATAATGTTTATTAATGTGAACAATTATTTGTTATTTCTAGAAAAACCTTTTGTTTTTAATAAATGCTTTTGAATTATTTAAAACATTTTTATATTAGATATTATAATTTTAAATAATTTTATAGAATTTTCATGAGTAATATGTAATAATTTGAAGTAACAATATTATTACAAATATTACAGTACATATACTCTCCACAAGTTTGTAAACATCTTACATTTTACAGTTAAACAATTTTATGACAGCGATTTGTCATAAATAAAAATGTTATTTAAATATTTTACGTATTTCCGTATGGAGGTTAAAGGATTATTGAAATTAAATCTCAAATATGAGATTATTTCATATTTTAAAATCTTGGCAGTGACCAAGTAAAATTTGGTGCCTTGTGCACAGATATTTAATCCTAACGAAAAAATTTAGTTTCGTTGGGATAACGCACTGTCTTCCGCGATCGGCTCTTATCGCCTGTCTTATACTTTAAATTGATATTTATATGACAGAGCCTTGTTAAACTCTTAACTTAAATATTTTATAATATAAGTATGCTGTCTTCTAAGCTGGGCAATAGAGCCAAGGAAACGAAACGAAAAATTAATTAAACGGAACTGTATCTCAATTTGAGATCCCAAAGTTCCACATATAAATTAATTTCGAAACTTACATATGGAGAAATAAGCGAGAAAAATATAGGTCCGAAAAGTCGCTGAAGCGGCTGTATTTCGTATCGAATTTGACGGTGATGTTAAAAGTTGCTTTTAATTTTGGGTCGTCCCAACACGGAAATAATTGTCGAGCATTTCTCGGTTGAAGTAAAGTTGCGAATAGAAACCTAAATTTTAAGTAAAAAGCTTTAAATTATAATAACAACAAGTTTCTGCAGTTGTTGTGTAGGAACGTTAAAGATTGCAGAATGTACCAGAGAAATTTATAGATAATATTTAAAAAATATATCATCAAATGTTTTCTTTTCTAATTGTAAGTATAATAATACAAATGATCTAGATGAAATTTTGATGTCAGCTTACTTTCATATAACTAATAAAAATATATATTATCTATATCTATGCACCTTAGTTGAAAATAATGTTATCCCTATTTAATTATATCTAGAATAATGTTCAGATAATTTGATTTAAAGTCCTAACACACACACACACACACACACGCACGCACACGCTCACGCACACGCATACGCACATACATATATATACTCATCTAGTAGTAAAATTTAAGCAGTGAGCCACAGAAACGTACAAATAAAAAAATGAATATATTTTATATACCTCTTTTATAATTTACATTGTTTTTATAAGCTGTATAACTATTTACATAAGCGATTTTAAAAATAATGTTATCTAAATGATTCACAATATAACTTTATCTTTTATCTAAATATATATAAATTCAAAATAACATTCATCTTATCTAATTTTTATCTCATTTTTATCTAGATAATTTTAAAATCATCTAAGTATACTACAACATTGTACAATATATCATATATGTGTATATAAATATTAGCGTATTTTTATTATTTCATGTTTACTCATGTATTATTTATTATATACTACTTTTATTATTTTAATATACTTACTCTTTATCTCTTCTATCTTCTCTTTTTATATAGTACATTCCATAATGCCGATGAACAAATATGATTTCATATTTCACGTACATTGTATAAACTCCACAATCTATGTGTGTATTTTCAGGCGATAAATATTTAATGAAATTGAAAGTAGCAAAATTCTCCGAATAATCAGAATTTGGAATATAGATTGTTCCATTAGGCGATCTAAACATCACTATAAGCAAGGATCTTGTAGTATGTAGAGTTATATTTGATATTTCACAATTAATATAAAAAGTGACATTTAGCTCGCCACTTAGTAATTTTCCTGGTAACATTATCATGTCCAGATTGTAATGAATCGGCATTATACAGTTGTTGTTCAATGAATTACGGTAATTAGGTACGCTATGGCACTTAATTTTTGCGTTTTCATTGGTAAAAGTAGCCATGGTTATTGCAGTAATGTATACTAATATATTTAATGACCATTTTAGAAACATCATGTTGGCTTTTAAAAATCTGAAAATATAAAATAATTTTTGACATACATATTGACAACAATAAAAAATTTATAGCGATACCATACATTGAAAAAATCTCGGAATTAGTAGCATCAGAGTTAAAGAAATCTAATATAACAGTAGGATACAGATGTTTGAAAAATTTAAATAGAGTCATAAAAACACAAACAGACAAAGATAATTGTCAGAATAATTCGGGTGTCATATATAAAATATCGTGCAATAATTGTGATGCTACATATGTAGGGCAAATTAAAAAACAATTAGGCACAAGAGTAAATGAACATAAAAATAATATCAGATTAGATTCTGCAAGACACTCGGTGGTTTCTGATCATATTGTAAAGTTTACACATACTTTTAATTAGAACAACACAAAAATCTTGGATCACGAAAGGAATTATTATAAAAGGTTGATATCAAAAATGATATACATTAAAGAAGAAAAAAACAGTATCAACTTAAAAAAGGACATCGAGCGGCTTGACGGTTCTTATTTTGATATTTTAGAAAAATTGTCTATGTCATCTTAGCATAGCGGTGTATATACAGCGTTCTGACATTGTGATTTATAGATATTGAGTTTGCTTCGTATAAAGTACACATTGTTTATAATGTTTTTTAATAAGAAATATTTTAAAGAAGTTTTATCGTCTCGACATGGATGTAAGTGATCACTATTTATTTAAAAATCTAATATTTAATATTCAGGCTAACATATTAATTATTTTACAGCTTATTACATATTATTACATCAGAGATTACAAAATTAGACTTTTATTCAAAAAGAACTACAGAAATCTGATGTTCGAGATTAGGCTCTTTAACGACTAATTCGAACGATCAGCCGTAATTCAAGCCAACAAGTATGATATGTTATACTGCGTTTTTTCATAAGTCTATATATTTTACATATATGATAAGTTCTGTCTTTCCAAATTATTTAATTTATTGATATGTTAGCAAAGCGATATTTGTATTGATAAAGACTGTCTTATAGTTGAAACGTTTACTAATTATCATTTGTATTATTTTCATGACGTAGAATAAAAAAATTTTTAACACCTAATCAATTAGCTCGTTAAGTTGGCCTTTTAATTTTGATACTTATAAAATAATTTCTTTGCTAGTAGTAAGAATAACTGAAGAAAAAAACATAAATAAGGAACGAGGAAAGAAAATATGCATAACGTCGCGACTCCTATGGGAATATAAAAAAACAATGAAACAAAAATAAAAACCCAAAAAGTCAAAAAAATAAAATTGCAAGAAAACTAAAAAAAAATTAAAAACCAATATAAAAATATAAAGCAATAATAAAAATATTAAAATATACTAAGAATACTAAAACAATAATAAGAATACTAAAAAATAAAAAATTGAAATATTAAAAAATTAAAATTCTTAACAAAAAAACAAAACGAAATATTTATGAAATAAGAATTATAAAAAACTAAAATAAAAAAAATAAGAAAAAATAAAAACAAAAAAGCCTTTCAAATATTTAAATAATGCGTATTTATAAGTATTAATAATAATAATCAACTACAAATTAAATTTTTTTGCTAATAATAAGAGAATTAATCAAAAAACATAAGTAAGAAACATATAAGTAAGAACATGGAAAAAAATGCAAAAAGAAATACACCGTTTTATAATTGCATATAGTCTAACAATTTTACGAAGAATTTTTATAGTTTATCTACTTTGACTACGCAATGTATGTTAATTTTATTAAACAATTTTTTTGATCAATTCTAATAATATTGCATAATGTTCGATTTGACGATCAAATTTTTTAAATTCCAATATTATATAGACAAATGCCTGATTTTTTATAATGTATATTGTAAAACATAAATCATTTTTAAGTAAATAGAATTATTAAGTATAAAAAATATACTATATATAATGTTATTTAAATTATAAATGATAAATTGAAATAACCATTGTAAATACTAATGTAATATAATAAATGTATATTGTATTATTTAATATTAAATAATTTACAGTATAAAAAAAGAGTTGTGTATAATGTTATAGTATATAAGCTATGTTATTCGTATTTCTATTTTTTTAATTAAAATATCTTATTTTTTAAGCTTATTTTTTCAAAAACAGTAATACGGTTATGAACTTTTGTCTTCTTATAATCATTTAATTACATTTCTCTGTGACTTATATTTTATAATATTGTGTAGAACAACTCGATTAAGAGAGGTAGCATAATATTTTTTTATAAATGTCATAATCGGAAAAATATAATAAATGAGTTTTGCACAAAAATGTATAAAATAATATCTCATCTTCAATAACTAAATTTTAACCGTTGTATTTTCAGCTGTTTATCAATATGATTTGTCATCAGAATTATATGTCACTAGTAAATTATGTTTAGATCCAAAAAACGGATAACAAAGAATTTTGCTGTTGCGAAATTAAACTCAATTCAAATTTTGTCATTATGTTGTTTTATGACAAATTAATCTGAACTTTAGAAAAAAAAATATTTATTATCATTTATCATTATAGAAACACTTTTTTAGAAAAAACAAAAATAATTTTATTAGCATTTATTGTTATATACATATCGTATGCAAAATTAACATTTATTGCGTTCCTTTTTTTACATTTGTTAAATATTTAATTTAACAAAACGAAAATATCGATTTTAAAAGTCCATTAAGGAAAAAATGAATCAAATAAAGCTTATACAAGTTGTTTTCAATTTTTAATTTGTTATATGTCAAAAATAATAAGAAGAGGTTGCTGTTATAATTTACTTCTAAATTTTTTACGGCAATTGCAAAGACGAAAATAATGTAGGTGTAAAAGAAAAAGGGATTAAAGATGCAAAGACGAAAATAATGTAGAAGTAAAAAGAAGAGGGATTGAAGATTTTCTTAATGTTTTCTTAAAAACTGAATAAAATAACTCTCAAAACTGAATAAAATAATTTTTAAAAAATAAAAACTCTGCAAACGCATATTTTTATATGCATATATTTCGAAAGAAATGTCTAAATATTATGTATTTAACTCACCTTATTCGTGGAATCAGTCGTTACTTTAATCAAAAGTATATCGTTCACTCGTGACCTTACCTCTTCAAATGATCCTCGAGAACTGAAGGTGTTCGTTGTATGATAACATATGAAATATGTAATGTCATGTAAATAGCTCCACAGAACACGCGTCTTATTCGTACATTTAATTGATAATAATCGATACATGGATATAAATTATTCCTAAGAGATACTTTTATATTTGAAATAATTTTTCTGAAAAAGCACTCAATAATTTAATTAGGTAATTGTATGTTCTAAGAAATGCAAAAATGTAATACTATTTTATATGTTTCTTTGATTTATATGCGAAATTATTTTGTTGCCATAATTAACTAACAGCAGCTCTACCAGCAGTACCAACCGCACTCCAACTATTCCGGCCCGCTTTTCCCGGGGATGCAAAGATACGGCGATCTGGCGGAGGAGGCCTGGTCCTCCTGCTCCAAGAGCGACGCCGGAGTCTCCAAAGCCAGCCCGAGGACTTACCTGGCTTAGTTAGTCGCCGTGAAGCTGTTCAAGTCTCGTTGAACCAAATGAGGATAACATGTGCAGTGTCTTTTACCCTTAAAAAATCTAGAGGATCTATTAAATATCGTTTTTTTTTTTACAACGTAGCTTTAAATGAATAGCTTACGGAGAGAAAAAGTATAAGGAATAATTATTTCTCAACAGTAGCAAATTTTTGTAAATAAATCTTACATGTGAGATCTATTTAATGTGTTTATTTAAATTTATCTCGCCATGTGAGACTTATTTAATAAAGAAGGTGCCAGTATTGGTTAAAAAATAATTATTCCTTTAATTTTTGACTGGCGATAATAAAGAATCTCAAATTAGTAAAAAAATATGATATTTAATGAATCTGGATCCGATTTTTTTAGACTCGCAGGCTGTATAACTCCAAGAGATTATTATTGAATGAAAATGTATTGCTAAGTATATATGGTATATAAGATTCTGATGTGTAAGAACGCTTTGGCGAAGTGACCTGAATCGAATTTATAATCAACCTGAAAGATTGATGTGTGCGATCCCTCGGATGATCATTATCGAAATAATTAAATAATCTTGTTGCGCGACGTGACAACTTTAATAGACAATACATTAGTTGGATGATGGATTGAAAAGTTGATTTTAAAAACGAAAGTGCGAGCGATTTTGTCATTTTTGTCGAGATAGAGTTATATCTAATAAGACGAGGCTTTATAACAGACCAATAAATTAATCGCAATTATCTCAGAGTTACTTACAATTACAAAATAAAAAAGTATTATATGTCATACAAATACAAGGCAGCATATCGCGATGTCATGAAACACGTCAAAGCGTCTGACCAAATTTTATTAACACATATGCCGATGATATATAATAACTTACAAAGAAAGAATAATTATATGTACGATTGCAGATAGGATTAAAATAATAAGCGAATTTACCATTTAATTTCTTCGATTTAATTTATACACGGTGACAATATTTCACAAACTTTTCGCAAGAAAAAGATAATTTTTTTATTTTTGAACAAATTCTCTATAGAGATATAATTTAAATTAGATCGTAAATTCATTTATTCATTCTTATATAGGCTAGCGAAAAAAAGTTTGTTAAATTATAATTATAATTATAATTTTAAATTATATTACAAATATTTATTTCAATACATTTAAATAAATCATTTATTTGAAACAAATAAATATTGATGTGATATAAAAATATTTATTTGATATATAAGAAAATCCTTTTCAAAACAAATAAATATTTATTTATTTCAAATAAATGATTCATTTGAACGTATTGAACTAAAAATTTGTTAATTTAACAAACCTTTTTCAGTGTACATAAACTGTTGCTTTGATACTCTGATAATTTTATTATATTTTATCTACAATATATTTATATCTCTTATAAATCATACGACAATGATATAAGGTGTCTCAGTAAATTCAAACTTTAACTATTTTCGCGAGTGTAAGTACACAAATATCTATGCAAATATTGTCAAATTTAACTTGGACAAGAAAACACTCTCAGACGATCTTTAAACAATGCTTCTATCCTTGAAAGTTGTTAAAATATTTGTCATACGTGCAAAATAAAATTTTATTTAATTTTTTCTATGGGTCGAGAGTTAATGTATATTTTTTCTGTAAGGTGTCAGGTGGAAACGTGTCCGCGGGCACAGGACCAGCACGCGATGGCGATCGTGGAGAAGCGGCGGATTTAGGTACACATACGGAAAACAACGACAGAGCCACCCTGGCAGTGAACACAGCAGTCGACGCCAGAGGCGGAAGCCTTCAGGGCGCCCACCTGTCCGGTGCGGCGATCTTCAGATCTGCAAAGGGTTAGAAGGCGGCAGAATCAAAATGGTCTCGATACTACACAAGTAAGTGGTCTTCTGTTCGCGGACGCTTTGCGCGTTTTTATCGTTATTTTAGCATTATTATTATTATTATTATTGATTTTATTATTATTATTAATGTATTTAATATTCTCAAATTCGCGATATATTTTCGAATAATACTTGCTCTTTTTTAACTTCTGATTATTCGCTTCCAAAAAGATTCACGATAGATGTTTGGAGTTAAATTTTGACACGGTATACAAAACTTCTACGCACACATAGGCAAACACAATTTTAATATATTAATGTAAAGTGACTGAAGACGTGTCGAGAGAAGGACGCGAGATTTGGTGTACAAAGGAGGATGTTAAAAAAATGTCGATTTTTGCCCGTAAGTGCAAACTGAATAGACGTTGAAAAATCATTGTTTGGATTCTCAGGTAAGAGAAAAAGATAATTATTTGTCCGAGGAAAGGTGGGAACATTGCTAGAATGGCTTAAATGTATAGTAAAAAGTAATAAAAGTATCTACATATATAAACGGTTAATAATTAAAAAACCATGATTCTAGTCAGAATTGTGAGTACATTTTGCATGATAAAAATCACGGACTACTTTAGCATTATCCAGAATGCACCACGTGAAGGTATAATCCGCCTAGCATCCCTTGGCAGAGATCAGGAGCCCACAGTTCGTCATTCCTGAAGTATTTAGAGACTCAAAACCCTCTTTGCCATATGTGTTGTGTGTGTATATGTGTGTATATGTACGTGCGCGTGTAAATGATTTTGAATTTTAAATCACAAAAGAATCTGTACATATTAATTATGGGATGTATTCAATATCAGTAAATCCCCGAAGTAGTATCTTACTCAAGGCTCGATTGCATTCTAGGCATTCAAATTTAAATTATTAAATTGTCTAGTTTTTTTACATTTTATATATTTTTCTCCCGACTGCTGCCAACCGAAGATTGGCGAAAAGAAAGGGAGTATGCGTTTCACCGAGCTCGGATCGGTTGTAACGCTTATTCTCAATAACCACAGTATAATTTTATATCAGCTTTGGAACATAAGTTTCTTGGTAACCAAGGAAGGTTTAAAGCGTATTATTATCGTTATTTATTTCCTCTAAAGTAGTCTAAAAAGGCCAACTTTTACATAAGTAATATTCGCAATACATTCGCATATTTTCTTCGAATACGAATACGAATACTTTGAAATCAGAGCATATTCGCGAATGCAAATGCGAATACAAATATTCGTAACCTTACATACATATACATACACACAGCACATATGGCAGAGTGGATTTTGAGACTTTAAATAACGCAGGAGTGACGAATTGTGGGCTCTTGATCTCTGCCAAGAGATGCTAGACAGACTACACCTTCACGTAGTGCATTCTGGATAATGCTAAAGTTTCATGATCTTTACATGCAAAATATACTCACAATTCTGACTAGAATTATTGTTTTCCAATTAATAACCGTTTATATGTATTATTTTTTTCTACATTTAAGCAATTCCAGCAATGTTGCCGCCATTCCTCGGTCAAATAATTGTCATTTTCTCTTACCTGAGGATCCAAACAATAATTTTTTAACGTCTATTCACTTTGCACTTGAGAACAAAAATTGACTTTTTTAACACCCTTCTTTTTCGGGAGACTCATTGCTTCTTCCGTAAAGTGGAGTGTTTGAGCACTTCAGGACACGTGTGCTAGTCCGGGAAGATATCCTCGACGAGAGGGTACATCGCTCCTGCTGCCCGAGCAGTAGCTCGTACACGTGTACACGAAGAGTTCCGTTCAAAACCAACCATGCAACAACTATGTCAACTGTGTCGAAAACCACAGTGTCATTCCGCCGTTGACATCCGTCGACCCGTTCGACGCTTCTGTAAACGATTTGATCAAACAGGAAAGAAAGGAAAAAAAATTAAAGAGCAGTCTTTGGTGGCTGTGCTTAAAAATTGATGATCATCGGTAGAAAGAATAGCCCGTTCGTGATACGCGAGAATTTCTCCTAGCTCGGATTCGAATGAATAGAAAGGTCTTTGAAGAATAGTAGAAACTCGAGCTATTAATCCCCCGCGTGTGGCAAACATTATTCTGACTTATTAACTTTTCGTATCGACAATCCGTTCGAGTGAATCGTGCAAATCAATAAATACAAACGAAAGGATTAAACTCTTTCTTGCTTGAAATGTATTTTTTTGACAAAAAATTAAATATACTTGGAAAATATTATGCATATAATATTTTGAATCCAATGCTTTGAGATCGAAGATATTATTTTCGTAATATATTCATTTAACTCTATAATTATATAAAAAAGAAATTTTTAATTAATTTTACTCAATAATTATTCTGTTTATCTGTTATGCTGCAATCGAGTGAAAACTATTATTTTATTTTAAAAAATTACTTTGTTCGCTACTTTGCGCCACCGATTGTTACCTCTCGCTTTCGCGTATTTTTTCTATCGAAACCCGAAGGTATCGCCGAGCAAACCTCTATTCGAAACGTAGAGATATACGTACGAGATCGAAAAATTAATTTTTTGCAATTGACTCAAGACATCGTGGTGGCTCTACAGCCAATAAATGTATATATATACATATATTTACATAAAATATAACAAATATAGATAAAATATACATATATATATATATTTTTTTTTTTATGTATATTTGTTTGACAAATCTTCGTGTATGGATTTTCTTGAAGATGAAACCTTGTATATATCAAAAAATGTATTTTATATTTTATTCTACATTTTTGACTTTCATAATTTTATGAAGAATCGTATGCATTTTATTTATTGTATATTATTTTTTTTATTTACATTGTTTATATATAACTACTGGAAACATTGAAAATTAAAGAATTCTTTTTATAATTTATATATATATATATATATATATATATATATATATATTTATTAGTTACGCAATAGTTGAATATGTATGCTTAACGAATGTTTCGACAATTTAAGAACACAGACATCCAATCATTATTAGCAAAGTTATAAAATACAAACATTCCTAAATAATACTTAAAAATATGTGTGTAAATGTATTATTTATTTAGAAATTTCAAGCACATTTAAAATGAGGTCGATGTAAAATAATATTTATTGTTATCGGAACGATTATCAAAATTAAATTATTTATATATTCGAATAATTTAAATAAATTCAGTTTTGGCAGCGATAAATATTTTTTGAATCTCTCGTTTCTGTTTTTATAATATTAATATTTTTCTTATAACACAGAGAAAGACAATTCGAGAGAAATATTCTAATCTGCTGAATTTATATGCACGATGGATTCTTCTCTTTCTCATTGTCAATCAAACTGTGAAACTTTATTCGAGACAAATCATGGTGCAACGATTAGATTTAATAATGATCCGTAATGCAATACCGGCTTTTGTAACGATCCGAACTAAATCATTGACTGGGCAATAATAGATTTCCAAGAAAAAGACAGCCGATTAATACCGATTAGATTGATGTCCCACGGGTGTATCACGTCATTATCTAAATTATATTACATCGAGTTCGGTTGATATTTCATCGATCTGGCCATGAGTTATGAAACAAATCGGTTGATCTCGCTATAAGATATCACGTTTTTTTGTTTGTCGCAAATATCGTCAGACTATCATATCACATAAATCTGTTGCCCTTTTCCGCAGCGATTCACACAGTCGGTCGTGAACGAGACTTTATTACGTACGCGGATATATTGAGAATAATTTTCTTTCAGAACACGGCGTGACGCGAGTACACGGCAATACATTTTCCGGCGATAAGTGGATTCCTCGATCTGTCCACTGACCTGTTTGATCTCAGCGACACGTGAACGAAAAAAGGCTGTGCACGGTGTTACTTTAGCAGGCAACCTCTGGCACATTGCCATCTCGTCCATGTCGGTCTCGCGATAAAAACACTTTACTATTTCGACGAATAGATTAATTTATATGAGCAAAGTACTACCTCTAGATATGTTATAATTAGTAATATTAAATGTTTATACTTCCGTTACACATCTGTCTCTCTCTCGTTTGTTAATTAGTACTTCTATGATTATACATATATGTACATGTTTTTTTTACTACCGGTTAATAGCTCCGTATTCTTCTCATTATCGCATCCGTTTGGGCACGGTGAGAGCTCCGTTTAAAAAAGAGCAATCGCGTTGCTGGTTAAAATGGAACGATTTACGCCTGATAATAACTCGACGTCGTCGAGAAGCGTGACGTCTTCTTCGTCGAGTCCGGGGACGCCGCCAAATGCTACACTCTTGGGAGGACCCGAAGATTCACCGTCACCCCATTATCTCAAGCACATGGAATAAATAATGGGGCAAAATTATAACGATTTCATGAGAAGTCTCGCCACCAAATACAACAATGCCAACCCCAACGAGTATGTCTATCTCACTTTATTGATTGCATATTTTATTTTTTGCAATAAAATTATATTTCTCATATTGATCACACAGGATTAAACAGGATATAATATAATAATGATCAAAAAAATACATTACAATATTAATGTTATTCCGATTTTATTATTAATGAATCGTACAATTGAAGATTGACATATTACTTGTTCAATATCATCTTATTGATTTTTTGCAAAATCAATCTTAATGTCTTGTGTGTGATTAAAGAAAAATAATTTTGCACGTTTGAAACGTGACATGCAAGTATATTGACTTTCATTTGCGAGACGTTGTCGTAAAAATTAAAATTCGAAGGCTGTAAATAGACGATTCGAGTGATTAAGATTTGTAAAAAGTACTCGAGAGACCCGATGTACTCTAGCATAAAATCGGTTGTCCTACGTTGACTTTCAGCTTTGTATCTTCTAGCACTTGTTTAAGCAGATTAAATGAATACTTAATTGATCAGTTAAACACCAAACAAATTCTAGCAGAACGATACTCACTCTCCTTAACATTTGAAAGAGAAAGTTTGATACTTTAATTCACTGCATGTCTGTTTGCACGTCATATCATATTTTATCGGTACGTTATTCTAATGAATTTGGAGATTAGAAAGAAACGTATCTCGCATCTCTTCGTCTCGACATTAAGACGTTTTAAAATAAATATTAAAAATTTTAATATTATTTTAGTATTTTAGTATCTTTTAAATTTTGATAAAAGAAAAAAGGTTAAAAAGTTCAAAAAAGGTAAAAAATTTAAAATTTTTCTGAAACTAGAAAAGTTTAAAATCTGCAAGTATATAATAGTTATAATAATATTGTGTATAAGCATTTTTTAAATCCTTTCTTTTTTATGCAGGAAATAGAAAGCTAACAATCAAAATCGACCGATTGTTTTACTTCAGCACGTCAAGGAACGGATATCCTCTGGATTTAGATCCGAGGTTTCAAGACAGCGGCGACGCCGTTTGTTGGTCTGATGGTGCCTTTAGGAGCATTGCACCCACCGACTGTCGCGACGACCTCGCCTTTTTCCAATAAAGATCCGAAAGAGCAGAAACAGGATAGTTTCTTCAGTAATCGTGTATTCCTACCTATGATCGATATGTCTTCTACTCAGGCTCTTCTTCACATGATGCGCACTGTCAATGCAGCTCAAAGCGCTGCTGAATTGGAGACATATCTCTAAGGTAAGTAAATAAACCTTTAGTCTCGGACAAGAAGAATTCTATTTATTTGTTATTTATTTGGCAAATAATTATTCTCATTTTTTTTAATTACTTATTTTTCGCTTTGTGTCTCCATAATTAAGTAATTTTATTACCAAGTATGTATTAACTGTGTGCGTTTTTTATTTTTTCTTTACTTCTGTTGTTATTTATTCGCTATTATTTATAATAATTTATAGTTGCTGAAGATGGTCCTAAATCCGAGGATCGAAACGTACAAATAAAGAACGATTGATTGAATTCTTTTTATTTTATTTACGTACCAACGACCTCGCTAAGTTTTTATTTAACCCTTTATTTTTATTATATACTTATTTTTTGCTACACGTTTTTAATTACTTGATATATTTAAAATTAGTTGATATGTCGACGTTCTTCTTAAAAAAGTTAAAGAAAAATTTATTCTAAAATTGATTAAAATAAAATTGTCTACATCTGACATGTTAATAACCAGCTACAAAGAAATATTATAGTTAACAGCATTTTGTTTGGTTCGAAATGTTACAGACGCGAACAAAAGAGACGCGAAAGTGACGAGCCCCTTGGACCTTTCGAGTCCCGAGGGTTTTGCGCCTCGCAAGGGTCAAAGGCCAGAAACAAGAAGATCCGAAAACGTGTCTCCCAAGCCGAAACCTATTGCGAGACCAATCACACCTCTGAGTACACACAGGTAAGTCGAGACAAATTTTTCTTACTTCGACGCAATTTTTCCGCGAGAAAAATCGCAAGTAATGCATGTACGTTATTGTTCGTGTACGCAATCAGGCGTATCGAAGAAATTCTAATGGTGCAAGAGATTGTGCAGTTGACTCTCGATTTTGTTGAAAGCAACTATTTCTCTGTAAATTTCTTCGCGATAATTTTTTGTTCGACAAATGTTCCTATTCTATAAAAGGCATGTTATTGACATTGTCGTCGCTTTTCCGCGATGCTGATTGGCTGTTACGATTCGTGTTGTGTGTTAGATTTATAGCATTAATTTTTATTCTCGAATTCCTATTACGTACATAATTTTAATTTGCCGAATTTTAATTATGTAAATAATTTTATTTTCTGAATTTTTGTTATGTGCCATCTAACACAAGCGCGCGCGACGCGCGTATTATTGATACCTATTATTTTTATTTTTTATTTTATAACTGTCGAACTATTAATCTTCACGATGGCAGTTGTTTGATGCTATTAATATAGCATGTAATGTTAATCAAGATAACCATAATTAGCATCGCGGAAAAACAGCAACATTATTTGCGATAATCGACTTTGCATGCCTTTTTTAGAAAGGGATCTGTGGCTGATTTAATACTTTAATTAATAATTAAGTAATTCTGACACTAAATAAAATGCTGTACAAAGGAAGGAATCGTGAATATTAATTTTCATTAAAATAATTAATATGAATAAGATAAATAGAATTATTAAGAATTATTAAGATAAATATTAAAATTATAAAATTAAGAAAATTATTAAGCTAAAATGATCGAAAGCGATGAGTATATTATGAGATATTACATCATAATTTTATCTTAATAATTTTTTAATTTTATAATTTATTCATCTTATTTGTATTATCATGTATACTTATATATATATATATATATATATATATATATATGTATATATATATATATACAGGGTGGATCATTTTAATCAATCCACGCAAATATTTTATAAAGTAAGCAATATAGAAAAATATGTTTTATACAAAAGTTGCAGGGTTCAGAAAAGGACACCTGACGGTGACTTTGACTTTGACCTTGATGTCAAATCATTTGAAGATTATTTGAATGTTAACTTGATTTTCTTAAATAAAATCACCAATTTTTTATATTATATTCGTGTAGCTGATGTCGAGATCTTTCCAAAACACTATAATAAAACATTTTTCCATTAAGTACTTTTTGAGTTATAAAGGTTTGAAATTAACAATTTTTTGACATAAAATGTAAAATATTTTGCAAAATATTTAATTTTCGGTAATCATATCTTAATATTTTTATGCAAAAAATAATGAAACCAATAATTAATCAATGTAAAGAAAACATAGTTGCTTTAAAAGGAATATTTGTAATTTGCAACATATTTTTTTGAAAGCATTTTATGTCAAAAAATTGGAACTTTCTCT
The DNA here is from genome assembly GCF_048542155.1 of Nylanderia fulva. Classification (NCBI taxonomy): domain Eukaryota; kingdom Metazoa; phylum Arthropoda; class Insecta; order Hymenoptera; family Formicidae; genus Nylanderia; species Nylanderia fulva. The sequence continues at coordinate 225,191 of NW_028190521.1, read as the reverse complement.
TCAAAAAATCGAAATGGTCATTTCCAACAAGGCGAGAATCACTGAAGTTTTTTACTTTCTGGCTATTTCGGATTTAATCGCAGACAAGAAAGCTCGCTGTGCGATCGAAGTGCCTTGGTCCTTTTATAATCGAGAGAATATAGATGATTAAAATAAGGAATAAGGGGAATTTTTGAGATCTCAATTGTAGATACGAATTCCCAGTTCCTTTATTTTCCGCAAAAACATCGCGTTGGCTCGCTTGGCCAATATACATATATATTATATTGTATATATTTACCTTATTATTTATTTCGCGAGCATATAGATTCTTAACTTTGAAAAATTCATGTTAATTTAACAAATATCACATATCCCAAACGGTCCACAGAAATTTTTGTGTGAATTTAACATAATATAGATATGTTAAATGATGACACAAATACTATATGGTAATATTTTAACACAGTAAATGCAAAGGAGGATGTTAAAAAAAGTCAATTTCCCGACTATCGATGGAACCTAAAATTTGAGTTTTATGGGTATCTATGAATCATATAAGATGTAAAAATGATGGTCTTTTTTCCTAGAGACCTGGGGAAAGAATTAAAAATCTATCAAAATTATTGAAAATAGTGTTATTCGATCGATCTAAAGACAACCAAAATCGACGACATGGATGAATTTTCAATCAGATCTCTAAGAAAAAAGGCCATCATTTTTACATCTTATATGGTTCATAGATACTCATGGAACTCGAATTTTAGGTTCCATCGATAGTCGGGAAATCAACCTTTTTTAACATTCTCCTTTCAAATAATTTAAAATACATTTTTTGTAAAATTAACATAGTTTTAATGCAATAATTAACTAAAAAATGTTAATTTTACACTTTTATCATCCTCATTTATATTATAAAATAATAATTCAGCATTTTTTCTATAAATTTTAACAGATAAATCTTGTCACTAATAATACAGAACATATTTTTTGTGCATAATTAAAAATAAATGCACATTTTTACACTTTTTTCCAGTTGTTTTAACATTTAAGTTCAATTAATACAGCAATATATGTTAAGTTAACACATGAATGTATCAAAACACAAAAATTTTAACGGGGACCGTTAATTTTAACAAGAAAACACAAAATTTTCAACTTTGAGGGAATATCTTTGATTAATACTAGTAAAAAAAAGAAAATCATATAAAATGTGACGTGACCGGTGATATACTATAACACATTTGATATTGTAATAAATTGATGTTAAAGTACAGATGCGTCTTTGTTCCCTAAACGACTCACCAGAAGTCATTGAAAATGTACACTGCCACACGGAATTGCCCGACAATTGTACATGATAATTTGGTCCAACTCGCAACAACGCTACAATGTTTTTCCGGTCTTCGTTACTTTTGTCGTCGATATAACAGACGAATATTATTAGAGATCTTTGAATTTGTACTTTTGAATGTGTACTTTTCGCCTCGCCTACCTTCGCGTTCAATACTATAATATATTACAATTTTCGACGTTGTTACAATTTTTGTCATTATTGTCTTCTACATTGTTGTCGGAAATTATTCGTATTTTGTCATCTTAACCGCGTTCTCCATCATGCTCGTTTGTACGGATGTGTCATTCAATTCATTTCTTAATTCACTAACTTTTTTAACAGACATCTCATCCTTTTTCTCAAGAGAGATCTCTATGTTGTAAGGTATCCAGGAATGCGAGTAATATAAATGAGGGAGCGAGGTGTAACAGACGCTGAGGTAGATGCCGAGGTAGACGGAGTAGAAGGTGACGCTAATTTCTCTGTTTCTGTATGATTAATAATACAAAGTTTATACGGAGCAATATATCCTCAAATCTATGTGATAGGTAGGATTCAACATTCGAATACCTAATTCGCGACCAACATGCCTGAATCGACATCCAACTCGTGTACAATTATCGACAGAATCGATTTCGCAGTAACAGAAGTGAGTGCAGAACTGGAGCTGGGACTATTCTCCTTCCCTGCCAACACATTTTGCATTATAAAGTCCATCTGAGTTTGTCAAAATACCTTATCCTGTAACAATTCAGTCTTAATTTATTTGGATCAAAGAGACGTCATGCGACTTCATATGTTTATTTGATTCTGTATGCGCTATAATATAATCTTGTGGTGTAAGTACCTCTGGAGTATCTAAACCGCAATTTAAGGCCAATATTTGAAGTAGTTTAGTCACTTATCAAGACCGGAGAGTAGGTGTATATTTTTGACAACTGTCACACCATGCGGGTGTAATTTTCTCAGCTCTTAAACTGCGGACAAGAACACTTGTGAACAGTATCTCTTCAGTTACAAAAGGTAAATCTTGTATTCAGGTCCGATTAAGAATTAAGCTATGACTATACGAAAAGTTAGTGTTGCGCGTGTACAAAATTCGAAACTTCGAAATTGTATTTCTATAAGTGCATTTCAAGCATTATATTACTATTTATTGAATTGTATCATTTATAAAATATAAAAATTGTATTGTCATTCGAACAATCTTTTTTTATTTTCTTGTCTTCAAATATTTGAATCCATAACTAAGCAATCAAAATTTCCAATCTTTTTCACGCTAAACTCGCTTTCATTCAACCTTAGATATGTATTACTTTAAAGTAGCTTACAAGGATTGACTATATCCGGATAAACTAAATGACAAAGTGATGGAATGTTTTGTAGCTTCTTGCCCATTTGAGATAGCGATTTATGTGCATTTGTTCAGATCCAATTAGATATGACTGATTTCTGTTTCATCATCTCGCACTTCATTCTTTTTAGCAGGACTTTTTGGTGTCTTATCTACCCGTAATAAATGCATATTTAATAATAAAATAAGCAAACATTATTAAAACATATTAATCACAATTATGTAAAATTTTGTTCAGCAAATACGATAAGCATCGAATATTTTCATAATAATATTTAGTTATTGATATACATATATGTATATAATATTTGATGTTTTGTAATAATTTTATTAATTTTATAATAATATATTTTCATATATTTAAAATTGTCTCGTGTTTTGCTTAAAAAGTTCGTAGAGTTCAATTTTTCTAAAAATGAAATAATACAAAATAGATATCATTAGATGAAATATTTAAAAAATCTAATTATTTTCTCAAATATTAAATATTTTAACACGATTTAATATCATATTGATACTTTTAACACATTAATGATAATCATATATTTTAAAATCCCAAGATTCTTGTGTAAAAACAAGATCATGCAACATTTGGAATGTAAGGTACAAGGGACTGGCTATTATATATCTAAAATAATATGCTCATATATAGAAAGCTTCAGTAATATCCTAAGAATACGAGGTAATAAAATAGTAAAATATCTTATTAAAATAAAAATAATATTTTTGTAATCGTCATAGATTGTGCTTACAATACTAATTGCACAATCTTCATGCTTCTTATTATTCTTCGGATATATTACTGCAGCCTTGGATCGAATAAATAAATAAAAAATCACATAAAAATTGAAAAATAAACACAAAAACTGCCCAGTGAAAAGGTTACACATAAATTGTGTTTATCTTTCGATGTGATCCACAATATATTTACCATCCTCCTCCTGTTTCCTCTTTTCTTCCTTTTGTCAGCGTGGCTTCCACATCAAGAACCGAGATCCTCAAAAATACTAAGGAAATCCTGTTCGTTATAAACAAATGGGGGATATTTAGAGCTCGATTTAAGTCGTGCCGCCTCCTCTTCTTCCTGTTGCCGCTTTCTAGTTGCCAGTATCTCGTAGTACATTTGATGTAGAATGAATATCTATTCCAGTTCTAACACAAATATGCATATTATTAATAATTTTTGTAAAAGTTTAATTTATAATCTATTTTTTCACATTAAAATATAAAAAAATATAATATAAAAATTTATACATATATTTATATAATATATCTGAAATATTTATTTTGATGAAAGTTATTAAAATATAATTATGTAATTTACGTGCTTTTTTATACATCAAATATTTTAATCATCATACTTGTATAAGTCTAATCAGATTGATCTTTTTCTTAGTTTCTGGATGCATGTCACTCAATATTAGTTCTATAGCTGCCGTTTCTGGTACTGTTCTGAAACCCCTCAGAAAATTCACAGTTTGACAGGGTAATCCTCGTGATATATCCATCATGTGAAATAAGAACCCCAATTCGCAGAAAAGACAGAATTCTCCTTGGTACGAATGTGAGAGCAATACTACATATTCTTATAGGCTCACAGTAGTAGAGTAACTGTAAAGTATGAATATATGCGCCTGACACTTGGTCTATTTATTCCTTGATTTATGTGGATCTCTATCATTTTGTCAAATTGCCTTTACTTGAAGCATAGCATTGAAATAACTATTAGGCGACCTCCAGATCGCAAAAGCAGGTTCGATTATATTGGTCAAAATCAAAAAACGTAACCCGTAACACGGACCGTAAAGCTACGGGTTACCGAAAATCCACAAAATCGATTGTCCATTGCGAATTATAGTGTCTTTATTATGTAGCCCGTTATATAATCTTTCGAACTACATCCATAATATACTTGCTAATTCGATTAAGAAACCGAGATCGTTTGTTAAGGATGGTTGGTCCTTTGTCGAGAATATTAAGAACAAGGTAATTACTGATGACGAAGTACTAATGTCATTAGACGTTGGAAAAAGCGTTGGATGGACATTTCAACCAATACGAAATTCAATCTTTCCCAATTTTTATATGTGATTGAGTTCATATTAGACTCTACTAGTTTTGTTTTTAATGGACAGTATTACGAACAGATTTTTGGCAGTCCTCCGCTCTCACTCATATTAGCGGATATCGTAATGGATGATCTAGAGACTGATTGCCTAGAAAGATTGAGTTTCAAAACCTCGTTGTTTTACAGATACGTGGATGATATTTTCACAATTATCCCATGCGAGGGTGTTGATGAAATCTTGTCGGTTTTTAATGATTACTATCCTAGATTAAAATTTACTCATGAAATTGAAAGTGACGACTCGATTAATTTTTTGAACACTACTGTGATCAGAAGAAATGGTATTCTATTAACTAATTGGTTTATGAAACCCACTTGTTCGGGTAGATATATTAATTATTATAAGAGTTTTAACAAGGCTCTGTAATATAAATATAAATTTAACGTATAAGACGGGCAACAAGAGCCAAATCGCGGATGACAATGCGTTATCCTAACGAAACTAAATAATTTTTCGTTAGAATTAAATACCGGTGCACAAGGCACCAAATTTTATTTCATATTTAAAATCTTGGCCGTGTCCAAGTAAAAATTTGGTGCCTTGTGCACCGGTATTTAATTCTAACGAAAAATTATTTAGTTTCGTTAGGATAACGCATTGTCATCCGCGATTTGGCTCTTGTTGCCCGTCTTATACGTTAAATTTATATTAATTATTATTCAAACCATCTCTTTAAATACAAAAAGAATACCATTTTTAGTCTGGTCGATCATGCAATTTTATTATCGGACGACAGTTTTCATCAAGTAAACATCGCTAAAGTAAAATCGATACTGATGAACAATGGTTTTCCGTCGAATGTGGTTAATAAGTTTGTAAAAAATAGGCTAAGATTACTTGAGACACGAAATAACGACGATCGTAATGTTGACAACGATAATTTAGTTAGTGAAAAATTTGACCGCATTATAAAATTACCGTACGTCAAAGAACTAAGTGAAGACGTTTCGAGATTATTACAATCTATGAGCATGCAAAGCGTTTATTGTATACCGAAAAAATTGAATACACTAATTAAACGTGTCAAAGATCCTTTACCTTTAAAAGAAAAAACAGGAGTAGTATACAAAATTAATTGCGCAAATTGTTCATCCTCATCATACATCGGTCAAACTAAACGACAATTAGGCACACGTATAAAAGAACATTTCAATAACATTAAGGTACACAATAATAATTATTCAGTCATTAGTAATCATAAATTGAATAATGGTCATGATTTTGATTGGTCCGCTCCTGAAATTTTACATCATGAGAAATATGTACGAAAACGAGAAATCGCGGAGATGTTTTTTATCAAAAAATTTGACAACACAATCAATTTACAAAAAGACACAGATAATCTAAATATTGTTTACGAAAAACTAATAAAGGTCGTTTAGTTTGATCAAAGTAATGAGTATATAAAGAACTTGAAACCGACACAATAATATAGTTAATTGTTTCACATTATATCTTGTCACATTCTAAGATCAAAAATTAAATTTTTTATAAAAAAAAAGTTATGTTTTAGGTAGATTTACATATTATTGTGTGGAAATATTTATTGTTTTATTACAGTTACTTTGTTACTTTTTAATTTTTTAATTTTCTAATAATTGTCATTATTATATATTGTAGCACTTGATAAGGGCCGAAACCCATGGCCGAAACGTCGTGAATATTAAATAAAGATCACTTAAATTGCCAGAGTTGGTTGATTAAATTACTACCATTTTTTAATTATCATCTGGTGACTTCATAGTTTTTTACATCTTTAATTTTAAATGATGCGCTGAAGAAGGTTGAAAAAGGCAACCGAAACGTTCGTTTCTTTCTGTCTAATATTTTATGTTATAAATCTTTTTCCACAAATAAATATTAATGAAAGAACTTAATTAGCTCTTATTGCCTTTTATATGTTTATTATAATTTCATATATATAATTAATATATATAATATAAATTGTTAAATAATTTTAAAGTATAGAAAAAAATGTTATTTTCTGATTTTAGAATTTACTTCTAAAATTTATTTAAAGAATAATTGCTAACTTGGAAAATATATTAAATTGTTCCGGAACATTGGTAGACAGATGTATAGAACTTGCTGAATCTCCAAAGCAGAGATATACTGAGATGTGGAAGCTACATCAAATGATAATGTTGCCGCTCCACCAGTAGCAACCTAATATATGATATTTTTATACATGTTAATATTTTTTTAAATTTATTCTTTGTATTTTTTCCTCAAATAGCACATTGATGTATTGATAAGTCAGTGCTATCTTGGGATATAATGACAATATAACTACAATGTAATATATGTAATATTAAAAATGTTACATCTATGAGTGAGAAATTACAACTAACATATACGTTACATGTAACATGTTTAAGTATATAACATTTATATACTGTGTTTGCAGGGCTAATATACAATAATTTAAGTACTCGAAATAAGTGATTAAATACTCGAAATAAGTGATAAATTGGCGTTACTAGTGATAAATTTCTATAAGGGATGAACGTTCGAAAGCAAACAAATGTCAGCAAAGGGCAAAACAAAGGACGTGAAGGAGGGACAAAAGTTGCGAGCGAAAAAAAATTCGCGAGATCAGAAATTGCAGTTCTCTCCCCCCAGACAAAATCTGCGAGGAATACGACGTCCTCCGGCGCCTTTTGTTCGGCACGTAGATTAAAAGAGAGCGAGCAACGCGCGGGAACACATATAGCGATACAAAAGAATACTCTCTTCAGGCTGTATCATTGCGAAACATCGAGGCGTCAGAGCGACACGAGAATCGGCGTTCCGACACACGGTTATCGGTCCTTTATCACAGCATACCACACGCGCGCACGCACACACACTCTCTCTCTCTCTCTCTCTCTTTCACGCAACAGAGGAATACGCACCCGCACGCACGTTAGTCGCTTTGGCAACTGTGCAACAAGCAAAACCTGCGCGCTTCATTAAACGCCTGTCAAACCGGGAACGACTGCGTCATAACACGCGCTTTCCTCGCACGCCGGAAAAGAACTGGTTGTACGCCGCGATCGTGATTTAATTTACGATCGCGCTTTTTGTGCACGTTCCTTGACAAGAACTACTTGATACATATGACACACGGTGCATTATCTGTCTCATATTTTTTATTATTAGTGATAAAATTACAGCATTATGTTTTCTTTTAAATTGAAAAGTTTATAAATATAAAAAATTTCATAATTTTATAGATAATTAATATTTCGAATTCCGTTACTCTTGTCATCTTTTGCACACAATATTTATTAGCAATTTATATATTAAGCAGCATTTTTCTTTTTCATATCCTCTAAACTCTTTCTAACAATATTTTCCCATTGGACGGGTTGATTTTCTGAATACCACCCGATTATTGTGTCCATCATTTCCTTTTGCTTTTCAGTACATCTTTTACATTGTGTTTGAAGAGCTTCGCCAGCAACATCTGAAATCAAAACAGAAAAAGGTGTGTGTGAGAAGAGAGAGAGAGAGAGAGAGAGAGAGAGAGAGAGAAAGAGCAATTTATTTTAATTTATAGTATATAAATATTAAATTCTCTTGTTTCTAATTAATAATTATGTAATAGATGACTAATATTGTTAATAAACACTATAGAGATATTTTGATATATTATACAATAACTTTGAATATAAGATTCACTATACAGAGCCAAACGCGGATGTATGTACGCAAAGTTATTGTTTATTAGAGCCGTATAGTTTCGTTGTTATTTTGATATTATATTCGTCAAGGAAAATAATTGTTTCCATAAATTAACCAAAAAATCTATTGTAAAAAAATATTATAATACTCTGTATGTATATATTGATATACCTCTAAAAAATTTTGCATCTGATGTGATACATGGTCCAGTGTCCATATAACAATTATAATATTGGAGCCGCAGTTTTTCATTACTGAGGATATTCTTTACGTCGATGTCATCGTACTGATCGGTATAAAGCTCTTCTGCGAGAACGCACAACAATGCAATACCAATGAGCGACACGATGCAGTTTAGCCGAATCATTTTTCGTTTACACTATCTCGTGAAAAAGATACTGAATGATCGATTCGTATGTACATTCTATTTATACAGATCGATCAAAACAAAAAATTGTTGAAATTATGTGCAAGATAATGATAGTGCATTAATAAGCCAATTTAATTTAATTGCGGTTGCGTGTCTTTAATGTAAATATTAAAAAAAAACTTAGCAGTATATATATGTTATGTAATTACTATTCTTCGGAAAACGACATAATTTTTTCATTGAAATACAAACAACAGAGACTGTACTTAAAGAAACTATATAAAAACATTCTATTTTGCATTACAATTTAACATGTGCATGCACATGAAAAAAATGTTGAATCAATTAAACGTAGACGTCACGGACTGCCACAAACATATATGCAGTTGATTCGTCAATATTTCAAATTTTTCAATATTTTAATTTATAAAACAAAAGCGTGACGTCTTGATTTGATAATAATAATGTCATAGAATTAACAAAATAAAATTTAAATATTTTGATATTGTCTTTGTTAATTGATTAGTCGCTAGTAAGAGAATTAAATTAAATTAAAATAAAATTTAACTGCATCGATGTTGTTAACTCAACAGTATTTTTTTCCCATTCTATAATATTCTTAATAAATTCTTTCTGTATAATCAGCTAAAATTTGTATGCAAATATAGAAACAACCCGCATAATATTTTATATTTCACATACACAGCAGATACATAATAAAATTTGAAATGTTGCTACATAGCAGATGCATATAGCAATATACATATAAATTATATATTAGATACATGTTTAATACCGATAAATATCCGCGTTAAGATACTTAATTTACGTTACATATCTGAGACATATGATAATATGTATTCGATACGTGAAAAATACGTAAATTTTATGTATTTAAGATTATAATTATATTAAATTTTAATTCGCACATATACTAAATATCCTAAAATTACAAATAAATTATACTAAAATCATAAATAAATTACTAAAGTATTAATAAATAATTAATTTTTAATTAATTTATAAAATATTATGAATAATTTTTTCTAAATTATTTGAATACAATTTGAATTTGAACTAGATATAAGAATAGTAAAATAAAATTAAGTGATGTATTATGATAAAAGAGTACATATAAAATAGTGATTATTTTTATTCACTTTATAGTTATATTACTATAATTTTTTACTATTTTTAATTATTATAATTAAAATTTCGCTCATAAATCGGTATTATTCTCTCGATTTTTATATCTAAAAATATATGAAATATGTGTATAATAGTTATAAAAAATGTCATGAGGTCGCCTCTATATAAAAAATTTATGATAAATAAGGAAAAAAAATATATAATATGTATATATTTGATTCTTTTATCAGAAAAATATCGCGCTACTTTGCTTTTTGTTTTCTGTCTTTAAAGTTTTAAATTTTATTTTACATTTCAAAAAGAGCAAATTTAAAATGACAAATGGGATTTTGAAAAGCAATAATTATTTTGTATTTACAACATGAGTATCAAGATGTTCTATTTTTCTGTGACTAATGTCAATCTATGGTTTTTTAATTTGGAAGTTAAGATGAGAGTTATATTATAAGTTTCTTGAATTTCGGTTATATTGTTTGAAGAAGTGTTATATGTAATAAAAAATTTTAATAATAGAAATCGCGAGACCTAGGACATATTAGAGGAGAATTGACTTAATACGGATCACATCGTACTGGCTTAACCAACGTTTCACTATGTTTTAACTAATTATGACTGAAGAGACGCAAGTAAGCGTCGAAACGTCTCATTGTATCATTGTAAAGTAGATTTATACGATTTGATGTAAAGTTTGGAAATATATATGTTCGACATCAATTCACATAGCTCGTAATAGGCTCACGTTGTTTTATTATCTCTATTTTAATAATTATTTTAATATACTTTATTGTGAGATGATGAAATTCTAAGTCACGATATCTTGATTAGCTATACGCCGGATGTTATATAAGTTAAACATGCTGTAACAATTAAACCTTATTAATTTGTTTTTCTTTTTTTTTATAGCGAAAGAATTTACAGATTTTTTAAAATTTTAAGTTTCAATGTAAACCTATTGATTTTATTAATATTACACAATATCTATACTGAATTTACAATATTCCATTAAACTGTTAATTATATGATAATGATTGTATATTACATAATAATAAGATAATACGATAATAAGAGATAATGAGAGAGGAAAATATAAATACTGTCATCAAGATATGAAACAAAACATCGCTTATAGCTTATATTGATTGATATAATAATTTCATAGAAATCAATTAGAAATGTGTCAATTCTAATAAAAATATTCTTATTTGGAAATTATGTCTTATCTTTTCAAATTATATCTCTTTTTATTATTTATACAAAGATCTTCATTTTTTATACAAAGTACATTTTTTTATATAAGTACAATATATATTTAAAGCTATAATATTTTAAGGCTCAGCAGAGAAATGACAAGTTAATTGCATTGAAAACTATAGAATCTTTTAATTCCAAAAGAAAACTAAAATTTACTTTTACGTCGAGTATAACAAATTTTTTCTAATATATATTAAATATACAAGTAATAATTAAATATATATAATTTATAATATACAAATATTCTAAAAATATTAAATATTTTAAGATGTGACTTAAGTTAATATTTAGATATTGTTTTGAGAATTACAGCAACATCCGATGTATTATATTTTGTCATTATTTTGTATACACATAACGTGCATTTCGAATCTACAGAAATCTACAGAAATAACGTCGATTTTGTTATCAATCCATTTTAATATTACCAAGGATTAAAGCTTTTAAATTAAAACACGTAAATAAAAATAAAAATGAAATAAAACAAAAAATAATTAAATTTAAATAAATGATATAAATAGATTTTGTTATTACATATTATTCATAATTTGTTTATTGTCACATTTGTATTATACACAACTGTATTATTAAGTAGGTTACAGAGAGAAAATACTAAATCATAAAAATGTAAATATAGTAATAAGAACTTAGTATAAAAATATAATTAGCCATTTAATGCATAAATCAAACGCTAAAAAAAGTACTTTTTTAGAAAATTTAGCACCCACAAAATGTATACATTTTTATAAGTTTTTATATAATGTATATTATGAATTTTCATTTAATGTATTATACATTTAAATTATAAAAATTTAATATGTTTATATGCATATTCCCATACAGCAAAGAATTTTCTATGAATGTGCTATAAACATTATATAAATATCCTAATATTCCATGGGTCATTCAAAATATTCTATAGAAGTTCTATGAATATTTCATGGAATTTTGTCAATTCGGAATGTGTATATAATATTCCTGAAATATTCTAACAAATGTAGTATATTTAGAAAATGCGTGGAATGTTTTATAAATATTCTGATAAATATAGAATATTTAGAATATTTATAGAACATTCTGCAAATATTTTTAAAATATTTATAGTATGTGCTATGAATATTTGGAAAAATTTTTTAGAACTTGTTATGAATATTTTGATAATATTCTACTAACATTCCGATGAACATAAATATTCAGAATATAAATGGAATATTTTTTAGATATTAATGGAATATTGCTGGAACATTCTAGACACATTTTAGAAAAATATAGAAAACCTTCTGAATGTTCTATAAATATTTGAAGAATATTCTTGGAACATTCTATTAATATTGTGGAAAACAATAAAGTTTCTACAATATTAATAGAATGTTCCAAGAATATTCATCAAATATTTATAGAACAATCAGAAGGTTTTCTATATTTTTCTAAAATGTGTATAAAATGTTCCAGCAATATTTCATTAATATCTAAAAATATATTCTATTTATATTCTGAATATTCATGTTCATCGGAATGTTTGTATACTATCAAAAAAAGATAAAAATACATCACTGCGAAAAAAGTTAGCATCATGGTCCATTAAGGAAAATATTACTCAAAATAGTTAATACTATCAAAATATTCATAGTAAATTTTAGAAAATTTTTCAAAATGTTTATAGCACATACTATAAATATTTTACAAATATTTGCAGAATGTTCTACGAATATTCTAAATATTCCACATTTATCAGAATATTTATAAAACATTCCACGCATTTTCCAAATGTACTACATTTATTAGAATATTTCGGGAATATTATATACACATTCCGAATTGACAAAATTCCATGAAATATTCATAGAACTTCTATAGAATATTCTGAATGACCCATGGAATATTAGGATACTTATTCAATGTTTATAGCACATTCACAGATAATTCTGTGCTGTATATATGCTGTATATAGAAATCAACATTAATATATAAAAATATTTAGAAGTAAATATAATTGTTTCAATGGAGTATCTATACACAGGCAAATATAATATATCTATACAGGCGAAAAAATGTCATTGGTCATTCGTAAAAATTTTCTGAAAGTTTTTCAATATTTAAGAAATTTTCTTTAAAGTTTTTATGCTTTATGAGAATAATTATTAATTATTAATATATCTTTTTTACTTCACTTTTAACTTTTCAAAATAAGTTGAATGGATATCAATCAGTTGAAATAGTTAAATGATATTATTTCTGCCCACCAAATTTTCTGCGCACATATATTGCTAGTTAATTGTTTTTACTGTTGCGCATGTGCGACTCAGTCTCGCGCGCATTCTGTCCAGCCATCGCGCCCATCGCGTGTCGCGTGTGCATCAAGAATCAAGAGCCGTACGTATATTGTTCAGTGAGCAAGTCTGAATGTGTTTCTGTCCCGTTTTGTTCTGATTTCCTCTTTGGGAGGCTAAGACTGCATAGGAATCTGCTACCACACCACTGTTTTGGTCAATATAAACAGGCTTTGAGCTTGCCAGTGTTAATAATCTCGAAGGAAGAAGGAAGGAAAGTATGTATAATCGTTCGTAAAAAATCTATTATCTACGTTAATTTTATGAGTACCAAGTAATTTTTAGAAATATGGTTTATTGTAGATAATTTCATGATAATTTTTAATATTTTTAGATATAAATTATAGATTTAAATTTATTTCTAAATATAAATTCGTAAGACCTATAATTTAAGAGGTTATACACAAGTCACAGCACGTGTTTATTATATTATCAGTATATGGAAATAGAAAGTATAATTATAAAATACTATGGATATAAATTCATAAAAAAATAATTTGATAAGTTTGATTAGGTTATAAATTGCAGTACGTTTAATTATTGTGTTAATTTTGCAGATGTTAATCATAATATATATAATTGTAATTTGTAATATACATATATAATAGAAATGTTGCTTCTAATATATTAAAATTTTATAAAATTATATATATCGAATATATTATTAAAGAAAATTAATGTTTAGGTTTGTTTTTAATTTTTGTTTCAGGTACTTACTATTATAAGACGTACATAAATAAAATATTCGTTAATGTACAAATGTGATATAATTAATAAAATATCTATAAAATAATATTTAAATTTTTCTTGCGAATTTATGATGAATTTCTAATTAATTGGTATAAATTAACATAAATTTGTACAATTTCAATTAATATTTATCTATAAAATGCCAAAAATTAAGAGTAAAAGACATTTTAATCGAAAAATAAACGATAATATAAAAGCGTCGATGGCTTTAATTGAGTTACAAAGCCATATCAACATAATTGAATCGACCGAAATTACTTGTTCAAGTAATAAAATAATAAGTATCGATGAAGACGCGAGTACACAAATTAGCACAAGTCCTGATTTTCAGTTAATCAATGTATCATCAAGTGAAGAAATTCACGAAAATGTCGCTGAATCAAATATTTATGTCAACAATATCGAAGAAAATTTTCTAAATAATACATCTCTTTTAAATAATTTTATGGTATCCTTATATAGCGTTGATAATGACGAAGACATAATAAATTGTAATAATGATTTATCCACTTGCGCAAAAAAAAAAGATAAAAATACATCACTGCGAAAAAAGTTAGCATCATGGTCCATTAAGGAAAATATTACTCAAAATAGTTTTAAAAAACTTTTAGAAATTCTTCGAAATGAAAATGATTTGACTTCATTTCATAATTTACCAAAAGATCCGAGAACAATGTTATCTACTCCAAGCAATCTTACTTCTGTAAAAATGAGCACTGGTTCTTTTTATTACTTTGGAATTGCTCAGTCTATTAATATATTAATTAATCAATGTAATGCATTCCTTCCTAATTATACATCTTTTGAATTAGCCGTAAATATAGATGGTTTGCCTATTAGTAAAAGCAGTTCAACTTGTTTATGGCCAATATTAGTTCAAATAAAGTCAATTGAAGTTTTGAAAAAATATGTCTTAATGGTAGCTCTATATCATGGTAATGGTAAACCGAAAAACCCGAATAAATATTTAGAAGAATTTGTAAATGAAGCAATTTACTTGATTACAAATGGAATTTTTATCAACAATCAAAAATACGATTTTAAAATAAAAGTTATAATATGTGATGCGCCCGCTAAATCTTATATTTTAAATGTAAAAAACCATACTGGTTATCATAGCTGCACTAAATGCAAAGTGGAAGGTTATTTCGTTAATAATGTGTTGTGTTTTCCACAGACAAATTTTATAAAGAGAACAGATACTGAATTTAGACAACAATATGATGAAGATTATCACAAAGGGATAACCATTTTGACGAATTTGCCTCATTTTCATATGATTAAAGACGTTATACTAGATTACATGCATCTTATTTGTTTAGGAGTGATGAAAAGATTGATTACACATAAAAAATATGGTTGGGTGTTGGGTAAACCACCATATAAGCTTTCACATAGACAAGTAGAATCGATTTCAAATAAAATCAAAAGCTTAAATAAATATATCCCAATTGAATTTCCACGTAAAGGTAGATCGCTTGAAGAATGTCCTCGTTTTAAGGCAACGGAATTTAAACTCATATTATTATATACAGGACCCATAATTCTAAAACAATTTCTTCCAAAAAATAATTATTATCATTTCTTGACATTACACGTTGCTACTCTAATAATGTGTAGTAATGAATTCTGCAAAAAAATAGATATGATAAATTATGCAAAAGATCTAATAAAATGCTTTGTTGAAACAAGTATTAATATTTATGGTCAAGATTTTGTTTCTTATAACGTACATAATTTGTTACATATACATGAAGATGTCATACGATTTGGTAATTTAAATGAATTTTCAGCTTTTCCGTTCGAGAATTATATGATGCAATTAAAAAAAATGATCAGAAAAAAAGAAAAACCACTTGAACAAATAATACGTCGTGTTTCCGAATATAATAATATTCCAAGATTAGAAAATCACTTTGAAAATAATATTATTGCCAAAGAACATTATAACGGACCTTTATTACCAAATTGTTTAGGTCAATATAAAGTATTAAAATTAAAATCTTGTACTTATAAATTAAACACTGCTGATTGTTATGTACAAATGTTGGATAATGAAATTGTTCAAATATGCAACATAACTTACTGTAATAATATTATTTGTATTATTGGGCAAACATTTCTTGAGAAAAAATCATTTTTTATAAAACCCTGTGACTCTGCAATTCTAGGTATTTATATTGTACATCTTGACAAACTTAGTAGTTTAAAAATATATTCATTATTAGAAATTAAATGCAAAGCAATGTTGTTGCCATATAAAGATAATAATGCAGTAATTTTTCCTTTGTTACACATGTAAATAAAATTTTAATATTTTTTATACTGTTTTGTAATAAATTCCCTCAAAGTGTAAAAACATTATTATTTTTAAATAATTAATTAATTATTAAAATTTTCTATCAGTTATCACATTAAAGTTCTATTAATTTCTGATTAGTGCTAAATAATGGTGTGATAGTAACGATTTAATGATTGCTGTTACTATTTTAATGATTGCTGTTACGTAGTGCTTATCAGAATGTTGCTAAAATATTGACATTTTAAAGTATTAAATGTTTTATTATTAATTTGATTGCAAATCTAAAAAGAGATTTTAATTTATTATCTATCTATTTTTAAATATTCAATTTTAATTGATTCTTCTATCGCAGTCTTTATTTAAATAACTGACAGTTTATATATGTATGTATATATTGCATTTTTATGCATATATATTGCATTTTTTAAATCCAACATTAAATAATTTTATGACATAAAATACGTAAAATAAAATAATAAAATATTAAATAATTTAATATTAAATAAAATACGTTCAATATAACCAGAATGAGAAGACAATGAACTCGTGCAATCCGTGCACGTTTAAATTTCTCTACTCGGTGCTGTATCATCTTTTGATTTCAACGAAGTACCGACATTGAGTTGATTAAGTTGCATCATTGTGTCCAGCTTTTGATATGCAATATTGCAACTAGACCTATCTTACTGTGATGGTGCGAGGATATAATACGAGCAAAAAGTATATATACGTATATAACTAAACTTCATTATGTCTAAACAAGCTATTTGCATTTTTCAGAAATATGGAATGGTGTATTTGCCATTTTCAAATAGATGACTCTGTAGAAGTTGTCCCAAATAATTGGATAACTGGTAAAAATCTATGTGTGTGGCCATTAACAACAAAACCATCTAAACTATTAGAGCTCATTAAAAGAAAAGAGATTCCTAAAGATGATTGGAAAACAATGAATATTAAAATTTTAGGACGAAATAGTAAATATTATACGTATATATTTAATATATTTAAATACTTTAATATATTTAAATTGCAATTTCTTATGGTTATTTTTAAGAATTTGTATATAATTTTTTATAATTTAAATGGTAGTACGTAAAACAGAATAAATGTAATAATAAAGTTGAAACAATTGCAACAGATCTTGTATAATTTGTTATGGAAAAAGATAATTTAAAATATAATTAATAGATAAATTTACGTTTTGTCTATATTTTTTATAACTTGGCTTTTCATTTATTTGTTAAAAATTGTTCAATTTATTAAATATAGCAAGTAGAACTTTATATATATATATATATATATATAAGATTTTTTAAATGAAATATTTTTATCAAGTAACTATAATTTAACAGCAATATTTTTTTCTAGACGATTATAAAATTGCTCAAAGAAAATGCAAAACTGCATTGGATAGAGATAATCTCTCATCATTATCTGAATCTGCTGAATATGGAAAAGGATGTCGTGTACCGAAACGTAAAAGACAGTACAGTGATACATACACAGATACCGATACGGAAAGCGATGAGTGTGGCGAAAAGGATTTGTCCATTAATTTTCCGACATATAAAGCAGATAAGACTGGTATTTCATCAAATTCGAACAATAATGTTGGCCAAGTCAGTGAGAGCAATAAAAAGCAAAATTCAGACAATATTTTAACTGAGATCCGTACTAATAAATCGAATAATAATGTTTACCAAATCGGCGAAAGTAAGAAGCAAAATTCTGATAATATTTTAGCTGAGATCCATACTAATTTTCAAAAACACGCAATTGAAATGAAAGGTAATATGTATGGAGAAAATATATGTTTTATGTGTGGAAAAAATGCCTTAGTATAATATTGCTATAATATGCATACTTTCTAATTCACTTGCAAATCGTAAAATATGTTAAGGCTGTTTTGTGTTCATTATATGTATATATATTTTGAATTTTTCAGAATTTCAACGCCAAGTTCTACGACACTTACATAGCATTAATGGCCGCATGGGAGAATTAAATGAGCACGTAGAATCATTAAAACAATCTAATTTTCTCGTTGATCAAGAAAATACTAATCAAAATATTACAAATGAAGTATCATTACAATACATAGAAAATTTGCCAGTAAAATCAAAAATGGAGCTTCAAGAAATTGAGAGAACTTTACAAGATAAAGGAATATTCCATGATGTGGTAAAATGATCGTTATATTACTAAAATTATACCATAATTATATAAATAAATATAATAATATATATAAATATAATAATTATAATAATATAAATATAATAATAATATAAGGAAAATATAATAATAATAGTATATAAATATAAATAAGTATATTTTATACAATAATTTTTGAGGCTACAGAATTGTCGAAAATGGGCGGTAGTAATTTACGAATTATTGTCAAGAAATTGATGTGCCGAATTTTAACACCGGAAATTGGAAGAGAATACAGCTGGGAGGGGCACAAGGGGAACCTAATTTTTAAGGATTTACTTCTGGCAAAATTAGTCCTTAGTAAGTAATACAAATATAATTTTAATTTCTTTATGATATGTTTAGGAAAGTTATATTTTATTTTTTGTTTTAAAGTAATTAATACATAATTAATACATTGGGAATTCACACCAGATTCAACATTTTATTGAAATTTATTTGTTTAGAAATGTTTAAATTGCAGTAAAAAAAAGTTTTAAAGAAATTTGCTAGTATTTAAAAAAAACAATCAAAATATAAGATTCCTTATCATTTCAGAATCCGTAAGACTTACTACACGGAAAAGTCCTGTAATTATAACAGATGATGAAATTATAAACATCGTTAAAACTTGGTTGGTAAAAGCCAAATTAAAAACAAAACCAACACAGCAAAATAAAGCCAATCGTTCGTGTAATAGCGAACATTAAAAATGTTAAAAGTTTCTTGAAGAACTACTACTCTAAAGTACAAATTTAATAACCGTGATAGTTTTTGTGCAAAAAACAAGTATAATTTATTTTATGTTTTTAAATATAATGTACTTCAGTAAGATTTTATCAATAATTATTATAATTAATTTTATTTTGCTTTAAAAATACGAATATTTTAAGTTTAATTCAAAAACTTATGGTAAAACTCTTAAAGTATATTATTGACATGTAAGGGAGAATTGAAGATATATATGTTTTTTTTATTAATTTTTTTTCTTTTAATTTTAAAGGAAAACAATTCACGTCTTTCTTTTAAATTGATAATAATAATGATAGTCTTTATTTAAGATAAAAAATTGAAGAAATGTTTTTTATTTAAGTATAAAATTAATTCTGACATGTATGAGAGAACAATTATTACCAGTAAAATTTTTTAAATAATGTAATAGTAATATATCAATATTATTTACTTAAATATATATATATATATATTTCAAAAGAAAAAAGAAATACTCGTATATATATCGAAGATCTCAACTAAAATATATGTGTAAGCTTTATTTTAAAAAATATATTAATATTAAGAGAGAGAATTATATAGTTTTAAATAAATGTGTATAGATATATATATATAATCTTAAAACTTCAGTTATTAAATTTTACGTACCCCTTTTCTCTCTGTACTTCAATAATATTTATAAATTATAATAATATTTATAAATACAGCATAGAATATCCTATAAATATTTTTTAGAATATTCATGAATAATCTGTAATTATTCTTAGAATGTACATAGAACGTTTACTGTCTCGCATTGAATATTTTATAAATATTATCGAATAATTTATAAATGTCCTGTGAATATTCCTGAATATATTAAGAAAAATATCTATATTCCCAGAATATTTTAAAAATATTTGCGAATATCTTATAAACGTTCTATAAATATACATAGAATATGAGGTTCCGTTTCGAATGTTTCTACAAATATCTATAAATGTTGTATGAATATTCCGAAATATTTTAAAAAAATATAAAATATTCGGGAATATTTATAAAACATTTGTAGGATTATTCAAGAATAATTATAGAAATTTCTAGGAACATTCAAAGCGGGACATCGCACATTCCTTGCACATTCATAGAACATTCAAAAGATATTCACGAATATTCCAAAGAATATTCATAGAACATTCAAGAAATATTCCATGCTGTATGGGTTATATATATTTATATAAGTACTAAATTTTTAAATGTCACATAAATTGCTTAAATTATACAATAATCGTTTAAGTTATATTACATTAATGTGCAAAATATTCTTAATAACACTATACATATATATATATATATATATATACAGGGTGTCCGGTAATTAACGGACCAATGATTAAGAGCGGATTCTCTGGCCAATTTGGAGACGATTTTTTCTTAGCAAAAATGTTGAGAAGTCAATAATTTTCGAGTTATAAACGATTTAAAAAAATGGGTTTTTTGAAAACTAAACGTTTTGGAGTTAAAAGTCTAACATAATTACATTCTTCAGTGAATTTCAGGTAGAGTTTACTATAATAAAATTTTAATTTGAGGCTTAGTTATAAAGATACATAATGACAAATATTGAAAAGTTGTAAAAAATGATGACCTTTTTCGACATTTTTGCTGAGGAAAAATCGTTCTCAAATTGACCAAAAAATCCACTTGTAATCGTTGGTCCGTTAGTTACCGAACACCCTGTATATGTATATATAAAACATTGATTAAAATTATAAAATCTCTAATTTATTTTTAATTTTAATCAATGTTTGTTATATATGACAAATTGAATTATAAAATCTATAATTTATTTTTAATTTTAATCAACGTTTTTTGTTCACATTTATTTTTTGCTCATGTTTAATCATTTTTCAGATATGATTTATCCTAAGAGATATATGTATAGCTATTAGTGGTTAACCTAGTACACTTTTTGAGATGGATTTGAATAATTATAAAGGCGTATGATAAGACATAGGATATATGTGGATACTATACACATGTCGCATATTATATAAAATAAAATAAAAAATAAAAAATAATAATAATAAATAATCTCTATAAAGTTTTATTGTGTGTGTGTGTGTGTGTGTGTTATCACACGTACAATTATAATTATCTGTAATTCAACAAATTATAATTATCTGTAATTCAAACAGCTGTAATAAAATTTGATATTAAATGTCTTTTTGTTTGTCCAATGTATGATGCATTACAATTTTCACAATTAATCTTGTATACTACATTCGTTTTAATATCATTAGTTATTAAATCTTTACCTCGTTTTATCAGCCTATTCAACTTTTTTGGCAAACTATAAACGACATTTATGTTAGCATTTTTAAGTAACCTTTTAATACTGTCGCTAACATCCTTAACGTATGGGAGTGGAATTACATAATTCTTATCTTGAGCCGAATTCACATTAACGTTATTATCTAAATCATTACTCAAACTGTCGTTATTATCCGCATTGTGATCGTTAACATTCCTGTTCATATATATATAATAATTTATTATTTTTTTATTATATATATTTTATTATATATATATATATATATATATATATATATATAATAAAAAGTTATTTTACTCAAATTTAAAAATCAATAATTTTAACAGTAAATTTTATTATAAATATTTTCACAATAAATTAATGTAAAAAAGAAACTTTATCAAATTTACTACACAAAATTATAACTCAAATAATATTACAAATTAAAACGATTAAAGAGATATTGTATTATATGTGTATTATTAATCTTTTAGCAAGTAAAAAGATTTTATCTTGATTATCCTATTATAATTTATATGTGTATAACAATATTAATAGAAATAGTAAAAAATAAAATATCACAAAACATAAAATATAAAATATTGAAAGTTAAAACAAAAAAAAATATGTCTGTTATATAAATATAACAACAAATAATATACGAGTGCGCAATTATACATAAATAAGTTTTAATACTTTTAAAATAAACTAATTTTTAATACTTTGAATAAATAAATAAAAAAACTCTAATTCACGGTTTCTATAAATGCGTGAACAGCTAATAGTTTAAATTAAAATTTTTTTTTTTTACAGCAGAATTAAAAAATTAAGAGCAAATAAATATACAACTAAAATATTTTAATCTCTTCTTAAATATTTAGCAATTTAAAAACAATTGTTTAAACAGACTTAAATTTTTATATATAAATAAATAAATAATAAATAAATAATAAATAAATACATACATTTAATATATTCAAATTAAAATATTGAAAAATAATATATAGATACATACTTTTTTAATATGAAAAAAGTGAATTAATTTTCTCGCTTGCATATTTCGTAAAATTATATATGATAAATTGATCAGGGTTTAGATGACAAGATATATTCATATTAAACTTGAACTACGAGCAAGTACATCATGTACAAATCTGATAAAGCCTATATACAGAGGAAAAAAGCTTTCATTAACAGTAAGTACTAATATATAAAAATATCATAAAAATTACTCAAAAAATATAAATACAAGCATTTTCCAAATTATAATAACATAATTAAAATATACTTGTCATCTGTTCTATAATGTTTTTTCTAAATAGTATAAAGAAAACGAAACGAATATATTGGCATATTATTTCTATTTTTGAGAAGACATTTTTATAATGTTTTATATTGTCACGATATTAACAAAATTATACTTGTAATTAGCGTTAAAAATGTAAAACAATCTTGTTGAGGATATATATTTCGAGAAACATATGCAGTCTTTATTTAATCACCAGGAGATTAAAAGCGGATGAAATCATCATTGAAAACCCATTGGTATGCTATATATTATGAGTACATTATTATAATTTTAAATGCAGGATGTAATTGTAGAGATTCTTCTTCATTATAGAGATAATATATCTGCTTCACTGAATAAGGTTCGTGAATAATGCAATTATATCGAAACTTTTTGTTATAAACTTGCATAGTTTGTTTATGTGTAAATTACATATACATATACATATATATATATATATATATATATATATATATGTGTGTAAATTATAATTGTACATATATTAGAAAAAGAGTTTAGATATTATATTTACTAATTCAGATATTGTTAAGCAAAAACATAATTTTAATAAATATAAAAATAAATTAGTTACAACTTTATTAAACAAAAAATTTATTTTTTGCGACAGTTTATTCAATGTATTATGTTAATTATACGTAATTATTTGATATAATTTTATAAGCTACTCGTTTTCTCTCTCTTTCTCAAATAAGTTCGCTGGTAAATTAGGTGATTTTATTTTCAAATATATCTTTAAGACTGATTGTGAGATGAAATATATCTTCTAGCAATTCTTCGATAAATACATAAAATGTATTCATATACTATAATAAAAAATATCAAAGTATATTTATATACTAAATAATATATAAAAGTATTGTATGTAAAGTATTTTGTTCTAATAATTAAACTTCATCCATTAAAGTTTAACGTTATTATTCCTAAAGTTTATATATATTTGTAACTCATTTATACATTCATGAAACACATAACAAATAAAGAAGCAATTTCTTTTTATTGAAATTTGAACTTATATATTTAAAATTTTATCGATATATATATGTTTTATGAGCAAATTTAATTGAATGTAAATAAAAAAACTTTTTTCATTAGCATTTTATTGTAAACACATATTTTTCTAAATTCTAAAATGACAAATCAACATACATTATGTTAATTTTTTTATTTATTACATATATTTAATTTAATATATCGTTAAAATGTATTAAAATATATTCAATTTGTATTAAATTTGTCATTAATTTGCTATACATAGACATATACATATATGTTTAAATTATCAAACGATGCTATACATTGCAATTCATACGTTAAAAATGTTTTCATGTTAATTGCAATATGCAAAAAGAATAAAAAATAACATGTAATGAAAATAAAAATAAATATATAAATAAATATATGAATATACATATAAAATGTTTTTTTGAAAACTAAACAAAATATCTTTCAGAAAATAAGAATTCTGTAATCGCATGTTTTCTACATATTTTTGTTACACATGTTTAGAAAAAATATATAAATAATCTATATATTATATTTGATTTACTTTGTTCGATGAATCTTATACGAGTCCTTACCTCAGCTGGTCTTTCGAAGTCTTACTTTAAATGGTTTTTCACACACACACAAAGAGATAAAGTCAACGATTGAGATATACAAACGATATACTTTTAAAATCTATCGTTTAATTTTGATCTTATATCTTCAAAAGCCCATCGAGAACTGACTACGTTGCGGCATTGATCCTAAATTTGGGACGCACACATATACATATGTATATATATATATGTATATGTATGTTAAGTCGTAGAGTGAAAGAGAGACACAAATGAAAACCACGTACATGCGTGATCGTCGGCATCTCATCAGCAATTTGTGGTGTGATAACATAAGAAATGTTATGTAAATAGTTCCACAAAGTTATACGTAACAAGCATCTTATATTCGATCTTATTATATCAAGAAGTTAGATAAATACATGGTTAAATAATTCACGAGAGATACTTTGACTTTTACATTTAAAATAATTTTATTGAAAAAGCATTTAAGAAAAATCAAAATTATAAAAAATAATTTAATAAATTGAAATTATGTCTGGACACAAATATAATTCCAAACTTTTATTATATTCCGATATAATTTTAATTCATTAATAAAATTCGCATTTTTTTCTTAAGAAAATTATTTTTTGAAATTTTTATATTGAATGGAATATTTTTATGCTGCTAAAAAGTAAAATGACGTGTCATAAATCATCTTCAAACTGATCGCAATCAAAAGTTTATATTTGCATAAGCAAATTATATTTACATAACAAAATGCGTTATATCTTTAATGGCTTTAGTTCTTGATTCATGTAAAAGATACTTTGTTTTTTATATGTAAAATAAATTGTTCTGGAAAAGCATTCAAGAAAAATAAAAATCATAAAAAATAATTCAATGAATTAAAATTGTTTAAACACAAATATAATTTTCCGAATTTTTATTATATTCTGATGTAATTTTAATTTATTAATAAGAATCACATTTTTTCCGAAAAAAATTATTTAAAAAAATTTTTATTTTAAATGGAACATTTTTTTATGCTGTAAAAAAATAAAACGGCGTGTCATAAATCATATTCAAACTAATCGCAATCAAAAGTTTATATTTGCATAGGCAAATTATATTATTTACATAAGTAAAGTGCGTTAGATCTTTATAATGATACTTTAGTTCTAGAAATATATGCATATCTTGATAAGATTATTTGACAGGAAAATTCTGGATAAGCTATATATATGTACTTATTAATGGTAACGCAATCTTCTGGCTATTTATTCTTTTTATATTTTATTATTTTTTGCGCCGCTATCGTATTGCTTAATTAAACTTTTTTATAAAAATATTTGTCAATCAAAACTTGAATTTAATATTTTCATAAATTCGGTATGCAAATATATATATTATTCAAATATTGATATGTAAATCCTATTTAAGTGCAAAAATTTTTGCTCGATTAATTTTTATGTTTATACATATATATATATATATATATATATATATATATATATATATGTATAAACATAAAAATTAATCGAGCAAAAATTTTATATATATATATATATATATATATATATATACCATATATATATATATAATTACAGTTTATTTTACTATTGATTACTAATTCTATTTATTTAAATTACCAGAATCGCGTAAGTATTAGTTGACCCGAATGTAATTGCAATGATAATGACGACGACGGAGACGTTTCTTACTTGAAATTTTCACGATAGAGACTTTGCACATGATTTCTCTGTTTATATAGCACGTTAGCGTAAAAATAAAAACACTTTTATTATATAATTGAGACCCAATCTTTCGATTAAGACTATTTAGAACTCGATCCGTTCAGCAGTTATATGAGAACTGAAAATATCGAGTACTCTTAACTGCCTGACTCGCGTAAAGAGACACGGCGTGTCTTTTTTTCTTTTTCGAACTTAGCATGAGACACTACCGTGTCTCTTGATGTTCTGTGTTGTATGGGCTGGGGAGTGTGTCAAAGTGCGCAAATTTTTAGAATCAAAACACGTCCTTACCCAGACAGCACACAATATTTATGATAAAGATTCATAAATATTTATGAATATATATATATATATATATTTTTTTTTTCTAATTTGTATAAATATTTTAAAAATGTTTTATAAAAACCTTTATTTAACATATTATTAAAATATAGATTAAATATTTCATATAACATTTATGGTATGTAAAGATAAATATTTATATAGTAATTATTTTGTAAATATCATAAAATTATTTTAATTTTTTGAGCTACATTCTGCAACAGAATATGTCTTTTAACAAATAAATTTACGTAAAGATCGATGTGTTCATAAATTTATTTGTTAAACTACTCTGTTGCCTAAGTATATTCAATGTATATTATAATTTTATATTCTATTTTAAAATAAATGTCTAATAAGTTATACTTATAAACATTTTTTACGTATTTTTAACTTTTTATAAATGGCTAATAGAGTTTGAAAAACACAAAAACATCTAATCGACCAAATTTTAGATTAGACTATATCAACCGATCGTTTTGATTAAAAAATCGTTGATTATGTCTTTTTAACTTTTAATAATTTCTTACTGAGTATTTATTATAAAGAAAATATAAATTTAAAAAAAACTGTACTATAATGATTTAATAAACATATTTATGATATTTACCATAATAATTATCGTAAATATTTTCTAATATTTATGATAAATAATTTATCTATATTGAATCTAAGACTCCAAAAACTCCAAAAATTTATAAAATATTTATGATAAATATTTATAATATATTAAAATAATTATTATAAATATTCTATAAATATATTTTATAAATAAAGTAGAATGTACATAAACAGGCCAACTTAAAAACGATTTTAACTGATCAGTTAAAACTTTCTTCGGTACTCGTTAACAATGTTAAAAAATTTTATCAGTTTGACACACAACTCAAAATTAACACTATTTAAATATGGACCATAGAAAGAGGCTTGTGACATGGTAATAACTGACAGCTTAAGGAATCCTGATATTTGTATCTTTGCGTGTTTGAACGGAATGAGACCCGAATTATTCAGCAATGTATTTAAGTCACATGTTGTGGTAGCCAGATCATAGGTCATTGCGTTGTTTGATTGTGCATAAAAATGCGTTTTAGTCGAATTAATTTCATGTGTTTCCATTTATTAAAAATCTCAAACAGTAATATTCTTTACGAAATTATGTATTAAGGAAGACTGTCATTACAGTCGAAACGTATATACGTTTTATTTTATTTTATCTTATGTCAATAAATTAATTATTTGTACACCTAAATAATTTGCTCGTTTTTAAGTTGGCCTGTTTATGTACGTTCTACTTTATTTAATTTTATACGAGCCGTAAATTTTCATTTACTAATTTTTTATTTTTTTATTAATTTAATATTTTATAAATATTCTGTGCTGTCTGCGAGTACTTTTGAAGCAGTAGCAAAGGAAGGAAGAGGATAAATTCAAATTTTGAATGGTTTTTAAAGTAGAAAATGAAAAATAAATTTCAAATACGATCATCTTTAGCGGAGTTATGCTTATTTGAAATTGTGCAAAATTTTGACTAAAAATACATGTGTTAATTTTGCTGACGAGTGTATATATATTTTATATGTCCCTTATGAAAATTTAATACTGTATAATCATTGGAAGCTTAATAATTCAACCCCTAAATATTACTGTATATCAGCCATTTAAATAGATACTCAAAATAGTGATTAATTAAAACTACACTATAGTGATAATAAATTCCCATAAGGGGTGTTTATTGCATATATGCATCAAAACAAAATTCAATAATTAATACAATATCATTTTTTTAAGTTACATTATTATATAATTGAACAAAAATAGATACGTAAAAAATAGAAAAAAAGTAAACGCAATTATATTTAGACTCGACAAGGTATATATATACATATATAAATATATACATATATATATATATATGTTGAGTATATAGTTTCACGTTTAAATTTTGAAAGTTTGATTGTGTATTACATATGTGTCAAGAAATAAATAAAATTAAAGGAATTAAGAAGATGAAAAAGCAAAAAGAAGAAAAGAGAGAAGAGAGAAAAAAAGAAAAAGTGGGAGAAGAGAGACAGATAGAGAAAGGTATATATAAATATATATAACTTTATTATAAATATACAGGGTGTCCGGTAACTAACGGACCAACGATTATAAATGGATTCTTTGGTCAGTTTGGGAACGATTTTTCCTTAGCGCAAATGTCGAAAAAGGTCATCATTTTTTACAACTGTCCAATATTTGTCATTATGTATCTTTATAACTAAGCTTCAAATTAAAATTTTATTATAGTAAACTCTACCTGAAATTAACTGAAGAATGTAATTATGTTAGACTTTTAACTCCAAAACGTTTAGTTTTCAAAAAACCTATTTTTTCAATCGCTTATAACTCAAAAATTATTGACTTCTCAACATTTTTGCTACGAAAAAATCGTCTCCAAATTGGCCAGAGAATCCGCTCTTAATCATTGGTCCCTTAGTTACCGGACACCCTGTATATATATATATATATATATATATATATATATCTGTGTATTTTAAATTCTTAATGAAAAAATTTCAAGAAATTTTCTTTAATAAAATTTAATTAAAAATTTAATTAAAAAATTTTTGAACACTGTGTTATATCACATTTAAAATCGTGATTATTTCAATAAAAAACATTTTATGTGTAAAAAATATATTTTTTATATTTAATAAATTTTATATATATATGCATATATGTAAAATATTCTCTCTCTCTCTCTCTCTCTCTCTCTCTCACTCTCTCTACACACACACACACACACACACACACACACACACACACACAACGGGGGCCAAATCTCTCAAATTGGTCTCATGATCAATTAGCCTGGATTCGCACCAGGGGCAAATTCTGTTGGTAATGTCAAACGAATTTAGCCTGGACTTGCACCAGGGGCAAAGTCTTTTGGTCGAGTCTACGAAATTTAGCACGGACTCGAACCAGGGGCAAAGTCTTTTGGTTCAAGTCTACGAATTTAGCACGGACTCGAACCAGGGGCAAAGTGTGTCGGTAAGGGGCAAAGTCTATCGCACGAAGATGGCGGTCTCTTCTTTAGGCAGGCCTTTGGCGATCTGTCTATTAATCTGTGTAGAAGCGTAGGTACTCTAGTAAATTTTCTCATTTTTGTAATTTTTACCTCGTGAGTAACTCACCCAAGATACACAATCTACCCTCTGAATTGTTTACTGCCTATGTAGACGAGTCTTTACTTATGTCTTAGGGAGGATTCACACCAGAAAAGCAGAAAACAGAAAAACAGAAGCTAATCAGAACTTGCGTTGGCAGTAAGTTTACTACCACCGAGTTTATTATCTAGTAAGCTTATTGCCAACCGAGTTCTGATTGGCTTCTGCTTTTCTGTTTTCTACTTTTCTGCCAAGGTGTGAATCCTCCCTTACAGAAAGTGTGTACTACTAGCTTAAGCGAAATGAACAAGCGATAAACAAGTGTGAAAGACAACTTTGAAATTTATGAATCAAATAGATGACACTTGATCATACTTGTTAATATTAAAGACCTATAATAAGAGATGCACTAATCTGTCCCCACTCCTTCTGGCAGCCGCTATCTTGCGACCATAAAGCAGAAGACAAATTAACAAAGCAGAGCACGGAGAACTCGGAGCTGCAGAGTAGAGCAGCGGAGCAATGGAAAATGGAGCATATTTTAGAGTTTTCTGTTTATCAACTATCACTGAAATATCAATATTGTGTTCGAAAATTAATTTCCTCATGGAAACTTATCTTTCTACAACGTCAATCTACATCTTGCACCATGATCGTGCCTTGCACCAAGTATATTTGTGTCGACGCACGCTTGCAATGATCAGAAGATGGCGGAAAAACCACGTGACTTCTAGAGCCAATCAAAAATGGTTCAGAGTTGGCGCATCTCTTATTAGGTTTGTTCGCGTCGCATGCCCCAACATGCTCGTTTTTACTTCAATGCGCTCGTATTGGTCCAATTCAAGAAGCGCACCAATACGATTATATTAAAAATGTTACATCTATGAATGGGAAATTACAACTAACATATACGTTACATGTAACATGCTTGAATACTTACGCGTATATAACATTTATATACCGTGTTTGCTGGGTAGTTACGTTTTTTCTCTGTCTTACTTTACGTCTACGCTACGGCAGACGTAAGCGCTTACGTTTAAAGCGGGGAACACACACTCTTGCATAAGCGCACAAGCATATGCATAAGAAATTTGATTGGTTGAATTTCTTATGCATATGTTTATAGACCAATCAAGATTCTCATGTTTACGCTTATGCGCCTATGCAAGAGTGTGTGCTCCCTGTTTAACTCTCTGCCATCGGCCTGACACAGCGTATCGTTCTATCTTCTTTCAATATCAATAAACAACAAAGATAGAATGATACTCTGTGTCGTTGCATATATAAAGCACCCTTTTGTCATACACAATTGGTTATCAAATAGAACATTTTCTGGACTATTAAAAATTCCCTATTTCATAACCAATTACATTGTGTTTTTTTGCTGTTTGACCAATCAAGAAATCTGCGCTTTTTGTTATACTTTACACTTGAAAATAGAACAGAAAAGTCAAAATAATGTCAATTCGACGTCATATATATTAATCAAATTTGAAGTTCAAATCTATACTGAAATCGATATAGTACTAAAAAAAATCTATAGTTTTCGTTACATATATTATATGCTATGTTATTATATATATTATATGCATTACATATATTGAAACTTGGAACAAGCCTCTTTTATATTCGCTGCATATTTTATTATATACAAAAAATTGAGCAAAGGCTAAGAATCGCGCCATTTAACAGTTTCATATTTTTTTCTCTTATATTTGTGAATCGGTAAAAAAGAAAAAAAACAAGTGACGCTTGATGGAATGTCTTAATGAAATAGACAATTTGTCATCCGACTGCTTCGCATATTTCTTTGCTCTCTCTTACTGATCTGTCACTCGCGCGTTCCCTATCCAGCCCTCTTCTTTTCCCTCCCATCTCTCCCTCCTCCTTCTCCTTCTCCTTTCTCCTGCTGTTCCGGTGCAAAGTCTCGATCATAAAATCAGCATAATTCTTGCTGCTCATGCCCGATAAACATATGCACGTCACGATAACGCGACATAATTAACGCGAAGCAAGTGAGTATATGGCGAAATAATGCTCGAATGATCGTTATTTATTTATTTATTTTTTTTACGGTGAAGGCGTTTTTAAGCGAGAAGCCAACAGCTGAAATTTGGCTAACTAACTTTTGTGCTGCTTTACTTGAGTATATCGGTTCTTTTATTTGGCACTTTAGAATTTGCAATTGTTTTCTTTTTTTTTCCTTCAAATAATATACTTTGCATGAAACATTTGCCTATCTATGCTAATATTACAGAACTTTTTCTCACACACAGCTTTTATACAACTTTCTTCAGAGTATTTTATATAGCTAACATGTTATTGTTTATCATTCTTACTTATTATATATTTGGGTAAAGAATATTATGTCCTACAAAAATTTCTCTATGCTCATTATTGCATTTACAAATAAGAAAAATTTAGATTTATAATAGATTTAAAATGTTTATATATTGAATAATATATCCATATAAATTAGTTTTGTGATCAAAAAATTAAATTAATTAATGTTTATTCCTTTGCAGGAAATTTCAATATAATATAAAAAAATGGCATTCCGTGAGTTGGTGGAAGGAGATTGTGGAGGTCCCAGCTCGTTGATGCGCCTTGCATCACATTATGTGCAAGATCATGGCTTCAAGGAGGAAGGAATTCATCAGCCATTCAATCCTTCTGAGGCTTTTCAAGCACAGGATGCAGATCAGTTAGTGCAACAATTCTTAGAAGAACCCACTTGCCCGCAGACATTTCGAATGGACAATTTACTTCAAGAAATGAGAGAAATTGATCAAAATATCTATCCTCCGATAGCAGCACCTGGAGTCATTAAAGAATTAAGTGATCTGGACTCAGCTTGGGAAAATATATGTTTTAAATCTGCCAAGCAATTGGAGGTAATTAAAAAAAAAACATTTATTGTGTTACATACAATTGTATCACTTAGCATAAAAAATATGTAATTATAATATGATATATATTAAATATTATAATATTTTAAATCATATATCAAATTTAGGAATTTCAAGTGAATAAAACATGGAATACACCTTTAATGCCACCTGTGCAGGAGGAAAACACACAGTTACCTGAGACTCACAAACTTGGTCTGGATTCAAAATGGATGGAAGAATATTTAGAACATAGCATAAACAGTGTACAAGACAATGTTAACAAAGACAATGCTGTTCAAGTCATAAAAGATGAAGATCCAAACTTTGCGTACTCAAAGTTCATGAAATTCATGAAACAAGAAGGTGACATTCCAATAAAAACTACTCAAACAGAGTTAGCCAACTTGGATAATCCAATTGAAGAATGGATAGAGCAATATCAGGCAGATCAACAAAAAATAGAAGATAGTTCAACTAATAGCAATATTAATGATAGTACAATTTTGAACAAGGTAGAAGAAGAATTAGAAGTCGCAGGTACATGGATAGATGAATTTATGAAGGAAAATCCTTCCTCAGGTATTCTTTAGTCTCTTTTTTTAGCAATACATGTTTTGCATATGCATGTGTATACAGGGTGTCCCGCAATGTAATGTCCATACTGAAACTGTGTATTCTTGGTGTCCTTCTAAGTCAAAGTCTTAATACACATATGCCCCAAAGTCGATTGGTTTAAAGTTATAGCAAAAAACACAATTGCATAAAATAAGAATAGTATTATTTATTGAAGTTAATAATATGTATTATTTATTAAACGATAATATTAAACAACAATTAACTACTTTTTTTACTTTAAACAATAATTAACTAATTGATTACTTATTAATCTAAATTAAACATAAATTTAGATTGATAAGTAATTAATTATAGCTCTACTTAAATTTAACATAAATTGATCATCATAAGATCTGGCAATGAGAACAGCATTGCAGTTGTTAAGGCGTAAAATTATTATAATAAAACGAAACAAATATTAGAAGTAATATTTCATTAAAATTTAATATTAAAGTAAATACATTGAAATGATACTTTATAAATTGATCAAAATAACATGATAAAGGTGCTTTTCTTGTACTAATACAGTAAAGTAAGGCATAAATTGAATTGCTGAGAAATAAGCCATTTTCCACATGCTAAACATTACAAAAATTATATTACACAAAACAATTGCTTGTGTTGTTATAGTAAACAAATAAATAATAAATAAATAAGTAAATAATAATTAAAAATTATAAATAAATAATTACTTTTTCGTTTTTTTGCTATAACTTTAAAACAATCAGCTTTAGGGCATATGTGTATTTAAACTTTTTGACTTATTATTAGAATGATATCAAGAAAACACAATTTTAGTATAGACATCACGTTGCGGGACACCCTGTATAATATATTGTGACTAACACAAAAGAAAAAAGATTGATACATCTTAGAGTATAATTGAAATTCATTCATGTAATTAACCCAAAAATATGATTGATACATTCTAGAATATAATTTAGATTCATTATGGAAACGATTTCAAGACGAATGGGACAAGGTATCCGCAGATGGGGTTTCCTCTACGCACCCATGGGTATCCGAATTTGACACTTATTACGATCCATTCAATAAGGAATATGAATTTTGTGAAACCAATCCTATGAAGGATTTACCAAATGCACTGGCAGAAGGCAAGAAACGATTAGAAGCGGGTGATTTGCCGAGCGCTGTACTTTGTTTCGAGGCAGCTGTTCAACAAGATGAAAATAATACCGAAGCTTGGCTACTGCTCGGTAAAACACAAGCTGAGAATGAGCAAGATCCTTTGGCCATCTCCGCTTTAAATCGTTGTCTCTGCTTGGATCCATCTAACAGTGTTGCTCTAATGGCGTTAGCAGCTTCTTATGCAAATGAATCTTATCAGAAGCAGGCCTGTCTAACATTAAAGGAGTGGTTACTAAAGAATGAAAAATATAAACATCTATCAGTTCCAGAGTCTAATCTTACAAGAGACAACCATGCAAATTTCAGTGTGTCTACTTTATTATACGAGTAAGTTAGAAGTAAATTTTTTTCCATTCCAGGAAATTATTTTTAACACAATATTTTGTTGTAGTAAAGTATACGATGAAGTCAAAGATTTATATATTCAGGCAGCGAGAATGAATCCTCGGGATGAAATTGATGCCGATATACAGTGCGGATTAGGTATATTGTTTAATTTATCGAGCGATTACAACAAAGCTGTGGATTGTTTCCAAGCAGCATTACAAGTACACCCAGATGTAAATATAACTTGTCTCGAATTTATTCTTGAGCCGGGCTAATCGGCATATTTGATAACTATACATTTCCAAAAGGATTCCAGATTATGGAATAGATTAGGTGCCACCTTGGCTAACGGCCAGCGATCGGCGGAAGCTGTAAACGCGTACCATCGTGCCTTGGAGCTATCGCCGGGATTTATTCGAGCACGTTACAATCTCGGCATATCTTGCGTTAATCTAGGAGCGTATAAGTAAATATAGATTTTTTAAATACCATTTTAAAAGTGTAAAGAAAATGGCAATATCTTATATGAAATCGTATGATATAGAGAGGCAGGTGAGCATCTCTTGACAGCCTTAAATCAACAAGCTGCAGGAAGAGGCCCACAGACCAGCAATGTATCTACTAAAGCAATGTCAAATACAATATGGTCCACGTTAAGATTAGTTATATCATTGATGCATAAATATGAATTGATGGAAGCTGTAGAAAACAGGTAATTTTATGATTAATTTCATTTTTAAAATAATTTGTATAAATTATTTAGAAGGGCTCTTTATAATAATTTTATGTTTGTTATTCTTCTTCATTTTCAGAGATCTACTCAAGTTAAATAAGGAGTTCGAAATTATATAGACACATCTGTATAATAAATGACATAATTTTTATATAAATTATTTTGGGTACAGGTAAGAAACGAAAAAAAAATAGTTCCAATATATTTCAGCAAAGTTTAACTAGCAGAATTAAAATCTAAAATATTTTAAATAACACAAAAAATATATATATTTTAAATAATTAAGAACACAAAAAATATATATATATAAAAGTATATATAATACTTAAAATATATAAAATATGTATATATACAAATATACAAGATTTTATTACTGAAATTATATTACTTTGTTTCGTATACTTATTCTTTTATTTAAAACCAGTTTCAAATAAATATATTTATTGTAGTTCAATTTTTAAAATATAATTGAGGGAAAAGTGTAGCTTTTTTTAATATTTTACATTTATAAAAAATAAATTTAGAAAATAATTATAAAAATCATTATTATTTTATCATAAAATAAGTAAAGATATTAACAAAATAATTAAAAATTTTAACAATATAATTATGAACATTTAATAAAATAAAACGGGGCAAGTATGTGTGTATGTACATAACTACTGCTTGGAATAAAAAAATTGTAAATAATTTCACTTAATTTTTGAATAGCTTTTTCGCTATAATATTTTTAGTCACAAATTTTGGAACATATATATATGTGTATATAATTATAAAGATTAATATACATCATAACAAAAACATTAAATCTGTTGTAAAACTATTAAGACATTATACATATATTACACATAGTTATGTTTATAAATGTGAATATATAAAAACATTCAGATTGATCAAATTTTTAATTTTACTATTACTTTGATTTTAGATTTTTATCACATATACACTTTATGCACTATTGTGTTATGTACATATAAAATTTTACTGTAACATTAACAAAAATTTGAATTCTTTTTATATTAATAAGCCTAATAATGATTATTGATAATTATCAATTATCCTGTTAAGAATAAAGAATACAAACAAGATATAAAGAAAATCTAAAACAATTGTTGAGTATTATGTATGTATTTTTTTGTCGCATAATGAATTATAAATATTATTGATAAATTCTAACATAATTAGATTTACAATAAAGAAGAAATCATTCCTAAAGGCACATCAAAGTTACATATTTTGTAACACTTAAAAATTGATTATTTAAAATTACATTAGGATCAACAGATTTGATAAAAACGATTTTAAAATTTATCTTGCTAAAGACAGATCTGTTCCAGAGCAGAAAGAAAAAATCTTAATACTTGTAAAAAAATCTTAATATAATTCCATATAACAATTATGTATAATAGTTTAAATATTTGTAGAATTAAAGTGATAATGCACGCATCTGTATATAATTTAATGTCATGTAA
This sequence comes from Nylanderia fulva, assembly GCF_048542155.1. Classification (NCBI taxonomy): domain Eukaryota; kingdom Metazoa; phylum Arthropoda; class Insecta; order Hymenoptera; family Formicidae; genus Nylanderia; species Nylanderia fulva. The sequence goes on along the minus strand of NW_028190521.1, from coordinate 188,090 downwards.
TAATAACGAGACAATAAATATTTTTTTATAGAGATATGTACTTTAAATTTATGTATAATTTGCATACACATTACTTTCATGTTTGTATATTGAAATGATTGCATCTTTGCTCTGGAACAAATTTTCTCGTATCTCTAACCATAATATAATATATCTATATAGAAGACGATTCAACAATTATAGGTGAATTCTGTGTTTAGTATTTGTCGTTGAGTTTTTTTTGATAATAATTGATGATGATTAATTCATCATTAAAAATGAGTGCAATCGGCGCAACTATTAACTAACGAACATTAGCTTATGTGTAACTGCATTGATCAGGAACATATGTCTGAAACATTTGTAGAAATAGTATAATAATTTACGAGTATAAGTGCACACAAAGTAGTCTTCCGTAATATATAATTGTTTAAAAACGTGATACTGGAATTTATATTTGTAATTCCTCAATCATATCACTTCTTTGTCTAGAAATTTGCTAAGAAATATTTAATGAACTACTACTTCTATCTTCACAACTTTAGAGTTGTCAAAAGTTGTTGCCCGGTTTCCATTATCAATGACTTCACGTGATCCGCGTGCATTATTTGATTACACATCTCGGTGCATCGTTGAAACGTCGCCACGTCGTCCCTCGACAATACACGATGAAGACTCTTCATAGATAATGTATGCGGCAGATAATTCAAAATTTCTACAAATTTCAAAAAGACAGATTATTTTATTATATTATATAAGATCAACTTAATTTTTTTAAATATAACCCTTTACTTTTTATTGCATATTCTTGTAGCTTATCTCGAGAGTTTTCCAAACGCTATAATAAAACATATCTATAATAAAACATTTTCATTAAGTATTTTTTGAATTATAAAGGTTTAAAGTTAACAATTATTTTACAATTTTTTAAAATGTAAAATATCTTGTAAAGTATTCAGTTTTTAGTAATCATACCTTAATACTTTTATGCACGGAATAATGAGACCAATCAATTGGTGTAAAGAAAACACATAGTTGCTTTAAAAAAAATGTATGTAATTTGCAACATACTTTAAAAAAAATTTGTCAAAAAATTGTTTGCTTTAAACCTTTATAACTCAAGAAGCATTTAATGAAAAAATGTTTTATTATAGTGTTTTGGAAAGCTCTTGAGATAAGCTACAAGAATATACAATGAAAAATAAAGGGTTCCATTTAAAAAAATAAAATTGACTTTGAAATGACCTCTAAATTTGAGCCTTACAACTTTTGTATTTAACATTTTTCATAGGACCACTATTATCGGAGATAATTGACCGTTGTCGGACTTTTAAACCACCCTGTATAATATTCACACACATTATGTTTAACTTACCCTTCATAATCTGTGTGTACAAAAGTTGTAGTTCCTGTTGCATTATTGAAGCAGTAATCTTATCTTGCGTTAATTCGATGAGATATTTCCATTCGGTGTCCTTTGTATATTTATCCTGCGAAACATATAAGGACAATGAAATATTCTGGCAAGATTTATCCAGTATCATGTATACCATAAATACCTTTGCGTACTGTACCACAGCTTGCGGACAGTTATCCATTAGCATCGCTGTTGTTTCTTCTGTATTCTGAATGCATAAGATCTTGAGAGACAAATCTCCATCGATGCTTTGCGTCTCGAGGAACTGCTTGACCTCGTGCAAACATTCGACCGGTAAAAATTCACAGGCTAATAGAGATTGTAGCTTAAACAGTTCCTTAGGTACGGTGGTTTCGCTCTTGGACGCATTATTAAAATTCGTTAAATCTTTAAAGTCGTTCAAGTTCAGGATCTTCTGGTAATCTTTGGCGTACGGAGGCATCTTATTCAAATAGCCGGGTCGATATTTGGCGAACATGAAGTATTCCTTGTCGTTCTCTCCCTGATCGTCCTTGGGATCGGTCTTGTACACTTTGGTCTGAGTTAATTTGCCCAGGTACGATCGCACCAGAAGCTTGAACGCCTCGACGAGGGCGAAATCCGAGCGAATTTGATTTTTGCTCACGATCAGCGGCCACTCGGTCATCGACTTCGAGCTGAAATAATCGTGCAGGTATTTCTCGAGGAAGACCTGCAACGTCGTGGCCGCGTTGTGCCCGTCTCTCCCAACCCGTGACGGCAGATACTCCAAAAACACCTGTATGATCTGGTGCAACGACAACGCGCCTCCGTCCTCTATTATCTGTATGAGAATATCCGCGAAGGTGGTGTTCTTCACCAACATCAGGGTGCCGGCGAAGTCCGAGAAGGTCGGGATCATGGGACTCCTCTTCTTCATCGCGGTTACGTCGAATAGCAGTTCCCAATGAGCCAAGATAAGCTGCTTGATGCATTGGACCGAGACTGGTTCCAGCACCTTCTCCGCCTGGTCCTGCTTGTCAGCCTGGATGTACAGGAGCGCCAGGGCAAGTTTCACGGCGTCATCGGTCTCGTGGGTCAGTAAAAGACTTATCAATTTCTCGGTGGCGTACTCCCTCAGTACAGGACTGCCGAAAATCAGCTTCAGCAGATCCTCCTTTTCCAGTGTACAAATGATCTCTATAATATTATACCCTTGGAAGAGCGCGTCTGCTTCGGGTCCACTTTTCATCGTGAAGAGCGCGTCTACCAGGAACGTTAAAAGCCCCGGTGCGTTCTGACAGGACTTTCTGGACAACACCTCCGAAGGCTTCAATCCTGACATCTTGTAGTAAGGGATACATGAGTCCCAATCCGATTCGGCCTCTGATCGAATGTAGTAATCGGCGAGCAACGCGCAGGATTGATTGTAGAGATTCTTCAATTTCAGATCGTTCTTGTGTGTCGCATCGTCGAAATCTTCGTTGTCTGGATCACTGTTGGACACGTCTTTCGCTAGACGTATCAGGGTATGCGCCTCGCCCAGCAAGTGTCGATAGGTACTCGGACTAGTGGATTTATGATTCTTCGCCGCGTTCAGAATGTCGAGATAGACGTTCTCGAGCTTGGGTAGATTCAGGGAGTACATGGTCCAAGAGCTGTCAGCCTTGGCCAGCAACACTATGTAAGTTCTCGTATGCAATAATTTTTGTATTCCCAGGAACGGCCTCAGACCGATTAGACTTACCGGTTCGGTGATGCTGGGGCAAGTTACTCTGACGTTATCCGAGTAATTTGAGAGCTTCGCAATGTGATGAGAGAGACGCAATGTATAGGACTCGAGACCAGCTTCGGTCAGTGCGTGAAGTATCGTGTGCTCCAACGCTATGTGATGAACAGGCGCGGTGAATGGATAAGTGGTCAGACACATTGCGTCCAGGGAATTATTGCTCGCCGCCGAGAAATGATACAAGTATCCCTCCTGTGTAGTGCAAACGAAACAACTTACACCTTGCAAATTTCTGTACTTGTCGGACTTCAACATAGACTTCTTTACGCCAGCGACGTTACATTCCCTCTTCATGTACAATGGCTTCATCACTAGACACTTGAAGATATCTAGAGTTCTGTCTACCTTGACGTTATTATTGCCAGTGTTAATTTTAAGGCATAACAAATTTTTTATTATGTAATTTTCAGACCAACCGACGTCAGGCGAGGTTGTCTTGATGAAGATTCTTATGTCTGCTGAATTTAGAACGAAAGGACTGAGAGCGTGACCCGGTCCAGCTCTTTCCGAACTTATCAATGGCAAATTCACGGTTAACGGTTGCGAAGTGGGCTCAATAATTCCATGAGTAATCAGCCTATGCATCTCATCCTTCTCGTTGTATATCAAGTGTTCCCAGTCTATGTAATTTTTATTATTACTTGGCTTCATTCTGTTCAAATTAGCGGTTTCTAATTTATACCATGCATTTCCCTTTGTACCTTTGTGCTTCTTATCCTTAGATTTTACACCGGTCACCGGTGCCTCATTATTTTCAGACGCCGCATATTGATAATCTTGATCTACAGATTTGTGCTTTGTATTTGTCCCTTGCAATGATGCATCTTCATTTCCAAAGCTATTACTATTTTCCACTAGAGACGAGTCTGTGGATATGGATGTCTTATCGATAGAAGAAGAATTTGTAGATGCTAAAGAGCTAAGTTGGTCAATATCTTCGTACATGGAATTTGTGAGACGAAAAACGGACAGATTTACATTATCCATAATCGCTATGAAATCTTCTACAATTTCCATGTACGTTGGTACGAAGGAAAATCCCAAGGACCATGGCCTAGGCTCGAAGTCTATGAATTTCATTTTCGACACTTGTTGCGTCTCGATCTTGAATTCGTGCAGGATAGCGGTGTTTCCTGAGGCTACCAACAAGTTACCAGTGCTTTGACAACAGGCGATCAGCGTGGGTTGCATGTTCAGAGGTAGTTCTATCATCTCCAAACTATTTAAGGGCCGATTCAGGCTCGGTGTGACTCGTCCGGCGATTCTGGCCCGCATTGGCTGACTTTGGTCTTTCACCGCAGCCCAGTTCACATAAATCCTTACAAAATTAGAAGTGACTTTATTCGCATGATTATTGCTCGCAGGATCTCTGAGATATTTTGATTCCAGGGTCACGACGTAATCGCCCTTAGTGCAGTGCACCATTTGATTGATCGTGTCTACTGTGGGGAAGGCGGTGCGCAGTTTTACATCTGAATTCATCAGCTCCCACACCTCTACGCAGTGGGTGGGCAGCGCCAGCAGGAGCATTTCCCGCCTTTGGCTGATGGCCGTGCAGGACGCTGTAGGTTCCTCGATCTGGGTGACATTTTGCCCCAGGAAGTTATGCACTGTTATCACCCGTACCATATTTGCTTCCTTTTATTGTTCCTTATGTAGCATAACACAACATTATTATTATTATTATGTATATTATATATCTCTATATTATATATATATATATATATATATATATATATATATATATATATATATTTGTTTTACCTTCGTTCAAGTATTCTCGCTTCGTTGACAGTTACATGTAAAGGTCATAACTGGACATTTATTTGTGTGTAAATATCTGTCAAAGGATATCGCATGCACATAAGTATTTTTATATAATCAGTATTCTCTCCTACGAAGCTTAGGATTGTTTTTTTATTTAATGTGCCGTCAGCCAATTATTTTAATTATTTTTTGATACCAAAGCTTCGAGCTGACGGAGTCACAGGTGCGACCTGTCATTCACTGACATTTCCGCAACTGTGCACGTTGCATGAATCAGCTGCGAGGAAGCAAATAACCGGTGTCAAAATTGAAAATAAATAACCCCAGCAACTGGCATCATATTCAAGATGTATCTTGTTCCTCTTTGATAAGATGTAATTTGGAGCAAGCAATTAACTATATAACACCGCGTAAAAGGAAGACGTATTCGGATGCAGTTGCTTTGACATTGTCCGACCAAATGCGCCTGCGCGCGATGGGCTTATGTCAGGCTGGGTCAGGCTGGATCGACGGGTCAAACTATATCCTTCGAAAATACGTGAATGTGGGTGTGTGTGTGTTTGCGAAGGTATAATTACCACAGATTAATAGACAGATCGCCAAAGGCCTGCCTAAAGAAGAGACCGCCATCTTCGTGCGATAGACTTTGCCCCTTACCGACACACTTTGCCCCTGGTTCGAGTCCGTGCTAAATTCGTAGACTTGAACCAAAAGACTTTGCCCCTGGTTCGAGTCCGTGCTAAATTTCGTAGACTCGACCAAAAGACTTTGCCCCTGGTGCAAGTCCAGGCTAAATTCGTTTGACATTACCAACAGACTTTGCCCCTGGTGCGAATCCAGGCTAATTGATCATGAGACCAATTTGAGAGATTTGGCCCCCGTTGTGTGTGTGTGTGTGTGTGTGTGTGTGTGTGTGTGTGTGTGTGTGTGTGTGAGAGAGAGAGAGAGAGAGAGAGAGAATATTTTACATATATGCATATATATATAAAATTTATTAAATATAAAAAATATATTTTTTACACATAAAATGTTTTTTTATTGAAATAATCACGATTTTAAATGTGATATAACACAGTGTTCAAAAATTTTTTAATTAAATTTTTTAATTAAATTTTATTAAAGAAAATTACTTGAAATTTTTTACATTAAGAATTTAAAGGCTCCTTATTCTCTTGTAGAAATTTATCACTACGCCAATTAATCACTTATTTTGAGTATTTAAAATACTATAATATACAGTAATTTAAGTATTCGAAATAAAAGTGATTAATTACTCGAAATAAGTGATAAATTGGCGTTACTAGTAATAAATTTCTATAAGGGTTGAAATAAAGTATAAGAGATAAATAGGCTATATGTGAGCCGTATGCGAAATGTGAGATGTAAGACGCATATTGAAATTTAATTTTTCGATATAACTTTCAAAAATGTACACGAGGTACAAAAAATTAGCTTGGACATTTGTAAGACTTAAAATTGGGATTAATTCTCAATTCTATTAATTAAATTTCGATATAACACACCTTACATCCGCGCACGGCTCACATATATATAGCCCATTTATTAGTGCAATTTTTAAGTTCCTTATTTTTCAAAGTTCACCTTTTTACGTTATCAAATATTTTTACGTTTTCAAGAATTTTATATTTTTACTTACCGCAGTTTCTTATCCAAATGTAAAATCTTTTATCGCAGTCTATAAAAAATTGAAACAATTTACAATTTTATGATATAATATTATTATTATTACAATTTCTATATATATGCACATCTGTCAAATATCGTGATTTATTTCACATTATTATTATCTATTTTAATAAAAAAAAACAAAAACACTTGCAACAATAAAAAATAAACCGCCTGCCGCGAACGGAAAATGCCAAGAAAGCACGCAATTTCCGCGAATCTCGTAATTTTTTTGAAAAATCAACAATTTCAACGAAATTGTAAATTCTTCAAATCACTGCACAAGTATAATTCACAATAATAATTTTCAGTAACTACGATAAAAAATCGTATACTGAAAACCGCAAACGAAAGTGCAATGGGAGTAAGAGTAAAGTCTGTGATAAAATTAATTGGCAATAGAAAATTAATAATTTTTAAATAGAAAAATTTTGAAATTACCGAGGATTTACAAATAATAAAGTAAAAATATTAAATAATTTATGTTTTCGAATTTTGCTCGCGGAGAGGATCTTTAAAACAAGATTTTTAGAAGAGAGGACCTTTAAAATATAAACAGGCAAAAACGTTGGAAAAATTAAAGCGCGCGTTTAAACAGATAAACGCAATGAAATAAATACGCAATTGTTTTTACTTATCGCTGTAAGCTCACAAGCTTCTGACGTGCTATACACTTTTATATAATATATACAAGGTGTCCGGTAACTAACGGACCAATGATTAAGGGCGGATTCTCTGGCCAATTTGGAGACGATTTTTCCTTAGCAAAAATGTTGAGAAGTCAATAATTTTCGAGTTATAAGCGATTGAAAAAAATAGGTTTTTTGAAAACTAAACGTTTTGGAGTTAAAAGTCTAACATAATTACATTCTTCAGTTAATTTCAGGTAGAGTTTACTATAATAAAATTTTAATTTAAGGCTTAGTTATAAAGATACATAATGACAAAGATTGGAAAGTTGTAAAAAATGATGACCTTTTTCGACATTTTCGCTGAGGAAAAATCGTTCCCAAATTGACCAAAGAATCCATTTGTAATCATTGGTCTGTTAGTTACCGGACACCCTGTATATTGGACACGAGTTTCGTTTGTTTCAGATTCTCGAGAGTTGAAGTAGGAACATACGAGTATCATATATCGTTTGTGACTTGCCGAATGAAAGCAAGACAGAGAGCGAACGAGATGATGAGCTTAATAGCTCATAATGTTATAAATAAATAAATAAAAAATTATAACCTGACCTACTAGTTATTGAATCTTTTTTTAATAAAATGTTTCATTATTATTATCATCTAAGTCTAAGTCGTTTAATTACTTTTTAGTTTTTTAATAATTAATTTAATTTATTCTAGTCATTTTTATATGAGAAAAATAATATCACGTATACGTTTTATAATGAATTAATATATTTCGGGAATCGAATTATATATTCTTAATAATATAAAAGTGTTCAAAAATTATATTTGACTTTTAATTTTAATTATTTTATAGCAAAGAGTTCCGAAATCTCTTACACACATAATGGGGATTTTTTTCATCCATATAATTCGCAATTAAGTATATATGTTAATTATTAATTTTAATAAAATAAAAATTAAAATTAAAGGTCAAATATAATTTTTAAACACAAATATATTAAATTAATTATAAAACGTATACCCATGATAGTATTTTTCTCGTACAAAAATAATTAGAGTAAATTAAATTAATCATAAAAGATTAAAAATTAATTAAAGAATTTAAACTTATATTTTATATAATAATAATAAAACATTTTATTACGTCAAACCGTCGTGAAATAATTAAATAAAATTTGCTAGTTACGTCAAAGTCAAGTTTTCTAAGCTTATAAAACATTTTATTAAAAAACAGATTCAATAAATATAAGTACATGTTATATATATACTTATATTTATTGAATCTGTTTTTTTTATAAAATGTTTTATTATTATCATATATAATATAAATTATTTAATTATTTTTTAATTTTTTTATGAGTAATTTAATTTGTTCTAGTTATTTTTGTACGAGAAAAATACTATCACGCGGGTATACGTTTTATAACGAATTAAATATATTTATGTTCAAAAATTATATTTGACCTTTAATTTTAATTTTGTATTTTATTAAAATTAATAATTAACATATATACTTAATTGCGAATTATATGGATGAACAAAATCTCTATTATGTGTGTAAGAGATTTCGGAACTCTTTGCTAAAATAATTAAAATTAAAAGTCAAATATAATTTTTGAACACTTTTATATTATTAAAAATATATAATTCGACTCTCGAAATATATTAATTCATTATAAAACGTATACGTATTAGTATTTTTCACATATTAAAATGATTAGAATAAATTAAATTAATTATTAAAAAACTAAAAATTAATTAAACGACTTAGACTTAGATGATAATAATAATGAAACATTTATTAAAAAATAATTATAATAGGTCAGGTTAATATTTTATTTATTTATTTATTTATAACATCATAAAATTCTGTCCTTTCCGAAATACGCGAACGCTACGAAAAGATAAATCTCGTACATGCCGCCGGACGAGTTCATGAGCATGAGACGCTCTTATCTTGGGAACGTATTAATAGTTACTGCATTGACTACTACTACGATATGGCGCTGAAATCAGTGAGAAATGCTGGTCTCTCCTTCATCCAGACCTTTGGCGATCTGTCTATTAATCTGTGTAATTACAAGGTAGATGCACTTGAGTACACAAAAGAGTCGACTTTGTATCGGTTATTGAGCGTTTAATACTTAGTATGGTTTCCTATAATTATATAAAAAATTAATAATCAAAATAATAATAAAGATAAAATATATTAATTAAAACCATATATGTCTGTGTATATATATATGTATGTATGTATGTATGTATGTATGTATGTATGTATGTATGTATGTATGTATGTATGTATGTATGTATGTATGTATGTATGTATATATATATATATATATATATATGAACAGAAAATATCCTTGTACGTTAATATATATAATTGTTATAATTAGTTAAAATAAGGTAAAGTTAATATCTTTTATATTAGCTTTTATTATTATAATTATAAAATATTGAATAAAAAATGTATTTATTTTAAACTTTAACTATATAGTTTATTTATATTTTTGCTTTATATATATATATTTTATAGAGATCACTTAAACCTATATATATATATATATATATATATATATATATATAAGATCGAAACGTTATTATGTGATTATTGAAAGAATATTGCCAGTTTATTCGAGAGGAATGTATTTTATTATAGTTATTATTTCTTTAACTGAGTTAATTTTTTGTTCATGCAACTTTAACTTAAACTAAATTAATTTTATAAGCAGTAATAACTATATTTTATTAACTTATATAATTAATTTTATAAGCAACTAACTTTAACCTAATTTAGTTTTAAAAAAATCCTTATAACTTACTGAACTCTGTATTTTATTTATCTAATTTTTACTTTTATTTTCCTTTTTATACTTTTATTTTATTCTCCATCCTTTATCTGTAAAATGTTTTAATGTTTATTAAAAAAAAATTTACTTTATAAATGTCTAAGAAAAAATTATGAAGGTTGTAACATTGTTTATAATTTTTAATTATGAATTATATAGAAATAATAAAATAAATAAAAAGAAATAAAACTCTGATATATCTACACGCGCGCATAACCTTAAAATTTTAGGTGGAATACGCTGATTGGCTTAATATCTGAGTGCATATGTGAAACAAGATTAGATAGCACGCTATTGTATTACTGATATCAGTATCACAGTTAAGATATCGTTGACGTTGGCTGTTATTAAATATAAATACGGCTTTTTTCAACGATAAAAGCACGAATACGCGAGTTGGCAGTTGCATTATTGGTTCCAGCTGTTGTGTTCTGATTCAGCAGAGTTGTCACTTGTCACTGTTATTTGACAGTTATGGCATTGTCACTACCATCAACCTTGAAAACGTTGTTTGAGTACGTTTCGCTTCATATTCGAATTTTATAAAAATGCAAATTTGTAAAAAAAAAACAGGTTTTTAAATGTGGATTTGAAATATACGTTTCAGTTATTTTTTTATTCTTAACCCTTATTTTTTTATATTTTTGTAGATATATAGATGGACACAAGCGGGAATATATAAATAATTTGAGAGAAGTAGTGGCTATTAAATCTGTGTCAGCATGGCCAGATCACAGAGATGAAATAGTGAGGATGATGAAATGGGCAGAAGTGAGATTGAAAAATCTTGGTGCAACTACAGAATTGGTTGATATAGGCAAGCAGCCTCTTCCTGATGGCAGCGAAATTCCATTACCTCCTGTACTACTTGGTGACCTTGGGTCTGATCCAAAAAAGAAAACTGTACTGTTATATGGACATTTGGATGTGCAACCAGCGCTGAAGGAAGATGGATGGGATACTGAACCATTTACTCTTGTTGAAAAAGATGGAAAGCTCTTTGGACGAGGTAGCACTGACGATAAAGGGCCGGTTCTCTGCTGGATACATGCATTGCAAGCTTACAAAGCGACTGGACTTGATATTCCTGTCAATCTCAAGGTATATCTTAATAAAATAGAAGATTTTTGACTTAATAGAGCATATCAATTAATATTTATATGTACTAAGCCTTTGGAACTTTTACACAGTTTGTCTTTGAGGGAATGGAAGAAAGTGGAAGCGAAGGTTTAGATGATCTCCTTTGGGCAAGGAAAGATAGCTTCCTAAAGAATATAGATTATGTCTGCATATCTGATAATTACTGGCTGGGTACTAAAAAACCATGTATTACTTATGGTCTGCGAGGCATCTGCTACTTTCTCATAGAAGTCACCTGCGCTACCAAGGATTTACACAGTGGTACCTTTGGTGGCTGTGTACATGAAGCTATGGCCGATCTGATTTACTTAATGAATACTTTGGTTGATGTTAATGGTCACATTTTGGTAGATGGTGTTTATGATAATGTAGCTAAAATGACTGAAGCTGAATTGGCCAGTTATAAGGATATAGATTTTGATGTGGGTGAATTTAGGGAAACAGTTGGCACCAAGCGACTGTTGCACAAAGAAGATAAGGTATGTGTTTTTATTTTTTTTTTTTTTTTTTTTACATAATTATAAATACATATGGACATTTTTTTGAAATATGATTTTTCGACGTTTTGGAACATTCTGAACACATTGGTATAGAAATCTGAAAAAAAAATTTTCATGAAAACAAAGCTTCCTCAATGAGCAAACAAAAAATGCTGATTTCTAATTTGCATCTGCAGATTCGTCTCTTAATGCATCGTTGGAGACAACCCAGTCTTTCTCTTCACGGGATACAGGGCGCTTTCAGTGAGCCGGGCGCGAAAACTGTAATTCCGAGTAAAGTTATTGGCAAGTTTTCGATCAGAATAGTACCTCACATGACGCCGGACGAAACAACCGAAAAAGTAATTGCGTACATCAATAAAAAATGGCAAGAGAGAGGTAGCCCGAATATCATGAACGCGAGCATGTATCATGGTGGGAAGCCGTGGTCCGAAAACCCCGAGCATCCGAATTACGTGGCCGGCCGGAGAGCCACCCAACACGTTTACAAAGTAGAGCCCGATCTCTCCCGCGAAGGCGGATCAATTCCAGTTACTCTCACATTCCAGGAGGTTACTGGCAAAAATGTATTGCTTTTACCAGTCGGGCAGGGTGATGATGGTGCGCATTCGCAAAACGAGAAATTGAATGTACATAACTATATTCAAGGAGTAAGTATCTTCTAAAGAAATCAGCTAATTTCAAATTTTTTCGTTATAAAAAATTGCAAATATTATATAATTGATTTTATCTTTGCAGACAAAACTACTTGGAGCTTACTTATATGAAGTAGCTCAAGTGTAATACTTTATCGTTGAAATGTGTTCAAGGATCTATATATAAATTCCTATTATAAAACACTTTCAGAGTTTTTATGAATTTAACTATAATTGCAAAATATTGCATTACAATATATTTTTTCCATGATTTTTTTTCTTTACATAAGTTTAATGGAAAAAAGACGTTATTTTATAAGAGAGAAGTTTACATACGCAAGATTTGGAAGCTAATATACAAGCTATGTATTCTTAGTAAAAAAATATACATATATATATTTCCAAAACAGATTGTTATGTAAATTAAATACTATCTTACATATTACTTCCCGATCTTCAGTACCCAAGCTGGTTGTCCTCTATGTGCATTAGCAGGTAAATATATTTCTAATTTGTCATTGGATTCTTTCCACTAAAATTTTATATAATGAAATTATATTTTATTACATTCTTTATAATAACTAGATAAAAGCAGGAATAATACTTACAGGAATAATCGACGAATAACCAAGTAATTGTATTTGGAAACTCTTTAAAATTTTAAGCGAACCTAATAATAAAATATTATCTTCTGGCCATTCTAAAATTGAGGCATATAAGTATTTTTCATCTTTACTTTGTGTGTACCAAGTGGTTCCTGTTAAGGTATCGTTTTGTACAGTCGAAGGCTTAGTACCATAAATAGCTTCTCCGTTAACTGCTAGCCAAGCACCTAAAAGAAATAGAAAACATATTTGTTTAGTTAACAATAAGATTTTCAGAGAAAATCAATATCAAATAAGATTATCAGAGAAAAAAAATCAATATTCTCTAATTTGTGTACGTAGTCATTAGTGAAAAATACGATAAGATAAAGTGGATGCATGTTTACCCATTCCACGCAGTCTTTCTTCATATATTGGTGAGATGATACCATCTTTTGTCGGCCCAACATTCATCAGTAAATTTCCACCACAACTTACAGTGATTACTAATTCCTTTACTAATCCCTCCAATGTAAAGTATTCGGATAAAACAGCATTTCTACGAAATCCCCAAGATTTTTTATCAATAGTCATACAATTTTCCCATTTGTGTGGGAGAAGTACACCTGAGAAACAAAATCTTATTAATTGAAAAAATATATACAGGGGGCATTTAAAGTATTACAAGCTATTATCTTTGAAAGTATTTATACGTATTTAAGTATTTATTTATTATAATAAATTTTTTAAACAAAAATTGACTCGAAGAGAGACATAAGAAGGTGCTATATATTGGTTTGATCTTGGATAGTCGTTTGAAGGTCACATGAAGGTCACCTTTAATTTCTTAAATGGAAACTTCTTTTTTTCTCAATGCATATTCTTGCAGCTTATCTCGAGAGCTTTTTAAAATACTATAATAAAGTATTTTTTGAAATATGAGACTTGAAGTTTATAATATTTTGATATAAAATACAAAATACTTGGTGAAACATTCAGTTCTCGGTAATCTTATCTTAATACTTTTATGCACAGAATAATGAGACTAATTAATTGGTGTAAAGAAAACATTGATTTAAAAAAGTGTACTTTCAGAAATAATAACTGGTAACACTTTAAATGCCCCATTCTTTATATGTATATTATTTAATCAACTTTTATTTAATAATAATGTCTATTTTTTAATTTGTATACTATGTAGTATAGTTTTATTTTAAATTTTACTTACCAGGATTAAAACGATCAGTACATGTATAGAAACCACCATGATGGCATGGCATATTACTGCCCCATCTATCATTCACCACGACTGTGTCCTTTACAGGACTTTCATTGTATAACCAGGCTAAAAATTCTTTAGACTTCCAATAAGAATCTGATGCTTCCCAATCTCCATCCGACCAAATTATTTCTGGTTTGTATGTTTCCACTAACTCTTCTAATTCTGGTATTATCTTTTCAGTTACAAACGTATCTGTTGTAAAATTGTTTCTTTTATCTGCTGTATAAAGAGGATTATACCATTCGTACATGGAATGATATAAGCCAAATCTTATACGTGTTTTACTCCGGATAGCTTCTGCCAATTCACCTATTTTCATCAAAAGGAATACATAAGATTCTTGATATATGTATATTTAATGTGTGAGAAATTTTGATTATATTTTTTAAATATTACCAATAAGATCCTTTTTAGGTCCCACATCCATAGAATTCCAACTGAATGAGTATTTTGATGGCCATAATGTATACCCTTCATGGTGCTTGCTTGTCAACACAACATATTTTGCACCTGATGCTTCAAACAAGTCAGCCCATTCAGATGCATTGAAGAATTCAGCAGTAAAGTCACGTGCAAAATCTTGATAGGTAAAATTTGGAGGATATCTTTGCTTCATGAAATCATGATATTTTGTAGTTAGAGTCTCCTCTGCAATATTATGTGAAAATATGCATAATATTATATGTAATTATTACATATATATAATGTAGAGTAAGTCACTTGATTTGACGACAGAATAAATCATAAAGTACTTGCTATATGAAAAAACTGTTCAAACAAAAATTACGTGGCATCAAAAGGGTACATTAAGGACAATAATCTTTTTTTTTACTAGGATGGTCAAAAAGTGAACAGTTTACGAGATATTTTTTTTATACTTTAATTTGACATAATCTTACATAAACTAAAACATTTTGGAAAATATTTTTTGATGACCTTAACTCAATATTTTTATGCACAAAAATAAATTAATAATGAGAGAAATTAATTGATGTAAAGAAAACACAAAATTGCTTTTAAGAAAAAGTATGTAATTTGTAACTAGCAGCTATATATTTTTCTTAAAAATTACTATGTATTTTCTTTACACCAATTTTTTCATACAGCAAGTATTTTATGATTTTTTCAAGATCATCAAATTAAATTTACTCTCTATATGTTATATACATAAAATATTCAATATATTATGAAAGCATTTTCAACCTTTCCAATTGTTCCAAAACCATTCAGAGCCAAAGCTAGGTACGCTGAATACACCCCAGTGAATAAAGATCCCAAATTTTGCTTCATCGTACCAAGGTGGAAGCGGTCGACTATCTAGACTGGACCAAGTTGGATCATATTTGTATGTTTTTGTCGAAAGTAGCACAAAATTATTCTCGTCAGTTTCTTTCGTTATCACGTTAAAGTACGTCGCCCCTACTGATACATAAAGAAACAGCACAGTACACAAAATATGTACAAGCAGCATCATCCTATCAACAGAAAACTTTTAATGAAAGTAGTGAACATTGAATGTGTCTTTTGTATTATTGGTCATTTTTATATATTATTTTGAGATTAGATTAGATACTATATATTTTTTGTAGACAAAGATCGCATTGTTGACCGACCTTTGCAATTTGTGGATGTAACTTTTATACGCATTTTTTACGAAATTAATTTATAATTTCATAAAAAAATTTTGAAATAGAGTTTATATAGATTATGTTTTTTATTATCATTAATTTTAATATATAATTATACTTATATCAGTTTCTTTTTAATGTTTTGCTTCTAAATGAAACATAAAAATTCGGAGTGGAAAATAAATAGAACTTTCAAATTTTGAAGTTTATATATTCCAAACAATTGTAAATTTTTAAAATTTTATAAAATAAAATCTATTAATTATATTTATTTTATACTATTGATATATACAAATGTATATTATATATATGTGTGTATATAATCGATAAAGAGATAACACAATATATTTGTGTTACATAATTATTATGACATAAACATGATAATAATATTGAGATACAATGCAATTTTTTTAATCGATTATATAACATATGTCATACATATATAATCATATACAAATTTCTCCCATTCTTTTCTCACTCCATATTCGACATAT
Organism: Nylanderia fulva; assembly: GCF_048542155.1. Classification (NCBI taxonomy): domain Eukaryota; kingdom Metazoa; phylum Arthropoda; class Insecta; order Hymenoptera; family Formicidae; genus Nylanderia; species Nylanderia fulva. The sequence continues at coordinate 171,741 of NW_028190521.1, read as the reverse complement.
TTATCTGCATATCTCGTATATAAATAAAGGTCACTTAAAATCTAGTTTCAAGAGATATAGATAAATTGTTTATATTCCATTATATTTATGATACATTTACACATTACATATAGAACTTTTTTCTTCTTTTCGAATAAAAATCTCGAATTTTTTTGTTCTTTTTAAATAAATATCTATCCATTGAGAAACATTTTTCAGTATCCTTTATAATTCACAACTCATCAATCCCAAGCATAGTTAAAAAGTTTAATAATTGTTTGGGTTTGGACGACTTTAGACGAGGAAAGGAGAAGACATGATATTTTTCACGACCAATCATATCGTGCGAACAGTGACGTAATTAGCCTTTGTTGTCCCCTTCCCCTCTCAAATACTCATAATTTATAATAAAAAATTGAACTTTTAAACTAAAAAAGACGAAGTTTGACATCAATAAATGAATGACGTCATTAGACGTCAAAATAATGTTACTTATTTTTTATGTATAATGACGTCAGTTGAAATATTTTTTTACAAGTTTTCAAAACAATTAAAAAACAATTTTTTCCAGTTCAATATTTTTATTTTGTTTTCAATTTTTTTATTTTATTAAAATTTTTTTTATCAAGTTATATGACATTGTGAAATATTTGCTACCCTATTTATATGTATGTCGATTAGATATATTAAAATGATGTTATTTTGACATCCTTGAGTGTCAGGCAAGAAAAACGTTTGTGTGCCAAGGATGCTAAATATTTATGATATGTAAATAAATATTTATAGTAATTATTTTGCAAATATTTTTTAACTAAATTGTTAGTTCTTTTATTTTACCATTATATGTGACGTATGCTTACTTATAAACATTTTTTACACATTTTTAATTTTTTATAAATTGCTAATATATATAGAGTTTGAAAAACACAAAAACGTCTAATCGACCAAATTTTAGATTAGACTATATGTATATATTATGATTTCTTACTGACAATAAAATTCCAAAAATATTTATAAAATATTTATGATAAATATTTATAAAACATTAAAATAATTATTATAAATATTTTATAAGTATTATATCTGTGCTGTCTGGGTACTATAATTTTAAAGAATTATTATTCGCCGATATATTAGATCCGCAATCTTTAATTTCTAAAATTCGACATAATCATGCTGCGACCTCAAAAACATTAAAGTATACATTATCAGTTCAAATGATGCACTGCAAAAGTGATTTATTGGCGTTATGAAATATGCGGATTTTTCCGTCAATAAGCACTTTTGGCCAGTTTTATTTTAACGGATTTCGCCGTCATTGACACTCAAAGGATATTGCTACTTGGGATATTTTTTCGCAAGTTTAAAAAAAATTTAAACATTTGTTTCCAATTTTTTATTATTTATTTTCAAATCTTTTTAAATTTTATGACTATAAAATCGTGGCGATATATCGCTACGATTCGAGAAACGAGATTTATCGTTGTAGGATTTGACGTTTTCGCAGGTCATGAAAACAGGATCGCATGAATTTAAATCAAACGAGGAGGAGTTTTAGCAGGCGAATTCGTTGATGAATAGGCTGTTTTACCGGTGTTTTGCGATAAAACCTCCTTCTTCACAAAAATATTGTAATTCAATATGGCTTGGGTACCTTTAGAGTCGAATTCAGAGGTGAGCAATTTTTCTTCGTCAATTCGTGACGAATATCTTTTCGAGCGTGAGATTAAACGAGTTGTGATTTCTATTTTAGGTTATGACGAAGGTAAGCGGCTGCCACGTTCGAGTTAAATCAATCGTCATTTCGTCGATACCTTCAGTTTTTGTATACAATAATTTTTTTGCTGATATATTTTCTCCGAGAGAATATTATCAGATTTTTTCTCTTACAATCGACGCAATTGTATAAATCGCAAAGTTTCATATATATAGGGTAGTGTTTCCAGGTTAAATAATGAATAATATCGAAATAATTTAGATTTATCATCTTTATTGCTTTATAGTAATCAATTTAATGTAAATATTTTGTTCAAAATGATGACATTTCGACATTATTCATTTCTATAGTTCAAAATTTCAAAAGTCAATATCTCTTTAAGGAAGCATTTGTGAGCAAACTTCTAGATAAAATATTTGTTTGTTTTGTGGTCTTAAATTTGTATTTTAAGTTTGGTTATTTAATTTGAAAACACCCTGTATATACAGAGTGATTTAGAACGAAGATAAATTTTGGTAGATTATTTAATGAACATGAGTTCTATTTTCTGTCGATATATATTTATGTATAGGGTATCTCATAGGAAAATGTGGAAACTAATCAGCTGTCATTTTTTAATGAATATAAATAAAATGTTTGTATACTAGTTTATTTTATTGGTAAAAAGTAACGAAAAAAGTGCTAATAATCACATAAAATTATATAAACTAATGATAAATATTTTTACCAGTGCCAGATTTAATAGCAGCTATTAAAAGGATCGTCAATAACATTAAAAATGACATGTTAAAAAAAGTTTTTATTAGTTTTCATAAAAGAATAGAATTTTGTACATTTAAATGGTGTGCATTTCAAAAAGATTTATCATTAGTTTACATATGTGATTATTAGCACTTATTTTTTATCAATACTTTTATTAATACAAATTACATTACTTTTTATCAATAAAATAAACTGGTATACAAACATTTTATTTATATTCATTAAAAATTGCAGATTTTCCTCTTTTCAATACAAATTTTGTTTTCTCAATAACTGCATGCATTAAAAAATGACAGCTGATAGTTTTAGTATTTTTCTATGGAACACTGTAGTATACAGAAGTTTCAAAATTTTGCTGTTATTGTAGTAAAAAATCATATGCTTATTAAGAAGCGACCCTTGAAACATCAAAATAAAATAGAAAAAATAATTAACCGGTATTTACACAAAAGAATTAATTTTTTAAAGTACAACAGAACGTCTAATACCGATGACAATACGACCGAATCACTGAGGAAAGTACCTTATATCTCGATACCATACGTGAATAATTTTAGTGATAATATTTCACACTTTTTAAAAAAATTTGGCATGAATGTTGTGTATAGATTATCGAAAAAACTTAATAATCTTGTAAAATATGGCAAAGATGTGCTATCTAGCGATCGTGTGACTAATGTCGTTTATAAAATTGACTGCAATGACTGTTCGGCATCATATATAGGACAAACAAAGAGACATCTTAGTACATGGGTAAAGGAGCATTGTAATAATATTAAATTACATCATAGTTCACATTCAGTGATTAGTAAACATTGATCTGAATTTGAACATGATTTTGATTGGAATAGATTTAACATTTTTTACATATGGAAAAACATGTAAAGAAGAGAGAAATAGCTAAAATGTTTTATATTAAAAAACTCAATAACAACATAAATTCACAGGATAGAGAATCTAAACGATATATATATAATAAAATAATTAAGGTCGTGTAAATAATCTTACTAAAAATATATTAGAATCTGTGACAATCCTTTGTTGGGATATGTTGTAGCTGTGTCACTTTTTCAATTAATTGAAATACTGTATAAGTGGCAAAATGGTATCGATAATTGCTGTATAATGAGTTTAAACTATAACTGAATTTATTTATAAGTATGATTATTTTGTTATTAATTGGGATTTGTATATTCAGAGATTTCGTGTTAATGATAATTATATGTGTAATCAAATATTTTAGTGTCTTATTTGAAAAAAGGACCACAATCACATGGTCTAAATGTCGTGAAGTTGAATAAACTATTTACTTGTTAGTTTGGTCGATTATTTCCACTACTATTTAAATACTAATGACTGTTATTAATAATTGAGAATTTATAAAATAGAAGAATGTATAAACATTTGTTTACACTTAAGTTTTACAATAAATCCTCAAAATGTGCTCCCCGAGCTTGAATATACGCATTGATAGATATTTGTTAAAATTTGTTCTGAATCATCTTGTATATAACATTATTTTTGCAGTTTCTCCATAAGTTGGGCGTCCCAAAGAAGTGGTCGATCATAGATGTATATAGCTTCGACTCAGATTTGTTGGCGATTATCCCTAGGCCTGTTCTTGCCGTTGTACTGCTTTATCCTGTTCCTGCAAAGGTATACATATACAATACATAATATACAATATATAAGATGCTAACTCTGGAAAATAAAATTTGTTTTATTTTGTTTTTAGACTGAAAAGATTGAAGAGGAAAAAGAAGAAGTTAAGGATAGCAAAAGTGATGCTCCAGAATCTGTTTACTATATGAAGCAATGTATTTCAAATGCGTGTGGAACAATTGCGTTAATTCATAGTGTGGCCAATAATTTGGATGCGTGAGTATTCAATCGACAATTGTATTGCAAATAACATACACATACATATTGCAAGTCACATACACAATTGTGTAAAAATAAATATTCTTTCTTTTATTGTAGCATACAGTTAGAGGATGGATTTCTTAAGACATTTCTAGATCAAACCAAAGGACTTTCTTGCAACGAGCGTGGAGAACATTTAGAAAGTGCGCAAGGAATCATCGATACTCACATGGAATCTGCCCAGGAAGGACAGACCGAGGTGTTTTGCTATTTTGTTTTAATTGAGAATAACTTCAAAAGTTCTTCAAAAAATTGAAGTAAATTATAAATATATATCTTTCTGAATTTCTTTTAGGCACCAGCTGAAGATGTGGAGGTGTACTACCATTTTGTCGCATTTGTACATAAAGACGGTTCTTTATATGAGTTAGGTATGTATTTTATATACATTAACTGTACACATTTGGTTAAAATTTTAATATTGGAGAGGACAGTTTTATTTGCTTTTATGGTATTTAAATCGATTTGGCACAAGTAAACAATTGCATCAATTCTCTTAATCAGAAGTATATGAAATGATTAACTGGGATGGAACTTCATATTATTAAGAAATAAATAAGGAGAAAGAAATAGGCAAACGAGCAATACGAAGTAATTAGGTCGCAAATACAAAATTCATTTATTTAATCAAAAAATCTCGCGAACGTTTCGGTTCAATTATTTGGATCTTTTTCAGTGCGATAAAAAAATAATCCATAATTATACAACGTAGGGTTTATATTAATTATTAAGCAACAATTCCCTAGCACAGAGCTGTAAGTATATCACCTTAGCTAAAGCAATGAGTACCAATTAATAACGAAAATTTGATTTTTAGATGGTCGAAAAACTGCGCCTATCAATCACGGTTCAACTACGCCGGAAGCACTTTTGAACGACGCCGTTCGCGTATGCAAGGAATACATGGAACGCGATCCTACCGAAGTGCGTTTTACGGCGGTCGCGCTCGCTGCCAGCGAATAAATGCCATCCCCCAAAATGCATTCACTTTTAAGCTAACTTAAGAGAGAGATATGAATAATTTATTTTATACGTTACAATGTTACATATGTATTTCGCTTTGGCAACCCGTTTATTTTCAGTTTTTTTTCCGATGCCAGCTTTCTCGACAATATGTAGCACGTCAGTGAAAGAAATTTATATACGCAGTTATTTATTGTACTGTTGTTTTTTTTTTTTATTGGAAAAACCTACAACTGACAATGAATCTCTTCCAGTATATTTGCTTTCTCTCCTCCTTTCCCCGTCATTCTAAAACTAATGTGTAATTTGGAATCATCAGAAAAGATAATAAAATCAAATGTAGAGCGATATATATTTATATACAGGATATTCATAGCGTAACGGTTTGCACGATTTTTGAATTTCCAACAGTTAAAAAAAGTTTATACTATAGTGAAAATGAATCTGTTTTTTCATATTATTCTGCATAACAAGTTATGGTCAAAAAGTGAATAGTTTATGAAATATTTTATATTTATGAAATATCTCGTAAAAAATACTCAATTTCGATAATTTTATCTTAATATTTTCGTACACAAAATCATGAGACTAATCATTCGATGTAAAAAAAACAAATTATTTCCCAACGTTTAAGTAAGGCATGAAAATGTTTATTTCGTATATTTTTAAGTTCTTTCCATAGAAAATTCAGATTTGACCTTAAGGTTTTCCACTTCAAAAGAATCCAAATAACTAACTTATTAAATTTACGTCTTTTACACACACACATATAGTATATTCAAAAATTAGGAACATTAAAAAAAATGATGACCTTACTCGACATTTTCGCTGAGGAAAAATCATCTCCAAATCGCCTCAGGAATCTCCCATAACGTGTGATACGGTAGGTCTGGGACACCTTGTGTATATATATATATATATATATATATATATTAATCAAATTTCGACTGTGATATTTCATAAATCGAATATTTTTATTACGTGTTGATATTTTATGTAATTTGCGCGTGTAAATATACCCAGACAACAAAACGTCTAAAATTAGGACATAAGACGTCTTAAAGGAGTCATTAAGATGTATTTTAGACATCATATTAACATCATAATTTAAATTATTAAAACAATCTAATTACAAAGTCTTTGATTAATTTAAACAAAAATATAAAGTCTTAAATTATCTTATACGTTTCTAACTATACTTATAGTCTTACTTATGCTTATGCTTATGCTATACTTAAGCGGGGAGCACACACTTTTGCATAGGCGCATAAGCGTAAACATAAGAATCTTGATTGGTCTATGAACGTATGCATAAGAAATTCAACCAATCGAATTTCTTATGCTTATGCTTATGCGCTTATGCAAGAGTGTGTGCTCCCCGCTTTATGCTTTTGTTCTTTGATATGTATCACTTCAGAGATAAGCCTCTTATGATAAGTAGTCTCTGAGTCAAGAATTTTTACGTTATCTCAATCAAAAAAATGTTATAGATTTACAATATGTTCTGAGACTACCGAGAGACAACAACAAAACTCTGTCACAAGGTTAAATATGGTTAAATATAGTTAAATATGATTAAATATGGTTAAATATGGTCCTATTTTATGGCATATTGAATGATTTGATAAAAAAGATAGAATTCTGCCCGAAAAAGTTTTTTTCTGCAACTAATCTGTGTATGATGTTGTCAATAATATTTAAATCTAAAAAGCTGATATTTCTCTCACGCACGGATGAGTGTATATACAGGAGCGTTTATAATTAATTTTGTAACATAACTTTATTACACATGATTGAATTTGGAAAAAAGCTTTAAATTAGGTAAAACAAAATTTTTAATTTTGAAAAAACATAAGTGGTGGGAGTTTAAAAAAATTAAAAATTTTTGTTCATATAACTTTAAAGTACTCTTTAAGCTATAAAAATTTGTTTTTTCTTTTTATCTCTTATAGTTTAACAGATATTCGATCCTAAAGAAAAATACTGTTATTCTTTAAAAGAGTGTTTCACCCTTTAAAACTCAAATCACGCACGTATAAAAAAATACGTGTCTTTTAGATTTGTGTATTTAACAACATATTTCAAATCAGTTCCGGACAGTTGTGACATGCCCCTTGTAAGGATAGTTTGAAACGTGTAAGATAATTTATATAAGACTTTATATTTTTGTTTAAATTAATCGAAGACTTTGTAATTAGATTGTTTTAATTAATTAAAGTATTTTAAGACCTTATGTATACAAGGTGTATCCTGAAAAGTGAGAAATACTGCAATGGAGGATTCACAAAAATAAGAGAAAAAGTTCATATAAATATGTCCGATATGACCTTGTTTTCAAGTTATAGCTTGTTTTATTTTTCAACAGAATTAATAAGATAATTACGGTTACAGGAAGTGCTCGAAATGACTACCTCTAACTTGAATACATCTTCAACACGTCTCATCATAGATTGTCTAATTTTTTCCAAAATTCCGGGTATAGTTCGAATTTTCCTTGAAAAGGGAGTTTTCATAAACTTGAAAACAAGGTCATATCGAACATATATTTATATAAACTTTTTCTCCTATTTTTGTGAATCCTCCATTGCAGTACTTTTTAGGATACACCCTGTATATGGTTTTTTTAATTCGTTTATTTGACCTGGTTTATGTGATGTGTTTGATTTGTATAATGTTGAAAATATGATTTGTATGATGTATATTTAACATGATATATTATTTCATATGTATTATAGTATATGGTATATTCTTTTTACAGATTTCCAAAGAAATTGGTTCCTTATTATATTTTATCTCAAATATACAGTGACGACGTCTGCTTATTCATAAAAAATATATTAAAAAAAATTAAATTTGTTCCTCTATAAAATAAGTAATATGTACACTTTTAGAGTAAAATAAAATAAAAGGTAGCATTATTTTATAAAATTTTTATAGTGTACTTTTTAGTAAAAAAAAAAAAGTTATTTGATCTTTCAATTATTATAACAATTAAAAAGAATTAGCAATTTTATATAACTTCTTTTTTGTAAAAAAAGTTTTGTTTATTATCTTTAAAATTTATTTTTTTTAATATCTTCACGATAAATGTAACTAAATTTAATATTAATTTCTTTTAGTATTGTATTAGTACCTATTATTACTCTTAATTTTTTAAGTTGACCATTCTTTTATTTTTCACGAAATGTTTATTGCTTATTATTTCTGCAAAAAAGTATTTAAAACCGATAATAAAGTACGTATCTTTTATTTTATGTAATTTTTTGAAGAAAAATGTTTCGATTAATTTAGAAAAATTAGAATTAGAAATTGATTTAGAATAAAGGATATCGTCCTTTATTCGATTTAACTTTTATGCTCATAATTTAATAAAGTCTATATAAGCAAAAAAACGTAAAATTCTAATTTATTTGAACAATGAGTCACGAGCCAAATTAATAAATTTAATATTAAGTATACGTAATTAAAAAATTCATGTACATTTAAAAAAATATATTGTATAAAATTTATTAAATGTATACTGTTTTAATATATTTTTTAGAATTTTCTATTTTAATTTTAGATGTCCTACTGCAAGAGAGAATAAGTAACGCAACGAAGAAAAATGTTGATCAAATAATTTGTGCGGAAAAAATAAAAGCAAATATAAAGTGTATAAAAAAACTGCAACATTATGTGATCTTGATGTGCAAATATGTGAAGGAACTCAGTGAGAATGTTAGTCGCATTCTTAAATGTTATGGTTTGAAATCGCTTTACTTGGTTCCGAAAAAATTAGACAGTATGATTGTAAAGGACAAGGATTCTTAGCTACAGACAGAAGAACAAATGTAGTGTATAGATTAAAATGCAGAGTGTTTGCGATGCTGTTTATGTAGAACAGACAAAGCGACATTTATGTTAAATATTATGCCCAACAAGTGAATGAATGACTCACATATACAAGGAGATGTACACACAGGATGAATCTTTATAATAAACCTTTGTGATAAATTACACTTTAATTTATATAACACATCGTTCAATAAGTCCCGAGACTAACCCAGAGATAGTGCTAGTAGTACCAAGCTGGCCACGTTTCCCTAGAGTGCGAACCTTCACATGAAACGTGTAAAAATTTCACGTCGATCGGACCACAAACAGCTGAGTTATTGAGGTTAGAGCAAAGTCACTTTGTAATTTGTTTGAAAAATGGAAAAAAGCGATACCAACGACAAATCGTTGATTTGGATGGAAAGGAGTCCGGATAACATTTCTCAAGCCATTGCTGGGCTTCTACGGTGTTTTTACCCAACCATTGTTTTTAAAAAACAATGCTTTATCAACACGCGAAACTCGCTTTTTTCCATTTTTCAAACAAATTATGTTACAAAGTGACTGCTCTAATCTCAATAACTCAGCTGTTTGTGGTCCGATCGACGTGAAATTTTTACACGTTTCATGTGAAGGTTCGCACTCTAGGGAAACGTGGCCAGCTTGGTACTATTAGCACTATCTCTGGGTTAGTCTCGGGACTTATTGAACGATGTGTTACTTTATTATGTACATAAAAAACAGAGAGAAGTCTCAACCTGACTTGACAGACTAACTCAAAACTGACAGAGAGCGAGAGAGAAAAAAAAGTACATATATATGAAACAGCGCCTCAAACGAATAATCATCAAACTAAAACAGAAAAAATTACTAGATTACCGATACTTGTTTAAACGAATGATAATACTGTCAACAATTTATGTATCCGCATTTAGGAATACCATTTAGGAACGACATTAAAAAGCATTGTAATAACCATTCGGTAATTAGTAAACATAGAACTGCGTATGGACATGACTTTTGTTGAGCATCACCAGATATCTTGCATTTTGAGACTTACGTCCGAAAGAGGGAAATCGCCGAAATAATTTTTGTTAAGAAGAGTGACAATTCCTTAAATTTACAAAAAGACACGAAAAATTTGAATGTTATTTATGACAAAGCGTTGAATATTTTGTAATTTTTTATCTTCTATGTGTTTATTAAAATTGTTATCATCATTCAGTAGCTTTTTTTAGCGCTCGTGATTAACAGTTCGTCTCTTACAAAAGACGAATGTTTAAATTGAGTTTACCACCAGCACTCGTTATTGGCGTATTACTTATCAGAGTTTCTATACTGTTTTTTAATCATCTATAACGCGTGTATTTGAAAGGGTTTTTTTAGTTTATTTATTATTATTTATTTTGCTTTTTATTCAGCTTTATTATTTTATTTATATATTACTTGAAAAAGGCCAAAACCGAAACGTTGTAAATTAATTAATAATAATAAATTTTTTAATTCTTACCGGAGTTGGTCGTTCAATGGACTTTATTTATTAATTTCTGTTTTTGCTAGCCTTATATAATTTTCACGACAAAAATCATACAAAAAAGATATGTCATGTAGTGGTAAATGAAAGAACTAATAATTTAGTTAAAAAATATTTACAAAATAATTACTATAAATATTTATCCTTACATATCATAAATATTATATGAAATATTTAATCTATGTTTTAATAATATGCTATAAAAAGTCTGTAACAGCCACATAGAAAATAGTTTCGATATGGTTAACAAAATTTCAGATGTTTACATCCAAGATGACTACAAATTATTATCTCTTGATGTTATCTCACTTTTTACTAACGTACCTATTGATTTAGCTCTCGAGAGTGTTTCCAATAGATGGCAATATATTGAAAATAATTGCAATCTCTCTAAGTCCGAATTTTTAATTGGAGTAAGCTTCGTATTAGATAGATAGATAACTTTATTGCTTCCCGTAGGGTTACAATTTAAAATACAAAACAAAAACAAAACCGCTTACATTATCAACTTAACCTAACTTAACCTACTTAGCCTACTTAATCTAATATTTCTAAGAGGTTGAGCTTCCACCTCGAGTCGCCCTTGTGGCCTTCTCCCCTTAGCTTCCGCTCCACCCCCCAGTACACGCACACACACATCTCGCCGCTTGGGACTTCCGTTTCCTTTTGCTTTTCCGCTCTTTTTGCGTTTTTTTTCCCTCTCTCATTCTCTCATCCCATTCATCCCATTTGTTTCTCCTTCCCTCTCTCTCTTCCTCTATCTCCATCATCCATTTTTCCCTCTCCTCCCTCCCCTAGAATTTCCTTGACTACTTCCTGTCAACTCCTCTCCCTTTCACTACTTATTCTACATCTTTCCCAAATATGTTCCCAAGATTCCTCCTCTCCCCCACATAACCTGCATTTTTTCTTTTCCTCCTTTTCCCAGTATTTACTTTCTAGCATCTCGTTTCCCAGCCTAAACCTCGCCACTCTCCTCCACCTACTCTCCCCCCAACTTTTTCTTAAATACTCCGGAACTCCTTTTCCTCTAATCTCCTTGTACCATATATTTATTAAATAAAATTAGTAATTAGCTCTGTTAAATTAATAATTGTAAACAAAGAAGGGCTATAAGAGCTATTAAACATAACAAAGTTGTCAGTTGATATTAAAAAATATAAAAAACTTTATTTGAACGGAGCGAGAAATAAATAAGAAGTGATCATTTATTCGCATTTAAACGAAATAATATATACATAAGAAATACACATTAGAGCGAACGTTTCGGCTGACATTTCGAGCCTTCCTCAGCGCAATACAAATATTATATAAATTGAAATGTAATATTGAACATTAAAGACGGCAATTAACAATGTCAAGATAATAAAAAGTCAGTTTTTTGTCTCATTACATATGTTTCTAAACAAGTCATCGCGTGTGACAAGTGCAAATTGTTGATACATACTGAGATCGAGCGACAGTGCCATGTAATCACTATGTGTATAGGCCTCCTGATTTATTGGTCAAGGGAGATATCTTGATTGAATCGTCATATTGAAATGTTGTTAGACATTAAATGGAGATTCAAATAAAATTGGCGATTATTTTATAGAAGTTACAAGTATCAGATACGAAATCTTATAGGCACAGTTTTTTCCAAAAACAAAAGTTTACTAAAGACAGAACGTTTTTACCGTCTCAACTCTCAATCCCAAATGAGGGATTTATTTCTCGCTCCGTTCAAATGAAGTTTTTTAATATCAACTGACAACTTTGTTATGATTAATAGCTCTTATAGCCCTTCTTTGTTTACAATTATATATTTATTATACTCTGACTTTTCTATTCTTTCCTCCCTCCCTTTCCTCTGGTCCTCCCAATCCTTCCTTAACAATTCTCCGAACCACCCCTCTTCCTCCCCTCTCCTCTCTTCTACTTCTTCTATCCTCTTTCCTCTTTTCCTAAAGTATTCTTCTCTTTCCCTTTCCCACTCTGAACCCACCTTTCCTTCCTTTGCCCTTTTTCTCATTTCTTCCTAGCATTTTCTTGCTAACTCGCTTCCTCTTCCTTCCTCCATTCTTTTCTCAAAGTTCCACGCTCTCTTCCCAGCTCTTGTTTTCAGTTTTTCTCTGCTTAGCTTCTCTCTCACCATGTATCCTGGTGTCCTCCTTTCTACCCCTAATGTTCATCTCAGGTATCTTTCCTCCAACTTTTCTATCCCCTCTCTCTCCTTCCACCCCCATACTTCTACCTCATAGCTCAGCACTGTCCACACCAGCTTGTCAAACATCTAAAGCCTTCTTCACCAGTCTTTTCCGAATCTTCTTTTCCCTATCCCCCTTACTTGACCCATAATCGATGCTGCTCTCCTCATCCTTTCCCTCACCTGTCCTTCTTGTCCTCCGTTCCTCTGTAGCCTATATTCCAAATACGTAAATTCCTTTACTGCCTCCATTCTCTCTCTTTTCCATCTCCATTCCCTTTTTTCCACCTTCCCCCCTTTCTCCTAAATCTCATAACTTTCGACTTCTTCGCATTCAGTTCTAGCCTTTTATGATCTAAGTACTCTTTTAATCTTTCTATCATGCTCCTTAATTCTTCCTCCTCCTCTACCAGCAACACCATATCATCCGCGTATGCTAGCGTGTATATTCTTTTCTTCTCTAGCCTCACTCCTCCCCTTTTCATCTTCCCCATCTTTTCCTCTAAGTCCGCTATCAAGATATTGAATAACAGCGGACTCAATGGACACCCCTGCCTTACTCCTTTCTCTATCCAGAACTTCTCCCCTATTTCCTTCCCCACCTTTATTCTACATACCGTTTCCCTCATCACTTCCTCCACCCTTTTTCTTAATCCCTTCCTTATTCCACTCTCTTCCATTGCCTTCATTACTTTCCCCCTGTCCACTGAGTCGAACGCTGCCTTCAAATCTACGAACAGTGCCGTCATTCTTTCACCTTTTTTTTCTAATTGTCTATTAATCAGATAATTCATCACATAAATGTTGTCCATCGTACCCATTCCTCTTCTAAATCCCATCTGATTTTCTTTTATTATTCTTTTTTTCTTTACCTTCTTCCTCAATCTTTTCATTAGGATTATTGTATACACTTTATACAATGTTGACATCAATGTTACTCCCCTGTAATCCTCTACCACCTTTCCTTCTCCTTTCTTCCTTATCGGCACTATCACTCTCTCCCTCCATTTCTCCGGCCAGCCTTCCTCTCTCCAAATCCTGTTACAAAAATCCAATGCCCAATTTTCCAAGTTCCCTCTTCTGTATTTCCGGACTCCGTATTTCCAGACCTCATTCGGGATCTCATCTATCCCCGACGCTTTTCCTTCTTTCAGTTTCTTTATTGCCTCTAGCAATTCTGTCCTACTTATTTCCTCTTCCTCCTCCTCTTCTTCTTTATCTCTCCTGTCCTTTCTCTCCTTTCTTACTCTCCTCTCCTCCACTCCTCCTAGCAGCTTCGTAAAGTAATCTCTCCACTCCCTTATCTCAATTTCCTCATTTATTCCCTTCTCTTCCGGACTTCCGTTTCTGGTGCAAACGCGTTGTACACGTGGAGTGCGAGTGTTGAGATTTGAAGGGGATTAGAGAGTATAGAGTGCAAGTGAGAGAGGAGAGGATAGTGTGAGGAGGAAGCGGGGGAAAAGTGAGAGGATGTGAGAATAGTGGAGGAGAATATAGCTGGAAGAAGGAGATAGGAAAGAGAGAAATAGGAGGCTGGATGACAGCTGATTATGGGCAGGGAGTATAGAAAGCATAGAGAGGAAGCAGGGTAAGGAAAGAAAAGAGAGCAGGCGCTAGGGAATATCTAGGGAATTCAGAAAGTAAGAAGCAAGGAGTAGGGAAAACATAGAGGAGTAAATAAATAGGTAGAAAGGAAAACAAGGGAAAAGAAGAATATAGAGAGGAAAGTGGTTAGGAAAAGGAACATAAGAGCTTGGAAAGCAGGATGAGCGGAAAGAAGGAAGGAATTAAGGGCGCTGAGGGAGGAGGATTAATAGAAGTAATGGGTAAAAAAGAAAAAGAAAGAAGTGGCAGCTTAGGAAATATAGAGGAATTGTTGAAGAGAAAAAAAAAAGATCTAAAGGAAAAGAACGGAGAGGAGGGGATAGAAATTTTTAAAAGAAGCAACAAAATAACGAGATCACCGGAGAGAGAAGGCAAGGAGGAGGGGGAAAAGGGAGAAATTAAAAAAATGTTACAAGAGATGTGGCAGGAGATGAGGGAGATGAGAGAGAAAATAAAGGAGCAGGGAGAGAAGATAAAAGGGGAGATGGAGGAGATAAGAAGAGATTACAAGGAACAGATTGAAAAATGGAGAAAAGAGAAGGAAGAAATAAAAGAAAGCATGGAAGGTATGAAGAGGAGAATAGAGGGACTGGAAAGAAGGATAGAGGAAGGGGGGGTGAGAGAGAGAGAGAAAAGGGGGAGTTCACAGGAGATGAAATACAAAAAAGAGTAGGGGAGGAGATGGAAAGGAAATGGGAGATGCTAGAAAAAAAGGAAAAGAAGAAAAATATAGTGATAAGAGGTCTAGAGGTCATGGAGGGGAAAAGAAGCGAGGGAGTGGAGAGTTTGATGGAGGAGATTAAGGCGAAAGTGAAAATAATGAAAATAAGAAAGGAGAAGACAGAGAGAAAGGGAGAGAGATAATGGTGGTAGAACTGGAGAAGGAAGAATAGAAATGGGAAGTGGTGGAGAAGAAAAAGAAACTGAAAGGTAGAAAAAAAAGGATAGGCATGAATCTAACGTGGAAAGAAAGGGAGGTAAGACGGAAATTGGGAGAAATAGCATAGAGAGAAGAGAAAAGAGGGGAAAGAACATGGATAAGCAATGGCAGGATAAGAATAGGAGAAAAATGGTGGTGATGGGATGAGATAAAGGAGGTCTTGAAGGATGAGAAAGATAACGTAAGGAAAGAAGTAATGGGGGAAGAGGAGATGAGGAAAGAAGATTTGAAGAGATAGAGAGGGAGGAAAGGAAGAGGGGGACGGGTGAGAAAGGATGGAAGGTAGGGTTTTGGAATGTGGCGGGAGTAGGGAACAAGGATAAGGATTTTTGGAAGGGATTAGAGGAATGGAATGTGATAGTGTTGACAGAAACATGGATGGAAGAGAAGAGTTGGAAGAAAGTCAGAGGAATTTTGCCGAAAGAATACGTGTGGGGAGTACAAAGAGCTGGCAGAAAGAACAAGAGGGGAAGAGCGATAAGAGGCATGATTATGGGGATAAGAAAAGAGATAGCAGAGAAAGGAAGGAAGATGGAAATGGAAAAAGAAGGTTTTGTTGTAGAAAGAGTAAAGATGGGGGGAGAAAGATGGATAGGAATATATGCAGGAGAAGGAATAGGTATGTAAAGAAATGGAGCAGTGAACAGAGGAGAAGGAGGAGAAGGTTTACACGATAATAGGAGGAGATTTTAATGCGAGGACGGGAAAGGAAGGGGGAAGAGTGAGGGGAGAAGAAAATGCAGGAGAAGAGGAGATAGGGGAAAGTAAAAGGAAGTCAAAGGACAGAGTAATCAACGCAGAAGGAAGAAAATTATTGGAATTTTTGGGAGAAAGAGGATGGAGCATATTGAATGGGAACACAAAAGGAGATAAGGAGGGGGAATGGACTTTTACAGGAGAAAGAGGGAACACAGTAATAGATTACGTACTGGGAGACGAAGATAGTAGAGAGAAAGTAAAAAAGTTAAGGGTAAGAGATAAAGTGGATTCAGATTATCATCCAATGGAGGTGGAGATAGAAGGAAAGGAGAGAGGGGGGAGGAGAAAGAATCGAGGAGGGAGAAGAGGAGGAACTTGGAATGAGGAAAGGCGCAGGAGGTTTAAGGAAAAAGTGGGAGAATTAGAAGGAAGAGAGGAAGAGATAGATGGAGAATGGAAGAAAACAGAGGAGAAGTTGAAGGAAGCAATGAGTGTAGCAGAGAAGGAAGAGAGGAAAATGAAGAGGAGAGGAGTGGTTAGTGGGACGAGGAGTGTAGAGAAGAGAAAAGGAAGGTAAGGAGGGAGCTGAGGAAGTGGAGGAGGGAAGGAGGAGAGGGAGAAGAATACAGAAGGAAAAAAGGAGAATTCCAGAGGTTATGTGAAAGGAAGAAAAAGGAAGAAAATGAGAAATGGAAAAGGAGGGCAGCAGAGGTGAAAAAAGAATCAGAAGTGTGGAAAATAGTTAACAAGGAGAGAAGGAGAGAGAGTAAGCTTTGTATTAAATTCTACGTATTTTACTTTTAACAATGTTTTTTATCGACAATCCTTTGGCACACCAATGGGTTCTCTTTTATCTTCTATTGTAGCTGATATTGTATTACAGAATTTAGAAAATAAAGCTTTTTAACTACTAAAGTTTTGTCCACCCATATATTTTGGATACGTTGATAATATAATAATGGCTGCTCCATCGGATTCCATAGATAGATCACACATTAAATCTATTTAATTCCTTTCACAAAAGAATCCAGTTTACTCTTGAAATTCAAGACAATAATAAAATTAATTTTCTCGACCTAACATTGATATTAAAAAATAATAACATTATATATGATTGGTACCATAAAAAAACGTTTTCTGGTAGATATCTGAACTTCCTGTTTCAACATCCTATGAGTTAGTCAAAAACGAGGTACGATAATGGGGCTAGTTGATCGAGCCTTCTTATTATCAAATCCAGAATTTCATAAAGAAAATTTAGAGTTAGTAATCGAAATATTACTTGAAAATAATTATTCTCTAAAATTGATTTTTGACACAATAAACCAAAGACTAAAACATTTAATAGAAAAACGAAATATTCTTACAAACAAGAATAACCAAAATGTAAAAGTCTCGTATTTTTTCATCCCATTTTTACCGACACTTACTGAACAATATAGAAACATCATTAAAGATATGAATGTTAAACTCTCTTTTTATAGTCTTAACAAATTGAATAAATATATCAAAGTACACAAAGATCCTATTCCTAAGGTTTCAAACACCAATGTGATATATAAGATAGACTGTAAAGAGTGCAATGCATCGTATGTTGGTCAGACTAGTAGAAAATTATCTACTAGAATATCTGAACATCGATCTAATATACACAGAAATGTAAAAAAATCGGTAATTACTGACCATAGATTAAAATATAATCATGAATTTTGTTGGGACAATGTAAAAATACTTGATAAAGAATTGCACACAATATAATAAAAGATTGATTTCAGAGATGATATTTATAAAAAGGCAAAATAACAGTCTCAATTTAAAAACAGATATTGATGGCTTGCCAGTAATTTATGACGACATTATACATAGACTACCAAAGATTTGAAAGTTAAAAAACATAAACAACTAACTATTTTCTCAGTTGTGCGGTCGTCTCTCTGAGAGTTAAAAATCATACTTTGTTATCTCGAGCTATCAACATCGAAAAGCCTCCACGTCACAATATAACATCTTACTTGATTTAACTGTAAGTCCATTTTTATTAATTTACTTATCTTCAATGTTAATTTTTCGTATACTTATGATTTTATAGACACATTAACAATGGCTGTTATTGAGATTCGCAATCGACCTCCTAACAGAACAATTAGCAAGAGATCTGTTTCGCGACGATTACATATAATGACGTTGTGAGGAATAGAATATATACTAAAAATGCTCTTTGCTTTATAAATGTGTTGATCTCGGGTGTTAGCATATAACTTGACTCCGTATATTTTTATTATAATGACAGTGATGAATAATTTATTGTTAATTTCTACTAATCTTTTAATTTTTAATTGATGCGCTGAAGAAGGTTGAAAAAGACAACCGAAACATACGAATTTACTTCTGTATAATATTTAATAATTTAGGTTATAAATCTTTTCACAAATATAATTCTAGTATAGAACTTAATTTAGCTCTTATTGCCTTTTTATTTGTAGATTAATGCTATAAAAAGGTTTTTATAAAACATTTTCAAAATATTTATATAATATTTGAAAAAAATATATTCAAATATAAAAATATATTTATAAATATTTATAAATCTTTATCATAAATATTGCTGTCTGGGATACTTAGATATATATCTGTATAAATGTTAATTTTTTAATAAAAATTGCATTTAAAAATTTTAATGATTAGATTTTTTAATCGCCAGTCCGAATATTAAAAGAATAAATAATTATGATTACTGCTGGCTATTTAGATTTATTAAATTAATCTTACAAATAAAAATATATATTTATAAATCGTATTATTTAGATCTTGAGTGGCGTTGTCAAAATCAGGGTAAGATCACCTTGAATTTTTTTAATGAAATCGATATATTTTTTTATATAAATTGATTTCTCGCGATATTCTGTATAAAGAATTATAAAGTATAATGATTAAAAAATGAATAATTCACGAGATATTTTATATGTTAAAATTTTACACAATCTTTCGTAAACTATAAAATATTTCGCCAAATATTATTTTCGGATACCTTTATACACAAAATAATGAGATAAATCAATTGGTGTAGAAAAACACATAGTTGTTTTAGAAAAAAGTATATATTATAGTTAGATGCTAGTTGTAAATTACATATTTCTCCTCAAAAACAACTATGTGTTTTTTATAATTAATAGACAACAACAACGCGCGTTTCGCGTGCGCTACTAGTATTGTTTTTTTTTATAATTGTCAAATTGTTAATCTTCGCGATGACAGTTGCTTGATACTTTCAGTTTAACAATAAAGCGACTCGAAATAAATCAGCATCATAGAAAAGCGGCAACAATACTTGTGAGAATGCTATTTTTAAAAAGGGCTATTTTTTATAATTTTAATTCCCGAATTTCTATTATACTCGTATATTACATAAATTTAATTTGTCGAATTATTATTATGTACATAATTTTAATTCGCCAAATTAATATTACGAACATAATTTTAATTTGCTAAATTTCTATATATTATGTATATAAATTTAATTCGCCAAATTTCTATTATATACATAATATAATAATTAGCTAGTTGACGTTTGACTAATATTAACATGTTTAAAGTTCAGTTCGTACTGTGTTCCGATATTCTCATACTACAAGGGAAAATGCGCATATTTATACTTTTAAATATACACGCACAATATATTTTTCTTCCGGGCCTCTCAACCTAGTCAAGAAAAAAGATGCATTCACCTCATACAGTTTTACAATCAAAACATATTATGGAGTGAAATAAGTTCACATTTTTGGAATGTTCTTAATCCGATGAACTCTCTGCGTATTATTGCTGTATGCGCTGAAGAAGGCTCAAAAAAGAGCCGAAACGTTCGCAATTTTTTGTATATTATATGTAAAATTTTTTATAATTAAAATTTAATTTTTATTTGAAACATTAGCGCCTCATAAACTGCGCCTTGGTTCTGATTGCTAACTCTTACTAAGACTTGATTATTTTATTACATAATATTAATTTGCCAAAAATTATGTACATAATTTTAATTCCCGAATTTCTATTATGTACATGATTTTAATTCATCGAATTTTTATTACGTACATAACCTTAATTCTCCAAATTTCTATTATGTACGTACATAATTTTAATTCGCCAATTTTCTATTATGAACATTATTTTAATTCGTTGAATTTTTATGTTTACAAATTTACTGAATTTTTATTATGTATATAATATGAATTTATTGAGTTTCTAAATATGTACATAATGTTAATCGCTGAATTTCTATTATGTATATAATAAAAATACAGGAATTATAATTATGTATACGTAATAGAAATTCGGTGAATTAAAATTATGTACTTAAATAATAGAAATTCGTGAATTAATATTATGTACATATAATAAATAATAAAATATATAACATATAATAAATAATAAAAATTCGATGAATTAAAACCATAATTATATGATAAAAATTTGATGATTTATAATGAAATATTTGTGCGTTTGTACATATAAGAAAAATTCGGTAACTAAAATTATACATATACATATATATAATAGAAATTAGTATTATGTATGTAATAGAAATGCGGTGAATTTAAAATTATATACATAACAGAAATTTGGCAAATTTTTATGTACATAATGGAAATTCGCTTACTTGCATTCTGCTCTGTTATCTTCTTGGCAATAACATTAGGTTAAATGGCAGCAAATGCCATTCCATATGAAATTAAATATGATCTTTTGAATGTGTACGAATACGCGCACAAATGCAGAATGAAAAAGAATTAATTATCTTAATATATTTATCTAAAATTTATATATACATTTTATTTTGACAACTATCAAACTGTTAGGCCGGATTATAGTCAAGAATGAGGAGAATAATTGACTGTGATTGATCAATTTCTTAAGGCTTAGAACTTACTACACCTATTGTAGACGTGACCTTAATCCCTCTCAAAAGCTGCTCGATGCTATGAATCTAACACATAATAACGCGAATCGAGACAGCCAATCAGCATCGCGGAAAAGCGAGGACAAAATAAATAACATGTCTTTTTTAGAATAGGAGGATTAATTGACTTCTCTAATTACACTGGTTGATACCATTTTGGTTTTAAAGCAAACGAAACTGTTTTTGGTAGATTTTAATGCGTTAATTATGAATCTTCTTAATAAATATTGTCAAGTTTTTGAAATATTCTAATCTAAAGATGCAAAAATGAGATTTTAGGCCATTTTTAACGACCTATAAAATCCATAACAATTTTTTTTCAACATTTGGATAGATATTAAAGTGCTATACTTACACTTTCCAACGCGTATTTGATTGCTGATTCGATTTTTTTCGTCGAGATAGAATAAATTGAATTTTTTCGATTTTCAACGTGAGGAGGCATACTTATACGTATAGAGAAAATACAAGGACTTAAATATCTCGAAAAGATTAAAAAAAAAATCAATTTCTTAAAATCTTAAAATTGAATTTTTTTGTTCTTCAATGCGAGAAGATATACCTGTAGAGAAAATACAAGGACTTAAATATCTTGAAAATATAAAAAAAAAAAATCAATTTCTTAAAATCTTTTCGAGATATTTAAGCCCTTGTATTGTATTTTCTCTACAGGTATATCTTCTCGCGTTAAAGAGCAAAAAAAATTTAATTTATTCTATCTCGACGAAAAAAATCGAATTATATATAGTAATCGAATACGCGTTGGAAAGGGTAAGTAATAGCACTTTAATATGCCATCTACCTGAATGTTGAAAAAAAATTGTTAGAGATTTTATACGTTGTTATAAATGACTTAAACCTTATTTTTTGCACTTTTAGATTTGAATATCAAAAACTTGACATAATACGACATTTTCTGAACCATATTCGTAATCAGCGCATCAAAATTTACCAGAAACAACATCGTTTGCTTTAAAACCAAAAAAAGTTGTATTTTTGTCGACCAGTTATTTTGTGCATAAAAGTATTTAGATAAGATTGGCCAATGAATAATTTAGAAGATATTTCATTACATGTATCCAATTACTATGTCCAATTAAAGTATAAAATATCTTGTGAATTTTTTATTTTTTAATAATAATACTCTTATAACATTTTATGCAGAATATTGTGTGAAATCAACTTATATAAAAAATAATGACGATCCCATTTATGAAATTTAAAGTAATCTTGTTTTCATCTTGATAATGCCATTCAAGATCAAAGTGATAAGATCTGTATAGAGATATTTTTAAATCTTACAATATTTATTGATAAAAACATTTTTTTCTCTAAAATGTATAATTTATAAAGTATGTATAAAGTATTTGACCAATAATTCAAATTAGATGAAAGTCGCCATTAGATAAATCAAATCAAAGGTTTTTTTTAAAAAAATCGACCAATGATTTCCACTGTTAGCACACCCTATAGAACTTATAATTTATTGTGACGTGTTGACATATTTCATAATCTATTTTCACATAAAATCTATAATTTATATTATTATGTAAATACATTGTATTATGTAATTCCAATGTTTCCAATTAGTATATTTTAATTAACTTCAAATATTATAAGATACAATATGTATATTGATTTTTATATAAAATTTTTATATAATTTTTTATATAAAGTTGTCCGCACATATAATTTTACATTAAAGAAAATGTGCAATTTTTTAAGGTAAAGTCGCATTTAGAAATATGTGATGTTCTATTTATTACTTTTTCAAAAAGATTTAGCACAATTTATTTAAAAAGGTATATTTTATAAATTTTATTGATAAACATTTTTAACTTTTTGATATCTTTATCAGTCGGTAGTTAGACGTCAAAGAAGACACATGTGTCAATACATACATAAAACTTTTTAAGTAGTGACTATCATATACTTTTAATTATATTTAATTTTATTATAATGACATCAAAATTAGTGGATTTTTAACACATAACGACTCTCATTTGATAAGACCTAAAACAAAGGTCGAAACGTAATGAAGAAATTTTGAATAAACTAATACTTTTGCCCAGTTTGGTCGCTTACGATTACTTAATTTTTAACCTTGTGTTTTTGATATCTTTATGTTGGCAATTACATAATGACAAAATAAATTTATATGCAAAATTATAAATGTGATTTATTTCAAAGTAAATAAAATTTTTAAAACTTTGTTAAGCTTTTTACAAAAAATACTTTTTACCTACAATTATTTCAATAATGTTTAAAAGTGCAATTTATTGTTTAATGGACATAAATTTATATAAATTTACACTAATTTTATTTTACGCAAAATTAATTATTCGGAACTCTTGGTTTGAGATCACTAAGTTCCATATATAAATTAATCTCGAACTTACATATGGAGAAATAGGCGAGAAAAATATAGGTCCGAAGAATTAATTTTCCGCGCTTTGGCTCTGTTGGCCGATTTAAAATATCATATTTATATTATTATTAATATTGAGAACCGATAAAAATATTTCTTATCTGATTTAATTATAATTATTTATATTATCTTTTTTAAACACACATAGATTAAAACTGACAGAAGCAAACAATTACAAAGAAGGAAAAAAAGAATTGAGTTTGCTGTTGGAATGATCGTAACATATACATACAGTTACAGTTATGCTGGAATGTCTAATCAAGATGACATAATAATTGGATGGCATTATCAATGTAATCGTATGTATAATTCGTAAAAAACTATGTTTCCATATTTAAATAGAAGCTATGAATATTTTGACACTTGCAAATGTGAAAGATCTCCAGATTATTTCAATCAACCGCATTACATAATTCTTACTGAAAATAATGGAATATGTTATGCGCGACAAGGTATGAATATTAGTGACATACTCATAAATCACATATGTTTATTATTTTTTGTCTGTACATATTTTTCTTTTATTTTAGATTGTATATCAAAATGTTTACCAAAACCGAGTAATATAGAAATAGGACGATTTTTTGCTTACTACATACCAAACAAAAGTCTATAGCAAAGCAATATTCCAGGGATACCATTGCACTTAGCGAAATGTTATCTAATCAATAAATTACATTTTATTTTGAAATATACAATTCTAAACAAATGTATTAAAATTATAATTACCTATATTATTTAATAAATTGTCATTTTATTAAAATAATTTTTTATCTTATTTATTAAGATATAATATTTTCTAAAGAACGCAAAATTAATAATACAATATAAAATACAAAGGATCGTAATATAAAACATTATATTGAAAATATACAATTAAATATACTATAAAATGTTAAAAATATTTAAAATATAGTGTTATTTCGAATCATGAGCCTTTTTCCAAGATTTATTTTAATAATTAATTAAATATTTTTTTTATTTTAATGAAAAATGTATTAAAATGAAGTATAAAGCTAAACGAGGAATTAAAATTTATGCTTTAAAAGTGTTATTTTACATAATATTTCAAGATATTATATTAAAATGATATTTATAATGATAATTAAAATGCATTATTTTAAGATCTATATATTTTTTTGCTTGATGCGTGGGGTGAAAATGCGTTTCCGCATATCCCAGGCTTCGGGCTTATGTGGAGCTCTCCTTATAAAATTGTAGGCATACCCATTAAAAATACTCATATATAGTTTTCAAGAACGTTCTTTGACTGGCATCGCGATTTCTGTATATATAAAACTTTGTGATGTATAAATGTAGAATTTCAAAAATTATTTTATATGCTATTCTTTTATATAAAAAGTAATTGAGAAATAAAAAATTTAGAAAGAAAAAAGGTGGAAGCAAAAAGATGTAAAATTAAAATAGTTGCCTGCTTATTTCAGGTAACGAAAATTTACAAACCTTTAGAGTTGTCGATTTTGTGACATGCTATTCAAACTTTTAAGAAAAAAGATATGCAGGGTTAGGAAAAAGTGACACCGGCAAAAAATCTCGAAAGGTGTGAGATATAAAAAAATGTTAAATACAAAATTAGTATATAGTTGGAGTACTTGATGCTGACACTGAACTTGATCTAGATGTCAAATTTAAATATAATTTCAAGGTAAAATTTGGTGTTACCCTGCGAAAAAAGTTAAATATGATTTAAATATGGTTTTTATTGTTCATTTATATGAACTAAATTAAACTCAAATAAAAAATCAAATGTCAAATTTAAAAATAATTAAATTCATATATGTTCTAAATATGTATCAAAGTTAAATTTAAATATGTTCTTGCTATCAAATTTAACTTGTTCAGGCGCATATATAAATCATATTAATATTTAATAAGCATCTAATCAACCTGAGTTTCTAATTTAATTTATATTTGGAACAAATAAGTTTTTAATTAACACACAAATTGTTAATTAACACACGTAAGAACTGTGTTTCAAGACCAACAAATATGCGGCGCGAAGTTCGCATAGGCTAGACTAATTTGTTAATAATATTAATGTTATTAATAATATTAATAATATTACTAATAATAATATTAATTATTTGTATATATACAAACACCAATGTTGGCTCTCACTAGTGTTTATATCGATATTTCTTATTTGTTTATTATGTTTACTGCGATGTTTATACATATATTTTATAATTTTAGTTTTAGTTATATATAGGTCATTGGTTTTTTAATCTTTATAAATATATGTATATATGTGTCGAAAAACATTAACAATAAAAGAAATATAATATTTTGTGCCATTACATCAATCTTTTTTAGTCAGATGATTTTGTCGCTAGTGATTAATATTTTTTTTTATGTATTGGTATTGATTACTGCCTATAAAGTGTTGCGTTTCATAAATTTTATCAATTTACTTATATTTTTTTAAGTCAAGGTTTAGTTAAATCAAGATTAAGTTAAGTTTTTTACTAAGCATAATTTTATGTTTTTACATATATTCTATTTTTTTATATTTAAGATCTACTTATAATGTGACTCTCATAATTATTAAGAAAAAATGTCTTGTAGCAAAAACTATTGAAGAATTTATGAAAAAGTATGTGAAAAATTAGTTTATTGTCACTGCTTTAGTTATTGCTGTGATGCATCGATCATCTTTATCAAAAAAGCATTTGTGATTTTAGTTGTAATAAGTATTGATTACAAATAATGAGTATAGTTTTTTGTACCACTGAATTTAAGCAAACTAATATAGACACATAATAATCGTAATTTATAAATACTATTTTTGCAATTGTATCTTACAACTCATTCCCTGTGATACTATTGTCCAATCTCATTATTAATCTAATCAGTACATAATGTTTTTTATACGTTTGAAAAACATTGCTTGTAGATTGGGACTGCATTTTGGCAATTGCTACTACAGGGCATCGATCATGTAACATTTTCCTTAAGGCGGAAACGTGAAAAGTTTCATGTAACTCTCTTTTTATTGGTGTTGAATAGAAATAGATAAATTTTTTACTTTTTACGTTTTCGCCTAGAAAAAATGTTACATGATCGATGACCAAGTGCGCACGCGCGCTGCGCCTTAATAGCTTTATTATAAAGAATAGTAATATTAAGAATTATAAAGAATTATAAAAAAAGAATTAGTAATACTAAAAAGTACGTATATGTATATATTTTGCATATTACGAAACATATGTATGATGTACAAAAATAGAATCATCATATTTTTTTACCTAAATCACTTTCTCGTAATAATATTCTCCATAAAAAACATTTTATTATAGAATGTTTGTAGCTTTCACATAATGTTTCATGTTTAGTTTATACATGGAATAAATTTTATTTGACAGAACAACTTTAAGAATTGCTCGATAAGTTGGCCTTTTTATTTATCACTAATTTTATAGAACATTCTATCGTCTTTATCGAGAGTACATGTTAAGCTTTTAAGCATTTATGCTAAGCTTTCGTTATATTCAAAATTGTGTTATTATTTTGCACGATGTATTAATATTATCACTACAAAAACATAATAAACGGTCACTGACCAGCGGAAGTTATTTTGGATCTTCTTCCAAGCGACTACACAAATCTTGGCACGACTTTCAAAATAGTGACTTCAAAATATAAAATTAACATAATATCTCTCTCCAGTATCACAATCTGTATTATGTAATAATGTTTTGTTCTAAAGAGAAATTACATGCTTTGTCCTAAGAAAAATTTGTTAGACATTTGTTCGTAGAAACGTAGTATTAATTGTAAAAAAATGTGATGAGAGATTGTTCATATAAATTTAGATCTTTATTTATATACATAAAAATATTTATATAAAAATATATAAAATAAATAATAAAAATTAAATATAAAAATATGTACAAAATAAAATATATAAAATATATGAAATATATAAAATATATATAATAAAATATATAAAATATAGAAATTGTATAAAATATATAAAATATAGAAAATATATTTAAAAAATATATACATATATGTAGTATAAATATATAAAGATATATAATGAATATGTGCACTATGCAATTTAATGTATTGCACATAGATGCAAAGAATAATTTTAAAGTTATATATATGTATATACGTATACCTATACATATATACTTTTTTAGATAAAGAATTATTTCAAGATTGTCCCGAAAAACTGGATATATATATTGTATATGTGGTGCAATATTTAGAATTATCTCATTATGCATGGAATATATTGTTTTAGGAAAGATATATCTCTCTCCAGATCTTATGCGTCATTTTAGTGGAAAATTTTCATCATCAACTGGACCGGTTAGCATCGAGGACCGGTTATATTTTAACAAATTTTAAAAAGTTATACGATATAAATTGTTGTGTTGCTGGACACAGACGTAGAAACATATATAGCTTCTATCATAAATACATACACAGCTGAATCGGCAAAATTTTATTTCTCCGATTTTTATGAAGATATTAATTAACAATAAGTGTAGTAATTCCAAATTGTGTTGTATTTTAATCTATTTGATCAATTTTTTTGTTTTGAAAATTTTATCTTGTTTACAACGTAATATCAAGTTCAATTATTTGTGAAATTTTTATCGTTATATTTCAATGAGCGATAATTTGATAATTATTGAGCAATAATAAGATAAATTAAAAAGTCGTTTGATGCCAATATCTGATAAAAGGTAATTGCGAAAATTTGAATTCTATAGACAAAAAAGTGTACATAGAAAAAAATACATGTATTACTTGGAACTGAAGAATGAAGTCTTATCCGCTTATCGCATTATATTATACTTATCAAGAATAACTCGTGCACTTGCATATCAGTATTTCAAGGTGAAATTTACAGTTGTAAAATGATATTTTGCATATTTTACGCGAATTTTCAATAATAGAATAGGCTCAGCGGCTGCGATAAGTAAATCTGTGATAGAGCAAAATTAATCATCACGATGGCATTATGTTTGGTAATGAAATGGTGGCAATTCCGATAAAAGCTTCTTGATAGCAACGTGGTATCTGCGTGTCATCAGAAATCTTGCAGATTTTGCAACGTAATAAGATTTTAACGCAATTGCGAGATCATTTTAATTTTAAAATGTAATGTATATAATATATGTGTTTTATTATTTTTAATTTAAATTTCGAAGTTATTAACTTTTAATTTAATTATTATAATATGTAGGCATTTTTATAAAATTGGCACTTAAAATAAATGTTAACTGATGCAGTATTAGTGAGACTCATCTAAGCATAATTATTGCTGAATACATTTCAGGAATTAATTTTATAATTATTATAACAATTATTTTTACAATCTAAAATTATATAATTATTTAAACATTCTTAAATCTAAAATTTCACAAAAAATGTAAAATAAAATGCATCAAACATGCATGAAACATGCAATATAACTTATAGTTGCAAAATTTTATTTTAGCAAAAAATTTATATTTTAAATCATCTTAACATATTTATTGGAAAAGTGTCTTATCTGGATAATTCTCGAATGATTTCGAGTCGCATAATACACGTCCACGTCTACTCTGCACAGTTATAAACTCATTAACATAACATATTATTTAAACATATCCTTTATTCTGTAAAAAAAGAGCTTTAGAAAAATTTCATGCAAAAAAGAAAACCCGTTTTTCTTTTATGTGCTTTTGTCTTAAAAGAGTTCGATAAAAAAAAATTTTTTTAACATTTTTAACTAAATAAAAATCCTTTCGAATATTCAAGCATATGTTTATGCGCACATAAATAATATTAAAATAGGAAAACATGCAAAAAAATTTTAGCATTTTTTAATTTTTACATGTATTATATAATATGTTGTGTTATTATTTTAATTTTAAATTTTGAAAATATTGATTCTAAATTTAATTATTGTAATATGTAGTAATTTTTATAAAATTGATCTAAAATAAATGCTAATAACATAACTGTAGTGTTATACAGGGATATGCAAAATGAATGTCCAAATCTGCTTAAAATAGGAAATACAAAATTAGAAATAGAAGTTTTTCATTTAAAAATGCAAAATGCTTTTAGACATACATACATACATTTAAAATAGAAAATGGAAAATAGGCATTTTTTAAATAATTTTTTGAAATAAAAATGGCTTCTTTAATATATATATATATATATATATATATATATATATATATATATATATACATATATATATATATATATATTGATATACATATTTAAATTCTAATTTTGTTATTTATTTCTTACAATTATTACTTACATATATTTAAATTTTAATTTATTATTAAAAATTTATTAACTTTGAAAATTTTCTTTATAAACTTTCTTTTATAAACTCTTTAAACTTTTATAAATTTTATATAAAAAAATTTTATATAAGAAAATTTTATATAAAAAATTTTAATATAAAAAATGTTTTAATACAAAAAAACCAAAAATGATATAAATATATATTTACATGTAAAATTACAAAAAAATGTTCATTATTATTTATTTACTTAATAACTTTTTTAATAATATTTTAATTATTATAAATATATGCATATTATTAATATCTTGATTAATTTCTAGTTTGCAAGAAAAATGCATTTCAAATATAAAATAAATAATAAAAATCATTTAAATGTAAATATAAAGTAGTTTTTGAAAATGTGTACTTTAAATGTAAAATACAAAATAGATGTTTTACATTTTACATTTCCGTTTTAAATATATTTTATTTCAAATAATGCATATCCTTGAGTGTTGGTACAAATAATTTTTTAATACAAAAATTATTTTTGATTGCTGAATACATTTTAGAAACTAATTTTGTAATTGTTATAAGAATCATTTATAGTAGTACAAAATTATAAAATTAAAAATAAAAAAAAATAAGTATTTGAAAAATAAATATAAAATAATCTTATAAATTATAAAATTATTATTAATTATTATTTAAACCCTTAAATATATCTTATTATTCTCATTCCTAAATTTAAAATTTTACAAAAAATTTAAGATAAAATGCATCAAGCATACATAAAAACATAATTACATGCAACATAATTACAAAATTTTATTGTAGCAAAAGATGTTTTGCAGAATCATCTTAACACAATTATTGTAGAAGTGTCCTTATCTGGATAGGTAACGTCATACACTCATTCACGATGAAACGTGTTTAAGGCCAACCCACGCATATAAAATTGTACGTATAATCTCATTTCCGTATCTGTGTTCTTAGATTAGAGGCGAGTTTCTTGGAGTTGCAAAATTGATTAGGTGTGAATATTTCAATACTATATGCGCTCCTTATCTCTCCTTATATACTGCGTCTCCCACATTGGTTTCCTGTTCGCCTGGTTTTAATTGCGGTTCATACGGTACGTGCATGTGGCCTTGATACCTCGAATGCATTCTTATTTTTAATAAAGATCAAGGGATTTAAAACACCTTCATCGGGGACATACGTCAATAACGAGGTCGGATTTTCTCATTGATATTAATATTACAAACAATATTTTTACATTTTCAACTAAACAAAAGTTTACATACAAACAAAACGATTAATCATATGATTTATTATATTTGTTTAAAGTTCAAAACAATTTTTTATCTATTAAAGTGAATATATATATATATATATATATATATATATATATGTATACACAATAAGTCAATATTGATGCTGTTATTATATTATATCAGGTCTTGTAGTTTTGAAATTTCTTTATACATTGAAAAAAAATTATTAATTATTGATTAAACCTTTTAACCAAATTTCTATTTTGTAATTTGATCATAAATTAGTATTTAAGTCAAATATACCCGTTAAAAAAATTTTTATATATAATTATATATAAATAACTGTATAATTATACATATAATCGTAAAATTATATGTGAAATATGTCCATTTTTTATACATAATTATATAAATTTATATATAAATTATAAGGGTTTATATATAATCATGTCAAAATATATATAAAACATAAATAGTATATTTATATATATATATATGAAGAAATACTTATTTATTTTATATATATATATATATATATATATATATATATGAAGAAATACTTATTTATTTTATATATATATATATATATAAATTTATGTAAATTTATATAATTATATATAAAAATCACTTTTATCTAATTATGTATGGACATATTTCATATATAATTTTGCAATTATATGTATAATTTTATATGTTTCTATATAATTTTATATTGTTATATATAAAAAATTTTTTAATTTAAATTATGTTATATTTATTTTAAATATGTTTATATGTTCAATTAACAAGATAATATTTAGTTGAAAGGTTTAGTCAACTTAATATCTTTTTTCAGTATATCTACTTGCTTTAATGATAAGATTCTTGCTTTGTTCCGACTCATTAACCTTTGATTACATTCACAAGAAAGTATAGCATCATTATAATCGGCGCGACGTCTTTAAATGATGTTTAATTCGCTCGATTATAATCTCTTTCTTTAGTTCACTGTGAGTTTTTCTTCACTCGCTTGTCTGACTACTAGGATTGGGTAAGTTAATGATTTTTTAAAACTAAGTTAAGTTAAAGTTAGGCGCTTATAAAATGAATTTAATTAAGTTAAAAGTTGCATAAACAAAAATTAATTCAGTTAAAGTTAAGGTAAGATTAAATTAACTGAAATTAAATTAAAAGTTAATTTTTAAAAACATTATTTATTACTTTATATTAAATTCGAATTTTGTTTGTTATTTCTTTTAAAATTTATAATAACAAATAACGAAGAAATTTTGATTTTTATATAGAAATATATTTTTGGTAATTACAACTGATAACAATATGAACATAAAAATTAATATAACTTTAATTTAAAATTAATACATTTATAAAAAACAATAATGGTATTCAAAAATAAAAAAATTTAACTTAGGAAAAAGTTAATAAGTTTAAGGTCAAAAATAATTAGTTGAAGTTAAAAATTAATACATTGTAATTTAACTGAGCTAAGTTAAAATGTATTAAGTTTTAACTAATTAACTATTAGTAATTAATAACTAATTAGTAACTAATTAAGTAAGTAGTTAGTAACTATTAACTATTTATAGTTATTATTACCTAATCCTGCTTTTTAATATATTTAATTAAATATTTTATCAATAAAATACTTTGTTTTGACTCTCTGACTCGAACGATATAACCTCTGTACAACTATAAAGAGTGGAGATATATGGCTATTCCTATTAGGGGAACTACTCGCGAGATTGAGGTCGATTTTCGGTCCGTGACGAAACCGACACGGTCTCTGCCCTAGGTCTGGTGCCAAGAATAAAGGGACGCGGAACGGAGAGCGTTTTAGCACCGGGCCGACGAGCGAGCAGACCAGAAGGAAGTAGACAGCCTTCGGAGTGTTTGTTGCGGCGCGAATATACCACTCGATTTCGCCGACACCGTTTCAGTCACGCGTAAGCAGCCGACCGAACAAAGCAGCAACGGGCACCACACATCCATGGGTTATCCGCGTCCGATTCTCCGGTTACACTAAACTGATATATTGATAACGTGACTGTGAAAGAGAAGGTACGTGCATTTATAGGCACCATACGCCTTCCGTTCATTCTCGTTGTGGGTTTATATATTTTAGTGCATATTCGATGTTCGTCAATGTGTAACGATACTGCCGATTTCAATGGTTTCTTCAGCGATTGTCGGAGCTCATTTGTTGTCGCGGACGCTTGTTCGTAACTTGGAATAATGAATGAGCGGATTTCCTTGAAATCCCAATAGAGAAAGTACGAAGTGCTTAAAATGTACATGCACAGCGCGCGCGTTTTCAAGGATTCCACGTGACGTGCAAATGGATTAAATTCAAAATTTGATATACCAATAATCTTCTCGTGTTTGAAATTACATAAGTCTTCAGAATTATTTATTACGACTGATAATATATGAGCAATAGTTAATGCGATAACTTTGAACTTGTTGCTTCAATGTTGAACGCGATAGATTTGTAACAGTGACAATTTGTTGGTTTGACAGGCTTTGAAAGTGAAATTGGAGCTACTTGGTGTAGTTTTGCGCAAATGCAGTTGCACAAAATATACTATTTTCATGGTATATATTTCTTGATATGCGAGTTTGTCGAACCCGTTGAACGTAAATATTTTCATAAGCATATTTCAGAATTAAAGATTTTTTTTTTCGAATCAATTCTGCTGTTTCATTATTTATTTATATTTGTTACATCAGCAAGATGCGTTCAGATAATTAGAGATTACGCTTTATCTTGAGAGAATTTGCAAAAAAGAATTTCGCTATAAACATTATTTTTATTATTATTATTATTATTATTATTATTATTATTATTATTATTATTATTATTATTATTATTTTATGTTGAAATTATTTATTTTGCTGACAATTCGAAATATAAATATTCAGCATCTGCTGCACATTTACACATATATCTTATTCTTATTGTGCGACTTGTGAGTCATCGGTTTTTATTATTTATGCTTAAAATTTTTCGAGAAAAAAACCGCGTGTGAAAATTTATTTTAGTGAAGGACATCTTTGTTTCAGTTTTATTAATCGTAAATTATGCATAGTTTTTTTGCAACGTTTTACCAGCATATTGAGGCTTTACTTTTTATGACAATATTTGTCATGTGCTATCCCGATGCAGATAAGTTTCTTTCGGGCTGGTGTTAATCTTTCTGCGCAAATATACATTTATACCATTTATCTCCGAAGTTCTCTCTCCACCAACATTGCATTATATTTGCAATTTTGTTCGGCGTAATATAATAAAGATTTTTTGGCAAGCATCCATCGCACTAATCAGATTTTAGCACCAAAATAAGATTTGATTACAAATAATCAGGGTTGGGTAAGCTAATGATTTTTTAAAATTAAACTAAAGTTAGTTGCTTATAAAATTAATTTAGTTAAATTAAAAGTTGCATGAACAAAAAATTAACTTAGTTAAAGTTACGATTAAATTAACTAAAGTTAAATCAAAAGTTAATTTTTGAAAACATTATTTATACTAAATTAGAATTTTGTTTTTTAATTCTTTTAAAATTTACAATAATAAATAACAAAGAAATTTTGATTTTTACATAGAAATATATTTTAATTACAAGTGGTAATTACAACTGATGACAATATCAACATAAAAATTAATAATACTTTAATTTAAAAATAATATATTTATAAAAAACAATAATGGTATTCAGAAATAAAAAAATTTAACTTAGGAAAAAAGTTAATAAGTTAATAAATTTAAGGTAAAAAGTAACTAGTTGAAGTTAATAATTAATACATTTTAATTTAACTAAGATAAGTTAGAAGTTAATAACTTTTTAACTTTTTTAAAATTTTTAATTAAATTAACTAATTATTACTCAACCTTGCAAGTAATATACGAAGTAAGATTAATTGTGCTATCTTATATGATTGAGCGAAGATGTTCATCATCGAATTCTGAAGCGTAATAGGAATTCTGCGAATTCGAATATGTATATACATATCTCTTAGGCAATGCACCTGTATATTTCGAAATATCACGTGCGTTTCACGTGATACGATTATGAATTATGCCGGCATACCTTTGTAAATGTTTATATAGATAACCAAGAAAAAGTTTTATTTTTTCCGGCAGCATACTTCAAGGATAA
The DNA here is from genome assembly GCF_048542155.1 of Nylanderia fulva. Taxonomy (NCBI): domain Eukaryota; kingdom Metazoa; phylum Arthropoda; class Insecta; order Hymenoptera; family Formicidae; genus Nylanderia; species Nylanderia fulva. The sequence continues at coordinate 136,546 of NW_028190521.1, read as the reverse complement.
CAAGTGCAATAATAATTTAGATCAGCGATTGTATATCGAAGCAGGAAATAGTGAAGAAAATCAGTAACACTTACGACGCACACGATAGAAAAAATTTCCATTGAATAGAAATATCATTATTTCGTGCTACATCGTTCGCATTATTAAGGTTCAGCTTGCGAAACATTCTTTAATTGCCTTATTTATACGAGCAAATGCTAGACGGAAAAATTATATATTTTTAACTTACATTGGATCGCGCGTTTAATTTTTGATAAGAATAGGTCGGGCATGGCTTATCGTATATAATGATACTGATTTATCTCATATGATTGACAAACTTATGTATGTATATATAATATATAAGCCCAGCCAGAAATGATAGTTACATCGACGTCGAACCGACATCGAATCGATGTCAAATCGATGTCGAATTGGTCGAATCGATATCGATTCGACGTCTTTTCGACCGATTATTTCTGACTGGGAGGCCGAATGTATGTAATTTAAAACTGCTTTTAAAAGATTAAATATTAAAATGCAGGAAGATTATCATTACCGTATAAGCTATTTAACATAAATTTTTACAATAAATAATATATATATTATATTTTATTTTAAAAATAATATATCAATTTTCCATAATATATCAGTTTTTTATCTTTTAAATTATATTATTTTTCAAATATTATATTATCAAATTTTTTAGATTTATTTGAATTTTAGTAATCATATTATTTTTCGATATAAATTCGAAAGATAATTTTTTGAATTATGTTATCCAATTCTTTAGATTTAATTGCAAAAATATTAATAAAGTTTCAAAATTTTTTAAAACATTTTTAAAAATATACTCGGAACATATTACATTCTTTTATACTACGCATTTTTATTCGTCGCTCTAAGTTTAATCTCGTTATTTCTTACAGACGATTTACGCGATTACATTTACTTACATAAGTAATGTAACTTTCTATGATGTCTGATAAATTTTGAGGAATACTGCTGTTATTCGCGAGAAAAAAAATCCGAGGAATTTCTTTCTCTAAAATTCTTCTTTCTTTTTTTTTCTTTTCGTAGAAGCAAAAATGTCAAACGTTATTGGCGCTTTATTAAAACAATCGCAGTTCGCGTCTGATAAAAATGCACGTGACCGGTTAACTAACCGGGAGCCGGCGAACACTTCTATTTTGGTGATGTCGTCGCCAGCGGTAACATTGCCAAAAAGTGAATTTGCATCGGTCAAAGCAGACACGTGACGCGCAGACAGTGACTTGGGTTGTTTCAGAAAGAGAGTTCTCGGTCTCAATTAGCCGATCCATTATATATCGTGAATTTAATTTGACAGCTGTGTATGTGATAGCTTGGCATAAATTCGACAATTGTATTGTGGTAATTTATAAATTGCAATAATTGTCCTTGTCATTATTATGATTTAAGAGAGTCGGTTAATCGAATGATATTATACTCTACTTAATAATGCCATTCTGCTTCACTTTGACCGACATGATCACGTAGTCGGCATGTTGAAAAAACTTCTGACGAATTACGAGAGCAATTACGACGATTGCATTAAGTTGACTAACTGAATAAGTACGTCGACGGTATATTTATCGTGATGATTATATGATTAACTAACAATAAAAAGCGGAGTATAAATTCGACGAATATCGTGTCAGTTTTTTTATCGTGTTAGCTTTCTGTTATAAGATTTTTTTTTACGTAGGATATATCCCTGAGTTGGTTATTTTAAATCATTCGATAGTTGTATAATCTTGCGTTTCTATTTATTTTGCATATTGAACGTTTCTTCAATCGTACTTATCTATCTGAATAATCGGATCTTATTACTTGAAAAAAGAAAAAAAATTAATATAAATGTTACGTTACCTCAATATACTATTTAATTGCATAATTAACATAAATTATGTGCATTATAAATATGTGCATTATAAATTTTAATGTGAGTATTAATAGTTAATGTGCATTAGAAATAAATATTATAAATTACAATGTGATGAAGTATAATTATTTTACTTGCTACATTTGAATTGACTTTTATATTTTATTTAAAACTTTCGGATTTTATCTTATCGGATCTTGATGAGCCGCGAATAATTCTAATTCTGTCAAGTATATATATAATTCGTATATTTACGTCTGTAATTCTGACAATGAGAAAAAAATGGATTATTAGAAAAATTATATTGTCACATTCTTGTAAAACATTCGTTTTAAAATCACATAGTTTATTTGTCTGCCCGTTACAATCGCTCAATGATAAACTATATCAGTCAAATATGAGTCACATATATGGATGTGCAAAATAATATCGAGGATTTGATAAAGTGTATTGTTTAAGATATATAAAATGTGTATACGTGTATGTAACAGATAAATATATACATATGTATATATATTTGTTTCATACATATATACACAAATAAACACGCAAGATTCTGTTTTACCGAGATATTTATGTATTAAATTGCTCAATCCTGTCATATGCGTATGATCTTTTATTTCTGTCGTATTCGAATAGAAAAAGATTTGTCTATAAAATTATTCCGTCTACGTATATATATATATATATATATATATATCTTCGTCAATAACTTTTCATTTAATACGGTATTGAGCAACAAGTTCGTTATGTAAGTTACTATACGTATAATAGCAGGTTAAGAATAACGCGTCAGTATATTTGCAATTCTTTACTATTTAGCGTTATCTATTGCTGTGTATTAAATGCAAGAGCGCTATTGAACTCACTTTACGAACAATTTTGCAATTACCCGGCCTTTTTCTACGTCAATTATGTTTTGCGAAATGTTTTGCGTTTGTATATTATCCTCCTATAAATAGCGAGTAATCTTTTCGCGCGTATTTCGCAGATAATGATTGATTGAGCGCTCCTATGTAAAGTGCTATATTTATACGACGTGAACCGTAAATAGTTAGCATGTTATTTCATTTGCATTTTGATGTCAACCCCATTTTATGACCGACGTGTATACACGGCGACACTTTTGTGTCTAGATTAGGTTGGCAAAAAAATTTTTTTTATTTTAAACAAAAAACATTTTTTTTGTTTAAAACAATGTTTTTTGTTTTATGTTTTCAAGTAAAATAAAAAAAAACATGTTTCAAATAAGCAAAAAATATATTGATTGTTTAATATCTAAAAATAAACATTCTACTAAAATAATACTCATTTTAATATTTTTATTTCATTAAACAATAGTTTAAAAATATTTAAAACATAAAACATATTTAAAACAGTGGACATTGTTTTAAACAAGTTTTAATAAAACAAAAACATATTTAAAATATGCCAACTCTGGTTTAGATCAAACGTATACACTTATAATTAGTGTCAACGTGTGTACAATATTTATACTCTATTTACACTTAAAGAGAATCCTACTTGTAGCTTATTTCAGTGAGTACCCAGGTAGCAAGCATATCATTTTGACGTCGAATGACATTAAACGTATATAAAAATGACGTTAGTTTGCTACTTAGGTAGTATAAGCGAATTAAAAAAATAAAAACAATACTTTTAATTTCTTTGTTGAAAGTTTCTCAGCGTAGAGTTTCAATTGAACAACTCGCGCAACAATTATTTAACGCCTTCTTATTCTCTTTAATTCTCTTTTTCATCTTTTATGCTATCTTTTTATCGCGATATACATGTAAGCATATTACCACAGCAGCAAGCATATATGTTTATCCATATTGACTGATTCATAAAAATTGGATGATCCACCAGAGTAAATTCCCAATCTTAAGCATAAAGAGGTGTAGACAGATACGACACTTTTTGTCAATACGTAGACACAAATAAATGTACAACACTATTCTAAAATTGCAATACTTACTGCGTGTGGACGGTGAAGACGTGAAGACACAATTCTAGACACAAATGTTCACTCTAGGTGTCGCTGTGTATACAGTGTTTACTGTTATCTAAATAAAATTATATAGATGATCATCTAGATGAAAATTTACCATCATCTTATCTTTATATAGATAATAAAAATATGTATTATCTATACCTATATCTTAGATAAAAAAAAATATTTTTACTAAATTATCTGGAATAATTTTCCGATAATTTTGGTTTAGAATTATATAGCACATAAAAAACTTAAATAATAGAACTTAAGCAGTAAGCGATAAAAATTTATAAATAAAAGTATGAATACATATATTTTTATATCACTTTTATAATTTACATTTTTTTATAACTGTGTGTTTACATAAGTAGTCTTAAAAATTATTATCTATAAAATTATTTAGATAAATAGCCATATAATTTTATCTTTTATCTAAATATATTTAAAACAAAATCATCTTTATCTTATCTAAGATGAATTTATATATTTTTATCTCATCTTTATCTAGCTAATTTTAAAATCATCTAAGCACACTGTATGTAATCGCTCTGCGATCCGTGGCTCAAGGGCAGAGTATCTGTCTATTGAGAGGATAGATCTCCCACGATTGAGTTCTGGTAGAATCCCCGACACTTTTTTTGCTCAAGAAAGGCTTACATAGATGTTAAAAACGTGTAACATGCGCGCGCATACGATTTACATTAAGCCAAGTTGTGTGTAACTTAAGAGGATTATCTCGATTAGGCTCATTTAGACTATTAAAAGTAAAGTGGCGCAGGAAATGATTACTACCGTTTTACATGACATGATTAATATATAAGATCGTTCCTTTTTCTATTTTACTTAAAAAAATGTGTGTCGTAATCTTGTAATATTACCTCTACTAGTCTCTTTTCTGTCAGTTTACAATGTAAAAACGGACATGCATAAGTGAAGATTAGATAGTACAAAACTTGTCTCTCTTTTCATCGCTTATCTGTTTAAAAAGTTTCCTGCATTATTAGGGAAATTTTTTCGTTCCTCGATTATCTTATAATTAAAAAGAAATAAGAAAAACGAACATAAAGATAAAGATATTTATTAGAAATCAACGCGCATTAGTTGTGTGATTGATTGAAAAACTCGTCATAAGAATAATCCACATGCTTTTTTATGCAATTTATGAAATATAAAAAGAAAGTACACATATATGTATACATATATGTATACTTATAAAAAGTGATATATCTTAAGTAATAAATCAACTGTAATAAGATTGATTGATTTATTTGACATATTGACTGTTATATGTCAACTGATTATGTAAAGAAAAATAAAAACTTATCGAAGAAATTATTCTAACAATTTTGTGACACATATACAGAGTGTTTCTTAAGTATAGTAGGTACAAAAAATTGAAGAAGATATTCTTTGGTCTATTTTATGAAGACAAATTCTATAAACATATGTCAAATCATTTTGTTTTCAAAATACAAAATGTCAAAGTTGTGAAAAAATATAAAAATTTTGAAACTCTCGAAAGCAATATTTTTAAAAAATTTGATACATATGTTCTTAAGAACAATTTTCTAGTATCAATGAAATATTTTTAGATTCACTAGAATTGTGCGTATAAAAAATCACATTTAGCTTTTTAATGGTACCTTACAGTTTCTTTCTAAATTTAATAATTTTTAAATAATTCCGGACTTAAATTCTAAAAATTGCCTCTTGAGTTTTTTAAAATGATGAATTGTTTTAGAGTTAAAATAAAAAATTGAAATTAAAAACTGTAATTTAAAAGCTGATAATTATGTGTATTAATAAATCATCTGCTTTATTCTGTTTGGTGTTTTGAAGATTTGGAGTTTGATAATTCTATATATTCTCCATATTTTTTACAACTTTGACATTTTGATTTTGTATTTTAAAAACAAAGCAGCTTAAAGTATGTTTGTAGGATCTTTTCTTCATAAAATGAGTAAAAAATATCTCCTTAAATTTTTGAATTTATTTAGGAAACACCCTGTATATGAGTCATGATACTATCGTGCAAAACAGAATTGTCATTTTTCATATTTCAAATTATCCCTCAATCGGTATTTCAACATGTATTGATCACGAGATTAAATACTGCGCACGCTATAGATTAATTAAGAAATTAATCAATAAAAAGACTTACGTACAGAGGGACAACTCGCGTATTTAATTGGTGAACGACAATATACGTTGTTAATAATGGAATAATACCAAAGAAGTCGACGTCTATTTTTATTGGCTGCAAATGCTTTTTCAGCGAAAAAGAAACGTGTGTACGGCAAGAAAACGAACAAGACGTATATAAAACGTAAAAATATATGAGTAATCGTATATTATTTCAAGTCAATAATGCTTAATGATCTGCATATTTCGCATTTCCGTACTTACTTGGCGCTGAACAGAAAATTGCATTTACATATTTCTGGTCAGTATAAATTGGCACGTATTGGGATATATTCGATGCATTTTGATAATATTATTTTGTTTTAAAGCAACTGTCATCGTTTCGTGAATAACTCATCAATACAATCATGATATATAGCGTCAATATATAGAAACAAAGCACACGTGTCGAATATTTCTCGAATATACACGCATATTATTAACCAATTTTGGTATAAAAATAGTTTTATTTAAAAAAAAAAATTAATTAATCTAAAAATTATGTTCAGACAAGTTTATCATTCTTGGATGAAAGATATCACTGTATAATATTTCTCTTCTGTAAGACTTTATTATTGCTTTATATACAATACTTGGCGAGAGGCGCTATAGCACTTCTTGATAATATACTGGCTTCATTTATGTGTCATCATGTAAGTCCAGACAGGATAATGGACTTTTATTATGACATCTCTTTGTATAATACATGTGTTATTACACGTATTCGAAAAACATACACATACTGTATATATTATATATACACTTTGTACATACTTACGTATATTTTACATTTTGCGTGATCTTTTATTGTTAGTGTTGCTACAGATTCAATTTCATTACTTTTCTGATAGACCATGCATATATTCCATAATATACTCTGTCAGCACTAGACGTCACAAGTCACTAGTCACAAAGTCGCAAAAAAATATGATACGTCTTTTGCACGTTGCCGCGACGTAACGTATATAAAAGAATTTAATTAATTGATATGTTGGATTGTTTAGTTTTGTAGTTGGTATTTATAAAAATAAATTGAAATAAGAATATATCTTATTTTTAAAAATTAAATTTAACACGAAATTGTTACGTCGCAAAAACGTCGCAACGTGACAATTACGTTTCGAACACTAGTTGTGACGTCGTTACAACGTAACGTGTGACGATTAGCAAGTCATAATGACGTATTTGACACGTACCGGTGCTGGCAGGGTACATATTTATATAATTAAACATATTTAAAATAGTGGAATAACTTCCGTGTCGATAGTGAAATAAAATTACAAGATACATTACGAACGACCCAACTGTCAAAAAATACTTTCTTTATTCTTATGATGTCACATAGACGACGTTTTGACCCTTTGGGTCCTTTTCAAGCCTTAAAATAACGAATTAAAACAAATTATAATTCATAATCACAAATTGAAATCAAATAACTGTTAAACATACCTTAAATATAATATAAAATCAGACGTGAAAATATTTATATTACTATATTTCGGTTACGGTCAATGTTGCGCTTAGATTTAAAAATTAGCAAGATAAAAATGAGATAAAAATATGTAAATTTATCTTAGATAAGATAAAGAGATAATTTTATTTTAAATATATCTAGATATAAAAGATAAAATTATATAGCGATTCATCTAGATAATTTCCAGATAATATTTTTAAGACTGTTTATGTAAATAGTTATAAAAAATGTAAATTATAAAAGGGATATACAAATATATTTAAATTCTACTACTTAAGTATTTTTATGCGGTATAATTTTAAATCAAATTATCTGAACATTATTCTAAATAATTTAGTAAAGATAACACTTTTTTTCATGTAAAGATATGCAGATGCAGATAATGCATATTTTTATTATCTATATAAAGATAAGATAATGCTAAAGTTCCATCTAGATGATCATCTATATAATTTTATTTAGATAACAGCAAACACTAGTCACAGTATCTTTATTAAGTTTTGAAGCATGTTTTCACTGTCATCTTTTACAGATGGAACTGAACAGCAGTCCGATTTCTGCGCAGAAGAAGAATTCCATTCATGACAATGAAACAGCATTCAAGCAGGCACTTGGGTAAATATATTTATAATAAACTGTGACGTGGTCGTCCCGACGCACGTGCACTCCCTGACGCGGGACAGAAAGTCGAGCGGCCACGCCAAGAGAGCAAGAGAGAGAGCGAGAGAGAGAGAGAGGAGAGAGAGAGAGAGAGAGTTAGTGGCGCAAAAGTATATGATTAGTAACGCGTTTTATTTTTATTTTTTTTTATGTATTATTCGGGAGCCTTGCTGAGAGGATAACGTATTTACATCGAGAGATTGTCGAGGAAGTCAATAAAAGCGGCAAACATAGGGCTAAAAAATATTCACGAAGGATATGGCCGACCTTGCAAGCCCACAAACAAAGTCAGCTTAAGGAATTCGGCCGGGAGGCGAGGGGACTGCAGAAGCGCACCCGCCAACAGGCGCAGAAAGGGTTGGAAACCCGCGGAGAATCTCCGCACCCCCGCATCCTTTCCGATAGGACTCCGCCGGCCGAATACCCTAACGAGATAACCAGCGATGCGAGCCCGCGAGAGGCTCGATGTATTGTTAAAAATTCGGTAGATTTATAAAATAAAAATTAATTATCGCGAGAAGTACACCAAGATTATCCCTTACGCTGTGTTACTGTCACGCGAGTAAGGAAAATCGCGGAAAACCCTAACTGGCTCTCGCGCGTGTTACCCCCTACTCGTCGAATTCGCCCGGCTACCTCCACTAAACAAATTTGCCAGTATATCTCAGAAACATCTATGAAACATGTCGGTAACCCTAAATGTCCTACCTCTTTTATGTTACATATGGGATGTTCTATTTGCGACGTTCCTGAAACCATTTAGATTCTTTAAACGTTTCAGGAACGTCGCAAATAGAACATCCCATATGTAACATAAAAGAAGTAGGACATTTAGGGTTACCGACATGTTTCATAGATATTTCTAAAATATACCGGCTTTGTTTAGTAGGGCCGATAGCAAGTCGGAAGATTTGGCAGATTGGTCCGACTTAGACGTGTTGAGAGAGTAAGGGAAGAAGCTCGGAGGAAAAATGGATTTAGAGATTTGGTGAGGCCCAAGGACCAGGAGAGAATTTTTCCGGTGAGGCTATCCTGTCTAAGAGTCACGCAAGTAACACGTCCGCTCCTTGTGAATTCTGAGCCTTGACCGCTCTGGCCCGATCGCCATATTTAGTGTAGTAATTTAGCGTGTGGGCTAAGCCCATTGTCGAGATTAAATCTTGGTGATTTAGCAAGTGCAATTGGAGTCAAGCGGCAAAGAGCTTTGTGATATTTAGCGTCGTTATCTTCGCGAAAGCTACGTCTCTCCGGGGTTTTATTGTTGTTGCGCTTTTTCTTGTGTTTGTATGATTGCGTTTGTGATAAGTATTGGTGCTTTCCATTTAGCAACACAAGTCGACACAAGCATCATTCTATCTTTATTCTTATAGAATGTAGAACAAAGATAGAATGACGCTTGTGTCGTTTTGTGTTGCTAAATGGAAAGCACCATATGTCGAGTAATTCGTGTGCGAATGTGTGAAGCGAATCGCGTAATTGTAAGCTTGTTCGTCGCGTAATTCGGGTGTCGTGTATAGTATCGCCGAGAAAGAAAAGACAGCGCGACCGCGTGCGAGAGCGCGAAAGCGACAAGGACAGAGAGTGCGTGCACGCGAGAGTGAGAGACCGCGATAGTCGGAAACTGCAGGCCACCTGCAAATTCGCATCGAATCTAAATTTATTGCCTGTCAACGGGATTTTTAGCTCTCTGCTTGTCGAGAACCTTTAGAATCTAATTTTTGATTCTCATGAGAACCGAACGCTTTGTTTCACTCTTTCATTTATGTCTTATATTATCCCAGCAAACACAGTATATAAATGTTATATACTCAAGCATGTTACATGTGACGTATATGTTAGTTGTAATTTCCCACTCATAGATGTAACATTTTTAATATTACATATATTACATTGTAGTTATATTGTCATTATATCCCAAGATAGCACTGACTTATCAATACATCAATGTGCTATTTGGTATATAATTACAATATAACTACAATGTAATATATGTTATATTAAAATGTTACATCCATGAGTGGGAAATTACAACTAACATGGATGTTACATGTAACGTACACGTTATATATTACCTGTTATATTCCGTTTTATTATAGCAATGTAACAATTATATATCGGTGTTTGCTGGGATACGATTGTCGCATACCTGACGTATGTAAAGTTATATTTCGAGCCTAGCTTGTTGCAGTATTTTTCTTACGATTATATTTGATTGGTTCTGGCGTAGTATCGTCAGTTTAATTGGTTATTGGAATTATTTTTTACATTACGGAAATTATAGCGAATTCTTTTCTTTTTGTATTATTTTTTTTCTCTACGTTGTAAAACCAATAATTATATTTCTCTCTAATTTTTCAAATTATTTAAATTATATTATCTGCTATAATACTTATCTTTTCTTATTGTAATAAATCTGAAATTGTTTTATATCTCAACCTCGCGTCTCTTAATCTTCTCTGTCTCTTCGTGATGTCGCGCTCATTACATGCTAATCCGTATGATTATTTTCACGTGACTTCGAGTGAACTACTTATTATTTTTTTCGTGGCAACCATACCCTGCCCCTCTGCCATTAGGTGAGCAGCCGATCCGTCGCGGAACTTCCGGCCGGATATTCGCGTAATTTCATGTGTCGCGAATTGACACGTGCAAGACCATATCTGGCGTCCAAAATCGAGTGATTTCGCGTATCCGTCGGCTGGCGTTCCGCTGCGGCACGTGCGGAGCAACCACGTTCCTAGTTTCCGCGTAATTATTTTCTAAAGAATAATTAAAATTTTTTTTTTTGACAACGATTTCTGCTCGTCTCGTTCTCCGGGCGAAAAAAGTTGTCGCAAAACATATAAGTAATCCTTGTAATGCATATATGTATATGCATAATTTTCTCTGACAATCTTTCTCAGATCTTTTAATTAAGTCGATATTATAAATAATTTATTATAAACATAGTTTTATCTAATAATTGTATTATTCACTTTGCACATATACATTATATATTACTTTTTTGACTAATCATAATTTTCTTTAATTGAATTTGTTCTAATTACATTAATGAAAAAGAGTGAAAAGAGAAAATTATTATGTAATGTTGTTAAATTAATTGATAATTAATAGTTGTTAAATGAATTAATAATGTGAGATGTTATAAATAGATATAGATAATAATTGATTACGGATTAGTATATAATCGTGTGTTGCATTATTAATTGATTGATCACGCTCTGTCGTTCAATTATCTCGTTGAAGCATCGAATTATTAAGTTATATAATTATTGCGAATGATTGTCAAATAACGTTACGATCTAGCATTATGCGATTGTTAATAAGCAAGTTTAATAACGAGTTTTGTCATAAATTATATCAGTTTTTTTAAATTCAAATTTAAATTTTATTTTATTAAGTTTTATTTGAAAAGTAAGTCTAGCCGTGTGAATCATTATACTATAATATCAGAATAAATTGTTGCATTTAGATTAGAAAAACGATATATCCACTGAGCTAAATCATCTCTGTCTCGAATTTGCAGACATATTATATATCATGTGTCACATCGTTACCAAGAATGACATATTGGCATAATTATCATACCTATCGGATTCAAAAAGTATGTTTTTCTCTCGTTTACATCACATAAATGTTAATTGTGGAAATTTAATTATCTCGCTTGAAAATCACAGTATATGCGCACACGTGCGCATATCCGGCAATTAACGCCATTGTTACATGGATAAGCATTTAAAATATCAGGAGATCGTTACATGCTGCGACATGTCAACTTAGAAATATAACTTTTTCATTCTTGGCGATTAAATAGAACTTAAAAACACCATAATCGCGCAAATTAAAATTAAAATTAATTATTTATGTTATTTAATTGTATTATATTTAATTATTAATAATATATATCTTGATTTTTTATATCAACTTTTTTTTATTACAGAAATGGCGGGACGTACGGAGCTTTTCAATCGAAAGATCCCATCTTAGCGATGGAAAAAGGCGGGGATCCTATGAAGGGCGGAAGTAATGAGCATGGTATCACCGTACACCATCCTACTTCGTAAGTTTGATATTAATAAAAAAAGAACAAAGAAACGGCTAAACTTTTTTTTAATAATAGGCAATTTATAAATACAAGTCACATACATTATACATAAATATTAGCAAAGGTCGTATCGATAGAAATGCAAAAATATTTAGCATATGAGGTATACATGCGACGAGAATGATATCTTGTACATCCTAAAAGTAAGTAAAAAAAACACAAACAAATTTTATCTCAAATAAATATGATAGAGATACATAAATGTGACAAGTATATGACAAATGATTGCGAAACGCTAGAAACGGAAGTGAATACTTTGCTACGTTGCTATAATATCCTGATAAAATAGTTAATTCACTCTGTGTATGAAACGTTCGAAGCATAACTGCTTTTTTCCGGGAAAAGTCATATTTTGCCATAATGTTACGTTGGTTTGACATTGTGGGTTTTCTAAGTTTCTTTTTTTTAACGCAGTTATGTAAAAGTATATATATGTATATATTTATACACGTATGAGTAAATCGTAAAATTCGTCTTTTAGCAATACTGTAAAAAAAATAAGAGAAAAAGAGATAAAATTGAACAAATATTTTTTGTCTTGAGATTGCGATCGATTCGCGTAATGTCTACATTTAACTCGTTACTTGTTATCATTGGAAATCATAAACGTAGGTTTTTGCGCGTTCAAAATATTTTAAGTTTAAAATTTTTTAAGTTTAAATTGAATTAATTTTATATTAAAAAAAACGAAGTTTACGAAATAAACATGATGAAAACAACACTTCAAAATATCACCTCAATTTGTACAAATAATTATAATAATTAGTGTTATGTAAATCACTAGATGATTTAAAACTAATGATTTTATAATCACAAATACAAATTTGTTATCAACATATTAATAAAAAAATATCATAATTATCAGAATTTAATTGTAATCTCTATTTCTGGGAAATTCTTGGGAAATTACAAACAATCATTCGTATGATATATCGTTTGAATCAAAGGGCACACACGCGCCTAAACTTATTTAGGCGCAGCCAGACAATAAATATAGAATAAATAAACCGAAACATATACAAGTTTATAACGATGAATCTGCACAAAATTAAATAAAGTCGATGACTCTGGCAGGATTCCAAAGTTTCGGGTCTTTGGTTTATTTTAAATGATTTCTACTGCTTGGCACATTTGAAACGCATGCCAAACGTTCATAGGTACGATCACATTTTGATTTATAACTATAATTGCGTGTTAATTCTCTCACTTTGCAAATGCTCATATATATTCACTATTTCTCGATTGGACTTTTGCGTTAAGTCGAAAAGAAGTCGAACGTACTAATGGACGATTGGACAACTGCAGGTACCTGGAAACCATGATGCATCTGTTCAAGGGTAACGTCGGCTCGGGGATCTTCGCGTTAGGAGATGCTTTTAAGAATGCTGGATTGATGCTTGCACCACCATTGACGATTTTTCTCGGCATTATCTGCGTACACGCTCAACATATTCTCGTACGTATACCTTGTAATTAATAATTATAGTGTTATCGCGTATATGATGCAGGAAGTTGTGCGTTTGTTTTCTATATGCCAAAAGATCTAGGTTCAAATCCAGGCAGAAATTATACATCTTGGATTTTTATGGTATTTGATCGCCACCTCTCGGCAAGTAATGGCAAACCACTAAGAAGAGTCCCAGATAACACCATGTCCAATATTAGTGTATAAGATATTAAGAAATCTTTAAGAAATCTCATGATATGATATCCCCAAAGACATCTTAAAGATGTCTTATGCACCAATTTTAGACATAGTGTTGTCTGAGAGTATCTTAAAAAAACTCCTTCAATCTGGCTTTATTCAGAACCGACGCAAAATTGTAGATTGTTGTTCTATATTTAAAAAATTAAAAATTAAAAAATAAAGAGATCATCACTGACAAGACTTCTGACAAAAATGTAGAAGAGAGAAGGATACCCACTGTTTACACTCCTTATTTTTAAAAGAGCAGCAAGACTGCTACGATAATATACCAAATATGGTAAGAAGATATAAGGTGTCCTAATGCTATTGGATATTCTATACATAAATGAAAAACAAGATATATATTTTCGTCTCTCATATAAAAAAAAATATTACAGTTTTAATAATCACAATATTTTTATGAGTATATTAAAATATGTATATATTAAAAAATATATATACATATAATATTGTAATATATTAATTTACAGATATACAAAATCACTCTTGATAATTATTATAATTTCTTTTTTAGATTAAATGCAATAAAGAGATGACACGTCGTGTTGGTAATGAAATGAACGCAACAGGATTCGCCGGAACTGTGGAGATGTGTTTTGCTACCGGACCTCTTGGACTTCGTAAATATTCGAGCCTTATGAGGTGTGTAATAAATAAAAGAATGAAAAACTAGAAAGCCAAATAACAAGAAACATCTGCAAATATAATCATACACATAGTCATTTTATTCCCACTTATACATACATATTCTTCAATTTATTTAAGTGCTATTTGCACAAATTTCTTTCAATTTATCCACATTTTCTTTTTTCTTTTATACACATTTTTTAATTATTTTTTCTATGATTTCATATATGGTATTAGCGCGCTGCAAATATGCATGTCATTTATGTTGCATTCTTGTGATTTTGTTGCAGAAAATTGGTTAATATATTTTTGTGTATCACGCAACTCGGATTCTGCTGTGTGTATTTCGTTTTTATTTCCACGAATATGAAACAGGTGAGACACATCTCCCACCAGCTATATATTAATTTTTTGAATCATAATGCTTTAGTATTTTTTTTTATTTATTAATCACATGTCTATTTTTATCGCAGATATGTATAAAAATCACTAAAAAGTGCTTGACTAAAGAACAGCTATATATATTATCACTTACAATTAATAATATTTTTTTAATAAAAGAGCAAGATCAGAAAATTGTACGCGTCTTAATTTGACATATTCATACATTTAGCAATAAATATAAAAAA
Source organism: Nylanderia fulva (assembly GCF_048542155.1). Lineage (NCBI taxonomy): Eukaryota > Metazoa > Arthropoda > Insecta > Hymenoptera > Formicidae > Nylanderia > Nylanderia fulva. Next base: position 121,284 of record NW_028190521.1, on the reverse strand, counting down.
TAAACTTTCAGAGAAAAAAGAGAGAGAATTTTCTCTTAAAAAAAGAACTTATTATAGGTGCTAGATGCACACGGAATCGAGATGGACGTTCATCAGCACATGGCTGTGGTGTTGATACCCATAATGCTTAGCACTTGGATCAGAAATCTCAAATATTTGGTGCCAGTATCTTCGATAGCAAATTTCTTAGTGATCTCTGGTTACATCGCTACTATATATATTATGAGCCATGACGTACCGTCCATACATGAAAGGAGGTATGTTGCGGATTGGAACAACTTACCTCTGTTTTTTGGCACTGTGATATATTCCTTTGAGGGTATTACTCTAGTAAGTACAGATATTTTCAGAATGACATCCAATTGGACACATTGTTTATTGGTTAACTGAATATATATATGACTTTTTGATTGGTCAATCGTGCTAGTTCCAGGTACTGGTCAATATCGGTGATTGTGTCCATTTGGATCTCTCCTCAATACTATCATTTCGTCTTATTTTAGTTTTTACTATCTTTAATATCTTTTGACTCCGGTTCGGATAAAATAAGTCGATATGTTTTGTCAATATCGATGCTTTTTGACGGTGTGTTTCTAATAGGCGTTGATATGCAGGTACTGCCACTGAAAAACGAAATGAAGAATCCTAATAATTTTAATAAGCCACTGGGTGTTCTCAATGTTGGTATGGTGATAGTTACCGCTATGTTCGTCGCAATAGGTTTTCTGTCTTATTTGAAGTACGGTGACGAGGTTGCTGGTTCAGTCACGCTCAATCTCGCGCAGGAGGGAGTGTAAGTATTTATCGAATTTATCTACGTAATTATATTTTTATTTATGGATCGAGTTTTATAACAAGACTCAAAACTTATCTTGTCAAGAAGAATTATTATATCAATTCGATAGATAATTATTTCAAGACCAAATCATATATCAAAATTCGCTCAGTAAAGCTTGCAGATTTTGTATATAATGTGTGTTGTTTACATATAATTTGAAAGATGAATTAATGTAATTAAAAAATTTTGTAATATGCATTTTTCTTTATGTACTTCTTTATTTATGTAGGGCCGGGGAAGCCATCCTCAGTCAAATAAGGTTTTTATCTGATACAATGTTTGCCGTGTTTAATAAATACTAGCTAAGAGTTTAATAAATATTAGCTTCGTAAATACGAGAACTTGACAGAGACATGTGCTTTGGGCATGTTTTCATTCAAGAGCATGTTTTAATTATTAATTATAGAATAAACGACACCTATCTATCTTTATTCTTTCCCCCACATATACATGTATATAGCTTTTTCTTTCTACATATAAGAAGGAATGTCTATTCTCTTTCGCTAACTCTTTTTCGAACTGAATTTTTCTGCAGTTTGCCGCAATGCATCAAGACAGCCATCTCATTAAGCATTTTGCTTACATATGCTTTGCAATTTTATGTACCGATTGCAATAATGTGGCCCGGCATTGTCAATCGATTCGGTCCCTTCAAGTGGCCGGTACTCACGGAGATTATCTTCCGGTCTGCAATATGTTTTATTACATGTAAGTATCTCAGAGATTTACTAAATTATATTACTTGTATTATTAAAAATTTTTATCCAATATATATACACTCCTCAAAATAACTAAGGGATCAAAAAAATTGTTCAAAAAATAGACAAATTTTAAATTGCTGAAACTTTGTTTCAAAAAATGATAATTTAAATTTTAAAAAAGAGTTTTAAAGCTTGAAATCTCTATTTTCAATGGTTTACAGTTTTTTTTATTTTCTTCAATCTGATATTTTTTACATATGGCAAACGATAAACATAACGAAATGGAAAATTTCTTCCCACTTTGTAGACATATGTCGCATAAGAAGATATAATAAAATTTTTTGACACTTTCATGTTAAAATCTGAAGTTTTTCCTGCAAAATCGTTTTTTTTTAAATTTAAATTTCGATCTTTCCTTATCAAGTTATCGTAAATTGAAGAGAAAATGTTATTTTATTTCATTTTAATTGTCCATAATCAAGGGTCTATTCTGATTAGTTAGGTAAAAAAAATAGCCGATTTTTGTGAATTTTTTGTAGAAAAAGTAAACAACCTAGTAACTAAAATATTTTATATTGTATTTATTACACTTTAAAGTATAGTTGAAAAAAATTTCAGTCGATTTTATTAATTTACTGCAGCGGAATATGGAGCAGCCGGAATCTCTGCGCGCCAACCTGGCGAAAGTCCTCCAGGTCTTAAAATTTGTCTGAAACAGCCAACCAATCGATTTTTCTGTTAAGAATAAATGTAATTCTGGAGTCTATTCCAGAATTACATTTATTCTTAACAGAAAAATCGATTGGTTGGCTGTTTCAGACAAATTTTAAGACCTGGAGGACTTTCGCCAGGTTGGCGCGCGGAGATTCCGGCTGCTCTATATTCCGCTGCAGTAAATTAATAAAATCTACTGAATGTAATAAAATCTACTAAAATTTTTTAAAAATATACTTTAAAGTGTAATAAATACAATATAAAATATTTTAGTTTCTACATTGTTTACTTTTTCTACAAAAAATTCACAAAAATCGACTATTTTTTTGACCTAACTAACCAGAATGATCCTTAAAAATTATTGTACAGCAATTTTAAGAATGGATTCTTAAAGCTGAATCTTTGCTCTATAGTATGATATAGCGACTGAAATTTTTTAACTCATAAACTTTTTACAAATAGGTGAAAATAACGAAAAAATTCGCGAGTTTTCTTCTTTTTGTTTAAACTTTGAAAAGAAGTTACGTAAAGTAATTTTAAAAATTTTATCAACTGAAATTTTTGTGCCTTCTAGTACCCCAAACTTGACAAAAAATCATAGACTTGCTGTGATAATTTCTTTATAGTGATCCGTATGTTTAAAATAATTGATGTGTATAATATATTAAAAAACCTTGAGTTAGTTTGATAATAATATATTAGCTAACAAGTGCGGGGGATCGTAAATCGGCCGAGAGTGCGGAAGTTTGGCGCACGAGGTGAAGCCGAGTGTGACAATCCGCACGATCGGCCGATTTATGACCCGCACATGTTGGCTACGATATTTTGTGTGACCGGTGCGTGGAAAGGGAGCCCTTTTTAAAATCCCATCATGTGCGTAAAGGGCGACTTTTCGCGCGCCGATTGCACAAAAAAATTTAAAGAAAGTAAAATCCGTGGCAGAACAATTTTTTCTTCACTTTTTGACATAAGAAAGCTATTTAGAGAACCTACTATTTTTTAACCATTTTTTTTTATCTTTTAATTATTTTGATGAGTATATTTATCTATATTAATCTATTTCTCGAATTATAAGTTTTAATTTTGTATCTTCAGGAAATATGATTGAAAAGTTTCGACGTTTACATTTAATTACCGCTAAAATTATAATTATACAACTGATAATCTTGAATTTCAATTAAGATCACTTTAAGATTAAGTGAAGGTCAACCTAGTTTTTCCAAACAAAATTACTCCAATTTTTTATATAAACCGATTCCTCGCAATATTTGGCTTGAAAAGTTTTAACGTAAAACAATCAGAAATTGAATAGTTAACGAGAAATCTTCTACTATAAAATTTGACATAACTTTATAAAAATGATAAAAGTCTCGCAAAATATTTATGTTTCGCAGATCCTTTAATGAGCTCTGCAGGCTCATCAGACTTATTTTATGTGATTATACAAATTTATCGGGACTTTTAATATTAATACCTCATCAATGACAAACATACTTGACCCAATAAATAAAAATTAAAAAAAATTCATCCTTTCATTGTTTTTTTTATATTGCTGATCAGATCTTATATACATATATGCGTACGCTTGTTTTTCGACTTAAGAGCAATTATTTCAGTTATCATGGCAGAGGCAATACCAAAGCTGGGTCTATTCATATCTCTGGTCGGCGCGGTCAGTAGCACCGCGCTCGCTCTTATCTTTCCACCTATTATTGAGATGATCGTCTGTTGGAACAACACCGGTCTCAGTTATTTTACAATGACGAAGGATGTGTTGATAGTGCTGATCGGTGTATTGGGTTTCGCCACCGGAACATACGAGAGCGTAACGGCGATCATCAAATCGTTCAGCAATTGAACTCGAATAATCTATATAAGCGCGCTATGTACAAATTATTTTTAATTTTCCTTTCATTATGATATGCGGACCATGACACCACCTCTTTCCGCGCGTGCCCAACTTGATTCAAATTCATATACATATACATACATTTTTTCAGATTTTGCATGTTCGTAGAACGCGCTTTAAGGTTCAAGTAGTATTAAACATCCTAATAATGATAATTTATGCGTGATACTGATAGAAATAGCTGATTAAATGTAATGATTGTGGAATGGCCAATGATTGTTATTAATAGCAATCGTGTTATTAATGATAATCATTCAGACAACACAAATTTTGATATTTTTGTTTGTGTTGTTTGGATATCGTACCTTGTGTGTGCGTTAAAACTTCAATATATATATATATATATATATATATATATATATATATATATGCGTTTTCATGTTTAGGCTTCCACTTGTAATAATGAATTGCAGTACAATAACGTAGTTTGCATGACGTAAAAATGAATAGATGAATAAAAGTGCGTTGATCTTTTCAATTGTATACACGCGAATTTTGCAACAATGGCGCAACTGAGACATTACAGAATATACAGAAAAGAGACATATTTAGAGACATAGTCTCTACATATAGTATTTGTTATATCTTTACATAAGATTTTATTTATCGAATTGTTCTTGTTTTAATTTTTTAAAAGTATATAGAATATATATACTGTTAATCAGCGAAATTAATCAATTCACAGTACGATTCAATAACAATTGAACATTTAATAAATAAAGCGATAATTATATGTGTATTAGGAATTAGAAATATTTGCGTCAATTACTGCTAAATTTTTCGTCAAAATAAAATTTTTTCTCACAGAAATGTATTAAAAGCGGACAAGATTATATTTTCAATATTGCATGTTATTGTAAAGCAAATTGCACGATTCAAATGTTAATTTTTAATCTTATTTGACCTATATGCGAAACAAAATTATTTTGTTTATGTAGCGTTTTATTTTAATTATAAGGTATATTTATTTATGTGCCTTAGGAGGCTAGTTTCACAAACATTGATATTATTATTTTAACCGTTTTCTCTATATCTGTGATGACAGAGTCAGATTTAAAAGAAAGAGGAAATAAAATTAATAAATTAATGTAGGTGAAACTAATTCTCATTGTCAGTGTGTCGATATTTATATGAGAAACAAAACGTGGACGAGAAAAAATCAATTTTTAGTTTCATATTGTATATTGTTGTATTATAGAATAATATGTTCTCTTTATTGTTAACTTTATATATGTATATGTGTAGATATGTATATATATGTATATGTATGCATATATACATACATACAAAATGCATACATATTTACACATATACATAACAAGCTTACGAAACAACAAATGACATCATGAAAAATGAATCAGCGACTATTTACAATATTGAGATACCCTAGTATCAATAGTATTTAATTTCTTTATAATTGTAGAGTTTAATGAGAATTCTTTGGAAATTAATTATTCTTAAAAATTAATATTCTTAAAAATTAATTGTGTGTAAATAATTCCCATTATTTAGGCACAAATGATAATAATTCGTTAAGCAAGCAAATGCGTTTTTAATCATTTTTAATTGTTGATATTAAAAAAGCACTTCTTGTAAAAAAATCTATATCTTTTATTCACCGTTGATTATCGATCTCGACGTAATATATGTATACATGTATGTAATATCAAATTAAAAGGTCTTTCCTTAACGATAGTTACTGTAATATCGGTTCGATGTATGACGTTGTCGCGTATCGTATTATGGAGTACAAATTCACTCAGGAATGCTTGTGTTAAAGTAGGTACATATTTTCTTCCTTAAAGATATTTAATAGAGCAGCGTGTAAAATATCTTTCTTGTTTTTTTATTGTCAGTTAGATTCTGAGAGAGGTTGATGGAAGATAAAAGAATATACAATCAACATATGGCACAACGAATTATTTATTCATGTACCATGTGTTTTTAATTAATTTTTATCAACAGACGAAATAATGACGAATGCTAATCAGAATTAATATATAAATTTAAAGTATAAGACAGGCGATAAGAGTCAATCGCGGAAGACAGTGCGTTATCCCAACGAAACTAAATTTTTTTCGTTAGAATTAAATATCTGTGCACAAGACACCAAATTTTACTTGGTCACTGCCAAGATTTTAAAATATGAAATAATCTCATAATTTGAGATTTAATTTCAATAATCCTTTAACCCCCCTACGGAAATAAATAAATGCAAGAGAAAAGTCCCGGCAAGCGAAAGGTCTCGGGTTCGATTCCCGATTCAGCGACTTTCGGATCTATATTTTTCTTTTGCATTTATTTATTTCCGTAGGGGGGTTAAAGGATTATTAAAATTAAATCTCAAATTATGAGATTATTTCATATTTTAAAATCTTGGCAGTGACCAAGTAAAATTTGGTGCCTTGTGCACAGATATTTAATTCTAACGAAAAAAATTTAGTTTCGTTGGGATAACGCACTGTCTTCCGCGATCGGCTCTTTTTATCGCCTGTCTTATACTTTAAATTTATATTTATATGACAGAGCCTTGTTAAACTCTTAACAGAATTAATATATTTTAGTTGGACATGCTGTTGAATATTTGACGATTTCTGAGTAAAAATTTAATTTTCATATTTATATTATTATACTATTCTTTTATGACAAAAAATTTAGTTACTAAGGAATGAAGTAAATGAATACAAATTATCAATACATTTCTTACTCATAAATTTTAGTATGTCCAACATAGCATTTTGAATCAAATAATTTAGTTTATCTTTTAAGTTAAAAACATTTAACATAATTATAATAATATTATGTCGATAAAATTTAAAGATTAGTAATGCAACAGTTGTTATGTAATTTAATTTAAGCAATGCTCTATGACTTTATATACATATTACTATTGTGATTATAATAAAAGTACTCTTTTAATATTATTACTACGATACATAATACAAAGATATCGAATTCTTAATAATATATGTCATATAAGGTAAAATAAGGTAAGCAAAATTTATCTTTATATTTTTTATAATTATAATTAATTATTATAAATAATATATTATTATAATTTATAATAATTAATACAATATAAATACATTTCTTACTCATAAATTTTAGTATGTCCAACATAGCATTTTGAATCAATAATTTTTTATCTTTTAAGTTAAAAACATTAACATAATTATAAAAATATTATGTCGATAAAATTTAAAGATTAGTAATGCAACAGTTGTTATGTAATTTAATTTAAGCAATGCTCTATGATTTTATATACATATTACTATTGTGATTATAATAAAAGTACTCTTTTAATATTATTACTACGATACATAATACAAGATATCGAATTCTTAATAATATATGTCATATAAGGTAAAATAAGGTAAGCAAAATTTATCTTTATATTTTTTATAATTATAATTAATTATTATAAATAATATATTATTATAATTTATAATAATTAATAATATAATAAAGCACATTTTCAAAAACTTATTTAATACATAAAGTTATCATCACATTAATTGATTATTTTTTAATTTTTCGGTTACAGTTAATGTAATTGCCTTAAAGTCATGATTTTTTAAAATTTGAAATGTGAGCTTTGTATTAACCTTGTTAAATACAATTACATTTTAATACAATATCAATACGTGAAAACTTAATTGAAACAATAAAACTGATAATTTTATGTATACAAGAATTTTTGGTCAGGTTTGTATTTTTAACCACGTCAAATATGTTATCAGAATTTTGACAAAATTCTTGTTAAAACTACGTCAAATATCTAAGTGATTTACACAAGATTTAAATTTTTACAATTTTTTTACCTCAAAAAAATTACAGCTAAAAATTATTCAAAAAACCTATATGTTATTTAAATATACAAATAAATCAATGGGGTCCGTGAAACCTTTTAATATTGAGCTATAGGGCTCGCGTTGCGATGGTATTTTTTTCTAGCCATTTGGAATGTATTGGACAACTGGAAGCAAAATAATTCGTTTAAGTCCAAAATAAGCGCTAGTCTAATACACATTATATATATATATATATATATATATATATAATGTGTATTATATATATATATATATATAAATAATATATATATATATATATATATATAGTAATATAGTATATCTCAGCTAGAAATGAGATTTAAATCGACGTCGAATTGATGTCGCGAATTGGTCGAATCGATATCGATTCACTTAACGTCTATTCGACCGATCATTTCTGACTGGGATCCAATCGAATGCAATAAATAAATGTTATTTAATAATTAAAGAGTGAATTAAATAATTACAAAATTTATTAATAATAAAGTTATATAAATTAAAAGCATAATATTTTGTTATTTTTATTTATTTTTTTATTTATTATAATAATCCTTGCCTTTCGGCTTAGGATGGCTTCCGATTTTACATATACCTTTATATTTATACATAAATAAACTTTTACAAATTTTAAACAATTCCTAAATGATAAATGATAACTAATAATAATAATAAATGTTACATTTGCGCTAATTACATCTGCATCTTATCTCCATCTTTGGCTTTAATGTGTGACGACCCATTAGTGGTCGTCACTAATTGCGCCGGGCCGGACATCTGCCCGACGCGCCGAGCCGACCATCCGCCGGTCGCGCGATTCATCCCCTCCGAGGGGATGCCCGCTACGCGAGAAGAAGCGCGTGGGGGGAACCGCACTGGTATATAAGCCGGCTCGTCCGAACAGCCGGCACCAGTCTTGTCCCGAATCCTGATCCTAGCACCAGGCTTCTGGGTGTACCCAAGGCTTCCTAGACCAGATCCAACGACAGTCGACGAAGACGAGAGTACCCTCTTCGGAGCCTGGGAGTTCCCGGCGTTCGACTTTCTTGTCTACGATCGATGGAGGTGGGTTTAACTCCTTCGCTGCCTGGGAGTACCCGGCGTTCGGTTTCCTTTTTCTGCGACCGACGGAGGTGGGTTTAATCCCCTTCGCTGCCTGGGAGTGCCCGGCATTCGGTCTCCTATGTCCGGCCGACGGAGGTGGGATTGACCCCTCCGCTGCCTGGGGGTACCCGGCATTCGGCTTCGTTCTCCGGTCGGCAGAGGTGGGCGTGCCCCCTCTGACGCCAGAGTATACCCGGCATCCGACTCTCCCGCAGCGCGCCGTGCCGCCGCCCGCGGCCCCGCGACCGCGAGATCGTTCGTCCGTCCGCGCGTTTAGATATAAGTTTGTGTGACCGTCCGCTAGGCTAAGTGTATATATAAAGTGTAAATAATCATTGAATAAACCATTTGTGACTTTGAAACCGTGTACGCAAGTTTGGCCTTCCGATTCCGAATCCTGGTTCCGGCGAGCCGTCCGAGGCTAACCGAAATCCGTACCGTTACATGGCGCCCGAACAGGGACCTGACGCACGGTAGGCCCAGCTTGCGTATCACTGAATGAGCAGTAGCGTGGGTACACTTGCTCACAAAAGATCAGGTACTCCAGGAGCTAGATCGACACAACCTTGACTCGACCGCTCCGCTGGACACAATTAGAAAACGCCTTCGGAGACACCTGAGCCAACATCCAGAAATCATGCCGGGGACTAGCACGCAGCAGAAGGCTGCCAATTTAATCCCGCCAACAATCATAGAACCGGGGGACGACCAGATGTCCGACGAGGAGGACGCTAGCGGCAGCGAAACCACAGTGGCCCGCCGAGCGCCACGATCCCGCCAGGATCTACCAGTACCCGACGGGATGAAAACGATAAATCAGATCCGAAAATGGAGTCACTTCTTTGAGGGTAAAGATCCACTCGCCTTCCTGGAACGAACAGAGAAACTCCGAGTCAGTTACGGCCTCGACCCCGACCATCTGATTACCGGCCTGCCGGAATTACTACGGGGCGACGCCCTACTGTGGTATCGGAACCATAACGAAGAATGGGATACCTGGGAACAGTTTATTCAGGCGTTCCGTACCCATTTCCTACCGCCCGAATATCAACGGCGGATGAGACGGGAGATTCAAGGGCGGCATCAACGACCCGGGGAAACATTCCAAGCATACTCAACGGCCGTACTGACCATGATGCGTCAAGCCGGCGGGTACACGACCCGAGACAAGGTCGAGCAGGTTTACGAAAACATGGACCCTGAGTACCAGCTGTACGTTCCCCTGACAGACCAGACCAGCCTCAGTGACCTAAGCACGAGGGCCGCCCAGTACGAGGCTATCACTCAGAGGCGGAGAGCCCCGCTCAGCCCAGGGCCACTGTAGCCGCCGCCACGTATAATCGAGAGGAATACTGCTGGCGCTGCAAACAGCGGGGACACACCCGCCTAGACTGCAAGCGCCCCCCCAAAAAGTTCTGCTCCCGGTGCGGCAAGGACGGCGTGCTTACCCGGGATTGCCACCCGCCGTCGGGAAACGCCGCCCGGACCGGGAACGTAGCGGACGTAGGCCGGTCCAGCATCGAATAGAGTACGATCCCAGGCCGCACCTACACATACAAATACACCAGACGGAGGTCCGAGCCCTGTTGGACTCCGGTTCCGAAATCTCCTTATGGACGAGGAAACCGCTCGATGATGCCAGATCCCGATCTAACGCCGTGGCACGGGCGGAGATACGGTGCGGCTAGCCGACGAGACCACCACCAGTGTCATCGGCACTGTCCGCCTGAGGTTCCGAGTCCAAGGACGACCCTGTCATCACCAGTGTCATCACCGATTTGCGGTGCTGCCTAGACTCAGCAGCCCGATACTGATTGGCATCGATCTGTGGGCTAAGCTGGGGATCGGCCTGGCACCAACCGCCACACGCCGGGCCACAAGATATACCGCCGCTTACGCCAACGTCACCGCCTTGAGCACCGGAGTGACCAACGAGAACGCCCGACTGCAGACCGACAGCCGACCACGCACGTCCGCCTCCGCCGCGTCCGCCGAACACCGCCGCGACGCTGCCGGTGCAGGTAACGCTGGAGGACGGCATCATGGTGGAGGTCCCCTTCCACGTTGCCACGATCAACCGGAAGTACCGGCTACGTACGGCGACGGGAAAGTGGATCATCCGCTTCGACCGACAAGGTCGACCACGGACCGTCCACCCCCTTCCTGCCACCTTCCTGTAAAAAGGGGGGTGATATGACGACCCATTAGTGGTCGTCACTAATTGCGCCGGGCCGGACATCTGCCCGACGCGCCGAGCCGACCATCCGCCGGTCGCGTGATTCATCCCTTCCGAGGGATGCCCGCTACGCGAGAAGAAGCGCGTGGGGGGGGGGGGGGGAACCGCACTGGTATATAAGCCGACTCGTCCGAAGAGCCGGCACCAGTCCTGTCCCGAATCTTGATTCTAGCACCTAGGCCTCTGGGTGTCCCCGAGGCTTCCTACACCAGATCCAACGACAGTCGACGAAGACGAGAGTACCCTCTTCGGAGCCTAGAAGTTCCCGGCGTTCGACTTTCCTGTCTACGATTGACGGAGGTGGGTTTAACCTCTTCGCTGCCTGGGAGTACCCGGCGTTCGGTTTCCTTTTTCTGCGACCGACGGAGGTGGGTTTAACCCCTTCGCTGCCTGGGAGTGCCCGGCATTCGGTCTCCTGTGTCCGGCCGACGGAGGTGGGTTTGACCCCTCCGCTGCCTGGGGGTACCCGGCATTCGGCTTCGTTCTCCGGTCGGCAGAGGTGGGCGTGCCCCCTCTGACGCCAGGGTATACCCGGCATCCGACTCTCCCGCAGCGCGCCGTGCCGCCGCCCGCGGCTCCGCGACCGCGAGATTCGTCCGTCCGCGCGTTTAGATATAAGTTTGTGTGACCGTCCGCTAGGTTATATAAGTGTATATATAAAGTGTAAATAATCATTGAATTAACCATTTGTGACTTTGAAACCGTGTACGCAAGTTTGGCCTTCCGATTCCGAATCCTGGTTCCGGCGAGCCGTCCGAGGCTAACCGAAATCCGCACCGTTACAAATAAATAAAGATTGTAAATCAGAAATTAGAAGTTAGAAATTAGAAATCACATTATAACAAAAATTGAAATTACAAGTACGCATCATTGCAAATTATCCGAAAATTATCACAAATTATTACCAATTAAAATTACACTTAAAATTTATAATTTAACATTGAAGCTAAAAACTAAAAACTAAAAGAAAGACTAAAAAAACCCAAAAATCAAAATTCAATCAAATTAGTTAATTACTTAATTAATTAGTCAAACCAAATTAAATTAAATTAAATTATTTTATTTTAAATTATTTTAAACCAATTTAATCATTTTAAATCAATTTCATTAGTCAAAAATCACAGACTTGCTCAAACTTGAGAACTTAACATCTCTTGTCTCTTTTCTTTGGCCTCTTTGACCTCCTTGGTCCTTCCTTAAAGTATGTCTTTTTTGTCTATCTTTTCTTTCTTTCTCCGTTTTTATCTTTTTTCTCTTTATTTCTTCTCTCCTTTTCTATCCTTTTCATGTCCTCCAGTCCTCTGCCATCTTCATTTAAAAGCTCTTCCTTTTGCATATCACTTTTTGTTACCTGACATCTCTCCGTCACATGCTCCAGACTTTCTATTTCTTCCTTGCAAATTCTACAGGCTTTATCTTCTTCTTCTTTCCAGTGTTGGTTTCCTCTGCATTCATTTCCGCATCTAAACCTTGCAATTAGGCATCTGTCTTTCCTTTTCTTCTTTCCACGTAGATATTCTGGCAAGTTCTCCGTTACAAGCTCTTTATATATTCTGTTGTATCTCGTTTCGTCGATTCTCTTCCTTCTTTCTTTTTTCTCTTTTCCTTCCCTTTTCTCACTCATATTGTTCTTGTTATCTCCTTTTTCACTTCTCTTTCTCTTCTTACGTCGTCTTTTTCAATACCTAATACTTTCAGTAGTCTGCTTCTTGCCGTCTCCCATTTGCTCTCCTCTCCTTTTGCTCTTTTCTTATTTAAGTCCTTGATACATTCTATTACTATTTTCTTCTCGCTATTCCACGCTTTTTCCTCAAATTTTGCTGCTCTTTTCATTGCTTCCGTTTTTAATTCCTTCATCTTCGTCTCTTCTATCACAATATAATTTGGTGTTATCCTGTCTAAAGCTAAGATTTATTTTATATATTTCCTCTTTATTCTATCCAGTCTCTCTCTCTTCGTTCTTCCATCCCCTAGATTTCTGCTCCGTATAAAGCCACACTGCCGACAAGTGCATCGAACATTTTGACTCTTCTACCGTAATCATCTTTAAACAGCTTCTCTCCGATGCTTCATGTCTTTTTCATCGCAATTGTCACTCTCTTGACTCTTTCTAATATCTGTTTTTCTGTTTCTCCATTCTTCTGCAATATATAGCTTAAATACTTGATTTCCTTTACTTCTTCTATGCTTCCCTCTCCCCACTTCCATTCCCTTTTTTTCTTTCTTTCTCTTCCTTCCTCAAATACCAGTATTTTTGATTTTTCTGTACTCAGTAGCATGTTTTTCTTTTCTAAGTATCTCTTAAATTTTTTTATCATTTCTTTTAGTTCTTCCTCACTCTTTGCTAGTAGGACCATGTCGTCTGGGTATGTAATTGTCCAAAACTTTTCTTTCCCAATTGTTACTCCGTGTCACGTCCTAGTGACCTTCCTACTCTTTCTATTCCTAGGCTAGAAAGAATGGGGCACTCTCTGTTTTTTATGAGGCAACCTGCTTACACCGATTATACCTCAGGGACGCCGAGAGCACGGACTATACTGTGGAACTAGGGACCGAGTGTCGGGACGTTGGGGATGGGGAATTCTAGTTACTAATGAAAAAAGGATTTCTACTAGCAATTCTTTCTAAACTATCTAATGAATTTATCAATTGATCGACTGTAATTTCCCCGTTTAAATAGTTGTTAATTAATAAATTCAATAACGAAAATATAATATAACTCTCAAATCTAAGGTCTTGAGAATCTCTCATGGGGTCCTATTATTAAATGATTATTTAAATTACAAGAATTATCGGTTTTCGCGAAATCTCGTGTTTATCGTGTGCAATGGATCCGGAATGTTATCTAAGCAGACGAGAAATTGGTCTAGATCGATGTTTCCCTCTAAAATGTCTATTAGTAGGGCGATAATTATGCTTATTATTGTATGAATTTCCTCGTTAATTAATTTCCGGTTTTCTTCAATAGTAAATTCTGATGACATTTGAGAAATGATTCAAATATTTAAATAACCAGCATACTGATCGATTTTAAATGAGATATCCGGACACTGTTCTTCTAAGAATTTTATTAGATCCTGGGAGATTTCTCCTCTATTTCCGACATTAAATCGCACAGTTCTGTAAATAATGATGATTCTTTTGGCAAGGATTCTATTCCGGAGTCAGGGGGAATTCCTTTGTCTGAGATTGGTGATAACTCTAGGAAGTTGGGTCCGAGATCAAAATAATTAAGTGTTTCTTCTATTAAAGAATTGATTGAACCTGTTAGTTCAGGAGTCGTGAATTCAAGGGAATTAAGAGGTTGGTTGATCGAGGGTTCGATCTCAATATGAGGGGGAGTTCCTTTGTTCGCTACGAGCTTATTGTCAAGATTTAGCTGAATAGATGAAGTCTTCAATCTTTTTACAGTCTCCGGAGAAAAGGTAACTTTTTTATACGATTTGACACGAGGTTTATTATCCGGTGACCGTCGCCTGAGCCAAAGTAGAGTAGATGCAATTTTGTTAGCTCGAGTTTTCTTACCTGCCCTACGATTACGTTTCTTTCGATATTTGATCTTCTGTTCTCGTGTATTCATTTATTAAATAATAATAAAATATCTATTTAAATTAGATGTTACTAAGAGGATACTACTAGGGAATGGTATACAGAAGGAGATTACGTTAATTAACTCGAATCCAATTAACTAGAGAATTGTCAAATTATTGATCTCTTAATATCGTTTATTAGGAAAGAGAAGATTGAGGAAAAAGATCTATCTCGGGGCGTTGATAAGAGAGTTTTCTTCGGTGCACTATTCAGTGCTCGGGGGTAGGAAATAATCGGGGGATTGATAAGAGAGTTTACTCCGGTGTACTATTCAGTGCTCGAAGGTAGGAAATAATCGGGGGATTGATAAGAGAGTTTTCTCCGGTGCACTATTCAGTGCTCGGGGGTAGGAAATAATTGGGGGGTTGATAAGAGAGTTTTCTCCGATGTACTATTCAAGTGCTCGGGGGTAGGAAATAATCGGGGGATTGATAAAAGAGTTTTCTCCGGTGCACTATTCAGTGCTCGCGGGTAGGAAATAATCAGGGGGTTGATAAGAGAGTTTTCTCCGGTGCACTATTCAAGTGCTCGGGGGTAGGAAATAATTAAGGGGTTGATAAGAGAGTTTGCATTTATGTTAGAATCTATTATCTAATATTGATGTGATTTCTTATTGATAGGATATTTGGGAAGTAATTGGATAATGATTGAAAGAAATCTACGCGACCTTTAAAACTCGTTCGAATTTTTATGTAATGTCGGATTGTGGGATGATCTGTGTGTTTAACAGATTCCTACCTTTAAGACGACGAATTCTTCGTAGACCTGTGATGTGCCTGGCCAGTTTTGCTCCCTCGTAAGGACCTCGGTCGTGGGGTGCTTATGGCGAAATCAAACGCTCGGTCGTACGATGCTCTGAAGTTCTTTATTCGTTTTCTTTAAGCCGGTTACAAATTGTGCGCAATTAAGACTTAAGAAGTCAGCGAGTTCGACGGCTAACCCGTGACTTGAACAATATACCAAGTTACAAATTTACGCGGGGTTACAGCGATCAGACGTCGTTGACAAAGTTATATAGTCCGAGATTCGTGTTATAGATCGTTATGATGATTTTAGGATGGTACGAAATTGTTGCTGCACTCCTTGGTTAGCGACAATTTAAAATGTACACTGTAACTTTCTATGATGAAATGCCTGTCCCGTGATTATGATGAAATGCCGTCGTCCGGCCAAATTTTCTAGGGTTTATATACCCTTCGAAAACGAAAAATCTTGGTGTTGTGTGCAAATTTTTGGGTGGGAGGATTCCCACGAAAACGCTTTTCCAAGGAAGATATAATAAATTCTCTTATAAAAGAAGGGGGTGGTTTGGGGGTCCTGAGAAGGCAACGATTGAGCTCTTCTTATGACCAAATATGATCAAGAGAATCTATCGTGACCATATAAAGTGATAGGCGACAAGAAAATCTGTAACGGTTCACCTTTCCCGACGCCGCGGATCGGCTCGCCGGTTCCAGGATTCGGGAGGAAGGGGGAGATTCAGACTCGCTTATTCCTTATTAACAATGCTTTGGTTTATTCAAAAAGAAACAAGTAAACAAAACGTTTGTTGGCATAAAGCCTAAATAGAGAAACTTATTGACTACCCGGTATAAACAAAATGTTTGTTGGCATAAAGCCTTAAATAGAGAAACTTATTGACTACCCGATATAAACAAAATACGGAGGCGTATAGCCTGTAGCGGTGTCCGGAAAAGATTTACAAATTACCCGGTATAACTTAGAGATACGGTGTACGGAGGCGTATAGCCTGTAGCAGGAAGAAACCGGAAACCGGGAAACCTGGCGTAATGACGAGAAACCCGTCACCCGGTGTATAGCAGGAAAGAGACCGGAAACCGGGAAACCCGGCGTAACAACGAGAAACCCGTTGCCCGGCGTGTAGCAGGAAGAGACCGGAAACCGGGAAACCCGGCGTAATGACGAGAAACCCGTCACCCGGTGTATAGCAGGAAGAGACCGGAAACCGGGAAACCCGGCGTAACAACGAGAAACCCGTTGCCCGGCGTGTAGCAGGAAGAGACCGGAAACCGGGAAACCCGACGTAACAACGAGAAACCCGTTGCCCGGCGTGTAGCAGGAAGAGACCGGAAACCGGGAAACCCGGCGTAATGACGAGAAACCCGTCACCCGGTGTATAGCAGGAAGAGACCGGAAACCGGGAAACCCGGCGTAACAAAGAGAAACCCGTTGCCCGATACTAAAGGTAGGAGGCCAGAAACCGAGAAACCCGGCGTAACAATGAGAAGCCCGTTGCCTGGCTAGGAGGTCCGGAACAGGACTGGTGCCGGCTCATCCGTCGAGCCGGCTTATATACCCTGCCGGCGGTTCCCCCACTCTACATCGAGGTTGTGGTGGGGGTAACGCCGGCGTCGTAATGGGGCGCCTCTGGGGGTTGTAGTGGGGCGCCCCCTGGGGTAGGGTGACCCGTGTATCGCTTATGTTTCTGCGTTTAGGGGCGCCTTAGGCGCCATAGCCTCAAGTGGCGAGCGGGTGATCGGCCCGCGAGGCGTTAGTAACGGCCACGCCGTTACACTACCCCCTCTCTAGACGGCGGATCGTACGTGGTCGGCCGAGTCGGGAGGTTGATACAGGGAGCCGCGAGATGGCGTGGGGGGTATGGCGCTGGAGAAATCACGGCGGCTGGCCCTGTCCTACGCCCCGACGGTTTCCTCGTCCTCTTCCTCGGATGCCGCCTTGAGGTTCTGCACATGGATGTGGCGGTGCTATCGTCCTCGGGCGTCCTTGAGGTCAACGATTACGGGGGATACGATCCTCCGGACAGTCATTGGTCCGCTGTACTTCGGGGCCAGCTTGGCGTTGAACGCGTTGGCCTTGCTGGACAGGGGGCGGTCGCGTTTCCAGACGCGTTCGCCCAGCTGCGGTCGCCAGTCTCGTCGCCGCAGGTTGTACGGCTTCTCTTGCCGCTGGAAGGCCCGGGCGAGGTGGATCCGGACCACCTTGTAGGCGTCCTCCAACTGGGTCTGGCGGGTGCTTGGTCCTGGTGCTGGTGCGGTTCCTGGTCGATCCTCTGGATGTGGGCGGGCGAGCTCTCGGCCGTGCAGGATGTAGGCCGGAGTGTATCCGGTGGCCTCATGTCGGGCGGTGTTGATGGCGAACTGTAAGGCGGGGATTCGCTCGTCCCAGTCTTTGTGCCGCCGGCCTACGTACTGGCTGATCATTGTCTTAACCGTACGGTTCGCTCGCTCTACCGGATTGCATTGCGGAGTGTACACGGGGGATTTCCGATGTTGTATCCCGTAGGAGGCTAGCAAGGCCTTAATGCGTTGCGCGACGAACTGAGTCCCGTTATCGGACACCAAGGCGACCGGACACCCGTGCCGGTATATCAGGCGGTCGGTGAGTGCTCGGGCTACGGCTACGGCGGTGGCTTTTCTGAGCGGGACCATCTCGATCCACTTACTGAACCGGTCTTGAATGGTTAATAGCCAGGTATGGCCGCTAGTGGATCGAGGCAGGGGACCGATCAGGTCTACGGTGGCTTGTTCCCATGGTGCGCGGACGGGGGTGGCCATCATCCGTCCAGCCGGTCGTTGTTGACTGGCCTTGTGCCGCGCACAATTAGCGCACCCTCGGACGTACCGGGCAATTTCCCGAAACATGCCGGGCCAGTAATATAGCTGGGCCACCCGAGCCAATGTTTTGGAAACGCCCAGGTGCCCGGCGGCCGGGTCGTCGTGCATTCGCTGAAGCAGGGCGGGTCGTTGGTCTGCAGGCACGCACTGCTTCCATTGCTCTTCGGCTGGTGTTTCCCGGAAGTCCAGATCGTGGAGTACATGCCTGTACAATCGTTGATCCTGGATTTTATAGTCCGGGTGATCGGTCGGATGTCTCCGTACTTCGGCTAGTTTCCGGTGGTATCACCGGCATTTCGGCCGGGTCACCGCCAAAGCTTCCGGGAGGCGGGAGAGGGCATCTGCCACCTGGTTAAGTGTCCCGCGCCGGTACTGGATGTCGAAATCATGTTGTTGTAATTCGAACATCCAGCGGGCTAGTCATCCGGTAGGGGCCTCGATGTGTTGTAACCACTTTAAAGCTTGGTGGTCGGTCACGACGGTTAATCGGTAGCCCTCGAGGTAATCCCGCATCCGGCGTATACCCCACACGACAGCCAAGCACTCTAGTTCGGTAGCGCTATAATTCTTCTCGGCTGCGTTGAGGGTCCGGCTGGCGTACGCGATAACCCGCTCTCCTTCGCCGAGGTGTTGGGTTAATACGGCCCCTAACCCGTGGGCGCTGGCGTCGGTTTGTAGTAGAAATGGTCGCGCAAAATCCGGACAGGCGAGGACAGGTGCGGTGGTTAAGGCTTGTTTGAGTTTCCGGAACGCGGTTTCTTCTTCTATTGCCCAGGTCCAGCGCGCTCTCTTTTTAGTGAGTCGAGTGAGAGGGGCGGCGATGGTGAAGAAATCAGCGATGAATCGGCGGTACCATGACGCTACCCCCAGAAATTGCCGAACCCTGCGGAGGGTCGTGGGGGCAGGCCAATTGGTAATGGCTCGCACTTTCTCTGGGTCCGTCCGGATTCCGTGCCGATCGATAACGTGTCCGAGGTACCGGAGACTTGGCCGGCAGAAGTGACACTTTTCTGGGTTGAGACGGAGTCGGGCGTCACGGAGGCGGCGAAAGACTTCGGCCAAGTGGCCTAGGTGCTCCTCGAAAGTACGGGATGCGACAACTATGTCATCCAAGTAGACGAGGACGTGTGGCTCCAATTCGGGTCCTAGCACGGTGTCGAGCAGCCGTTGGAAGGTGGCCGGTGCTGAATGCAGTCCGAATGGCATGATGCGGAACTGCATCAGCCCTCTCCCTGGCACCGTGAAGGCGGTTGCGGGGCGGCTCTCCGGAGTTAGTGGCACTTGCCAATACCCGCTGCGTAGGTCCAACGTGGACAAGTAGTGTGCGCCTCGTAGTTTATCCAAGGTGGCGGCAATATGAGGCAGCGGGTATGCATCTTTCTCGGAGGACCGCGTTTAATCGACGGAAGTCTATACAAAATCGGTAGGTCCCGTCTTTTTTCTTTGCCAGCACTATCGGAGAGCTCCAGGCGCTGGTGGAGGGCTCGATGACTCCTTCGACTTCCATCTTTTGGACCTCTTGGTCGATCACGGCCTGCATGGCCGGATTACGGGGCCGATATCGTTGTTTAATGGGCGGCCCCGGTTTTAGCCGAATTTGGTGCGTGGCTTTGTCGGTCGGGCCGCGGACCGATTCGAACTTTGGAAGTTCGTTATTTAGAAAGGCCTGTAGCCTTAGCGCCTCGCTGGTAGTTTCTGGGCTGATACTGGCTGTCGCGATTCCATCTTTGGTTGTTGTCTCGGTGACAGGTCTGGGCGGCGGGCGCAGCTCGACTCCTAATTTCGCCCAGAGGTCTATGCTTATTAGTACGGCGTTGTCTAGTTGTGGTAGTACGGAGAAGCGGTGGCGGTACGATTTTCCTCGTAACCTGACCGTTGCCTCGATGGTCTCGGCAATGGGGACTTGGGTCCCGTCGGCCAGGCGTATCTGGGCTGCCTTGAGATCTGGGCTAGACGGTGTGCGGTTGATTCGGCGGGCCGTTTCAGCGTTAACGAATGAGATCTCTGAGCCGGAATCGAGGAGGCCCCACAAATGTTGTCCGGCGATCTGGATCCGGAGGTGCGGTCTCGGGTTGTATTTTAGGCCGAGTCGGGCTGGACGACGGCCGCGACGTTTCCGGCCCGCACTCCGTTTCCCGTCGGGGGGATGACAGTCACGGGTGAGGACCCCGTCCTTGCCACATCTCGAGCAGAATTTCTTCGAAGGTCGCTGGCAGTGCAGGCGTGTATGTCCTCGTTGCTTGCACCTCCAGCAACATTCCTCCCGACTGTAGACCGCGGAAGCTACGACCGGGGTGTGGCTTTGCGGCACGTCCCTTCGTCGTTCCTGTCTCCGGCGGTCGGCCTCTTCGTATTCGGTGGCTCGGATGCTTAAATCCCCGACGCTGAGCACGTCCGCCCGACGGATGTACAATTGGTACTCCGGATCCATGTTTTCGTAAAGCTGTTTCAGTTGGTCTAGGGGTGAATATCCCCCGGCGCGCCGCATCATGGTCAGGACCTCGGTGGCGTACTTTTGGAAGGACTCTTTAGGGCGTTGTTGACGTCCCTGTATCGTCCTTTTCATCTGTCTCTCATACCCGCTTGGCAGGTATTGCTGGCGGACAGCTTGGCGAAAGTCGGCCCAGCTGGCTATGGTATCGCGGATGTTACGATACCACAGCAGGGCGTCTCCCCGTAAGAGTTCGGGTAGCCCTAACAGCATCTGGGCGTCGGTGTAGCCGTAGCCCAGGCACAGCTCTTCCGTACGCTCGAGGAATGCCAGGGGGTCCTTGCCCTCGAAGTGGCACCCCCATTTTCGGATCTGATCCATGATCCTGGCCGGTTCAACAGGTGTCGGGGTGGTAGCTTCTTCGTCTTTGGTTGGGCTTCCGGTGGCCATTTCGACGTTGATAGTGGGCACAGGTAGGTGAGTTCGAAATAGCGCGGGGTTTTGCCCGACAAATCGGCGGAGGCGTCGGCGGACCTCGTCTAAAGTTCCTTGGCTATCGATTCCGTGTCTTTTGGCCAAGGCAATAGCTTCGGATTTTGATAATTGATTTACCCACGCGGGCATCTGGATAGGCCTAAGCGAGTCGGGATCTCCACTGGGCAGGTCCCTGTTCGGGCGCCATGTAACGGTTCACCTTTCCCGACGCCGCGGATCGGCTCGCCGGTTCCAGGATTCGGGAGGAAGGGGGAGATTCAGACTCGCTTATTCCTTATTAACAATGCTTTGGTTTATTCAAAAAGAAACAAGTAAACAAAACGTTTGTTGGCATAAAGCCTAAATAGAGAAACTTATTGACTACCCGGTATAAACAAAATGTTTGTTGGCATAAAGCCTTAAATAGAGAAACTTATTGACTACCCGATATAAACAAAATACGGAGGCGTATAGCCTGTAGCGGTGTCCGGAAAATATTTACAAATTACCCAGTATAACTTAGAGATACGGTGTACGGAGGCGTATAGCCTGTAGCAGGAAGAAACCGGAAACCGGGAAACCTGGCGTAATGACGAGAAACCCGTCACCCGGTGTATAGCAGGAAGAGACCGGAAACCGGGAAACCCGGCGTAACAACGAGAAACCCGTTGCTCGGCGTGTAGCAGGAAGAGACCGGAAACCGGGAAACCCGGCGTAACAACGAGAAACCCGTTGCCCGGCGTGTAGCAAGAAGAGACCGGAAACCGGGAAACCCGGCGTAACAACGAGAAACCCGTTGCCCGGCGTGTAGCAGGAAGAGACCGGAAACCGGGAAACCCGGCGTAATGACGAGAAACCCGTCACCCGGTGTATAGCAGGAAGAGACCGGAAACCGGGAAACCCGGCGTAACAACGAGAAACCCGTTGCCCGATACTAAAGGTAGGAGGCCAGAAACCGAGAAACCCGGCGTAACAACGAGAAGCCCGTTGCCTGGCTAGGAGGTCCGGAACAGGACTGGTGCCGGCTCATCCGTCGAGCCGGCTTATATACCCTGCCGGCGGTTCCCCCACTCTACATCGAGGTTGTGGTGGGGGTAACGCCGGCGTCGTAGTGGGGCGCCTCTGGGGGTTGTAGTGGGGCGCCCCCTGGGGTAGGGTGACCCGTGTATCGCTTATGTTTCTGCGTTTAGGGGCGCCTTAGGCGCCATAGCCTCAAGTGGCGAGCGGGTTTTCGGCCCGCGAGGCGTTAGTAACGGCCACGCCGTTACAAATCTAAGAGAAAATAAGTCGTAAAAGTCTATGATTTGTTGATTCTCGAGGTTCACGACGTGCAGATGTTAGTATCCCGAAAGGCGAGGGGTTGCTTATCGTATCAAGATCGGGGGCGGTCCGGGTGACAAAGAAAGTTTAAACGGTAGCCGCACGTTGGGGTTCTATTGTTTGCTTGCTAGCTTCTATACGTTTCTGAAATCATTCTCTATATAATTCTCTGCTATATTCTAGTTGTTGCAATTTAATATAATAAAATGACGTTATGATTGCTAAATTATATAGTTGTGATTTCATAACGTGGTATATTCTTATATAGTTACGGTGAAATGTTGTTATATTCATGGAATCCTTTTTTTATGTGAATATATTAAAAAAGGAGAGTAACATCTCTGATACTAAGTTGCAAGAATCCGAATTCTTTTTCCAAATGCCAAATTAATCTTTGCTCTTTTCCTCCGAGTAAATCCATAAAGTGCCTTTTCCATGTCTCTAATTCTATTCCTTCATCTATT
The DNA here is from genome assembly GCF_048542155.1 of Nylanderia fulva. Taxonomy (NCBI): domain Eukaryota; kingdom Metazoa; phylum Arthropoda; class Insecta; order Hymenoptera; family Formicidae; genus Nylanderia; species Nylanderia fulva. The sequence continues at coordinate 98,079 of NW_028190521.1, read as the reverse complement.
CCTTCTCTCTTTCTTCTGTATATATTTATGTATTTCCATGCCTTTCTTTCTGTACTGATATTTTTTATTTTTTCTTCTTTTTTTTTCTTGTATCTCCGCTTCTCTTCTTTACACCAAATTTTATATTCCTTTCTTTTCTGTACGTACTCCTCTCTTTTGATCTTTCCTTTTTTCATTCTTTTCATCATTGTTCTTAAATATCTCTTTTCTCTCTTCCATTTGGTGCTATGCCATTCTTTTTTCCCTAACCTCCATATGCTTATTTTCTTCTTGATCTTCGTGATCGAAGTTTTCACCTTTAGTTTTAATTCCTGCCAGATATCCTCGTTCTCCAATTGCTCGCATGTCCATCCCTCGCAGCGTTCCCGGTAGCTTCTTATTCCTTCTTCTCTCCAATCATTTTTTTTCTATTACTTTTGTCTTCTTTTTTTGTTTTCTTGTCTGCATATTCGATCCAAGTTCCACTTCTATTGGTACGTGGTCTGACTCCGTCCTATCCCCTTCTTCGACTCTCTTGATGTTTTCCTCCGTCTTCTCGTTAGGAATCACGTAATCTACTACTGATGCTCCTGTCTCCCCTATATATGTCCAATCTCTTTCTTTGTCATAGCTTCTGTTCAAAATCATCCAGCCTCTCTCCTCAATAGTATTTATTAATATTCTTTCTTTGCTGTTTACCACCTTATCTTTTGACTTCCTCGTCATTCTTATCTTACCTTCGTCTTCTCTTATTGGTCCTCCTTCAATTCCAGTTCTAACATTGAAGTCTCCTCTTATCACTATATGTTCCTCCTCTTCTTCTTGTATTTGATCCGTTTTAGTGTTCATAATTTCTTTTGTGTCCTGACTATATAATGTAATTATTCTCCATCTGTTTCTATCATGCTCTATTTTTACCTCCGCTGCTCTGTAGCTCATTTCTTTAAACTCTATTTCTTTTAGATTCTTGTTTGCCACTACAATTATACCTCCTTTTGCTCTTCCTTTTTTGTTCTCTCTCCTTGCTGGTATACACATCCAATGTTTGTTCGATATTTTGTTTTTTAATTTCTTCCAGCTTTCTTTTTCTATCCACGTTTCCGTCAGTCCTATCACGTCGAATTGATCTAAGTACTCCCATGTTTCCCCACATAAATGCATTAGGCCCGCCACATTCCAGAAACAGATTTTCAGTTTTCCTGTCCTCTTTCTTCCTCCTTCTATCTGCTCCTCTTCTCATTCATTCTTTCTTCTGTCTTCTAGCTCCCTTCTCTTCTCATTTCACCTAAAAATACGATCTTCTATATACAGTTTCATGTATCCTACCTTTACTTTCTTTCCTTTTTCCCTTTCTTCTCTTGCTCTCTCTTTCTCTTTCTCTCTCTCAGTCATCTTTGCACTTCTCTCTCCTCCTTTGTTAGGTCGTCCTCTATCTATATTCCTTGTTTTAGATCTCTTTTTTTGCTCATAATTTCCCTCTTCTGCTCCCAGCTATCTAAACTTGCAATTACTATATCTTTCTTCTTTATCCTTATTCTATAAGCCTTTCTCACCTTTACTTCTACGTTTAGATTTTCTTTTACTTGTATTAACTTACTCACCTCCTCTTCCATTCTATCTCTTTTCCAGCTTACCTCTTTTATAACGATGTTTTTCTTACGATCTTCTCTTTTCTTTTTCTCCGTTATCCTCTCCAATTCTTCTAGCCTTCCCTCTATGTTTTTCTTTTTCTTTTTCCACTTTTCCTTCTCTCTTTCTTTCCTCCTTTCTCTCTTTCCTGATTTCTTCTATGTACTCTCCTAAATAGCTTTTCATGCTTTTTCTCATTCTCTCCTTCATTTTCCCCATCATTTTTTCCATCTGCCTTCTCATACTTTTCATTTCTTTGGCTAATGTCTCCATGGGTCCTTCTCTTTCTGTCACCTATTTATCCAACTTAAGGGTCGACAGGTCGTCCGGCCAGACTCCGAATTGATGTTGGAGACCTCATGCGGTGACAACGCGAAACTCCGATTTTAGTGTTGCCAACGCCGAGAAACCAATTTTCGGGTTTTATGTAGTGGTGCATGTCTGTACACGTACATACACCATTGCATTGCTCACGCGGACGCACCGTAGAGAGACAAGGACCGATAATCACGTGTTCTCCTTGTTCCTCTATCGTGCCGGTATACGCGAGATGCGGCCTGAAAATGCTTTCTGGCCTTCCGTAGCAGAAGGCAGTAGCGTAGCAAGGCTAATAAGTACCTACTTTTTGTAAATTTTATATATGCTTATGCACATATGTGCGTATACATATATACATGGTGCGTTCACAAAGTTTCAAGACTGATTTTTTTCTGAGTAGGGGAAGGCGCGCAGACCGGTTCCACCGACAGGGTAAAGTAGTTGGGGGTGTCAGCTAACCGACCGTTCAGCGGCAATTGCCTCCGAGACACTGGAGTGAGCAGATCGCTAGTGGCGTGAGTGCATGTCAGTGACCCTTGTCGAAAACTCGGAGAGTCGAAAATGCAGCGTCATTTGGAGCAGCGTTATTCGATAAAGTTCTGTGTCAGTATTTAAAAGTTCACGCACTTTCACCAAATTTTCATGAGTTCGGCTTGTTGAAGGTCTCCCAGTGCGGTCATCGTCGTCAACGTCCTCGCGGCCATCTTTGAATCTCTTGTGCCACATGAAAACCATTGCACATGACATGGCTTCTTCTTTATAGGCCTCTTGAATCATACCAAAAGTCTCTGTAGCGGTTTTGTTCAGTTTCGCACAGAACTTTATCAAATAACGCAATATATATATATATACATTATATAAGGGATATGTTGATTATTCTTGTTTTCTTTTTGATTATTGATGCTATTGTATCATTTACTCCAAATACTTATAACGTGAAAGAACGTTGAGTAATGTATAATCAATGCAAGAATGTTCAGTATATCATCCAGTAAATTAGAGTTCAAATATATCAATATCAATTTTTTTATAATATATATATATATATATATATATATATATATTGGAATATAGAAAAATGATAAAAAAATATATTTCGGCGATTTAAAAATTTTTTAATATATTGAAAATATATGTGTGCATGTGTGCAATTGATTTATTACTTGAAATTTATTTACGGAATTATTTTGCATTTGTATATTTATAGTGTGTGTAGTTGTAAAATGATTAAAATATTTTCAATATCAAATTTTTAAGTTTATCGCCTATATAAAAAATATATTTCTATGATTTTCTATATTCCAATATATTATAAAAAAATTGATATTGATATATTTGAACTCAAGTTTTTTACGTGATTAAATATTCTTGCATTGAGCCATTATACTCGTAAGTTCTTTCACGTCATAAGTACTTATGTAGCAGAGAGAAAGAAATGAGAGTTATACAATGTAACATCAATAATCGGAAAAAATCAAGAAAACGGTTGTCATATCTGTGTATATATATATATATACACACACAGATATGACAACCGTTATAGTATATATATATATATATATATATATATATATATATAAACTTATATATTATATATATATAATATTTCATTTATTTATAAAATACATTTTATAAATAAGTGAAATATTATACAGACAATGTACAAGATGTTCAGTTTGTGTCATAATATGCTTCAATCAATAATTATTACTCCAATGAGTATAATTCGCAATAATTTTTATATAATATAATAAGTATTTGAATATATAAAAATATTTTTAAAAATTTGTTTTAAAAATTAATTGAAAAAGAATATTTAAAATATTTTTTTATAGACTAGTATGTTATTGCTCCGACCTTGCAATGCTGAAAAAAATTATTACATAAATTTTTTTTATGAATATAATAAATTATTTATTATATATATTTTTATTTAATTATTATATTAATTTAATACACACACACACACGCACGCACGCACGCACGCACGCACGCACGCACACACACACACACACACACACACACACACATATATATATATATATATATATGTGTGTGTTAAATTAATTGAGATTGAGAAATATTCGCGCGGTGAAATAATCCTTGGATTTTCGAGAGGGAAGAAAAATAATACATACGAGGTGTGTTTAAAAAGTATCGCGAATTTTGAATTTCCGCGGGTTACGTATATTCGATTTTCGATTTTTTTGTAGGCGTTATGTTGGTACTCATGTTTCTCATTTATGCCGACAAGTACGGCCATTTTGAATGTTCAGTTAATTTTTGACAGCTGCTTTGCTTGCACGTGTTTTGGCTCGTCTTCGATTTTTGCCTATTCCAAAAAATGGATCAAAGAATCTGTATCAAATTTTGTGTGAAAAACAAAATTAAGTGCGCGGACGCATTCCGAATGTTGACTGTGGCATATGGTGAAGCTACCTTGGACCGAAGCAACGTTTATCGGTGGTACAAAATGTTTTCCGAGGGCCGAGAAGATGCAAAGAAAAGCGCGCCAAGTTCGGTCAAATGTGAAGGTTTTGCTTACAGTTTTTTTCGATTGCAGGGGCGTCGTGCATCATGAGTTCTTGCCACAGGGTAGAACGGTCAATAAGGAATATTACCTGCAAGTTATGCGCAAATTGCGCGAAGCAATCCGCCAGAAACGCCCGGATTTGTGGAAGAACAAAAATAGGCTTTTGCACCATGATAACGCCCCTGCTCACACATCGTTGCTTGTGCGCGAATTTTTGGCCAAAAACAACACACTAATAATGCCGCAACCACCGTATTCCCCAGATCTGGCCCCCTGTGACTTTTTCTTGTTCCCGAAACTGAAGAGGCCCATGAAAGGACGACGCTACGCTACGATTGAGGAGATAAAGACGGCATCGAAGGAGGAGCTGAACAAGATCACAAAAAATGATTTTTTGAAGTGCTTCGAGGATTGGAAAAAACGTTGGCACAAGTGTATAATATCTGGTGGGGATTACTTTGAAGGGGACAAAATAGATATTCATGAATAAATGAATAATTTTTGAAAAAACACAAAATTCGCGATACTTTTTGAACACACCTCGTATGTATATATATAATCTCAATTAATTTAACTTATTCACATCCGTAGTGGACCCTTCTAAAACTTGGCACTCGCGGGCCGCAGTACGACACGCGCGGAATAGTCAGAATCGGCGTTTAAGACAAGAAGTGACGCGAGCTGCGTCAGATTCCCCCGTGATTGATCCAATTCAAGTCTATAGAACGATTCACAATAGACTAGGACCCTGGGTTAGGGACCACGAAGACGTAATTAATATTCAGATAGCTGACAATACTTTTAAAAACTTATATCCTAACACGCTACACTATTCTCCCATTTCCTCGTCGGAGGAATCCCTAACTCCCTCTCCTCTTCCTCCTACTTCTGTCGAATTCCAAGAAACCCTCTCTTCACCCCCCGAACACAGGAATTCTCACAGGTCCCCGTCCCTTCTCCTTATAACATCTGCGACTCTCCTATGAACTTCCCCGTTTGTCGCGAGTATGCCGAGGAAATTGTAAATCTCTCGAGATCGAAACAATCGACCTCGCGGAAGATTTGGATAAAGAGGAATCTCCTCCCATAGAATCTCCTACAAGTTCTTCTTCTCCCTCTAACCTATCCATTCCCAGGAGTTATGAACACATAAACTCTATTTATATCCCACCATACCACTCATACGCCTTCAATTTCATAAAGGCTTGTGAAAGGAATTCTTTTCCTGATGACGACGATGATACGCAACTGATTTGCACACTGGATATATTCCACCTTTCCTACTTTAGACCTCCCTCTCCCATAAGATGCCTATTAGTGCAGCAAGCTCGATTTTAATGAAGAACAATTCATTAGAATCATGAAAAGAAACTTCCCGGGCACCCTCATTCCTATATTTTTCCCTGGATATACATATCCCATAGGATTCCCTGTGGAGATCCTCTAAGCTTTCCATTCTCACCCCTCCATAAAAATTCTAAAATTCCATCACACACTTACACATAAACAAATAATCATTTGATATATATACGGGAAAATTGTTGATTTGATAATTTTGGATTTAATTAAAGGAAATATAATAATTATTCAATTATAGCAGTTTTGTCATGCAATTTAATGTTAAAAAAACATTATAATGAAAAAGATACACATAAGAAAGTCGTATTATTATTTATCCAAAAAGTAATATACTAATTATAGTATTCAAAGATTTCACTATAATTTACACTTACACATATACACATGTATACACACAACTCGACATAATTATAATACAATACTGTTAAGGGACATGACCCAGACTGCATTATTCAATCTGAATTTGTAAGCATGCAACATTGATAGCTTGGTTATTAGTCGATCGAGAGCCGATCGAGTGCAAATATCTATCTACATAGTTAGAGAAGAAAATCATGTTAAAAATTTTGAAAATACTATATATTTTACTAAAAGTATTAATACTAATGAAAACAACCATCGCGGTAAGTCTCTAGAAAAAGTACTTACATGTAAATTGATCTAATCTTTGTGTTGATAAGAAATTTTTTATGAAGAAATTTCAATATTATATATTGTAAGCAAAATATTACTCGTGTCATCAAAATTGTGCAATACGTAACGAAAGCATTTTATAGCGGTAAAAAATATATACTGAATTAAATTTGCGACACAATTAAAAATCAATATTACATAGCATAAAATATTAGGTTTAATTAAAATGGTACATATATATTAAGAATAAAAAATTTTAAAACGTAACATGTATTGATATAATTAGGTTGTGTTTAAAAATAAAAATTTTTAACATTAAAAATTTGGTTGATTTTCTGTTATATTGAAAAGCACATATCTCATATATTTGCATATTCACATAATTTTTCTATAATTTCAAATACATTTTTATTTTTTCCAATATTTATAATTATCATTTTTGATATAAGACTTACAATAAATTATTTTTTATTGAATGAAATTAATATAAAAGAGAGTTACAATACGTTACGCAATAAAATTTTACTTTTAAATCTGTAGTAGAAGATCACTCTAATATACCATGGTATAATTAATTGATCTCAAACAATTGTTGTCTATTCGTTTTCTGCGTGATTACATGTGGCACTGCGTAACGGTTAAAAATATAATACTTAAATTGAAACAGTTTATAAAACATAAAGAGAATTTAAAAAACTGTTCTTTAATACTATAATAATTATACAATCTAAATATCATAAGTAACTACTATAATTATTCCAACTACTATAATAATGTGATTATTAATACTATGATTTTTATTTCATTAAATACGTTAAAAATCGATCTGTAAATTAAACCAAATATTATTGTAATCAATAACAATTTCTTTTATTTTTCTTCTTAGAGACTGATAAATTGTTCAAAATAAATATAATTTTAGAACAGGATTTAAAAGATCTTATTATTTCCAATAAAATAATCACTACATATGCACAGGAAAAAATTTGTTAATTTGACTAAACTGTACAACTAAATTACTATTTTGTTAATTGATAATATTAGTATTTAATTCAAATTTAAACACGTTTTATTAGATTTAATATATGTTGTACATAAATTAAATATTTGAATATGTTTAATTAACATTTAGTTGAACGATTTAGTTCAGTTAATCAATTTTTTCTCAATGTGCGCAACATGTTGTGTGGCTTCCAAATCTGATCATAGTTAGGTCTAAGACACGGCAACTATTAAAATAAATAATCTCAATTGTGGATATTTTTGGGGTTTTTTTATTTTTTATTCACTAGTAAATTATATTTGCTTTAACTTTTTTATAGCTTATAACCATGTTTCACGTCTTTATATGGATAATGTACATTAGATATTGGAAAACAATAAAATAATTTATCTGGAGAATCACAATAATTTTTTTGTAATTTACTACACGACAATATAATTCTGCTTTTCTTTTTAATTGTTTATTTTTTCCATTTTTCGAATTTATTAAAAGGTTAGTGTATTTTTACCGTTAGGCTAACTCCACAAACTAATTTACTATATGAGCGCCTAAATTGTTTCGCGAATTCCCTCCACATTTATGCACAAAGCCAATACCTTGTATCTTTGATAAAAAAATTGATAAAAAAATAATACAAAACAGTTGCATCATTTTTAATTGTAGTTTCATAACTATTGATTACGATAAATTTTCAATCATTTTTTCTCTATAAATTCAAACAAAATTATAAAAAACAATATATTACTATAAAAATTTTATCGTATTCTAACAGCTGAATCCAATTGATAACAAGAAATGAAAGAAAACGATAAGAAACAATAACATTTCTTTCAAAATATAAAAAGTGAAACAATAGGTTACGACAGGAAACTATCGTACCTCGTTATAATGAAACTATATAAAAGAGAATGTCCAAAAAATGCGATTTTTTGATCTCGAGCGGAAAGTAAAATTCGAGTTGTTTTAGGTCTCATACTTCTAGCATAATGTAAAAACCATAGTGGTTTTTCCTAGAAATGCAGGGAACATGTAAATATCATCATATGTTTAGAGAAAATCACGTAAATCTCAATATCTCGCAATAAATCGTAATTGTTTGATGTTTCAGTCAAATATTTTGGTAAATATTTTGGTAACACCAACTTTCCAAGATCATTTAGACCAATTTTAATGTCAGTCAATAATAAATTGAATAATATATATATATATATACAGGGTGTCTAACGTCCGACCCGGGCTCTTTATCTTGGAAACGACTTGAGATACGAAAAAATGTTTCAAACAAAAGTTGTAGAATTTTGAGGGGAACATAAGATCATGCCATTAATTTGACCTTGAATAGTTATGTGAATCCGTCTTTTTCTGCTTAATTTGAGCGATTTTGGCGAAAATAGCGTCACCATGGTTGCCATTTTGAATTTATACAAATTCACCAGACGGCATTTGATTTTATGTGAAGAAAGCTAAAATTTAAGGTCAAATACAACCTTCTACTCTCAAGTGAAAAATGGGCAGCCCGGTGTGCCTTTTGACGCGAAACGTCCGATATATGTATATATATATATATATATATATATATATATATATATATATATATATATTAGTTAAATTATACAAAGGTTGAGAACTGATATATATATTAGTTTTCAACCTTTGTATAATTTAACTAATACATATATATACGTAACTAATATAATATAATATATATACATTATATCAGTTCTTTAACTTTTTATAATTTAACTAACTTTCTTTGTTTTTTAATTTTGTTTTTAAATAAAGTATTGAAAATTTATAAGGAAATATTCGTGGTTAAGTTATTTAATTTTTTATAAAAAATTTTTAATTTAGAATTATTTTTATTAAAAATAAACCCTATTTCAACATTTAAGGTTTAAAAAATTAAAGAAAATATTCGAAGGTGTATTTAAAAAATATTAAATTAAATTGACCTTTCCGAAATTGCCGCTGCCTAAAGGCTCCCCTAAGATAATTTTTTCTTTTTCGATTTTTATCCGTGCAAATTCGTCCATACCACTTTGCGATTTAGAATCGTGCACAGAATTGAGGTCAGAGTTAACGAAAGATATTTCGATTGTTGTTAATACATTATTGATTGAAGAAAGATTTGTTTGTTCATTTCTTTCATTTTGTCGATATGCTGTTAGATAAATAGACGTTGCAAACATAATACTGTGCATTGCGAAATTCAATCATTTTCAACAAAAGAATTAACTGTTCATAAACTTTCTATGTATATATAAAATCTTAAATAATTATCAATTAAAATTTTATATTTATTACAAATATACTTACTATAATAAAAGTAATAAAGATAACAAATTGCGATGATAACAGTAATGCTTATTAATATAAATTGCAGATATTGCTTATTGTTAGTTAGTACGAAAGATTTTGTTAACAAAAGAGTACAATTCAATTTTTTCTTTTACTATAAAGCATACATTTATTTCTTTGTAATTTAATTTCTAATTAAAAATTCTTATATATATATATATATATACATATACTATCTATATTGACGTATCGCGTCAAAAGGCACACCGGGCTATCCATTTTTTACTGCCCATTTTATATGTATATATTTATATATTTATATATATATATATATATATATATATATATATAAAATATCGTACAAGAATGATTACAAAAGGATTTTGAAGCAGAAAACTAGTACTAAGCGATGGCATTATTCAAAATATTTAAAAAGAATTTAATGTCTCTGAAACAAATACAAAACAAATAAGAATAGTCAAAAACATTATTTTTGAGACCTTTAATTTCATTTATCTCCAAAACCTGATGTGATGGGTGAATTCCGAGGTCGGATTCGGATTCAGCGCACAAAATTACGTAGGAAACTACTTCGTTTGCTCAAACATGTCTCAAAACCCTTTATTTTGCAGGTCTGTGTTATTTATTTATCATAAACATAATTTTTAGGATAGCAAAAGTGTTCCCTATTTTTTTAGTAGTATATTTTCTGCATAGAAATATAATGTCCAACAGAGCATTACAAATTAAATAATTTAGTTTATCTTATAAGTTGAAAACGTTCTATATAAGAATATTATGTCAATAAAAACTAAAAATTAATGGCACAACAGTTACAGATTGCCTCAAGGTCGCAAATCTACATTTCCCATATAACAATTTTTGTGTGCAAAATTTGCGCGTCTTATGCTTATATAAACCGTATACGAGATTTGCCTGAGTTTTACATATGGGATATGTTTAGTCGCACATATTGCACGCAAATGGTTAACTTATGTATTATTTCATACATCAGCAAATCACGTGGAAATGGATATTAAATTGTTAAAAATATGCCAGTGATGTGATAGTGCGTGCAATATGCTTGTTGAATATGCTCATCTTGCATGCTTATAACGAGATGAGATCGCGCGCAAAGTGTACTAACATTTGCTATCAATATGACGATACACTAGGATAAGGTTTTGCTTGCGCAGTACGAGCCATTTTTGTACGTGCAATGGCTAGGTATTTGAGCACAAAATGTTTTCTGGGTTATTAAACTTGTGACACACTACCATCTCTTGATACAATACTGTCGAGGAACATGACGTAGACTACATAATTCAATCTGCATTGTTGAGCATGAGAGTTATTGGTTAGTTTGTCACTAGTCGAATGTTGATCGAGTGCAAATGTCTATCTATTTAGAGAAAAGAATCATGTTAAAAATACTATACGTTTTACTAAAAATATTAGTAGTAATGAAAACAACTATCGCAGTGAGTCTCTAGAAAAACTATTTTCATGTAAATTAATTGATTTAACCATCGTGTTGATAAGAGATTTTTTATGAAGAAATTAGAATGTTATATATTGTAAGCAAGATATTAATTGTGTAATAAAAACTGTGCAATATGTAATGGGGGAGAAAGCATTTTGATGTGATAAAAAATATATATAAAATTAATTTTGAGGAACAATTAAAAATTAATATTACATAACATATAATATTAGGTTTAATTAAACTGATGCATGTATATTAAAATTTTAAAACTTAATATGTGTTGATATAATAAGATAATGTTTAAAAATAAATATTATTAACATTAATGATTCGGTTGATTCTGTTTTTTCTCTGTTATATTGAAAAGCATATATGTTATATATTAGCACAATTATATTGAAAAACACATATGTAATATATTAGCATATGTTATATATTAGCGCTTCGCGCGCGCCTCAAAGCTTTTGTTCCTCAGAGATTTTACTTTTTTTATAATTTATTTTTATTAGTTTTATTTATAGAGTTTATTATTAGTTTATTTGTACTATTTATATAGACACAGAGTTTGTCAGTTGGACAGATTTGTATTTGGTAAAAATAATATGTCAATTGTTATGTTAATTATCGATACTCGTATTTGAGATTCATTTCAAATAGACCGATTGAAATAAAATTTTAAGAAATGATTTTTTATTATCTTGGGAGTGTTATAGACTGTGTTAAAATTTTTCAGCTTTTAATGTCAATGTGTTCGAAATGTATTAAAACGGCGAAATATATTAACGATTTTATATATATTTTTTTGCGAAAAAAATTTTTATATATAATCTTTTGAGAAAATTCTTCTTAATATTGTTTTAACATTAAACTGACTATTTTTGACAAAAATTTTTTTTAAGCATTCCCGCCCCTCAAAAAGCTCAGAACATTATATATCACAGCCGAATTTTGATGTTTTAATACATTTCAAACACATTGACATGAAAAGTAGAAAAACATTTTTTGATGCATATCCACCTCCAAAAATTTTTTTCAGAAGTATATATTACACAGCCTACAATACTTCCATAATAAAGAATCAATCTTCAAAGAAAACTCAATCAAGAAAAATTCTTATTACAAACGTTCTAATTGTTTTAAAGATCGAAGACAAACATAAATTGACAAACTCTGTGTCTATATAAATAGTATACATAAATTAAATTATTTCGACCCGCACTTCACGACGCGAACTTTTGTTAGCGCGGGCTTTAAGGCTTATATTTAAAATTTTTTGAATATATATTTTTTTCGTATGAGCTTAAAAGGTATATATCAAACCGGCCGGGAACGGAAAAAACGTCCCGAAAGAATAAATTTTTCCTTTCCCCGAAATTAAACCCTTTTAAAAAAAAGCTCCTCTCAAAAAACCGACTTGGCAGCGAGGAATCAGGAGAGAAAAAGGGGCTCGGTACCCGGAAGTCCGGGGAAACCCCGGGGGTAAAAGGTTTTTCTAAAAAACCCTCGGGTTCTCCTTCTTGAATGGAGGGGATGCGACAAGAAAGACTCGTCGAGAGGACGAAATTGCCGATGCCTGCGTCGTCACGAGAGGCCCTTCTGCCTTGAAGGGAATTTTCCGGCCAAAAAAATTCCAGCCTGTCCTTCTAATAAGAACGTGTGGAAATTTTCGGGTATGCATTTTTTAAATGAGAGGGAGGAACGATTTTGCCGCGATTTAGGGTCAAATTAAAACCTGATACTTAAAAAAACCGGATACGGGACAGTATCATTCGGAATTTTTCTCGCAGTTTAAAACCTTAAAGGGGCTTCAAGCAAAAAATAGTTGGGATGATACAACAAAGACTGTTGCACTCGTTTTTCCCAAATTTTGAGGGAAAAGGGGGCGTTCCCAGTTAGAGACGGTAGAAACTGTCCAATTTTTTTTGAATTCAACGAATTTTAAAAAACCAAAAAAACTTTGATTGCGTTTTGGGGAGAAGGAAAACTCTTTCACAAAATTTATTTTACTTCCATTTCAATCGGGAAACAAAAGTTTTTTGGGGAAGATTTTTGGCAAATTGGGTTTTCGGGAAATAAAAAGATTTGTTTGCCTTGCTTACCCAGTGCCACCCCGAAATCCCGAAAATAAAATCGCTCGAAAATTTTTAAAGCGATATTTTTAATTTTTCAAAGAACTTTCCAAAATTGAAATTTAAAATCATTGATTTTTTGGCAATTGAAAGGGCAAAAGCCCATAAAAATTTTCAAAGGGAGGTTCGAAGAAAGAGAGGAAATTTTTTAATTTTTAAAAATTTTTGAGTTTGGAAAAAAAAGGGAGGGAAAAATTTAAAGGCGAACGGAAAAAAGAGAAAAAAAAGAAAAAGAAAACGGAAAAGGAAATTGGCCAGGAAAAAAATTTAAAGCGCCGGCCAAAGAGAATTTGGGGCGGTGGGAAAATCCCCTTTCCTAAATTCCTATTGAAAGGGAAACTTGGTTTACCCCAGTTTACGGGGGAGTTTTGGTTCCCGTGAAAAAATTCCTCAATTTTTCAATTAAATAAATTGTAATGTTTTTCATTTTTAAAGGAAAAATGGATAAATATTTTCTTAAAGGGTTTGACACGGGCTCCGTGTTTTTCCCATAAAAATAGCAATTCGTTGAAAAGAGAAAAGGAATTTCTAAATTTTGTTTTTTAAATTTACCCACCCGGGAAAAAAGTTTTGAGAATTTTGGGGAAAAAAAATTAAGTCAATTAGGAAAATTTTAAAACCAATGTTTTTGGCAGAATAAAGGGGATAAAAGTCTTTGGAATGTTTTTCAAAAGGTAATTTTGGAAAACTTTGATTCCTTTGGATTTCCGGTTTAAAAAGAAAAAAGCTTAAAATTTTGGAAGTTTTTTTAAAAAAAAATTTTCCAATCCCCTTGAAAAAACCTATAAATAATTCTAAATTTAACTGAATAAAAAAAAATTTTTGGGGTCTTTTTCTAATGAATTTATGATTTATTTTTCTAAAAACATTTTTTGGGAAATTTATTTTTTAAAACATAAAAAATGTGCAATTTCCCCTTCCCCCAAAAAACAGGTTTTAATTCCTTCAAAGAAAGAAGTCAAAATTTGGGGAAAACATTCACGTGAGTCTTGAGGGTCCACATATCCAGGTTTCTCCTGCTGTCATGGTTAAAAAGAGGACGGGTTTAAAGGTTCTTGTTTTTAGAAAATTAAAAAAGAGGGTCTTAGGTTCAAAAAATTTCCCCTTTCCCCGTTTAAACATTCTTGTAGAAAACCCAGGATTTTGGGGTTTTTCCACTCTTTGATCTAAAAGGGTAGGCAAATTAAAGGAACCCGCCCGAAAAAAAAAAAGGGGCTTTTTCGGGGGCTTTCAATTTAAAATTACCCCGGGTTTGTAACCCCCTGCACCTTTTGAAGGTTTGGGAAAGGTCTTCCCTTTTATTATCAAAATTTTGCCTTGTTTATTGGATGATGTGATAATTTTTTGGGGGAAAAGATAAATGTAAACAACTTGAACATATTTTACGATTAAAAAGCAATTTAAAAAACCCGAAGAAAATGTGTTTTTTTTAAAACGGGGAAAAATTTTTTTGGGGTCCCGTGGTTTTCCGCGAGGGGGGGTTTTACAAAACCCAATAAGTTTTTTTCCTGTTTTTAAAATTTGGGCCCCTCCCTTCCAAAAAAAAAAATTGAATTTTCGGTTTTTTTTCTTTAAAAACGTAAAGGGTTAAGGATTCTCTCCTTCAAAAACCCCCCTTTACATGTTGCAGAAGGTCAATTTATCTAGGGAATATTCAAAAGCTTTTTAAAATTTTGTTTTTTTGTTTTTCCCCAATTTTTTCTTTTCCAGGAAAAAGAAAATTCCCGGTCAAATAAGGAAATCTGGTGTTTCTCGAAAAAGAGGGAAGAAAAATAACTTGGGCTATTTGTGTTCTTAAAAAGCCGAACGGAATTTATTCTTCCCCGGGAATTTTTTGGATGTGATTCATAAAATTTTTCCCCGTATTTCTTTTGGGGCCCAAATTTTAATCCGTCCGGATCATGTTTCCTTTAAAATGGCTTTTTCTTTCAAAGATTTTGGGGAATAAAAAATTACTAGGGATAGAGATTACGATACTTTTAATTTCATCGTAAAGGGATTTTCCAATATCTTACATTGCAAAGCTTTGTAAATAAAAATTTGTCCAAGGCAAAAGGAAAAAAAAAATTCAAGGAGAGGGAACAAAATTTTTTCTTGTTGGTGTTCAAAAACGAAAATTTGGAAAATTGGCGTTAATGCAACGAAAAAACCTAATTTCATTTATTTTTGTCAAGAAACAAAAATTGTCCCCCAACGCTCAAATATCGGAAGACATTTCAACTCCTAATTATTAGCCGTTATATGTGGATATTTTTTTAAAAATATATTAGAATATTTATAAAATTGTACACTAATATAAAAAGGTTTAAAGGGCACAAAATTTAACATGCATATTCAAAATATTTAAAGAATCTAATGTCCTCGAAACATAAAAAAGAAATCACTTATTTTTGAGACCTTTATGCATTTATCTCCAACCAGGATGGTGAACCGAGTGGTTCGGATCAGCGCAAAATACGTGGGAAACACTTCGTCAAACAGTCAAAACCCTTTTTTGCAGGTCTGTTATTTTTTCATAAACATAATTTTAGGATAGCAAAGGTTCCCTATTAATCTTTGTTTCATAAAAAAATGTCCAACAGAGCAAATTAAAATTAAATATTTATTTTATCTTAATCCATTGAAACGTTACATAATAAGAATTGACAATAAAAACAAAATTAAATGGCACAACGTTCTTGCCTAGTCGAAATCTACATTCCGAAACAAGTGGCAAATTTGCGCGTCTATGTTATATAACGTATAGAGTTTGCCGAGTTTTACAATGGGTGGTTAGCGCACATTTCACGCAGGTTTAACTAATTATTAAATCAGCAAATCACGTGGAAATGGATATTAAATTGTTAAAAATATGCCAGTGATGTGATAGTGCGTGCAATATGCTTGTTGAATATGCTCATCTTGCATGCTTATAACGAGATGAGATCGCGCGCAAAGTGTACTAACATTTGCTATCAATATGACGATACACTAGGATAAGGTTTTGCTTGCGCAGTACGAGCCATTTTTGTACGTGCAATGGCTAGGTATTTGAGCACAAAATGTTTTCTGGGTTATTAAACTTGTGACACACTACCATCTCTTGATACAATACTGTCGAGGAACATGACGTAGACTACATAATTCAATCTGCATTGTTGAGCATGAGAGTTATTGGTTAGTTTGTCACTAGTCGAATGTTGATCGAGTGCAAATGTCTATCTATTTAGAGAAAAGAATCATGTTAAAAATACTATACGTTTTACTAAAAATATTAGTAGTAATGAAAACAACTATCGCAGTGAGTCTCTAGAAAAACTATTTTCATGTAAATTAATTGATTTAACCATCGTGTTGATAAGAGATTTTTTATGAAGAAATTAGAATGTTATATATTGTAAGCAAGATATTAATTGTGTAATAAAAACTGTGCAATATGTAATGGGGGAGAAAGCATTTTGATGTGATAAAAAATATATATAAAATTAATTTTGAGGAACAATTAAAAATTAATATTACATAACATATAATATTAGGTTTAATTAAACTGATGCATGTATATTAAAATTTTAAAACTTAATATGTGTTGATATAATAAGATAATGTTTAAAAATAAATATTATTAACATTAATGATTCGGTTGATTCTGTTTTTTCTCTGTTATATTGAAAAGCATATATGTTATATATTAGCACAATTATATTGAAAAACACATATGTAATATATTAGCATATGTTATATATTAGCGCTTCGCGCGCGCCTCAAAGCTTTTGTTCCTCAGAGATTTTACTTTTTTTATAATTTATTTTTATTAGTTTTATTTATAGAGTTTATTATTAGTTTATTTGTACTATTTATATAGACACAGAGTTTGTCAGTTGGACAGATTTGTATTTGGTAAAAAATAATATGTCAATTGTTATGTTAATTATCGATACTCGTATTTGAGATTCATTTCAAATAGACCGATTGAAATAAAATTTTAAGAAATGATTTTTTATTATCTTGGGAGTGTTATAGACTGTGTTAAAATTTTTCAGCTTTAATGTCAATGTGTTCGAAATGTATTAAAACGGCGAAATATATTAACGATTTTATATATATTTTTTTGCGAAAAAAATTTTTATATATAATCTTTTGAGAAAATTCTTCTTAATATTGTTTTAACATTAAACTGACTATTTTTGACAAAAATTTTTTTTAAGCATTCCCGCCCCTCAAAAAGCTCAGAACATTATATATCACAGCCGAATTTTGATGTTTTAATACATTTCAAACACATTGACATGAAAAGTAGAAAAACATTTTTTGATGCATATCCACCTCCAAAAATTTTTTTCAGAAGTATATATTACACAGCCTACAATACTTCCATAATAAAGAATCAATCTTCAAAGAAAACTCAATCAAGAAAAATTCTTATTACAAACGTTCTAATTGTTTTAAAGATCGAAGACAAACATAAATTGACAAACTCTGTGTCTATATAAATAGTATACATAAATTAAATTATTTCGACCCGCACTTCACGACGCGAACTTTTGTTAGCGCGGGCTTTAAGGCTTATATTTAAAATTTTTTGAATATATATTTTTTTCGTATGAGCTTAAAAGGTATATATATATTATTTTAATAGGTGCGCGGGGATGTCGGATTTAGTTCTTGCAATTATAGTATATTCTCTTAGTATACAGTTTTTATTATAACTTATCCTTTCTTGTGTCTATTACATGCCGCTGACTTTCTATACGTCTGTTCTCCTCTACGTTCTAAATCAGAGAGGGAGCTTAGCCGCGTCCCTGGCGCTGCTCACCTCGTTGCTTACGCTAGCGCCTCTTAAGGGAGTTTTCTTATATCTACTTACTTACAATTAGTAGCATCTACATACATATACGTAATATAAATTTACCGCTAAATTCAATACACCTCCTTAAATTTATACTATGGATTTACAATAATTTTAACATTAAGAGTTTAACAAGGCTCTGTAATATAAATATAAATTTAACGTATAAGACAGGCAATAAGAGCCAAATCGCGGATGACAGTGCGTTATCCTAACGAAACTAAATTTTTTCGTTAGAATTAAATACCGGTGCACAATTAAGGCACCAAATTTTACTTGGACACGGCCAAGATTTTAAAATATGAAATAATCTCATATTTGAGATTTAATTTCAATAACCCTTTAACCCCCCTACGGAAATAAATAAATGAATGCAAGAGAAAAATATAGATCCGAAAGTCGCTGAATCGAGAATCGAACCCGAGACCTTTCGCTTGCCGGGCGACTGCTCTTCCAACTGAGCTATTCAGATCCCTTCGATTCTATACTTTTCTCTGTTATATATATTAATGTTATATTACAGAGCCTTGTTAAACTCTTCCCATACAGCACAGATTATTGCAATTATATTGCAGCAACGTTGCAATGTTGCAAGTTGCAATGCAACATTATAAAGACATTGCAGAGATATAGGTGCACAAAATTCCAGCACACTTGTAGCAACATGACATTAATATTTCGGAAATATTGCATGTAATCCAAATTCTATAATTTATATATTGTAATATATATAAATTAATTACAACGTATTTTCATATTAATGATTTATTTACATTTATATACCTGTATATGCAACATTAGTTTATGGTTGCAATAACAATGCATTATTGCAAATTCATAACATTGCAATATTGTTGTAATATTTTGTTGCAATCTTCCAAAAAGCGGACATTTTAACATTGCTGCAATTCAACAGCAATGATGTAGCAACATTTTGCAGTAAATTTGCAATATTGCAATATTGCGGTGAAAGATTGTTGTAATGTTTTTGCAATCTATCGGTGCTGTATGGGTTAATTTATACACGCTGGCTTAAAGGCGTTTGTTTACTGTACCAAAGGTACAGGACAACTAGTGTTGTCAAAGGGTATTACTTCACTTACGCGAACTGACGGGAGATTACCCATTTTATATTCTACTGATTGAGCATCGAATCGCGCACAACGTACGCATGTGCGTATTATTTTTCGAACTTGATTTCTGCCGTCGAGTAACCAGAATTTTTGTCTGAGTATGTATAACGTAGTCTGAATTCCTGAATGATGGTATTTTTGTGTATTTCGCGTATAATCTGGTCTGTAAGACGATTCCGACTAGGAAGTAGCATAGGATGCTTACGCGCAAATGTTAATTTCGATAACTTGAGACGACCCCCGACTCGAATTATGCCATCCTCATCTATGAATGGATTTAAATTTGCGAATTTGCCCTTGTAAACTGATTGTTTGTTTTCGAGTTTTTTTATTTCGACTGGATATTGATTGGTTTGAAGAAGTCGTATCACACGTATTTCTGTTTCGTTTATTTTCTTAGCACATAAGGGGCCGCGATATTGATTGATCGGTCTCACCCGGAGACATAAAGCAACGATTCTGCATAACCTTGTGAATACGAAGAGTATTTTTCAAATATTCCTAGTCCGTTATATGTTATTGTGAGACTGGTATTATTTTTCAATTCGGGAATTTCTACGGTTTGTATAATATCGTCGGGCCAATTATTTTCGTCTTTAACTAACCATGACGGTCCTGAACGCCATGTTGTATTACGCAAGAAAGCATGAGGTAGTTGACCCCTTGAAATCGCGTCTGCCGGGTTGTCTTCTGATCGAGTATAACGCCAAATACCTGACTCAGTAAGTTCGCGTGTTTCTGTGACACGATTTGCAACGCAAGTTTTTAATAAATGAGGCGTTTTCAACCAATGCAAAACAATCGTTGAATCGCTCCAAAAGAATGTTTTGTCGGGTGTGATATTGAGTGCGTGAATTACTTCGCGATATAATCTAGCCAACAATAGTGATCCGCACAGTTCGAGTCGCGGTATAGTAACTGGTTTTATCGGGGAGACTTGAGATTTAGCGCATAATAATTTGCTGACGATTCTCTTATATTTATCCACCGAACGGATGTAAATACATGCCCCATACCCTGTATTATTAGCGTCGCAGAAACCATGTAATTGAATGTTATCATAATCATTTGCGAATAACTTGCGATTGAAAGTGATTTCGCGTATTGATTTTAATTGTAGAATAAACTCGGACCATTTTGTATGAATATTTTGCGGGACAGATTTGTCCCAATGTATTCTGCATCGCCATAAATCTTGTAATAATTGCTTGGCATATAAGATCACGGGACCTAACAAACCTAAAGGATCATAGATCTTAGCGATTTCTGATAAAATCTTTCTTTTGGTTATCGTATCTGTAATTTCGATTGGACGTGCCGAATAACATATTGTATCATAACGGGTGTTCCACGATATGCCTAATGTCTTTAAGGAATGATCGTCTCTTATCGTATACATCGCTAATTATGTTTGGGTTATTGGATGCCCATTGTCTTATGGAAAATCCGCTACGCGATAATAATGTGATTATCTCGTCTCGGATACCCCGAGCTTTCTCTACAGAGGCGGCTCCCGTCAATAAATCGTCTACATATAAGTGATTTTTTTAAATCTTAGCTGCCCTAGAATAAGCGTTGCTTTCGTCATCCGCGAGTTTCTGTATAACGCGAATCGCGAGAAATGGCGACGAAGAAACTCCGAATGTGAGCGTGTTTAATTGAAATCTTTTTATCGTACCGTTCTCACGCCATAAAATTCGTTGATATCGACGATCGTCTTTGTGCAATAGTATCTGACGATACATTTTTTCTATACCAGCTGTGAGAACGTAATTGTATGTCCGGAATCTAATCAGATGCAAAAATAAAGTTTCTTGGATTGTCGGTTCTACCATTAATAAATCATTTAGTGATACGCCGTTAATTGATCTTGATGACGCGTCGAATACAACCCGAACTTTCGTAGTGTTATTTAAATGCTTTATTACCGCGTAATGAGGCATATAAAATCCATCACTATCTATGTTCTCGATTAACGACAGGTGCTTTAATTGTTTGTATTCCTCTATTACTTATGTATATTTTAAACTCAACGTTGCGTCTCTATTCAATTTACGTTCTAATGATTCTAGGCGTTTAAGTGCGATAGATCTCTTCGCCGATACGCTTGTTTACTTTACGAAATGGTAAACGAACCACGTAGCGTCCGTCATCGTTACGTTTTACATTCTTTGTGAAGTATGTCTCACACTCCTTTTATTTTTCTGACCAAGATTTGGTTATCGCGACTTCTTCGATGTTCCAAAATTTAGCCAGCTGATTTTCTAAACTCGTTAAGTAACACGACGAAAATTTATTTATGTTCTGCATAGGATTACTACCCGCGACTATCCATCCCAGTAGTGTTTTTTGTATGTATAAATCATGATTGTCGTGTGACAAATTAATTTGACCGACCGATAGTAATGACAAAGTAGCCCCCGACCCTATTAATAAATCGATCGTGCGTGGTAAATAAAATTCCGGATCTGCTAATTTAATATTTCGAGGTATTTTAATAGCACCTCGAGGAAATGTTTCAGACGGAATTAAGTCCGTGATAACCGGTAATGTTAGACACGTTAGAGTCTTACAAAACTCACTTTGAATTGTATGGTAATTTGCACGATACCTTCCGATTCTGAATTCATAGAAATGATTGCGCCGACCGGAATTGACTGTTTCAACGTATGCAAGTCTAATCGATGGACACAGGATTCAGATATAAAATTCGTCGTAGCACATGTGTCTAACAACGCACGGCATTTTGTTAGTTTATTTCTATTGTCGCGAATGTATATCCATGCGCTGGTTAATAATTGCGGCGTAAAGGTGGGCGTTATTGTCGCGAGGCTTATTGTTCTCCCTCTGGTCGAAACGATTAATCAATCGGATTTAGACGCTTCGGATTGTGTCACATCATTTTTATTCGCTGTACTCGCGAATTTATCGAAATGTAATAGAGAATTATGACGTTTTTTACATATCGTGCAAGTTGAAAATTTGCACGGCGTGCCGCGATGAGAACGTAAACAATTGTAACATAGACCTGCCATCTTTACTAAATCGATGCGTTTTTGAGTTGGTGTTTGTTTAAATTTATCGCACTTGTATAGCTGATGTCGTTTGTTGTGACAGCATACGCAATTCTTGGACGTTCAATAAGAGAGCTCGATTAGAGTACCCGATTCGTTTTCTTTTTGTCGGAGGTTCGTATTTCGTTTTATCGCTTTCCGTTAATTTCGATCGATCTCGCCTTGATGCGCATACCGCGGTTTTATATAAAAACTCGTATAATTGATCTAGCGACGGAAATTCGTCTCTCTGAAGAGATACTTCCCATCTTTCTAATGTGACCTTTGGCATTTTGTTCTCGAGAACGTGAACGATCATTTCCGGTTCTACTGTAACTCCTAATGCACTTAATGAGGCAAGATGTTGCTGTGTGTCGTCTGCAAGTTTGGTTAAGCCATCTGTAGTTTCTTTGTCTAACGTAGGCAGATTTAATATCATCGAAAGATGTCGCGAAATTAATATTCGTTTTACCTCGTATGCTCTTTCTAAAACCTTCAATGCCTTCGCGTGATTTATACCGTCAATTGCAAAGATTTTTATTTTATTTTCGGCTTCGTCTTGTAATGAAGATTTAAGATAATGTAGTTTATCTATGTCAGATAAGTCGTTTTGTGAATCAATTAAATTACGGAACGCGTTCTTGAATGAAAGCTAACTTTCAAATTTGCCGTCAAATATCGGCAAAGGTGCTACTGGTAATTTAATACGACGCCCTGTATTAGTCGTTGACAAAGTCGATCGATTCGTTGGATTATCATCACTCGACACGTCGTGAGTATTACTGGACTCGTCTACAGGATGTAAATAATTTTCAGTTTTGCTGGCAAGCAAATAAAAGCGTTCCTGAATGTTCTCAAATTCATCTTGATGACACCCGTTCGGTTCTGATATTATGAGTTCATCATTTAACTCTTCAAATGCGTGATATAAAGTCATTAAATGCGTCATGCGTAATTTTATATTGGTATTATCTAAATTACCTTTATCCAAAAGATTATTTAGAATCGTAATCTAAGATTTTAACGACGTTCGCTTTTGTAATAAAAATTTAACTCGTTCGGACATTGTTGTAAATTTATGAACAAGGGACGAATAAAATGAAAATAGGAATTAGTAGGACGATCGAACGATTCACCCTTTATCCTTCGTAAAGGTACGCAGCTAATAATTATCCAGACAATTCGTCTTGGTTCTTTGGATGAATGTCGAATGTTGTTTTTTCTCGCACACGCTGGTCCTCTGCCTCAGAGGACCTCACAGGAGGCACCAAATGTTTTGTGGTCGATGTGAATAAATTAACATTCACGTCGTGTTTAAGTCAGTTTATTAATTTGTCATACAATTCACTGTCTCGTTTTCACTCTCGCTTCTAACTATGAGTGTTTTGAGTCCGAATGCGAACTTGTGACACCGCCTGGGGTTATGAATATCCTGAGTCCAAATGCGAACTTGTGACACCGCCTGGAGGTATGAATACCCTGAGTCCGAATAAATCGATTATTGTTCACGACAACGCCTGGAGGTTTGCACCTTCAGTCGAACAATGCACACACGTATTCTGGTATCGCCTGGGAGGTTAATCTTCTGAACCGTTATGCACGCAACTAAACGATGTGATAAAAACGAGCTCAATTTCGAACAATGTGTACTCTCTCGTGATTTCTTCCGAAATAAAGTCCTTGTCCTGGCCGGACGTCTTTATAGAGTCGAATCTAAGGTCTTTGTCTCGTGTCGATAGAGTCGCATGTTGACAAATCGCGTACGAGTGTCGGCAGTCTCTTTGTAATGAGATCCACTGCGACCATCGCCGCGTTTATCTTTCTGTTTGTTTATTGCCCCGATAGTTTGGTTTCGATCCATCGCCGGGATTGCGTGTATAACACGTGTGCGTGTGTGTTGAACGGTTTATAATTATGAGTTTTTTATTTTATACGTAACAATAAGGCTTGCCACGGTAGTTCCTTAAAATGATCTTCGAGCAGGTATAACATACATATGTACATTGGGCATGCGGCAAACGAACTGTTCTTCCCCAATTCGAGTATTACCTGAACTGTTTTTGTATTGTTGTTTATGCTCTTAATAAACTCTCGTCGCCAGGTTTTGTGGTCTTTTATTACGACTTGCATATTTCCTCTCATATGTTCTGGGAGTATGTATAAGAACTTAGCTCTTACGGAATGTATAAGAACTTAGCCATACGGAACTGGAGTTCCTGTTCCATTTCGAAAAAATCCTTCCTGCTGTTTTTTAATTGTACCCAGAAAAGGAGTGGCGACTCCGCTTTTATTATAATTACCTTCAGCCGACTGCGAGTGAAGTAGTCCATATCTATATGCTGGATCTCCATTTTCTACGATGAATTAAAATGACTTATTACTTGGTGTTCGAAGAAAACAAAGGGGGGGGGGTGAATCTTGTCATAGGCGGTATGCCTTTTCTGATAATTGATGAAATATGGAGGGGGTAGTTCTCGTCGTTGGCGGTATGCCTTTCTTGTTGTATGATGAGATTCGAGGAGGGGGGGGGGGGTGTGGTAATTGCTGCCTTTTCTTATTTTTATTTGTTTAATTTCCTGCTAGGTTTTGATTAATTGTCAATCGTTTTTATGTGAGAAATGCGTAATCTGTTAGGATGTACAATCCAGTTGTTTTTCTTAATTTTAATTTTTACATTATTTTTATTTAGTATTTTCAACACTTCGTGAGGTCCTGTATAATGGTCTCCGAATTTTCCTGGTTTCGGACCCTTTAAAAGAACGTGATTTCCTGGTTTAAAATTTTGAGGGTTAATCTTCTTATCGTAGTACTTTTTTGATTTATGTTTTAGTTCGATGACGTTTTCGCGAGCGTTCCTTTGAATAGTGTGAAGTTGCGTCACGAGGTTTATTAAATAGTCGTCATAAGTTGCTAATTGATCGTTCGGAGATAGAAGTTCGTTCGAAGGAATTCTGGCTATTTTTCCAAAGACTAATTCGTACGGTGTATGTTTGGTTGCTTTGTGTACGCTAGTGTTATAATTGAACATTGCAAGGTTTATCTATCTATCCCATTACTTTTGTTCATTCGCATATTGTTTTAAATATTCTCTTAATGCATGATGCGATCTTTCTAAGGATTCGTTAGATTGTGGATGAAAAGAAGTTGTGCGAAATTTGCGAATTTTAAATAATTTTGCAACTTTTTTCATTAAATCACTGATAAAATTTCTTCTTTGATCTGTTAATATGGCCTTTGGTGCTCCAAAAATACAGATAAAACGGTCAACAAATGCTTCCGCTATAGTTTCGGAAGTTTGATTTGGTATACTCATACAGTATTTTGTCAGCTCTGATCCTGTAGGTTGGAATGTATTCGTTGGCTCTTTCTGTCTTGGGTAAAGGTCCAACAATATCCATAGCTACTTTGTCGAAGAAAGATCCTGGCGTGTCTGTGATTATCATAGGCTGTTTTGTTTTTACTCGAACTAATTTTTTCAATTGGCATTGTAAATATTGTTGTATGTATCTTTGGACGTCTAGCTTTAAATTTTTTCAATAATAGTTGTGTTTTATTCTATTATATGTCTTAGAGACTCCGTGATGTCCTCCTGTTGGTAGGCAGTGCATTTCACCGATTATAACAGGTCTTAGGTCCCTCGGTGGGTATTTAATTTATCCGTTGCAAATAATTATTTTAGTGTTTGATGTGATAAATGTTAATTGTAATTGTGATTTAATATTATTCCAAGGAATGTTATTAATAATTCTGTTTTTGCAATGCTAATTGTTTCTAATTTTAAATTTTCGGCGATAGCTCGTAGGTCGTGTATAACTGCAGTGATTTGATTGAGAGTCACTGTGGGCTCTTCTTGTTGTGTTTCACTAATGGGAAGTATAATATTATGTCGTAATATGTTTTGTATTTTATTGCTTTCGCTTTTCCTAACTCCAGGGGTCCTATATTTAGGAGTTCGTTTTGTTCGAAAAGTTTTTTAGACCCGGAATCTAAGGGTTTTTCGTGAATATCGACAAAATATGCGACATTATCTTTCCGCAAAAATAATAATTTGCGAGAATCTATAACGTTGTTTTTAACTATTTCAATTTTGATAATTTTAGGTTTTATTTTTCTTGATTTTAAATTCTGATTTATAAGATCCTCTTTTTTTTCTTCTTTGTTTTCTTCTTCTTCATTTTCTTTTTGTTCTTCATTGTCAAGATTTTTCTCTAGCGAATTTTGTTCTTTTTCAATATTCTCGATACGATTTCTTTCTTTAATATCTTTTGCTGTTTGACTTCTTGTTCGTATTTTGTCTTGTTTAGGTGAGTCGCATGTATTAATACTTTTTTTATTATATGTAATACGGGCGGTTCCTTTCTTCAAGTGTTAGTGGTTTAGAATTGTTGTTATGTTCAATAGGATGGTCTTCAGGTATTATTTCTTCGTTGTCTGGAAGATGTAAGTGAAATTCTTCATCTTTCTCTTCGTCGTCTGAAAGATGTAAGTGAAAATTTTCGTCTTCCTTTTCTTCTTCGTTGTCTGACATACTCGTATATAAATGAAGATTTTCGTTTTCTTCTTCCTTTTCCTCATTGTCTGATTCATCTAACATTTGGGTAATTATTTCAGCATCTTTAGGATTATTTGGGTTTAGGTTTTTCTGTTGTCTTATTACTTTGCAATCAAATTCTTGAGGATCTACCGGATTTCTTGATAATGCATCTGCATTTACATTAGTTTTTCCTACTTTATAAACAACATTATAGTCATATTCTGCTAGTTTTAGTCTCCAGCGGAGTATTCTCATATTTGCGTCTTGCGCATTTTTAAACCACATTAAAGGTTTATGATCTGTAACTAAAGTGAATTTTCTTCCATATAAGTACGGCCTGAAATGTTTGACGCAGTATATTATAGCTAATGCTTCTTTTTCGTATTTCAGTTCATTGTCCGTGAGTGTTCTGGAGGCGTATGCGATAGGTCGGTCTTTGTTTATTTCTCCTTATGAGAGTATGCCGCCTACTGCTATTCCTGACGTATCCGTGGTTAAAATAAATGATCGAGAAAAGTCAGGATATTGCAATACGGGCTTTTCGCATAATTTTTGTTTTAATATTTCAAATGATTTTTCCTGAACTGATGTCCATTCGAATCGAGTATCGTTTTTTAATAAAATCGTCAATGGTTTTGTTAATTTGAAAAAATTTTGAATGAATTTATAATATCCGGCGAGGCCTAAAAATTGTTTAATATTTTTCGGTGTTTTTGGTCGAGGAAATTTCCGTACGGCTTCTAGTTTTTTCGGGTCTGGTCTTACTCCTTCTTTACTAATAACGTGTTCTAAATACGTTATTTCAGTCTTCAAGAATTCGCATTTATCTGGTTGTAATTTTAAATTTGCCTTACGGAGGGAGTCGCTCTATTAATGCATTATATTTTCTTTTGTATTCTTCTAGTGAAGTGGCATAAATAACGATGTCATCCATATAAACGAATAGTTCTTCACCTTGAAGTCCCGTCTAGTACTAATTGTAAGTCCATTAAACGTTGGAAGGTGGCAGGTGCATTTTTTAATCCGAATGGCATTCGATCGAATTCGTAATGACCGAAAGGAGTAGTAAATGCTGTTTTATGACTATCTACGGGATCCATTTTTATTTGATGAAATCCGGAAGCTAAGTCGCATACAGAGAAGTATTGCGTTCCTCTTAATTGATCTAATATATCCACAATATTAGGTAGTGGATATGCGTTCTCCGATAGTCTTGTCGTTTAAAGCTCGAAAGTCAAGAACCATTCTCCAGCGCTTGTTTCCTTTGGAATCCTCTTTTTTCGGCACGATCCAGATAGGCGTATTATATGGTGATTGCGACTGCTTTACGATTCCTCCTTCTAACACTTCTTCTACTAGCCTGTTTATTTCTTCTTTATGCATTTGTGGAAATCTGTACTGACGAGTGTTAATCGGGTGGTCGTCAGTAGTTGGTATTTGATGTTTTAATACAGGAGCAGTTGCAGTTAGCTTTTCTACAGGAATGTGAAATCGATCATGACTATTGTTAATTAATTTTATTACGTTGTCTTGCTCTTTTTCATTTAAATGATCTAAACGTAGTAATTCCACTATTTGGGTAAGTCGATTTTCTTCTTTCTCTTCGGAGATTGTTAAACAATTTTGTAAATTAGCATTTTCGACATTAACTTGTTGCTTTTCTTTATGTTTCGATTTTTGCAAAAATTTATCTATAATTTTTTCAGATTTATTTAATAAAGACGTTGAAATTTTCGAAGACAATTTATTTTTATTTTTGATATTTTTAAAACATTTAATATTCGAATTCTTAATATTTAAATTATATTCCTGTGCCTTTTTAAGGTCTTTTATGGTGACGTGATATATTTTTAATGAATCATTCTCACTTCCTGTGAATAATCCAACTCTTGGAAATTTAATATCAAAAAAGGATAGAGATCTTTGTTTTCCCGAATCTTTAGAAGGATTGTGTCGAATTACGTAGTGAGGTTTGGTAACTTTCCTTCTCGCAATCGACGGAGCTAGAATTTTCTGACGAGGTTTGTAAAGTTCCTTCCGAAATTCTAGGATTATCCCCTCCAGGAGAGGTTTGGTAATTTCGCCCTCCAAGAGATTTAGAATTATATAAGTTTTCGGGCGAGGTTTGGTAATTTCTCTCTTCAAGGATCTTCGAATTAAATTTTTTGGGAGAGGTTTGGTAATTTTCCTTTCCATGGATTGATGGATTATTAAAAATTTTAGGAGAGGTTTGGTAACTTCCCTCTTCATGAATTTTTGGATTATTAAAATTTTCAGGAGAGGTTTGGTAACTTCCCTCTCCATGGATTTTTGGATTATTAAAATTTTTAGGAGAGATTTGGTAACTTCCATCTTCATGGATTTTTGAATTATAAAAATTTTTATTATAATTTTTTTTTATAATTTTCTTTGAAATTTTATTTTCAATCTTTGAATTTTTCTTCTTTGTCTTCGAATTTTCTTTCCTCATCTTCTACGTCGTCATCCTTATCCTCTTCTTTTATAGTTGAATGTTTATCTTGGTCATTATCCGTCTGGGTATTTGACTTATGATCGTCAAATAATTGATACAGTAGTTTTATACGTAGAATCGGTACGTGAACTTCTATTTCCTCATCTAAAATACTTAGAACCTTAAGATATGCTTGTCCAGAGACGTTTTCCACGATATTATCTATTAAATAAATTCTCCGTTTTGTTTCCAATTTCGGTATGAATGTCGGGGTTTTCTATTCTCACAATAAATAACGATTCAGATCTTGGGGGTATTACTATAGTTTCTGATGAGAAAAAGAGCACGCTAGTTCCTACAAAGTCTAGCTGTCCTTGCGCATAATCTATTTTCGACGAGGTTTGTTTGAGAAAGTCATTTCCCAATATTCCGGATTGTGAAATTGGGAAATCGTGATATACTATATGGAAAGATATTGGTCTTTTGAAGAGATTTAATGTAACTTCTCCGAGCGTATACACGGGATAATTGTTTATACCATTTAATTATAATATATTTGTGTAATTAATATTTATAGTTTTTAGTATAAAATTTTCTTTAATTATATTTGGGCCGGATCCCGTGTCTAGTAAAAAGGTTATTCGTGAGGGTATTTTGTTAACGAGGACCTGAACAGTAGGCACGCGACTTGTCGAGATTACTGTTACAGGCCGTATTTCTATTTGGCGGTCTATTTGACTTCTTGAGAAGTCGCCGGGTGTGAAGTTCGCTCGGCCCCCGTTGCGCACCCGAACTCGAGGGATCTGCGTCCCTGATTATTTTCTTTTCGGCGGTTATTGCTTGCAATTCGTAGTCGACAATTTTCTAAAATATGTTCTTGTTCCTTACAATATCAGCAGTATGTGTCTTTTTTCGGCGTCGATATTGTTGATTTATTTTGACGCGGCAATCCTTAGCAGCGTGCCCGAATTTATTGCAGAGTTGACACGTAACCTTCGATTTATTTTCCGAGTTCCTTTCTTCATTTTGTTTTTTCCAGCAATTACTAGCTGAGTGACCAGGCTTATCGCACCATTGGCAAACTACGGTCAGTTTATTGCTGCCGTTTTTAGAATCGTTTTGTTCACATGATTTCGCGTCATGTCCGACCTTTGAGCATAATTGACAAATACTTGCTTTTTCTCGTATTACATTTATTGGTTGACGAGCTCTAGGATCTCTTTGACGGTATGTATCCGCACTATGTCCCCGCTTCTTGCATATTTGGCAGATCAAAATTTCGGTTCCTTGATTCGTTTGGAAATCGTGCTCTTGTAAGGAAAACTGGATGAGCTTCCTGCAGTTGTTCGCAGCATGTCCTTCTTTAAAATAGATTTGATAAATCTCTCGCTTCTTATTAGTCGGCGAGACGCCTATGTTAACGACTCGGCCTTGTCATAAACTTGTCATCTCCCGAAGCTCTCTTTCTATCCTTAGCGCGTCGGCGACGGTCTTCTGTACGTCTAACTCTCTCTCAATTCTCTGCTTTATTTCAGGCTTGAGTCTTCTAATGAAGCATTTACACATATCTTTTTTTACTGAAGTTTTTAAATTCTCGTCGGGTAAGACATGCCTCGAACTTTTGTAGGCTTCTAGAATTTGTTTCTCAAGAAGTTTGATACGGTTCGCGTAAGTTATAACGTCTTCCTCGTTTTTTTGATAAACGCATCCTAGTTCTCCTTGTAATTGATAAACGTTTTTAGTTCCTCCGTAAATTTGTTTTAAATATGTAGTTAAATTTGAGACTTTAACAAAATCTTGGTCCCGTATAGTTCGACGTGCTTCTCCTACGATTCTAGTTCTTAAAATTTTAGTAAATTGCGCCTCCGCTTCTTTAGGAAGGATAGATTTCGCTTCCTCGCAACCCTCAATAAAATAATTTAACGAAATATTATTGCCGTCGAAAAAGGGAACGGTGTCTACTGCGTATTTTAGAGTAGCAAAAGGGTTAGTATTGGCCATGTTTACTGATTTTACTTTCTCAGTGTCGCTGTAGGAATTGATATCAAATTTGTCAACTTCCTTAATTATAGTCCAGAGTTTGTTAGCAGAACCGGCGGAATCTAGCACGAGTAGCCCGGAAAATAAAGAGGTGTCTGTTAAATTACTTCCAGAATTTCCAAGAGAAGGATCGGCTGGTGGTGTGGATGTTGAGGGTACGAAAGGAGTGGATGTGTGTATAATTTTTTATTTCGAGATTAGGTGTCGCTGGCGTTGTTTGTTTTTAGATTTTCTGGGTGTGTATCGGCGGTTATTAGTTATGCTCTTTTATTGACGGAGCTGCCGATTTATGATTTGTTTACCGTGGATCGGCGAGTGGATTTTTGAATTTTTCAACTATACTTCCGGTTCTTTGTCGCCGGTATATTTGTTTTTAGATTTCTATGCAAGAATTTCCACTTCGCTCGGTACCAATCTTATGGATGTGTAAATATATATTTTTCTTTGTTTTTGGCGCCTTTTCCCGTCTAACAATTTATGGTATTTGCTAAGCCTTTTCCAATATTCGATTGTATCGACACATTTTTAATTTTATTATTGTATATGCGCCGCTCAATTTATTGTTTCCTGCATTTCTATCTATCTAAGAACAAACTCCGCTTTGATTGTGAGAAAGAAAAGAATCGTGAAGTACGCAGGACGTAACAATATGTTGTACATAAATTAAATATTTCAATATGTTCAATTAACATTTAGTTGAACGATTTAGTTTAGTTAACCAATTTTTTCTCAGTGTGCGCGACTTGTTATGTGGCTTCCAATCAAATCATAGTTAGGTCTAAGACATGACAATTATTAAAATAAATAAATAAGCTCAATTGTGGATATTTTTTGCAATTTTTAATTTTTTATTCACTAGTAAATTATATTTGCTTTAACTTTTTTTATAGCTTATAACCATGTTTCACATCTTTATGTGAATAATGTACTTTAGTATGTTGAAAAACAATAAAATAATTTATCTGGAGAATCACAATAATTTTTTTTGTAATTTACTACACGACAATATAATTCTGCTTTTTTTTAATTGTTTATATATATATTTTCCATTTTTCCAATTTATTAAAAGGTTAGTGCATTTTTAGGCTAACTCCACAAACTAATTTACTATATAAGCGCCTAAATTGTTTCGCGAATTCTCTCCACATTCATGCACAAAGCGAATACTTCGTATCTCTGATAAAAGAATTGATAAAAATAGTACAAAACGATTGCATCGTTTTTAATCGTAATTTCATAATTACTGATTACGATAATTTTCTCAATAAATTACAACAAAACGATAAAAACAATATATCTTGTGTGTTAGAATATAACTTGACTCCGTATATTTTTATTATAATGACAGTGATGAATAATTTATTTTTTTAATTGATGCGTTGAAGAAGGTTGAAAAAGACAAACAAAACGTACGAATTTACTTCTGTATAATATTTAATATTTTATGTTATAAATCTTTTCACAAATATATTTCTAGTATAGAACTTAATTAGCTCTTATTGCCTTTTTATTTGTAGATTAAAAACAATATATTATTATAAGAATTTTATTGTATTCTAACAACTAAATCTGATTGATAACAGAAAATGAAAGAAAACGATAAGAAACCATAATATTTTTTCGAAATATAAAAAGTTAATCAATAGGTTACAATAGGAAACGATAAAAATTTTTACAAATTCTATTAATTTCTAATGTTTTCTATCGATTTTTTTCAGGGATGTTAAATACTCAGTAACGTGATTGTTAATAATGGACAAATTCACATAAATGAAGCAAAACAATGAATAGTTTTAGTTTTTATAAATTTAACAAGATCTACTTTTAACTAAACTGAAATATTAAATGAAAAAATAGATATTTATTTCGCACTTTTAAATTCTCTTACTCATTTGTTTTTTTTTGTTTTATTATTATAACGACTTTTATTTATCACATATCTGCGACATAAGTTTCTAACTAATCGCACATGTACATATTTTTATTGAGCATTTCAATGTGACAGACTTTCAATTTATATTCATCAATAGGATACCTCATCTATCAAGATGATCAGTATTAACGATTACGTGTCATCAAACAACGAATCTGTCCAAAAATATTCCGGCAGCGCGACTGTGAGAAATGAGTTGGTAAGATTTAACTTTCAAACATACCTACATTGCCAAAATCTATTGATTAGCATCATGAAATTTATGCCTCATGAAATATTGTTGTAATTCGATTTTATTTCTATAAAATCGAATTATAACAATATTTTTGCAGAAATAATTTACTTTTATACAAATTCAAGCTAATTATATACATATAAAGAAATAATCTTCTAGCAGAGAAGAATATATAAATAAATATGAATATAAATACTATTTGATAAAATAGATGAAGAGAGGGGGAGGGGGAGGCAAGCATTGTAATCGAAACAATCTATGATAAATATCAAATAAATACCATTATTTAATAAATTATTTTGCTAGTTATGTTGTTTCTTAATAGTCGCAAATTTTATATATTTTTAAATTTTAAATTGATGCAAATTTTGAGAAACAATGTACACTCTGTAATTGTAAAATAACTTCTATTTACTATAAAATATTTGTTTCATATTTAAAATTTAAGAAATCAAAGTTTAAAGTTTTAAGAAAGAATTAATTTTCCGTTAATTAAATGTGCGCAGAGCACAAATCTTTCTTATAATAATAAGAAATTAAATGAGTCGTTTCTTATTAACCCAGATAGCCACAGTAATTATTATGACATCATTTTGATGTCATAATAATTACTGTGGCTATCTGGGAACTGACACTCTACCATTCGCGTTCGAGCTCTTAAAATCCGAAACTTTAATATAATTTTCATATTGAAAGTAAAATACTAAAGTCTGAGGTATATTTGTTTTTTAATTTTTTATAAAAATAGTATCTTATGTGGCAAGTACGGAAAGCAACGAATTACATCGCGCGTGAACTTGCCGCATGAGCCGAAGCCTTATGATGCAATTACACGAGTACAAGTGTGAATGCATCATAAGTTGAGGCGAATGCGGCAACTTTACGCGCGATGTATTCGTTGTCCTCCGCACATGCCACATACAATATTTTTTGTATTACACGTACAAAGTGGCACTTTGTGTGCGTGTTTTTTGTGCGGAAAGCGGCCGATTTCCCACGCCGCCATCTAGCGGCTACGCGGTGAGTGAATAAGCCGCATTCAAAGCCATTGCCTACGGCTGAACCGCGTTCAATTCCCGCATCGTGCCGTCGCAAGATGGCGGCGTACGATCGGCCACCTCGCGCACAGAAAACGCGCACAAAGCCACTTTGCCTGCACTTGTAATACAAAATATCGTGTGTGTCAAGTGCGGAAAGTTGACAATTGGTCACAAGTGCGGGGGATGGACGCACGAGTCAAAGGCGATCGGCCACTTTTCGCACTTGATACACAATATACTATTGTAATGCCTATCGCGAAAGTTCAATATGAGATTAAAAAATTAATTCATAAATATAAAAAGAAAATTCCTAAATATATACCATTAAAACATTTTCCAAAAATGAGGTTGTATTTCTTTATGTTCCCCATTCCAAAAATTTTTCATAAATGCTCATGCATTTATCTCTCAATTTTTTCAATAATAGTCTTCGTGGCAGATTCAGCTGCTTTTATAAGTTCTAGCGACGTGGATTGACGTTTTGTCTCGCGTGAATTTTGTTACGTTCAAGTTTGTTATGTCAGTCGAGAAATAATAAAACAAAAACTATCAATCAATTAACCATTAAGAAAGAAGGTTTTTTACGCACTAGTGAAGTAAATCATAAAGGTGCTTTTCTCGCACTAGTATGGTAAAGTAAAACATACATTGAATTGTTGAGAAATAAGCCATTTTCCGCACGCTAAACAGCAATCGAAAATCGAACTTTCACGACAGGCATTGTAAAAAATATTAATTTTTGGTCAGAAATATTGTCAGTAATTGGTCAGAATTTGATCAGTAATTATGTTTTAAAGTCTTGAAAGCACAAACACACTAGTTTATTTTATTATATTATTTTGAAAATTTTAATACGTTAATTTTTATAATTAGTAAAATTTATATATGTATATTATTTTTACTTAGAATTACCTATTATATATCAGAGCTTATTTTATCTATTATCATATATTATTTTTTGTTGCCAACAAATTACTTTATTTTATCTTTTGTAATTAGTAAAATCAGAATTTAATTATTATACTTATACAGGGTGTTTCAGAAAAAATGTTGAGCATTCTAGGATTTGATTGCGTACACATTATTTTAAGCAAAAAATTTATATTAAATGTATGTTCTATTCTGTACGGTTATAAAGATACAACGTGTTCAAGTTTAAGAATAAATATCAGCTTACAATTAGTAGAACCAAATGTTATGAAATAATTATATTAAATATTCGTCGTTTTCAGTTACTATGGTTACAAATATAAATATTACGTCACGTTTGAAAAGTGTGTTAGTTTAATATTTTTGATTTTTGGTATAATTAAAATGGCTCATATATATATTTTTTTAAATTCCTAGAGAGATTTACATATATTCATTCTTGTATATAAATATGTATATGATTATAAATTATGTATGGTTCTGATTTATTTGAAGTATTTCAAGGAAAATACAACAATATTCTCAAAAGACGGTCCAAGAGAACCAACATGTTCTAGGGCATTCGTAGAATTTGGCGACAAACTAAACAGGAAAGAAATATTTGTGACATTCAGGTGAGACTCTAAATTTTTAATTTATATTTTTTCATCCTTTAAGTTCAACTCATACACACGCACACATTATAATAAAATTGTGTTTATATATAAGAATTCTTGAACATTGTTAGGTAAAATAAAATTAAGGTTTTTATCTAGATTGATAACAAATTAAAATGTAATTGAGAGAAATATAGAGTTTAATATAAAAGTGAGAAATCGATTATACGAAAGGCGAACAAGAACTCTGTCGAACACATTTCACCGAATTTATTTACTTTTGCGCTGAAATCAAATTTGTATCAAATTTTTGATTATTTATTTATCTGATCTCATATGTCTAATCATAAATATCGGTCATAAATCTTTGCTTTGAACTAATTTCGTCAAATTAATTATTATTTAATTATATTTGCTTTCTCTTTTTTTATAAAACATAAGTATCTTTACTTTAAGTAAATAAACATTAATATACATATTTAAAATAAACACGTTACAACATATATATTTACATATATTAGGTTGTTCGGAAAGTTCGTTTCATTATAAATTTGAATGTATTATTTTACACAAAAAGGAACTTTATTTAAGCAAATATGTACCGTTTTGTTTAACCATCTTGGCTCATCTTTCCGAAAGTAACATGACGCCAAAGTAACATGACGCCTTCCAAAAGGTTTTTTACTAACAAAGAATTGATCAAGATGATTTTTGAGGATTTCGAATGACTCGAATTTCCTGTCTTGAAGAAAATTTTTCAAAGAAAGAAATAGGTAGTAGTCAGATGGGACAAGATCGAGGGAATATGGAGGATGAGGAAAAACGTCCCATTTTACGTTTAATATAGTTTCCTACGGATAGACATGACGACGTGAAGTCTGGCATTATTATGGTGGAAGACAACTCCACTCATTGTCAGTTCAGAGTGCTTTCGTACGATGGCAGTTTTCAATTCGTCCAGCTGAAGTCTATACTATCTATGTGAAGTTAGCTGATAAGCAGAAAATCGTCTTTAGTGCTCTCGCATTTACTGATTACGTAGAAATGCGTTGAAACAAACTTTCCGAACAACCTAATATATAATTAAATGTGTTTCTTTGTCAAGAATTTGCTAAAATTAAAATATTTAAGATATGTCATTTTTTTTATAGATGGAACAAACCTGAATTGACAATTGGAGAGATACAAAAATATAGGATACAATATTTTGAAGACCTGAATCAAACGATTACAATTGTCGATATTTTCCCATTGCCAAATAGAACATTACAATACAAAGCATACGATTTAGAACCTGATACAATCTACTACTTCAATGTACAAGCGCATAATGAATTTGGTGCTGGTCCTTACACTAAGTTCATTAATGTGTCAACCACACATGACAATCCAGTACCTCTATTACTCGTTACTGGATTGAATACAAATGATATGACTATATTGGATATGGATTTACAGATCGGTTTCGAAATTGATACATCCATTAAGTATGAGGAAATAATTTACTCGGCATTGGAAGATAAGATTTATGGAATTACAGGGAATGGAGAACTAATAGTATCAGACTTTAATCGAAGAGCAATTCAAACAAATTTAAAATACACAAACATAACAAACATAGATGGTTTTCCGGAGAATCTTTGCATCGATTGGATTTATAGAAATCTTTATTGGGCAGAATATAATGAGGCCCAAGTCTATATTAAGAAATTAGATTTAACATTATGGCAACAAATGGATAAACACGATAAAATATCTATTCCTATACCTTCAAAAATAAGCGCAGCTTATATAAAAGCACATCCATATGCTGGGTACATTAAATCAAATCAATTTAAATAAATTAATAATTTTATCTGTTTGAATTAAAGATTTGTTCTATAACTCTATAATAATTTAATCTGCAGATTTTATATTAAAAAACATAAGTTATGGAATCAAATTCATGCAGAATTGTATATAAAAATTAAAATAATTATACTTGCTTCTGATTATACAGTAACAATTATGTTTTAAAAATAATGAATAATATTCATATTTTTCAGATATTTGTTTTGGTTAAATTTATATTCGGATGAGAATACAAGTATGATAATGCAATCGGATATAAATGGAGATAATATAAAATCTCTTTGGGATAATAAAAAATGTTTTTGCCAATATAATCTAAAAGAATCACGCTTTGTGGAAGTTGTTATTTCGAATGTTGAGCCACTATTATATTGGATATTGAAAGAACGCATAATCGTAACAGATATTAATGGTTGTAAATGTACATTGATTTTGAACATTAAAGATATACACGGGTTAACGATTGATAATATGAATATTTACTTCTACACTTTTTTCGGCGAAATCTATATTTTGAAGAAAGAGTACGCTCTACTCGAAAGCAAAACAAAACACAATAAAAAGTGCTGAAAAAATAAATATAAAAGCTAGCCGTTCTTTTCGATTAACAGCTCTTGATAAATCTCTACAATTATATCCGACGATATGTTTGACCCCTAACATGATAGATTATCGTGTTGAAGTATTAACATATTCAGACGCGAACAATATCGAGGTGAGCCTTCCGGAAGTGATTTTAAATGATGGCTGCGAAAAGTACAACTTAAGCACCATAATATATAACATCTCCGTGAGTTATTTCACATGTTTGTATAATGGCAGTAAAAAGTTAAAGCAATTTAACGTGCTGACGCATGAACGGAGGTACATAATCCCGAATCTAACGCCAAACACGACCTATACGCTAAATCTGGCACTCAACAGTTTTTATATCGACAAATTGTCAATGGGATTGCAATTCGGCTCAGATGTGAATGTGACGACTGAGCTAGGCAAGTTGAATGCTCCAGAAGATGTGACGGTTCAAGTTCTAACACCTACTTTGGCAATAGTCCATTGGATGCCACCCAAAAAATTACATTGCGTAACGGTGATCTACCAGATAAAATATGAGGAATATTTAAATGGAACGCAAGAAAAAAATAATGTTTCCTTATTATCGGTAACTGTGCCTAAGCCCGAGCCTATGGTAGATGGAAAGTTTTTCTGGAGAATACAAGGCATGCAGCCAAAATATGAATACAAAATATTCGTGATTGTAGCTCCACACACCATTACGGCAAGCGGTTTGAATATAACATATTGGCAATTATACAATAACAGTTTTCCTGAAACGGTCTACATGTCGGAACCGAATAATTTAACATTGAACGATGTCAGTACAAATAGTATGAATATCTCGTGGATTTCAAGCGTTAATCTGATAATCCACCCTGAATTTTGTGTTATATTGGAGTACAAAAATGATGCAATACAGAAATGGCAAATCGCGAATAACACTGAAATAAGTAATAATAAAATGACATATTATATAGAAAATTTATGGCCGCAAACTCTATACCAATTCCGTTTGATTTTGAGATATCCCAAGTACATGAACGAAAACTTTATATGGTCACCTGATGTAGGATTTACATTCAAAACGCTAGGTAAGTAAATAAAAATAAAAATTATATCATATGATTACTTTAAAGTATCTCTTCAAAAATATTTTAAATTAGAAATTAAATAACGAAATTTTAAGTAAAGTTTTAAAGAAATTTAAGTTGTATTTTTGTGTTAACAGAATCTATCGAAGTTTCAACTATGCAAAACCTAACATATTTATACAATTATCTGCCATTAATATTAAGTGTTGCCGCTACCGTCGTAATCTATTACATTTACTACTTATATTGTTGTAAGTATATTATTTATAAAGGAGAATGTCCAAAAAGTGCGATTTTTTGACCTCGAGCGGAAAGTAAAATTCGAGTTGTTTTAGGTCTCATACATCTGGAATAATGTAAAAACCATAGTGGTTTTTCCTAGAAATGCAGGGAATATTTAAATATCATCATATGTTTAGAGAAAATTACGTAAATCAATATCTCGCAATAAATCGAGATTGCTTGATGTTTCAGTCGAATATTTTGGTAAATATTTTGGTAACACCAACTTTCTAAGATCATTTAGACCGATTTTAATGTCAGTCAATAATAAATTGAATAATATATATATACAGGGTGTCTAACGTCCGACCCGGGCTCTTTATCTTGGAAACGACTTGAGATACGAAAAAATGTTTCAAACAAAAGTTGTAGGGTTTCAAGGGGAACATAAGATCGTGCCATTGATTTGACCTTGAATAGTCATGTGAAGGTCACTTTCAATTTATTAAATAAAACTACCTATTTTTTATTACATATTCTTGTATGTTATTTCAAAAGCTTTACAAAAAAATGTAATATTCAATATGCAGTTGCATACTTTTTTTTATAAATAATTATGTTTTTTTACACCAACTGATTGGTCTCGTTATTCCATACAAAACAGTAATAAGGTACGATTACCAAAAACCGAATATTTTACAAGATATTTTATATTTTATGTCAAAAAATTGTTAACTTCAAACCTTTATAACTCAACAAGAACTCCATGAAAACATATTTTAGTATAGGGTTTTGTAAAGCTTTTGAAATAACATATAAGAATATGTAATGAAAAATAGGTAATCCCATTAAAGAAATTAAAGGTGACTTTCACGTGACCTTCAAATGACTATTTAAGGTCAAATCAATGGCACGATCTTATGTCCCTCTCAAAATCCTACAACTTTTGTTTGAAACTTTTTTCGTATCTTAAATCGTTTCCAAAATAAAGAGCCCAAGTCGGACTTTAAGAAAATCCTGTATATATATATCCTAAAAAAATCATAAAAATGAAAAGGTCAGGCCATGTTCAAAAGAAGGTACTCAAAAATTTAAACGATCTAATAATAAATTATCACGAAAAGTAACTGATATGTTATTCAAGGTGCCAGTTCAAAGTGAACATACGTAAAGTGTATATTATCTAAATTTAGTAATAATATATTACCATGAAAAGTAACTGTGATATTTTATTCAAGGTGCAAGTTCACATTGAATATACATACATATAAGTAAAACTGATTACAATTTGATTCCAGAAAATAAGTGCGATATGTTATTCTTAGTGCACAAAATATAATAGTCGTTTATAGAGATTTGATTTGAAATTCATACTAGCCCGTACAATGAAAAATAATTGCTCGTAATTCCAGAGTACCAATTTGTTAATGACTCAGAAAAATAACATGGCGGCCTGCTCTCAAAAAACTATGATGTTTCTCGATGTCCATTTAGAAATAATGTCGAAGCTCTTACAGAATAATTACTACAACATTTGAAGTACGAAAAGTATTACATTAGAAGAAGATTAGATTAGAATAAGGATTCAACGTATTTTTAAAAGCTCTACACACAACAAAGTGAATATACAAAACTATATACAAATACCTTTTTCTTCTGTGTTTCTGAAGAAAATTGTAAGTCAAATGAAACCTTGCACTTTGAGAATCATGTCACTTACTTTTCAGAGTCAAATTGATAAATTTTTTTTGTATATTTTAATGATATTTATTTCTCACTTGTATCTTGAATAATTAATATGTAATTTTTTATTGTATATTACGACAAATAATCAGTAAACTTTTTAAGCGTATAGCTTTATTGTAGTTGACCTGAGAACTGTACATTTATAAATTTTACTTAATATACACCCGTTTCGAGCAACAAGGCAAAGTTTTCTGATCAATAACTTACTCCCTGAAAATACGGTATAACACAAATCGGAAGTTGATACGAAAATTCGAAATTTTACTAAAGAAAGATTGGAGGTTTTTAATTTATACAATTTTCACAACTCTTATTTCAATTATTTATTCTACTCATCGAAAGTTTTTTGAGAGCAGGCCGCCATGTTATTTTTCTGAGTCATTAACAAATTGGTACTCTGGAATTACAAGCAATTATTTTTCATTGTACGGGCTAGTATGAATTTCAAATCAAATCTCTATAAACGACTATTATATTTTGTGCACTAAGAATAACATATCGCACTTATTTTCTGGAATCAAATTGTAATCAGTTTTACTTATATGTATGTATATTCAATGTGAACTTGCACCTTGAATAAAATATCACAGTTACTTTTCATGGTAATATATTATTACTAAATTTAGATAATATACACTTTACGTATGTTCACTTTGAACTGGCACCTTGAATAACATATCAGTTACTTTTCGTGATAATTTATTATTAGATCGTTTAAATTTTTGAGTACCTTCTTTTGAACATGGCCTGACCTTTTCATTTTTATGATTTTTTTAGGATATCAGTTACTTTTTAAAGTACAGATATATAGAATAGCTTTCTAGTAATTCAAGTATCACAAATATATGTATTTTCGATTCTTATCACATAACTTTGTATAAGTAACAATTTATGCAATATAGTTCAAAATAATTGAAATATATGGTATAAATGTACATATATAAAATATATAATTATATTATAGAATACATATATATATATTTTATTTAATCATATATGTAAATGTTTGTATAATTGTAATAACTTTTAACGATACATTGCACATTTATTTCAATTGCAACAGAATGAATTTATATTTTTGTATGAATATTGAAAATAAAGAATGGGCCCCTCCATCGCCCATTCTCGTGAGAACGCAACCATATATTTTTCTTCGTCTCTCCGATTTTAACACGACATACATATTTCTGTCTGATAATTTTTTTCTGGATGATACTTTTTGAAATGTCATGAAGCCTAGGTCAAATTAGAAACTTATTGCACTTGTTTTAATGCAGCGCTTACAGCAGCTTTTATAAAGCGCCAGAGCAGCCGATATTTTATTTTGGCGCTTACGGCAACTTTTATACAGCGCCATTATTTAATCTGTTCTAAGAACAATATGTATGCCCCTTGTGCTTCTTTGGGCCATTTTTTCTTGAACACTTCCATATCATTAGAGTAATACCATTCCGATTTTGTGTCAGCTCTTAACATACATGTGTAGTGACCACGATTCATTTCTTCACCTTCGTGAAATATAGCGCTTATTACCTTGTACTTTTTTTTATTAATCGTGATATTACTCGTCGGCACGGCGTTAATCCGATTGTTGATAATTTTTTTAGAAGCACCGTTTATCGTTTCCCATTTAGAAAATTCTACATTAATCAAACTTTGTAGAGTGACACCTTTTTTCCTTTTTAATGTCGAATGTATAGGTAATATTAGCAAACTACTGCTTTCCTGCTTAGTTACATTGTAATTACATTTGACATTCGAGCAACATGTTACGTGCTTTAATTCGAGTTCTAATACATCATTGATGTCGGAATACGTCGACATTAGAGCCGTAAAAAATTCCGAAACATCTTGTTGTGTTCGTTCTTCGAAGCGTTTTCCGACAGATCTTCTAACCGCTTGAATGTTGCAATATTTACGTTCACCATACGCGCAGATAGCATCAGTCAATGCATTCGATGCTTTATTTTTCAGTATTTGTTGCCTAATACGTACGCAATGAAACGCACATTGTAATATTACATTAGCGTAACACGAAACAGCATCGTTATTGCAAAGGCCATATATTTTCCACGTAACTATACTTTCTGGTTCCTCACAATCATAATTCTGCACATCATCAATGATATTAGGGATAGCCCATCGACGATCGTACATTTTCACAACCTTTTTCTCGGACGGATTGATTTGTGGCAGTTCAGATTTGAATATAGATCTCAGTCAATTATATTCTACAATGGCTCTCGAGTTTGCTTTAACTGATGCTGGATTGAAATTTATCAAATGTAGGCCTTCCAATTTACTTACTCGTGACAAACCTACATAGGCTTGACCATCACTGAATACAGTCATTCCTAAATCCATCATTGCATTGTTACATGTAATTCCTTGACTTTTGTGTATAGTTATTCCATAACTGAGAGACAATGGAAATTGTTTCCGATGTACCACTAATTTGTGGAATACTTCAAATTTAATATCTACTTTCGTTATTGCGATTTCTTTGTTATCCGAAATAACTATTTTGATGGAATCAATACGATTGCCGTCAGCAGAGCGATTAACCTAACGCGAAAATCATTTAATTATTTTTTTCGTTCAAGTACATTTAACAGCAAAAACTGCATATACGTAGGTATGTATTTAACTCTACTGCCATTACTTGAAACAAATACATTATTCGATATTAACAAATTGGAACTCTGGAATTACGAGTAATTATTTTTCATTGTACAGACTAGGTTTAAATTTTTGAAGACCTTCTTTTGAACATGGCTTGACCTTTTCATTTTTATGATTTTTTGGAGATAGGGTGAGAGAGGACGAATGAGGGTAAGAGAAGACGAGATAGGCGAAAGAGGGTGAAAGAGGACGAAATTGGGTGAAAGAGGGCGAAAGAGGACGAAAGAGGACGAAAGAGGGTGAAAGAGGACGAAAGAGGGTGAAAGAGGGTGAGAGAGAATGAAAGAGAGTGAAAGAGGACGAAAGAGGGTGAGAGAGGGCGAAAGAGGGTGAGAAGAATAAAAGAGGGTTAGAGAGGACGAAAGAGAGTGAAAGAGGACGAAAGAGGGTGAGAGGGAATGAAAGAGAGTGAAAGAAGACGAAACAGGGTGAAAGAGGGTGAGAGGGAATGAAAGAGGGTGAGAGAGAATGAAAGAGGGTGAAAGAGGACGAAAGAG
The DNA here is from genome assembly GCF_048542155.1 of Nylanderia fulva. Lineage (NCBI taxonomy): Eukaryota > Metazoa > Arthropoda > Insecta > Hymenoptera > Formicidae > Nylanderia > Nylanderia fulva. Next base: position 53,294 of record NW_028190521.1, on the reverse strand, counting down.
GGTGAAAGAGGACGAAAGAGGGTGAAAGAGGACAAAAGAGGGTGAAAGAGGGTGAAAGAGGGTGAGAGAGGACGAAAGAGGGTGAGGTAGGACGAAAGAGGGTGAAAGAGGACGAAAGAGGGTGAGAGGACGAAAGAGGGTGAAAGAGGACGAAAGAGAGTGAAAGAGGACGAAAGAGAGTGAAAGAGGACGAAAGGGGGTAAGAGGGAATGAAAGAGGGTGAAAGAGGGTGAGAGGGAATGAAAGAGAGTGAGAGAGGACGAAAGAGGGTGAAAGAGGCGAAAAATGGTGAAAGAGGACGAAAGAGGGTGAAAGAGGACGAAAGAGGGTGAAAGAGGACGAAAGAAGATGAAAGAGGGCGAAAGAAGATGAAAGAGGGCGAAAGAGGGCGAAAGAGGGTGAAAGAGGACGAAAGAGGGTGAAAGAGGGTGAAAGAGGACGAAAGAGAGTGAAAGAGGGTGAGAGAGGACAAAAGAGGGTGAAAGAGGCGAAAAAGGGGTGGAAGTAGGGGTGGGAGTGGGGGTGGGGTGGGGGTGGGGTGGGGGTGGGGCTGGGATGTGGGAGGGAACGGGGTGGGTGGAAGTTGAGGGAGGTGTGAGTGAAAGGTGAGAAGAGATTTATATATATATATAATCCTGATGACGTCAGCGGACGCGGACAGAGAAGAAGAAGAAGACGACGTTACTTCATTTTTCATGAAAAACGTCACTTTTTGACCGCTTGTATCTCCAGAACGGCTTGACCGATTTTATTTTTTCTTGGCTCAAATTACTCGTGGCGATGCCGCCTTTCAGGTTATATTACGTGCAATTCAAAATTTTTTATATTTTAGTAGTTCTACACCCCCAACAAATGGACTTTGATGGTGCAGAATAAGGAGACTTGTAGTGTCTTTTAAGGTCTTTTAGGGTTTGAACATGGCCGGAGACACTACCGCGTCTCCTAATTATTCAATTTATGATTAACTGACATTAAAATCATTCTAAATAATTTCAGAAACTTGGTATTACTAAAATATTTACCAAAATATTTACCAAAATATTCGGGTGAAACATCAAGAAATCTTGATTTGTTGAGATATTGATTTACGTGATTTTTTCTAAACATATGATGATATTTAAATGTTCCCTGCATTTCCAGGAAGAACCACTATGGTTTTTACAATATTCTAGATGTATGAGACCTAAAACAACTCGAATTTTACTTTCCGCTCGAAGTCCGAAAATCGCATTTTTTGGACATTCTCCTTTAGATTCTTGATTGAAATTTATTTTATATTCGATATATATAAAAGGTGTATGCAAAATTCTTTTATTTGTTGACAATATTTCAAATTTACCAAATTAAAATATTAGATTAGTTTATTGCAACGCTTATTAATATCTACAGCATACCCACAACAGCCTACTGAAAAAAATAAACAAAAAAGTGTTCCTTCAATTGGTAATGAATTAAAAACTGTAAACAAAACATCTGCGGTGAACTTTCAATCCTGTGCTAATCCAAGTTCTATGCACAACCCTAAAGCACTAAATGATAAATTTCCACAAATTGCAATAGAAGAAATTTTCCTAGGAAGGCATCTAGGCAGTGGCAATTTCGGAAAGGTCAATCTGATTTAATCTTTTTTAAATACATCTTCAAATATCTTCTTTAATTCTTTAAACACTAAATGTTAAAATAAGATACATTATTAATGAAAATAATTGAAAATTCCAAACTTTTTATAAAAAAATTAATAACTTAACCACTTTTAACATGCACTTTATAGATTTGTATTAATTATGAAATATCACAGGTATACGAAGGAATTGTCAAAAATTTAGGAGGCTTACAAACATCTGTCGCTATTAAGATGCTACGAGAAAGTGCTTCTTTGCAAGAAAAAGAAGAATACTTGAAAGAGGCCAAATTTATGAGACAATTTGATCACAAACATGTGCTAAGATTGTTAGGAGTCTGTTTTGACAAAGATTTACCATGGCTCATATTGGAATTAATGGAAGCTGGAGACTTATTGAATTATTTAAGACAGAGTCGAAAGTTGCAACCGGAAGATCCACACGCTTTGCGTTTACAAGATTTGCTAGACATGTGCGAAGATGTTGTTCGAGGTTGTCGCTACTTAGAAGAACAGCACTTTGTACATAGAGATCTAGCGTGTCGTAATTGCTTGATATCCGCGAGAAATCGTAAAAACCGTATTGTAAAAATCGACAACTTTGGATTAGCAAAAGATATCTACACAAATGACTATTACTGCATGGTAAATGCGATTGAATAAAATTGAGAAAAGATATTTCTTTATTTTTGTATTGTAGTAATATTTTACGATATTATATGAGGTATATTATATATCATACATATATAATCATATATCATATACATATACATATATAATTATATCATTCAGATGATTAAAATGTATACAAAAATATATATAAATAAATAAAATTAAAATGTAAAACTTTTTTGTATATGTGTATAGAAAAAAAGGAAAAACTTAATTTTGTTTGCATGATATGCTTGCAAAAATAAGGAAAGTTTTATTTCGGCATAAACATTAATTACTTTAAAATTGCGTTTTAGGATAGAGGAAAACCTATACCTGTTCGTTGGATGGCACCGGAATCTTTAGAGGACGGAATATATACTTCAAAAAGCGATGTTTGGGCATTCGCGGTATTAATGTGGGAAATTACGTCATTGGGCAAACGACCATATCCTGAAATCATAGATAATGGCAAAATAATGGAACATGTTTGTGCGGGAAACATATTATCGAAACCCCGTCATTGTCCAGAGGAATTATACAATTTGATGATAAATTGCTGGAATGAAGCGGAAGATAGACCAAATTTTATGATTTGTCTCGAAACTATCATATCTTTAAGAGACAAAATAGAAGACACGATTCTGTCCTCGGTTCGTATTATCAGAAGTGTACAAGTATAAATTGATCGTAATTATTTTTATTATTATTTATACTTATAGCAATGTTATTACATGAAGCAATGATACTTTGCTGATATAATAACGATTTAAAAATTATTGCACAAAGAATGCTTTTACATTAGCTCATTTCATGTTTATTTGATAATACATTTACTATAATTCATAACTAATTTAAATCAAAAATACTTCCGTGACATTTCTACGTGATTGGATTACTATGTATAATAATAATAATATAACGCTTTAATTAATGTTTACGAAAGAGAGCACAAAGATCTCTGTGTTGTCAAACTCGTTCCTTTCACCTACATACGTCTGATCGAGTTTCTCATATCTGTATAGAATAATGATCATCATATATCGTTGAAAAGTGATTCAGCCAACAAATCTGAGCACAAAATTGTAGCTTTATAAGTATATTTTTACTAAACTACATATTCCATGCACGACCCAAAACTACTAAATGATGAATTTGCACAGATCACCATCAAAGATATTTTCCTACAAAGGCATCTAGGCAGTGGCAATTTCGGAAAAGTAATTCTACTTTTAACTTTTTTAAATATATTCTCGAAGACTTTCTTTAATTTGTTCATCATGAAATGTTGAGATAAGATATATCTTTAACAAAAATGATGCAAATTTTAAAACTTTTCGTACAAAATTAAATGCTATATATAAATACTTTTAACATGCATTTTATAGATTTATGTTGATTATGAAATATTACAGGTTTATCAAGGAATTGTAAAAAATTTAGAAGGCTCGGAAACACCTGTCGCTATTAAAATGCTACGAGAAGATGCTTCTTCACAAGAGAAAGAGGAATTCTTGAAAGAGGCTAAGCTTATGAGACAATTTGATCACAAACATGTGCTAAGAATATTAGATATCTGCTTTGACAAGGATTTACCATGGCTCATATTGGAATTAATGGAAGTTGGAGACTTACTGAATTATTTAAGACAGAGTCGAAAGTTGCAACCGGAAGATCCACACGCTTTGCGTTTACAAGATTTGCTAGACATGTGCGAAGATGTTGCTCGAGGTTGTCGCTATTTAGAAGAACGGCACTTTATACATAGAGATCTCGCGTGTCGTAATTGTTTGATATCCGCGAAAAATCGTGAAAACCGTATTGTAAAAATCGGTGACTTTGGACTAGCAAGAGATATTTACATGAACGACTATTACTGCATGGTAAGTGCAATACAATTATTTTAAAAAAATAATTTTTAAAATTTTTGAATTGTAGTAATATTATATAATATTATGTGAGGTATATTATATACATATATTGTTCACATTATTAAAATGAATACAAAGATATAGGTAAAATGATTGAAAAAAATGTTAAACTTTTTTGTATAGTAATTATGCAGATATGGGGAAGCCACCTTCGATTTCGATGACCTTGACATATGTTGTCAAAAGTCACTGTCCTGAGTAAGTATTAAAAGGTTTTAAGCGTCGTACGGACATTTGATTTTGATGAACGCTTAGATGCTTTTTTTAAAACAATGGCTAGTATCCTGTATATGAAGATATAAGTAAATAGTAAAATAAAATAAAAATATATACTAAATAAATTTTTATTTTAAATTATATTACCAAATATATAACGGATGGGCCAAAAAAAAGCCACGGGCTCCGCCGGGCGGGGAAAAGGCAAAACCTCTCCCCCTGCACCCCACTCCACTCAAAAACTAACCCAATCCAACCCTTGTTCAAAGAGTGAATTTTAAACATAGTTTGGGTTGGGTTAATTTTTGCGCGGTCGGAGGGACTAGGGGGAACGGTGGAGCGCTATCCCCGCCCGGCGGAGCCCCTGATTTTTTGACTCACGCGTTTACTTTATTACGCGTCCAAACCTATAATACTTTTAAATATATATGTCACAAATATTAGTTTTATTTAGTATCTTTTTATTAATACCTTTTTTATAGATAATGAGGAACACTTGAAACTTTTTAATACGTACTGAGGACAGTGATCTTGACAACATATGTCAAGGTCATCGAAATTGAAGGTGGCTTCCCCATGCATAATTACCTTTTCTTTCGATATAAGCGTTAATTATTTTAAAATTATGTTTTAGGATAAAGGAAAACCTATACCTGTTCGTTGGATGGCACCGGAATCTTTAGACGACGGAATATATACTTCAAAAAGCGATGTTTGGGCATTCGGGGTATTAATGTGGGAAATTACGTCATTAGGCAAACGGCCGTATCCTGAAATCATAGATGATGGCAAAATAAAGGAACATGTTTGTGCGGGAAACATATTGTCGAAACCCCGTCATTGTCCAGAGGAATTATACAAATTGATGATAAATTGCTGGAATGAAGCGGAGGATAGACCAAATTTTAAGATTTGTCTCGAAACTGTCATATCTTTAAGAGACAAAATAGAAGACACGATTCTGCCCTCGGTTTGTATTATTAAAAGTGTACAAGTATAAATTGATCGTAATAATTTTTATTATTATTTACACTTATAGCAATGTTATTACATGAAGCAATGATAGTTTGCTGATATAATATTGATTTAAAAATTATTGCACAAAGAATGCTTTTACATTAGCTCATTTTATGCTCATTTGATAATACATTTACTATAATTCGAAACTAATTTAAATCAAAAATACTTCCGTGACATTTCTACGTGATTGGATTACTATGTATAATAATAATATAACGCTTTAATTAATGTTTATGAAAGAGAGCACAAAGATCTCTGTATTGTCAAACTCGGATGTGTTTTTTCCAAATACGTCTGATCGAGTTTCTTAAATCTGTATAAAATATATGATCATCATATTATTACAATTACTTTATTCTTATCGAAACACGTTTCGTCTTTCTAAGATACTTGAACTACGTGTTCAGATCCGCAGATAAATAATAAAAGCACTATTAAGTAAACAGGACAGCCTCTTTATTAATAGGAATAAAAGAACATTCTATAACTTATTAACACAAAGAAAATGTGCTCGACTCTGTGCGTCTGTAAAACAGAACAAACTAAAAGTGCGCTACGCGCATGCGCATACATATAAAGAAAAAATAGAAGATGATTGCACGGTGACATCCCTCGTAGTATTTCGAACTTAACATTGATATTTTGTAATTTATTTTCTACTCTAACACTTTTCCTTATTAACTTCTTAAGTTCATATTTTTGGAACATCAGATTATGTAAGTCCCATTTGATTACATAAAATCTTCAGACGTATTCTGGGTAGAGGCTTTGTCACAATATCCGCAATCTGTTCCTCAATTGAAATTTGTTGAATGCCCAGGTTTCCTTCGATTACTTTTTCTCGAATAAAAAAGTACTTGATCGCAATATGTTTAGTTCTGCGACGAAACACTGGATTTTGTGCTAATCTTACTGCCGCAGAGTTATCTACTTGAAGAATAGGAATTTGCAAATAATTTGCACAAATGACAACAAATGACTTTTTTAGCCGTTTTATTTGCAGCTATGATCTCTGTTTCTGTGGTTGAAGTAGCCACTATTGCCTGTCTCTGACTTTGCCATGAAATAGCTCCGCCTGCATATTTGACGACTACTCCAGATATTGATCGATTAGTTGTTGTACATTCTCCAAAATCAGCACTGAAACATTCTAAAATACCTTTATTTTTGTTATGACAATAGACTATTCCTAAATCAATGGTTCCAACAATATATCGGAATATTCTCTTGACTCTGACTATATCTTTTGTAGGTGGACTTTTAAATGATCTTGACCGAAATCCCACGCTGTAAACTAGATCTGGTCTTGTACCGAGCATCAGGTACATCAGTGAACCGACTGCTTCTGTAGGGAAATTTGTGCTCTTTGACGTTATCTTTTCCTGTTTTTGAAGTTTCAGGACTTTTTAGCATTGGAGTTGAAATTGACTTGCAATTTGAAAAATTAAAGTGTTCTAAAATTCTTTTTGAATAAGCTTGTTGACTAATTTTAATGCTATTTTCTTCTTGTTTAAGTTCCAGAAAGTATTCTGCTTTCTTTGAAATTATCTTGAATTCTAATTTTAGTTCTTTAAGAAAAACTTTGAGATCTTGAGGATCAGTTGTTCCAATTAATCCATCATCCTTGAATACTACTAGAATTAGTTTTTTGCCATTTTTCTTTCGAATGTACAAACATGCATCGGCTTCTTACTTTGAATCCTAATTTAAAAAGAAAACTTCCAAAACGTTTGTACCAACATCTTGGTACGCCTGCTTTAATCCGTACAGGCTTTTCTTGAGTTCGCAGACTCTGCCTGAGTTAATGTCGTATTCTTCTGGCTGTCTTATATACATTATTTCTTCAAGTTCTCCATATAAGAATGCTGTTGACACATCAAATTGTGCAAGATGCATCTTTTCATTTACAGCAATACTTAAAATTAAACGTATTGTTCCCATCTTTGCTCCTGGACTAAATGTTTGATTAAAATCAATGCCTTAATGTTGGTTGAATCCCTGACAACTAATCTTGCTTCATATTTGTCAATAGTACCATCAACATTTGTCTTCAACCGATAAATTTATCTACATGGTATTGCATTTGCCCCTTCTGGCAAACATGCTAGTTTCCAAGTATGAATTTCTTTTAGTAAGGCCATTTTTCTGTCCATAGCTGTTCTCCATTGAGCACTTTGTTTACTGTTCAAAATTTCTTTGAATGTTTCAAGATTTTTTATTTCGTTGACGAATTCTTCCATCATGACAGAATCATTAAGTTTCTTCGGTTTCTTCAATGTTGAGCGGTCTCTGAGACATCGTCTGGATAACAACTTGGAGTTTTCTTTATTCTTTTCATCTTCTTCTTCAATGAAATCTCCATTACTTTGCTCTTCTTCTTCATTCAAATCTTTATCGTTTTGTTCTTTTTCTTCATTCAAATCTTCATTGCTTTGCTCTTTTTCTTCAATCAAATCTTTATTATTTTGTTCTTTTTCTTTTTCATTTTCAGATTCGATATCTCGAAATGACAACTTAACTCTTTCTTCACATTCTCTCGGTTTTTCCTGGAATTGTATATCTCTAGATAAAATAACTTTACATTTCTCTTTTACATAAACTTTATATCTGTTCGTCACCGTCATATCCTACTATATCCTTTTATAGCTTTTTTATCCATTTTACTTCGTTTCTGAGATGGAATATGATGTTATATCCCCCAAAGATATACAATAGATATAACTATTAAAAGTTAACCAATATTAAGAAATGGGTACTCGTATTGCATCCGCAATTACGACAGACACTGACCGCGTTAAAAAACGCATACGATGCGAGGTATACGCGGAATCAGAGTTACGACAGATAATGACCGCGTTAAAAAGCGCATACGATGCGAGGTATACGCGAAATCAGAGTTACGACAGATAATGACCGCGTTAAAAACGCATACAATGCGAGATATACGCGGAACAGAAATTGGTCAACGTGCAAGCAAAGCAGAAGGACTTTGAATCTGCTTCGCTTGCACCTAGATTCTCGACCGGGGAAACCTGTTGCCAGGCACCCCTTCCGATCGGGAAAAACTCCAAAAACAACGATATAAAAAGAGAGTAGAGACGCGACAACTCGCTCAGTCGCAGACATCAATAATCGCTCTAACCACGATCTCGCTAACCGCGCGCGCACTTAGCATCGACTCGCAGTTGTGCGCGATACGCGGAGTAATATAAAGTCAGTGCCGCACACTCGTAAAGCTACAGTGTATTGATAGTGAAATAAAATAAAGACCAAGTGGTTGAAATTGAATAAAGAATTTTAATACAAAAAGTGTAGTGCATTTCTCTACAAAAACCCGACAAGTCCTGACGCCCCGGATTCCCATCCCAATTTGGCGCGACCCTTAAGTGTCTCTCCCGAGGCACACAACAATTTGGTGGCAGCGGTGGGATTGCGCCGAAGGACCGTCAGGAACTACTCGGAGGAAGACCTGAAAAATACAGCAGTATTAATAAGCAGGCACGTCGAACATAATAATCGACGGGAAACAAACAAAACAAAAGCCGACGTATAAGCAGCAGCGTACCGTACGTACAAAAAGACACACACACACGGACAACGCATCAGCCGTCGGGAAGTAGGCCATCACCTAAGGACGCGACCTACGACAATACGGACAACGCATCGCACCGTACAGCGACCCGCAGGATCACCTTACGACACCGGACCGCCAGCCGTATCAACACTGCCGAGCGATGACCTGCAGCGTCAGCAAGCGAGCGATAGTAACATTAATGTAAGTCCGAACCAAACTTTTATACATACTGCATGAATGTCGGAGGAGAGCGAAACACCCCGACAAGCGATAGCGAATAATTCGTGGTTACATAGCGACTCAGCCGCACGATCAATCAAAGCACTACCGATAACCTTAGAAAACCTCGGAAAAGTGCGGATAAAATTAGAAGAATATTATTCAGGAGAGAGCGACTCCGAATCATACATTCACGGGAAAGCCGAACGCGAATTTCCGTTTAACATTTTTGACGAAAGTTTATTCGAAGAAGGGGAAACCAACACCGGTAAAAATTTAAGAAAAAAAAGTAACGAACGCGTGAGACGAACTCCTAGCAACGGGTCACAACACGGGGAATCTTTGCTTACATCATACGATAGTAGTATTTTCGATCCGAGTGAGTATCAGGACATGCTGCGAACACCGCCTAACGGTGGCATGGATGTGTCCGAGGGTGCCATCGACCGCGAGATTGACCGTCTACACGGTACAATAGCTCGCGACAACACTCGACTGGTGGAAGCCGACGTACATGCACCACCCCCTAATAGCGAAATAGGAACAACTAACCCCCGCGATACCAGACGATACATAGATAGACGCATTGACGAAATCGAGGTGCGCGAAACTCCTAATTATAGGGAGGCCGGAATAGATAATCCTATGCTACGTGAGATAATGAGAGGCATGCGAGAACTACGTAGGGAAATGCTCACGGAAATAGACATATTACGCGAACAAATTCGTGATATTAGCACATACGCGGACGAACGAGGTCAAAACCGCCGGGACACACACACCCGCGAGAGAGAAACGCGAGACCCCGACAATGACGACAAAAAATATAACGTTGTGTACGGACGAACAGAGGGTGACGCTAGACATCGACAAGGGCCGCAGGAGCCTTTTTTATCGTTAAAAGAAGCACGGCAAATGATTCCGGAATTTGACGGGACGGCCCAACATAAATTACAAGAATTCCTAAGCACATGTACGTACGCCATGACAAACATACACCCTGCTAACGAAAGAGGATTGGTGGGAGCTATCCTATGCACGAAACTCAAAGGCAAAGCAATGTTAGATTTTCAAACGCGAGACATACAGACATACGACAAACTCAAGCGACAATTGGAATGTACATACCAGAGTAGGCGAAGTACTACGTATTTGCAGATAGAGTTCAATTCCTTAAAACAAAAGGCAAACGAAGGCGCGCAAGCTTTCGGAACGCGCGTCGATACTTTAGCTATGGAGTTATATGAATCCATGACGGAGGGAGAAGATCACTCCCCCATTGCAAAGCGGATCATACTAAGTACTATACAAAAACAAGCCTTGCAAAATTTCCAAATAGGACTACGCGACGAGATACAACTTCTTATTCGTTCGCGAAATTACCAAACACTGCAGGAGGCAATAACGGCCGCAACCGCCGAAGAAAAAGTAAAGGGCACAACAACAACGCGATCTAGTAATTACACAAATCGAAACCGTTACGAGGGAGCGCCGTCGCGATCAACAAAAAATGCCGTACAATGTTATAAATGCGGAAAATCGGGGCACTACGAGCGAGAATGCCGTAACAGTAAATACGCGCTTCCGAAACCCGAGAAGTCAGATCGCGTAATCACAGCAGAAAAGTTTTGCAACCACTGCAAAAAACGTGGACACAGCCGTGAAGAATGCTGGACGATAAACGGACGGCCAAAAACAATATCAAATCGCGACAGAACAAATGAGGGAAAAAAAAAGCGTAATGTTAATCTAACCAAGAGCCGAAGGAAGCCAAAAACGAAAAAGGGTGATACGGATTCCGAGCAAAGCAGTAGCAGTTACGAACGCGACAGCAACGAGGGAGACTCGGAAGGAGAGACCCCGGCACGCGCCGTCGAGTATCGCGTATCACACCTACGACCCACACTACAAGAGAGCGCGGGTTTAGATTTAATTACACTGCCGATGCGTGAAGCTAAGAATGGCGCAGTTAAAATGCTATTCGATTCAGGGGCAACTATTTCGTTAATAAAACTGAAACATCTAAAAGATGACGCATTAATTTATAAAGGAAAAATAACGCTCATTGGCATTACGGGACACAAAGCGCGAACAATAGGAAAGACGCCGGCGACGATTGATATAGGAGGCCGGAAAATAAAACACACAACATACGTCGTCAAAGACGATTTTCCCATGGAGTACGAAGGAATTCTCGGGATAGATTTTTTGCGGAAACAGGGAGTTAACTGTAATTTCAAAAAACGGGAACTCACCATAGGAGATGCCGTGTTAAATTTGCAACCATACGAAAGGATCCGGTTACAGCCGCGCAGCGAAACAATTATCCGGGCTGCTACAAATAAAAATAGCGCAGGAATCGTAAGAGCCGAACAAACTGCACCCGGTGTGTATATAGGACGATGCCTCGTGCAGCCAGAAGACTATGTGTGTCCAGTCAGTGTCATAAATACAACCGACAAAGTTGTCGAGTTAAGAACGCCGCTAATAACTATAGACGAAATAGAGGGGGAAATGAAGCATGAAATAACCCTCATACGAAAAGAAATTCCGAAGTATTCGAGCAAAAGAAATCGGGAAGTATGACAATCATTACGGACGGACCATCTAAACGTAGAAGAACGACAGGCTATACACAGGATATGCGAAGACTATTGCGATTTATTTCTCTTGAATGGAGAACCACTGAGCTGCACCGCGACCGTGGAACATGAAATAACCACGCGCGCCGATTCAGCACCGGTCAACGTACGACCGTACCGCCTGCCGGAGAAGCATAAGGCGGAGGTAAATAAACAAGTTAAAGAGATGCTAGATGCTGGCATTATCAGGTCAAGCGTTAGCCAATGGAACGCTCCCCTGTTAGTAGTGCCGAAAAAAGCTGACGCATCCGGAAACCCAAGACTAAGGGTAGTCGTAGATTTTAGAAAGGTGAATGACCTTACAGTAGGTGACTCGTGTCCGCTACCAAACATCACAGACATTTTGGACCAGCTGGGAAACGCGAAATACTGTACAACGCTCGATTTAGCATCAGGTTACCACCAGATACCGATGGCTGAATACGATAAAAAGAAAACGGCTTTCTCAACTCCTTTTGGACATTATGAGTTCAACAGAATGCCATTTGGACTAAAGAATGCACCCGCGACCTTCCAACGACTAATGAATTCAGTACTGACTGGGATTCAAGGGCTCAAATGTCTCGTATATCTCGACGACATTGTCATATATGGGTCAAGCTTAGAGGACCACAATAAAAGGCTCAGGGAAGTGCTACAGAGATTACGGACGCACAACATGAAATTGCAGCCAGATAAATGTGAATTTTTACGAAAAGAAGTTATATACTTAGGACACATAATCTCGGAAAACGGTATATTACCGGACCCATCAAAATTGGAGGCGGTAAAAAATTTTCCGACGCCGCAAAAAGTTAAAGATGTACAGGCATTTATAGGACTCGCCGGTTATTATAGGAAGTTCATTCAGGATTTCTCAAAGATTGCAAAACCCCTGACTAGATTGACAAAAAAGGGCGAAACCTTCGGATGGAACAGCGAGCAACAAATTGCGTTCGATATTTTAAAAGATAAGTTAATAACGGTACCAATATTACAATATCCAGATTTTAATAAGGAATTTAATGTAACTACAGACGCGTCCGATTATGCAATCGGAGCCGTGCTCTCACAGGGGCCCATAGGCAATGACCGCCCTGTTGCTTACGCAAGCAGAGTGCTATCTCGCGCGGAGCAGAATTACAGCACAACGGAAAAAGAATTATTAGCAATTGTATGGGCCGTAAAACATTTTAGACCATACGTGTACGGGACCAAATTCAAAATCATTACGGATCATAAACCATTGGTATGGCTATTTAACGTGAATGACCCCGGCTCAAGGTTGATTCGCTGGAGATTAAAATTAGAAGAATACGATTATGAAATCATACATAAGGCCGGACGAGCGAACGCAAACGCTGATGCAGATAGATCCGATCCGATTATGCGTAAATGTTTTATTCTTGGTTTTTTGCTCATCCAGAGTTCAAACGAACTAAAGCTTTCTTCAGATGACTTGCCAATTCTGTTTAGAATATACACTGCTGAATTTACTAACTCAGCCTCAATTGCTTCAGGAAATTTAATATCTGTGTTTGAATATTTGAAGGTTCTTTCCATCTCGATTATTGTGCCATTTTCTCGTTCACTACCACCATTCTGTTTAGGTGTAAATGGCGTTGTCAAACTCTGTGTGATCCCGTTTTTATGTAAGATTATCCTAACTTCTTCATTGTTGAATTCTTCACCATTGTCGCTCAATAATTCCTTGATCGAATGTCCTTGAATCTTCGCATGTGCAATCATCTTCTTCAGTACGTTTTTGACTTCTGACTTCTCTCTTACAAAAAAGCCATAGCGAGATTTTGTGTAGCTATCTTTAAACACAACTAAATAACGCTTCTTCTTAAAAAGATTATCGAAAGGTCCACTTACATCAGTTGATATCAGTTCTCCAGGCTTGGTTGTTTTCTTTCTGGTGCCGAACGGGTTGCTTTTCCAAAAATACATGGTTCACATAATTCTTTGCTCAATTAAACTTTAATGCCTAATTCATTCTCAAGCACCATTTTGACATGTCGCTTATCTTGATGTTCCATTCTTTCATGATACAACTGTAAAGTTGAACTGTTTGTATCTGCAGCATTTATTTCTGTCTTTTTGGAACAATTGGTTTGATGGCTGCCTTGTACAGAGTTCCGCATACTTCACGATCTCCATATAGCACTGTTTTGATATTAACTTTAAGCCAGCACCTTGTAACTATAGACTTGAATATCACTATTTTGATTATTATCTTGTGCTGCTAAAACAGAAAATAAATTTTTGGAAAGGACCCGCAGAAAGTACATGGAAATCCGGTCTCGGTCAATTTGACTGATTTGCCAATTGTTAGTCCTTGATACGTAGATTAAAAATGTCCAAAGGCATAGACCTGGAAAACCTAATTCTTCACCCACACACACACGCACGCACCCACCCATACACGCCCTTACTACTCTGTTACGTATGTGCAAAATCTCTAACTTTAAGTGTCTGTAGCTCAGAAAATATAATTTTCAAGGCCTATGCCTTTGGACATTTTTAATCTACGTATCAAGTACTAACAATTGGCAAAGTTTCAGCCAAATTGACCGAGATCGGATTTCCATGTACTTTCTGCGGGGTCCTTTCTGGAATATACCACACGTTTTTCAATGTTAAAATTTGACTTTTATTGTGAACCATTGACAAAATTCAAATGGCTCCTTTTTCAAGAGCCCTGAGAGTTTCTTTTCCATCAGCTTTTATATTGCATAAACTTTCAAACTTCTTGAACTCAACGAACAAATCTAAGCAGTTTGTTACATGTTTGGTTGCCCTGTTATCGATCCATCAATCCATTAAATTTAATTCATTTGCACATATCTCATCGCAAACAGAAGTAAGAGCTACATTGGTATTAAGCGCTCTAAGCATTAGTTGTTACTTTATTCTTGGCTGGTCTTTCATCGGCTATCCATTTTTTGCAGTTTTGTACTTAATGTCTCTTTTTCTTGCAGTAATTACAGTAATCTTTTCTTAAATTTTTATTTTCATATTTAAATTTGCATTTTTCTTGTTATCTGCTTTTATTACTAATGCTTATTAAACAAACTTCTTGCTGTCTGTATTTTTCTGAAATTTCTCTCAAACATATGTGTACATAGCTGTATTGTTAATTTGTCAAATGTTTCTTCTTCGTCCTTAGTAGCATCCAACTAGACTTAAACGTTTCAAAGTTGCTAAGCAAAATGTGTAGCGTTTTACATATTAATAGCAAACCTGGTAATGCATTCTCGTCTTTAGCTACAAGTTCGTTGTTTAATTAATTCCATAAGCTTCTTAACTTTCCAGAATGTGTAGAAACATCGTCTCCTAAAGTCCAATTGAATGCAAAAAGTCTGTACATATCTTGAATAACTGGTCTTTGGACGTTATTAATTGCGCTTTAAATTGTTGTTTTAACGCCTCCCATGCATCATGTGCCGTCTTTGATCCATGATTTTCTGATACATTACATCTGTGACTAAACTTGTGATCAATGACTTACATTTTTTTTTATGTTGTTTGATTTGAACTACCGTAGTATTTGCTCTTAAGGGTTCCGGTTTCATCAATTTATTGTCGATCACGTCCAGTGCATTTTTATGGTAGTCGAGCAGATTTCTGATTTTATGTTTCCACATATGCCAATTCAGTTCCCGTTAATGATTTTATGTGCTTCGCTAGATCCATCTTTCCGTAGTTTTAAACTACACTTTACAACAAAGATGAATATTACACTGGGCCCACAACTTATTACAGTTATTTTATTCTTATCGAAACACGTTTCATCTTTCTAAGATACTTGAGCTACGTGTTCAGATCCGCAGATAAATAATAAAAGCACTATTAAGTAAACAGGACAGCCTCTTTATTATTAGGAATAAAAGAACATTCTATAACTTATTAACACAAAGAAAATGTGCTCGACTCTGTGCGTCTGTAAAACAGAACAAACTAAAGTGCGCTACGCGCATGTGCATACATATAAAGAAAAAATAGAAGATGATTGCACGGTGACGTCCCTCGTAGTATTTCAAACTTAATATTAATATTTTGTAATTTATTTTTTACTCTAACACATATATCGTTGAAAAGTAATTCAGTCAACAAATCTAAGCACAAAATATTATAGTTTTATAAGTATATTTTTACTCAACTACATATTCCATGCACGACCCAAAACTACTAAAAAATGATGAATTTGCACAGATCACCGTCAAAGATATTTTCTTAGGAAGACATCTAGGCAGTGGTAATTTTGGAAAGGTAAATCTAAATTCATCTTTTTTAAATATTTCCTCGAAGATTTTCTTTAATTTTTTTATCATGAAATGTTGAGATAAGGTATATTTTTAATAAAAATGATGCAAATTTTTAAATTTTTTATACAAAATTAAATACTATATATAAATATTTTTAACATGTATTTTATAGATTTATGTTAATTATGAAATATCACAGGTTTATCAAGGAATTGTAAAAAATTTAGAAGGCTCGGAAACACCTGTCGCTATTAAAATGCTACGAGAAGATGCTTCTTCACAAGAGAAAGAGGAATTCTTGAAAGAGGCTAAGCTTATGAGACAATTTGATCACAAACATGTGCTAAGAATATTAGATATCTGCTTTGACAAGGATTTACCATGGCTCATATTGGAATTAATGGAAGTTGGAGACTTACTGAATTATTTAAGACAGAGTCGAAAGTTGCAACCGGAAGATCCACACGCTTTGCGTTTACAAGATTTGCTAGACATGTCCGAAGATGTTGCTCGAGGTTGTCGCTATTTAGAAGAACGACACTTTATACATAGAGATCTCGCGTGTCGTAATTGTTTGATATCCGCGAAAAATCGTGAAAACCGTATTGTAAAAATCGGTGACTTTGGACTAGCAAGTGATATTTACATGAACGACTATTACTGCATGGTAAGTGCAATACAATTATTTAAAAAAAATGATTTTTAAAATTTTTGATTTGTAGTAATATTATATAATATTATGTGAGGTATATTATACATATATCATTCAGATAATTAAAATGTATACAAAAATATAGGTATAAATGATTAAAAATAAAATGTAAAACTGTTTTTGTATGGTAATTATGCAGATATGGGGAGCCATCTCCGATTCCAATGACCTTGACATATGTTGTCAAGGTCACTGTCCTGAGTATTAAAAGATTTTAAGCGTCGCTCGGACATTTGATTTTGATGTACGCTTAGATGCTTTTTTTAAAACAATGGCTAGTATGTATCCTATATATAGATGAAGATATAAGTAAATAGTAAAATAAAATAAAAATATATATTAAATAAATTTTAATTTGAAATCTGTTAAAAGAAATAATTCTGCACGTTCTAAATTGCTGAATCAGATTTCGCGGGTCTAGTAAATCATATGGTAATCGATGAGATGGCGCATCGAAGAAGGATTGGTGGGAGATGTCGCAGAGTGCGTAGATCCCTTGGTCTCTTTCTCTCGGGAACCTTCCTGGCGTGCGGTAGCGTGGTCGACCAAGAGCGAGCGAGCAGAGAACAAGAGAGAGAGGGCAAGGGATAAGTACCTCAAAGGAATATCTAATTTAGCATTTATTGAATCGAAAGTTTTTGCGTTTGCTGCACAGCGTGTGCATTGCTTAATAAAATAAAGTTAAAGTCTACCACGGTCGCACCACTCTTGTAAAAGGTGTAAAGAAAGCATTTGTAGTACAGAACTTGTCCTTAATCAATTAGACAAATTATAGACTTAACATTTAAACAAAAAGAATTGTCTCAGAAATTCAATTAGAAACCAGAACATCCTTCATTCCACAGTAAAATTTATATAAAAAATTTAACAAAATCATATTATACCAAATAAATAACGGATGGGTCAAAAAGGAGCCACGGGCTCCGCCGGGCGGAACTTCTCCCCTCCTTTTTATACGTCAGGAAATGTGCTAAACACATACCCTCCACCTTGGAGGAGGTTTCGGGTTATGTGGGAATGGAAAAGGGCTGAAGGTCCACATACTTCCCGACCCACTAACGGTGGCCACCTTAGTGCGTAATTGGAAGCCCCCGGGATCGCTTTTCGCATACAACGGGGAGACCCTCCCCGCCTGTGCGCTAGTGCGCATTCTCCTCCAGTAGATGTCAATTACTGACACCCCTTGAGCGAGAGAAGTGGGGCCACATTCACTTCTTCCGTCCTTTTTGGGGACCGCGTGCAATAGATCAAGTGGCCCTTGTCACTATCACCTGCAGTTTTCCAGCCCTCGAACTAAAGCTTCCTCCTCCCCCGAAGGGGTTGGGATTCGGCCATCAGTCCGAGGAGTCTCCACGAGATTCCCTCCGGGAAGGAGACCTCGCTAACGGAAGGGAGGAGGACGGTCAACTCGAAAATCGACATTGTCCTTCTCCGTCTCGCTCTTCCTCTTTCTCATGCCACGAGACTGAGGCCTCTCTTCACCCCGGAACCCCTTTCCCTGCACCCTCACTCCACTCAAAAACTAATCCAATCCAACCATTGTCCAAAGAGTGAATTTTAAACATAGGTTGGATTGAGTTAGTTTTTGAGTGGGCGGGGGATCAGGGGGAGCGATGGAGCCCTTTCCTTGCCCGGTGGAGGCCCTAACTCCTTGACCTACGCGTTTACTTTATTACGCGTCCAAACATATAATACATTTAAATATATATGTCACAAATATTAGTTTTATTTAGTGATTCTTTTTATTAATAACTTTTTTATAGATAATGAGCGACGCTTGAAACTTTTTAATACTTACTGAGGACAGTGATCTTGACAACATATGTCATCGAAATTAGAGGTGGCTTTCTATGTATAATTACCTTTTCTTTTGATATAAGCGTTAATTATTTTAAACTTATGTTTTAGGATAAAGGGAAACCTATACCTGTTCGTTGGATGGCACCGGAAGCTTTAGAAGATGGAATATATACTTCAAAAAGCGATGTTTGGGCATTTGGTGTATTAATGTGGGAAATTACGTCATTGGGCAAACGGCCTTATCCTGAAATCATAGATGATGGCAAAATAATGGAACATGTTTGTGCGGGAAACATATTGTCGAAACCCTCTCATTGTCCAGAGGAATTATACAATTTGATGACAACTTGTTGGAATGAAGCGGAGAATAGACCAAATTTTATGATTTGTCTCGAAAATATCATATCTTTAAGAGACAAAATAGAAGACGACGACACGATTCTGCACTTGGTGCGTATTATCAAAAATGTACAGGTATAAATTGATCGTAATTATTTTTATTATTATTTATACTTGGAGCAATGTTACTACATGGAACAATAATATTTTGCCAATATAATATTGACTAAAAAATATTGTATAAATAATGTTTTTTAATAACGAGAGGACTAAGATTTCCGTGGCACCCGGATTTGGCTTTGAATTCTTGCTGATTGTATCATTTGGAACAAAAGTTCAAGTGTGGTCAAAGTTGCTATTGTTCATAGTTTTAGAGATATCAATCTTTTATTATCGTTACTATAGTATATATATTTAAGAGAAAACATATTTAGTGGAATTTAATGTTATCTCTGCGTGAGTAGAGTTTTTCGAGTAAGAGTTAAGACAACAGGGGTCGATTTCTGATTAGTTCCGCAATTTGTAGCCAAGAAGTGAGTAAGGAAGAGACAAAAATAAACAAAAGAAAAAGACAAAGTTATTTTAGACATGTAGTTATGTAATGACATTAGTATATAATGTATGTATCGATACCATTTGGTTATTAATGGCGGCTTGTCTTAACTCTTACTAGAGGAACTTTATGCGTAAGCTTGTGCGTGTGTATATGTTACTATACTTTTTTCAAAAATTTACTTATGCGACTTATATATTTCGCTTTTCGAATATGGGGAAAAAAAGCATCGATATCTTCGAAACTATGAACGATAGCAATTTTGATCACTCTTGAACTTTTGTTCCAAACGATCCATTTAATAAAAATTCATGGTCAAATCTGCAATGTGCGTCACGGAAATTGTAGTATTCCCACATTAGCTTGTTTTATAATGTATTTATTATTATTTGATATCATTTATTTCACAAATAATGTAACGTGATTTCTATGTGATTAGATAGGTTATAATGTAATAATAGTACACAATATATAGAATGTTTTTGTTTAATACACAGATATAAGAAACAGTGTACGATCAAATGGCAAGTTATAAATAAATTATATTTATAGATAATTATATTTAAATTATGTTTATATGTATTATAAGTAATTCGGCAGAAAAAAATCTCAAATTAAATGTCACAATCATGCAAACCGACAAATAGATTATTTTTTAATTACAACTAATTTTTTATTCTAAAATGACATAAGCATGTTTTTCATAGATTCGTAACTCAATATTGTCATATGAGGTCTGTAAATAAAGTAATGAGACTTTTTTGAGATGAACTTTTATTTATAATTAAACTATAATTTAATTCTGTTTCCTTCAAAATAGTTCCCTTAGGAAGCCACGCAGCGCCTGAGACGTTGTTTCCAGTCTTTATAGCAGCGCTGGAACTCAGATACCCGAATGGCCTTCAACTGGTCAGTTGCAGCCGCTTTTACGTTTTCGGTCATCTCAAAGGACATCACTATGACCGAAAACGTAAAAGCGACTGTAAGCGATTAGCTGAAGGTCATTCGAGTTTCTGAGTTCCGGCACTACTATGAAAACTGGAAACAACGTCTCAGGCGCTGCGTGGCTCCTTAAAGAAACTATGTATTTTGAAGGAGACAGAGTTAATAAATTACAGTTAAATTATAAATAAAAGTTCATCTCGAAAAAGTCTCATTACTTTATTTACATATCTTGTATTAATTAATAATGATATTTGTATTGTAAGTTTTATTTTATTATTTTTATACACTTGTTTAATCTTTTAATAGACAGGAATATTCTTGCATATATTTTTCTATAACTGCCGCTCCGTATCGCAAGTCAAGTGATGATTTTTGTTTTATTTTGGAAATATGTATAGTTGTTTGTAAACACTTTTCATTTTACATCGCTTTTATCAAATATATTCTTTTGTTTTTTTTTGCTCATTATTATTTTTATTTTTAATCTTTCTCTTTTCTTTTTGCTTTTCAACTTTTCTGTACTGAAAACGCCCTAACTAATATTTACAAAAAGGCGCACGAGGATTCCTGTGTTCTAAGACTCCAACGTGTTCTTTCCAGTTATGTCTGATCAAGCTTTATAAAGTTACATATACACGGTTTCCCGAGTAAAGACCGGATCAACGCTTAAAGATAGTTTCCTGGGATCATTTGGAGACATTTTTCCTCAGCAAAAATGTCGAGAAACCAATAATTTTTAAGTTACACGCAATTGAAAATAAAGGATTTGTCGCAAACTAAGCTTTAATGAAAACAAAATATTAACAAAACCACAATTTTCAATTAATTTAAAGTAGAGTTTATTTTAATAGAATTTTAATTTAAGGCTTATTGTTAGTTGCAGAGATATATGGTGGTAAATGTTAGGAACATGCAAAAAATGATGATCTTCGACATTTTTGCTGTCGAATAGTTGTCTCTAAATAATCCCAGGAATCTATTCTTAAGCGAAGATCTGGTGACTTCCAGGACACCCTGTATAATACGATCATTGTATATAATTGAAAAGTGATTCAGCGAATAAATCTAAGCTCGAGATTGTAGCTTCACAAGTATATTTATACTAAATGACATATTTGCTCATATTATACACACACACAAACACACATTTTTTCTCTTTTTCTGATTCTTTTAATGCAATGCATAAAAATTTTTTATGTTTTAGTTCCCCGCCCAGCCTCCTAAAAAGTCTGCATATCTTCAAATGGCAGATCTGGACTAAAGCACAACTACACACAACTATGCAGAGCCAACATACTTCCGAATCTTTAATTGTCAGTGATGCTTTTAATAATGTTTTACATAATCGCTTTTTGACTGAACGATTTTTTAGATTTTCGACAGATATTAATTTTATCGTCATTTGTCGACCCATCTACAGGCGTAGATGGCTTTGAAATCTTGATTATTTTACACATTTTTTCAAATATCATGGAAAATGTGCGTCTTTTAACAAAAAGTACCAAAACAAAAGTTGTAGAAAATTAAATTATCTTTCAAATGAGATCAAAATGATTATTGTACGTTCCATAGGTTTTGATATAACCAGTTTCAAACGTACAAAAAGTGCTTTTGTCACTTATTGTTAAATGCGAGCTATTTTAATTTAAAACAAATTATTTTATTTTCATAAAAGAAAAAGATTTTTATTTTTCTCAAAAAATGTATTAAGTTTTATTTTCTCTTTATTTCATTTTCTTTTCACCTTCTGCTCTTCCTTCATCAGAGATTTATGAGCGATAACTTCTTAAGGAAGCATTTTTCGACTCATGTTTATAGGAATTTTTTTTGTTCAGAATTAATTTTCCTATAAGATCTCAAAGTCTGGCCGGAACGTTCGGGGCCACCCTGTATAACGATTAGTATAGCTAACTACGATATAATGTGACAATGCCTTTAATCTTTCTTCTTCTTTTTATAATACCATCAATAATATTTATCTAATATATTAATTAATTATATAATATTAATATAATAATAATACAAATAATTATCTTTCTAATAATTTGTAAATGAATATGTGGTTTAAATTGTTTTTTTTTATAACAAATAGAATATATACGCTTTATGATATTTCAGTTTTGTTTATATTTAAAATTTATGTATATTTTACATGTATTTAACATCAAACTAATACGTATTAATTACATATTTTCCTTAGATGTTATTATTTTTACACGATATACACCTTCTTCTCGGCTATAGAGCCAAACGCGATATTATTGTAAAATTAAGTAAGAAAATTGAGGAATCTGGGAATTTTGTATCCTGTGGTTGGGATCTCAAAAACTCTCCTTGTTTCTCTTTTAACTTCCTCTGTAAAGAAAGGAGAGTTTTTGAGATCCCAACCACAGAATACAAAATTCCCAGATTCTTCAATTTTCTTACTTAATTTCGCAATAACATCGCATTTGGCTCTATGGCCGAGAAGAAGAAGGTGTATATCGTGTTTTATATTAAAGAGCCGATCTAATATTCTTATCATTGTTTATTATTTTTAGTATTACAGTTTTAGTATACAGTTAGTATTACAGCGCATTTTAAAATAAGAAAATATTTATATTTGTAATCTTTATTACGGGGAAGTACAAAAGGTGTATATTTATATTTAAAATTCTATGCAGTCTGTTATAAACAATTCTTTAAAAAGAGACAATTATTCATTAAATAACGTTTTGATGCAACATTTTGTGTAAACATTAATTGTCAAATATTTTATTTAAATTAAAAAATGCAACAAATAATGTCCTAAAATATTAATGTAATAAATAAATAAACTCCTCAAAATAATTAAGGGATAAAAATGGTCAAAAAATAAGCAAACTTTAAATAGATATAACTTTGTTTATAAAAATTAGAATTTAAATTCTAGGAAAGAGTTTTAAAACTTGAAATCTCTACTTTCGATAGTTTATAGCTGTTTTTCATTTTCTTCAATTCTGGTATTTTTTACATACAAAAAACGACAGAGAACAAACTTAACAAAATGGAAAATTTTCTTCTTATCTTATAGACGTGTCTCATGCACGACAAGATTTGAAAAAAATTTTTTATTTTTTTGCGTTAAAGCTTAAAGTCTTCCCTGCAAAATCATTTTCTAAAATTTTAATTTTGATTTTTCCTCTTAAGTTATAGAGTCTGAATTTTTTTGTAACTTGTGAACTTTTTACAAATAGAAGAATATAACAAAAAAATTTGCTAGTTTTTTTTATTTAAACTTAGAAAAACGTTACGTAAAATGACTAAACAAATTTTAAATCTTAATTTGCTTTGATAAAAAATAAAAAGTAAAATCCGTGGCAGCACAATTTTTTCTCCACTTTTTAACATAATCTTTTAACTTGAGTATATAGCGTATATAGAGCCTCACTTTATATAGCTCACAGCTTAATGCTCGATGAATATGTTAATTTTGCACGTTGCAAAGTTGTTCTATTTGCTGCGATTTGCAGTATTATTTTAATTAACATTTGATTTTTTTACAATTTGTTTTTCAAGACAGTTTGTAATTATTACGATCATCTAATAACATGAATGTGTATTGAACAAAACTTATCAAAAATCGAAGACTACATAATATAACATAAACAGATAAACACGAAGAAATCTGGAACAAATTGTGAAAAGATCTAAGAAAAAATCTGTATCCACGAGTGTTTTAAAGGTGTCTTTCAAAACCAAATTGCATATTAAAACGTCGTCATACAAATCACGCATAAGTAACAAAAATCAGCTTTGATATATTTGTAAAAACATTTATATTTTCGAAAACATGTTATTAAGTACATAATTAAATAAGAAATTGCATGTCTGCGACGTCTGCACATATAATTTTTATATGATGTATAAATTATGCGACATCTGATTCATTTTGACCAGATGCCTTAGCGTTATACCGAATGTATAATTATTTTCTCATTCTGATAAAAATTCTACTTATAGTTAATCATAAAAATCACAATTATAAACACATTTTTCGCTTGTGTTGTAAATTAACTCTCATATAAACATACACTTATACATTATTTATACTCTGTTTATGTGGATATGTCCGGACAAGGTATAAAATTTTGTATATAATGTTGATCGTTAAAGACATTATCGTGGTATCTATGTCGATTGTACATATCATACAGTTGTTTGGACAAAGTAAAACGTCAATAAAAATTACAATATAAATTAGCACGATTGCTTTTTAACAATATGTATCTGTGTGAATTTCTAATTCAAAAGGGTAGAATAGAAATACAATCAATATCAAGAGACACGGTAGTGTCTCGCGACCAGTTAAGGGCGTAGCGGAGACACCGTGTATCTTAACGCGAGTCGGACATTTGAGTCTTTATAATATTTCGAATCCTCAATAATGGCTGAAGCAATCGAGTTTATACTAGACTTAATCGATAGATTGAGTTCGAATTATATAATAAAAGTGTCTTTATTTCTGCTCTACGTGATTTGTAAACAGAGATATATAAATGCAAAGTCGAAATATGAAAAATTTCTATTAAGAAACGTCCCCGTCATCATTATCATCATTATCATCATTATCATCATCATTATCATCATCGACCACGCATACATAGTAGTATCGTGCTACACGTATTCACACGTATACAACACATGCGCACACATATATCACACGTACACAACACATGCAAGATGCATGTAGTGGTAATTTTGTCCATCTCGCACGTTTTACAACAGATGGCGATAGTGGCGCTCCGCCATATCGGCAGCGTGCGGGGTTATGTTGGCTAACTCTCTCTCTCTCTCTCTCTCTCTCTCTCTCTCTCTCTTTCTCACACACACACGCACACACACACACACTCTCTCATTCTCACTCACTCACTGTTCGTCTTGTGTACTTATTTAGTACATTCATGATCGGCAGCGTGCGGGGTTATGTTGGCTAACTCTCTCTCTCTCTCTCTCTCTCTCTCTCTCTCTCTCTCTCTCTCTCTTTCTCACACACACACGCACACACACACACTCTCTCTCATTCTCACTCACTCACTCACTGTTCGTCTTGTGTACTTATTTAGTACATTCATGATTAAACATCTATATGCATTAATGTGAAATTTACTTACAATTAGTTTACTTGAAATATTCAATCTCTAAAGTGTTTATCTTATAAGATAGACAAAAAAATCTGAGTAAATAATAAGAAAAAAAACAAGGATTATTATTGTCATAATTTTTTATCAATTAAGTACTCTCAACTATCCAATAATTAAATAAATACGTACAAATGTGCGCGCGTGTACACACATACACATATTGATATTAAAGAGATTGAAGGAGAGGAAGGAGAAGATAAAAATTTAAATATTCACATATATTTTCAAATATTATATATGAATTTATAGTTTACATATCTAATTAATAATGAATTTCTAATTATATTAAACATATCAAAATAAAGACATACATGTATTTATCAAATGAATAAAATTATTGAATACAGACTTAAAAAATTTATTAAACATAGACTTAAAAAATTAATTAATTAAACATATTCCAAATTTAGAAAAAATAAACTTTATTTATATATGCAACAGCTTTTTAAACTAAATTTTGAAATTCTATTTTATATTAGACAATTATCTCAATCAACATCTACGTCCACATTAGCTGCACTGCAGACTACCTCTACAGCCACATTATCTGCTCCGCGGATATAGCGTTATGCCAATACGATACATTACATGTACTTACTTACTTGCCTTTACTGTACCAACTCTTGTTCTTTCCACGTAATCATGTTTTTACAGTTATCGTTTGCTGTATATCTTCCAGCAAACTTTATTTCGTGTGAAGTGTATTTAATTAATTAAATCTCTGCGAAAGATTGAGAAGATGAAGGGATAATTCAAACTATGAAGACATGGTTACATGGAAAAGACAAGAGTTGATACAATAATAAAGACATACATGTATTTGTATCCTGCTGGCATAAGGTTATAGAAGTTGATTGAGATTGAAAAATAATAATGAAAATAATAAAAAAAATAAAGACACATGTATTTGTATCGTGCTGGCATAAAGTTATAAAAGTTGATTGAGATTGAAAAATAATAATAAAAATAATTAAAAAAAGGAAATATTCAATCATCATTTAAAAGCATATTTGAAATCTGTAGAATAAACAGTTTTTGCAAAAAATGTGGAGCATTTGAGCTCTAGTAAGTCTAAAAATAAATGTAAACATCAATTAATAATAACTGATGTTATATATATATTATATATATAAACCAATTTGTTGCAATATTCACTATAAAAGGTTGTAAGGGTAAGATGGCTAAAAGTGAATAATTTAAAAGATAGTTAACATAATTTTACATAAACTGAAATATTTCATAAAATAAAATATTTGTAATATTTCGAAGTTTATGTAAGATTATGTAAAAATTATACCTTTACAACTTTTTATAGTAAATATTGCGAGTTAAATCGATTTATATGAGAAAAATTAAGGTAATTCTATTTTGAAAATATAAGTGACCTTTAAATAACCTTGAAAATCGCCGTTTAGGAAAAAGTCTGTGTCAACTTTTTCTTTTTCGAAATCCTGCAACTTTTATCTAAATTTAATAGAAAATGTATAAAAAATGCTCGACATTAGTACACACACACACACACATATACACACACACAGACACACATATACACACACACACACACATATGGGTAAATTTATATAAATAGGGTGCTTTAGGAGGAATGATCAGGATTCTAGGATATGATTGTACACATCATTTTAAGCAAAGAAGTTTAGATAAACATGTTTAATAATTGTTCTATTCCGGTCATAAAAATATACAAAAATGATTGATATAATCTCTAAAAACTCACCTTTAAAAAAAGGTAAAAAAAGGCGACCAGTTAAGGGCACGCCATTAACAAAAATTATCCATTGCAAACCCATGTAGAATCCTATCCTATTGCAAACCCATGTAGAATCCTATGAAAAATTAATCATTGCAAACCCATGTAGAATCCTAGGCAAAATTAACCATTGCAAACCCATGTAGAATCGTACCCATTGCAAACCTATGTAGAATCCTATGAAAAATTAACCATTGCAAACTCATGTAGAATCCTATGAAAAATTAACCATTGCAAACCCATGTAGAATTGTATTAAAAATTATCCATTGCAAACTTATGTAGAATCCTACATTGCAAACCCATGTACAATAGAATTGTATGAAAAATTATCGATTATAAACCCATGTACAATCGTAACAAAAATAATGAAATAAAAAAAAAATTGCGCCAAGTGAAAGTAGAAACTTGTACCAGTGGAAAATTAAAGTTGCAGACATATATAGAGTCGTATAATGAATCAGTAAAAATTTAAATTTGCAAATGTAGAATCGTACCATAAAAAAACTTATCTTTTAAAAAAAAAGATAAACAAGATGCCAAGTCCATGCGCCATGTGAAAAAGAAATAAAAAAATTTTAGTTAAAAAAACTGGGAGCGCTGCTAAATAATATTCTAACAATATTAAAATTAAATTGTTACTTTTAAACTCATTACAGTTAAAATATGTTTTGTGTTTAAATTAATTAATGTTACTTTAAGGTGCATTGTAATTTTGAAACTTAGCAGCGCGCCCAGTTTTTTTAACTAAAATTTTTTTATTTCTTTTTCACATGGCGCATGGACTTGGCATCTTGTTTATCTTTTTTTTTAAAAGATAAGTTTTTTTATGGTACGATTCTACATTTGCAAATTTAAATTTTTACTGATTCATTATACGACTCTATATATGTCTGCAACTTTAATTTTCCACTGGTACAAGTTTCTACTTTCACTTGGCGCAATTTTTTTTTTATTTCATTATTTTTGTTACGATTGTACATGGGTTTATAATCGATAATTTTTCATACAATTCTATTGTACATGGGTTTGCAATGTAGGATTCTACATAAGTTTGCAATGGATAATTTTTAATACAATTCTACATGGGTTTGCAATGGTTAATTTTTCATAGGATTCTACATGAGTTTGCAATGGTTAATTTTTCATAGGATTCTACATAGGTTTGCAATGGGTACGATTCTACATGGGTTTGCAATGGTTAATTTTGCCTAGGATTCTACATGAGTTTGCAATGATTAATTTTTCATAGGATTCTACATGGGTTTGCAATAGGATAGGATTCTACATGGGTTTGCAATGGATAATTTTTGTTAATGGCGTGCCCTTAACTGGTCGCCTTTTTTTACCTTTTTTTAAAGGTGAGTTTTTAGAGATTATATTAATATCTTGTCGAGAAAAGAAAGTGGAGAAATCATATTAGACACGAGAGATACAAAGGAAACAACGATTACTTACAAGTAAAATATAAATCAAGGAAAAATTTCTAAAAGGTAAATTCCTATTCTCAAATTATTTACTTAATCTTTTATTGTTCATAATTAAAAAATATATTTTTATTTAATGTTATCAATAACAAAAATAGATATGAAATAATTATGTGAAATGACAACACTTTATGAAATATTTATTAATTTTGAAATTGAAATATAAATTAGCACGATTGCTTTTTAACAATATGTATCTGTGTGAATTTCTAATTCAAAAGGGTAGAATAGAAATACAATCAATATATTAATATCTTGTCGAGAAAAGAAAGTGGAGAAATCATATTAGACACGAGAGATACAAAGGAAACAACGATTACTTACAAGTAAAATATAAATCAAGGAAAAATTTCTAAAAGGTAAATTCCTATTCTCAAATTATTTACTTAATCTTTTATTGTTCATAATTAAAAAATATATTTTTATTTAATGTTATCAATAACAAAAATCGATATGAAATAATTATGTGAAATGACAACACTTTATGAAATATTTATTAATTTTGAAATTGACACCAAAAAATTGATTAAATATCATTAGAAAACAAGGCTAAGCATTGCAAATAAGAAAAAATTGGTAAATTTTAAGAAATATTTTAAAATTGTTATACAAAAATATTAAATCACATACTCGTATGTAGATCAAAAACATTTCTGCTTATATCTTAGAAGTTTTATTATTTTAAAGTACATGTAGCAGTCTTAAGCATACATGTTTTAAGTAAATTTTATTGATATAGCCGGAATTAAGTCATTATAATATATTTGAATAATTAAATGTTTTGTTAAAAAAATAATGATTTTGCTTTATATTTTTGTTTGTTTGATTATATATTAATTCTCTAGCATATATAAAATTATAAATAAGTAATTTGTGTTTTTTATATCACTGAGCCTATTTTCTTTTAATTATATTAGATTTGCTTTAATTATTAAAGCAGCCCTTACAGTATAATTGCTTTAATATTATGATAAAAATAAATAGTTTTATATTAATCTATTGCAACATTTGAGATTATTTTTATTTCTTATTTATATTAATTTGTATTTATATTTATATTAAATTTTTATAAAAATGTTATAAACAAAAATTCAATGTAGTTATACAAATTTATATGCAGACATTTTCAAATAAATTGTGAGTGAAACCTAACAAAAACATGAAATTTTGACATGAAAAGCATAATCTTATTTTTTGTTCGATATTTGATACATTTATTTTACGAAAATTGATGAAACGCCGCGAAGATTACACAATACAATAATGATTTGTTACACACTATATAAAGACTATGCGATATCAAACTTAATTTTACTTTTCATATTTTAGATTAAAAAATCAGATTAAATACGATTGAACAAACAGCCATTAGTTATTTGCGACAAAGGTACAATAAATTCACCAAAAAGCACATTAAAACAATAGATTCGATTTAAACTAAGAATTTATTTATTTTTCGACAAAGATCCAAAATTATCGTCCTTCTGGCAACAAATCAGTCAACTAAACATTCACCATCTTACATATACAGATATAGTACATATTCCAAAATCGTTGGAAAAATTGAACGGTGACAAGCAGATAAACGATACAAAGGACAAACGTCCTGATTCTTCTGGACAGACAAGCTCTAATTGTAGAAAAAAAAGAAAGGGCATCCCAAGGAAATATATTGGAAAATCAAATGCTGAGCTGGAAGAAAACGTCAAACTACCCACAACCAAAAGTGTTACATTGATCAATGAGAACGACCAATCCAAAAATGACAAACAGGCAGACGAAAATACGAAGGCTGACGCTCTCGGTTCTTCAAGACAGACAAGCGATAGTTATACAAGAGAAAGAAAAAGCATCCCAATGAAATACATTGCGAACGTAAACGAATTTGATCGTAGTCTGGAGGAAAATATCAAACGGCCCGGAACCGAAAGAACTGCATCGATCGATGATAAAGGAGAATCAAAAAATGACACGCACACGGGCGAGAAGTACAAGTGTCGCAAATGCAATAAAGGATTTGTCCAGAAAGGATACTTAAAACTTTATAAAAAAGTACACTCTGAGGAAAAACCATACGCGTGTAAATGCGGCAAAAATTACAAATATCAAAGGGGTCTTGTAAGACATCAACGCTTTGGAATATGCAAATACTACAAGAATTAAGTCGAGTAGAAATTGATTCAAATTAAATTCTAGATTTTAGATTATTCCTGATATCAAAAATTTAATAATTATTTTTCTACAAGTAATTATAAATAGTCGCTTAACCCAACTTGTGACAAACATATGGATATATATGGCGTTCCACAGGAAATATGAAACTAATTAATTGTCATTTCTTAATGCATGCAGTTTGTGAAAAAACAAAAATTGTGTTGAAAAGAGGAAGCCTGCAGTTTTGTGTAATGGATGTAATGAAATGTTTATATACTAATATATTTGATTGATAAGAAGAAATTTAAAAAATGCTATAATAATCGCATAAAGTCACATAAACTAATGATAAATATTTTCAACGATTTTATAACAGCTATTAAAATGACCGCCAATAACATTAAAAATGGGATGTTATAAAAAGTTTTTGTAAAAGAATATGATTTTGTATAAATTCAAATAATGCGCACTTTGAAAATATTTTAATTAGTTTACATATGTGATTATTAGTACTTTTTTATTACTATTTAATAATAAAGTAAACTAGTATATAAACATTTACTTATATCCATTAAAAACTGCAAACTTTCCTCTATTCAAAACAATTAATTTTTCTCAATAGCTCCATGCATTAAAAAATGACAGCTAATTAGTTTTAGCATTTTCTTATGGAACACCTTTATAATACGTGAACATATATATGTAGTAATGTGAATAGAATTAAGTATGTAGGAAATAATGTGACAAAGATAAAAATCATAAATGCGAAATAATAATGTATAATTTTTTTTTTTAAAGTAGTTTATATATAGATTCGTTTGGTTGCGTTTATATGTTGTTATGAATTTTTTCATAAGTATATATTTGCAGATCTCATCATGCTTTTATTATGGGGAAAGAAAATATTGAGCAAATATATGCGATAATGTTTCCTGTAAAATTTAAATAGGACGCCAAGAAAAAGAATGAATAATTATAGAAAGTATAAAGAAATAATTGATGTACATACATGCTTCAATATGTACTTATAGGCATAAGATTTATCAGCGCGGAATTCATTTTCAACCGTTTCGCGGTTTTCTGAAAATATTTATTCCCACCGAAAAATTTTATCACTTAATAAAATATAATTATCGAATTCTTTTTTTAACATTTATTGATTATTTTGATACAGTATTTTGTTGCTCCATAATCACGAATACGATTACGTCTAGTAATACGAATTTACCAAAAAATTTGTAGCACATAGGCTCAATCAAATATTATTGCGTATAGTAAATCAAGCTTGTATAAATAAATTTTCATCATTACATAAAATATTTTGTTTTGTTTCTAATTATTTATTTCGACTTGAATACATAATATAAGCATCAAATACAAATTATATTAATAACAATTATAAATTAATTTACACAATTGTTTATATATACATATATTTCTGGAATTAAAAATAATTATATGCTATTACATAAATTTATGTACATATATCTAGATGTATATGTATATATACTTAAACATGTAACATTAATTATTACTTTTTATTTAATAATTCTTATAATTTAATTTATTTTGACACGTTGGATTTTGAAATCACTTTTCCAAAAAATAAGCTTGATATAACAAAAACTTTCAGTTTATATTTTCAATATTTAATTAATTTTTTGTGTTAAATTGACTTTCGAATTGATTTTTTTCTACAAAAACATTATGTAACGGCGTAGCCGTTACTAACGCCTCGCGGGCCGATCACCCGCCCGCCACTTGAGGCTATGGCGCCTAAGGCGCCCCTAAGCACAAAATCATAACTGATACACGGGTCACCCTACCCCAGGGGCGCCCCACTACAACCCCCAGAGGCGCCCCACTACGACGCCGGCGTTACCCCCACCACAGCCTCGATGTAGAGTGGGGGAACCGCCGGCAGGGTATATAAGCCGGCTCGACGGATGAGCCGGCACCAGTCCTGTTCCGGACCTCCTAGCCAGGCAACGGGCTTCTCGTTGTTACGCCGGGTTTCCCGGTTTCTGGCCTCCTACCTTTAGTATCGGGCAACGGGTTTCTCGTTGTTACGCCGGGTTTCCCGGTTTCCGGTCTCTTCCTGCTATACACCGGGTGACGGGTTTCTCGTCATTACGCCGGGTTTCCCGGTTTCCGGTCTCTTCCTGCTACACGCCGGGCAACGGGTTTCTCGTTGTTACGCCGGGTTTCCCGGTTTCCGGTCTCTTCCTGCTATACACCGGGTGACGGGTTTCTCGTCATTACGCCGGGTTTCCCGGTTTCCGGTCTCTTCCTGTTACACGCCGGGCAACGGGTTTCTCGTTGTTACGCCGGGTTTCCCGGTTTCCGGTCTCTTCCTGCTACACGCCGGGCAACGGGTTTCTCGTTGTTACGCCGGGTTTCCCGGTTTCCGGTCTCTTCCTGCTACACGCCGGGCAACGGGTTTCTCGTTGTTACGCCGGGTTTCCCGGTTTCCGGTCTCTTCCTGCTATATACCGGGTGACGGGTTTCTCGTCATTACGCCGGGTTTCCCGGTTTCCGGTTTCTTCCTGCCATAGGCTATACGCCTCCGTACACCGTATCTCTAAGTTATACCGGGTAATTTGTAAATCTTTTCCGGACACCGCTACAGGCTATACGCCTCCTTATTTTGTTTATACCGAGTAGTCAATAAGTTTCTCTATTTAGGGCTTTATGCCAACAAACATTTCGTTTATACCGAGTAGTCAATAAGTTTCTCTATTTAGGCTTTATGCCAACAATCATTTTGTTTACTTGTTTCTTTTTGAATAAACCAAAGTATTGTTAATAAGGAATAAGCGAGTCTGAATCTCCCCCTTCCTCCCGAATCCTGGAACCGGCGAGCCGATCCGCGGCGTCGGGAAAGGTGAACCGTTACAATTATATATTTGTGAAGTAAAAATGTAACATAAATAATAATATACATGTGACGAAATATTTAATTATAACGATAATAATTTGAAGACTTAACTCCAACGTTATGATAGAAACAAATATTATTACAAAACATGAGAACGTTTTATAATGTACTAGCATTATAGTATAATTGAAAATTGACATTTTAGTTAACTCTAAAAATATATATTCATTTATTTATTAATGATAAGTTTTTCCCTTACGTCGTAATTTCCTTGTATTATAAAATTGTATTGTAAAATAAATAAATCATAACATCTAATTAAATATGTGCAATTTATTTAAACGATATTTTGTTAATCTAAGTGTCTTTTTATATATATTAAAAACAAATTATGGTACCAATCTTGTTATATACTTTACTCATTGAAATCGGCATTGACAAGAAATCATACATTTGCCAGTTACAGAAAATAAATCATGCAATTTCAGGGCATGCAATATTTTTGAGCACAGATATTACTTATTACTCTTAGCTAATAAAATAATATAAATAGTTAGTGTAATAAAACAGATAATTAAAATAAAAAAAAAACAATTTATAAATTTAAAAATAACACATTTGAAAATATTGTACATATAAATTAAATTAAAAATTATTTATATGTACACATACATATTAAAAAACTAATAACAATTCTCAAAGCCAAATTTACTATATTATTTTGTTAATTTATACTGTTAATTTTTAAATATTTTTTAAAATAGTATTGCCGCTCGTACTTAAATATTTACAAATCATTTAAATATTTTTGCGATTTAAATGTATTTCTCTACAAATCAAAAAATTAATATAAAATCTTATGATACGCTCATGCTTACAATCAGTAAAATCAACATTAACTAAAATCCATGTATGTTTCGAAAGTTACAGCCGAATAAACAATCATATAAGAATGATAAATTAAAAATTATTTATATTTCAAATATCACTGCATCACGACGTGAACATGATTTAGGTAAGAAACAAGTAGTAGAAAAATTATCAAATTCTGATGCTGCATTTGTTATAACGGATGTTTTTCATTATTAATGCACTATAAAGAATCATTGATGGCTCGTGCTAAATAAAGAAACAATTTTCGCAAGGCCGTGAAAAATTTTATAATTCTTATGTTTTTCTGGGCAAATTATCTGGAGTGTGAAACGTATACAGATTCTTCATGATTTGCAACCTCTCATTCTGATAAAAGAAATACTTATTATTAATTAATCATAAGAGACACAATTATGAACTGTCACATCTAGTTTGGTAACCATAAAGTAAAATTCTCATATAAACATGCACACACATAAATATAAATACTACTAAAAAAAATAGGGAACACTTTTCCTATTATAAAAATTATGCTATTTTTAAATTGTTGGAACTCGGTGAAAAATTATCGTATATTAAAAATTAAAAACACATTTTGTAGCTTAAAATTTTAACTTTAATACTTTAATTAGGAATTGATGATTTTTATCTTTCTGTTCTATGATTTAAAAAAGACACATTTTTTTTGGAAATCTTGAACTTATGTAGGTATCATAAACTAGAAAATTTTATCTAAAAAGCTTTATTTTTGAAATTTTCCTATGATTTTTTTGACTAAATTACACGATTTTGAAAAACTTATTTATATGTATTTTAGAAACGGCCATAGTTATTCTTGACAAAGATACAAAAATTCACCGGAAAACACAGTAACAAAATCAATTTGATTTAAACTAAAAATTCAATTCATTATTGACAAAGATCAAAAAGTATAATTATCCTTGCTTAATATTGTTAATTAATCAATTGAAAGTTCATCGTCTTGCATGAATACATTTCCCAAAATGCTTTTGTCGTAAAAATCAAAAAGTAACAAGCTGAAAATTGAAATTACAAAGAACGAATTTCTCAATCTTTCTGGTTAGGCGAGCGTGAGTTGCAAGAAAGGGCATTATGTGAGATAATACATTGCCAAGATGAACGAATTTAATGCTTGTCATGAAAAAAATTTCAAAAAGCGCAGAACTGAAATGCTAGTATCGCGATCAATGTTAAAGGAGAATCAAAAGTGACAATCAGAAAGACGAAGAATAGAAAGGATGGAGGTTATCACGGTATTTTTAGACAGCTTTTTACGAGTTTTACGAAAAAAGAAGAGCATCCGTAGAATATACTCTGTAGCGAATACTGTGTTGTGCCTCGCGTGAGACACAGAAGGGATGTTGCCGGATTAGGAAGTGGACTTCTGAATCGTCGGGGTTTCTCCGTAGATTTTAGTCTTGTTTAATGTAGAATTACTTCTTTATTCAATATATATATATATATGTATATTGGTATATATAATCTTAACAAGACTCGGCGTATGGTTATTTAATAAACCTCTGGTAACTTAGTTTCTCTTTTTCGTTCGTTTGACGCGACTCTAGATTTATTCTGACTTTAGCTAAATAACGACTCGTCTGATTACGAGTCGGGAGTTATCCTCGATGTGTCTCGGTAGGTTGGTCTAATTCAACTCGCTCACTGTTCACTCCCGAGTTCTTACGTGCACTCGGTTTTTCGTTATTTCATTTGAAAGGGGTGCCTGGCGACAGGCACCCGATTGGTGCATAGCTTTTGCATACGCGGCTAGATTTTGAGCTAAGAGCTGTTCGAAAGATGAAGCTCTTAGCTTGCGTCTTCGCGGTTTCCGGCCTGCTGCTGCATCAGCGGTCTTCACGCGGATTTTATATCTGTTAACTTGTAATTATAGCCTTTCGGGCTATAACAACTGTGAATATACTCTACTCAGTGATACAAAAGAAACAAAATATACCAAGCAGAAAGACGAAAATACATAGGACGAAGGTCTCGATCCTTCTAAACAGGCGAGCGCAAAAAAAGGAAGGGCTCTGAGCAACTCAATTCGAACAATTTGCTGAATCGTGATCTGAATCAAACTTACGTCGGCGAGAAAAATCACGTTAGCAACATGCGGCAAAAGCTTTGTTGAAAAGAACAACATAAAAATAATCTATCAACGTATATATATCGGTGAAAGCCCGTACATGAGTAAATTGTTCGACAAGACATATATTCCTCTCAAAAAATGGCTTGCATTATCACAGTATAACTAATATAGACATAAGTGCGATATAGACAAATATCGATATAAGTGCAAATACGCGTCTTGCAATAAGCAATTTGGATACAAATCTAATTTTTAGAGACATTTTACGGTGCACACGGATGAGAAATATTATAAATGCGACATATGCGACAAGTGTTTCGGATGCCAAACTTAAACACAAAATTGTGCATTCTAAAGGAAAACTGTATACGTATCAATACGGCAAGAGCTATAAGCATCCAAATTCTCTGAGACGGCATAGAAGCTTGGGAATACATAAATATTCTCAAGAGTCAAACTAAATTGTTTCTTATTCAAATTAAGTTCGGAATAATTTGAATACTTTTGATAAATTTAAAAATTATTAAATTTTTTGTTATTTCTCTGACCAAACTGACCATCAATTTTGATTACAAGTTGCACAACGTTTCGACCAACGGTCTTTATCAAGTGCTTTGATTTCTATAGATAAGATGTTAACGGTTGTAATTTAGTCGCATTATAAATGTTGCATTAAAAATTATTTTTCTGCAAATAATTTTAAATAGTTGCATAACACATTTTATGAATATCGTGGATATAATAATACATGGATATACTGTAGTAAAAGTAATGAGATTATATATATAGCGCATAATATGGCAACAATGAAAAATCATAAACACGTAAAATGTAATGTATAATTCTTTCTTTCAAAACAGTATACATATTTCGATTTGTTTAGTTGCGTTTATATGTCGTTATAAATTTTTTAATAATTTAATAAACTTAAAATTTAAATATTTGTTTATATTAATTTTATGTTTTTTATTTTGTATGTATATTGTATTATAAATTAAATCACACAAATTTAGAATAAGCGAATATGTTAGATGGTAAATTATTTCTTTATGATAGTTGACTAGTAGATAATTAAATAATAGTAACAATTATTGTATATGCACTCAGCCAAAGAAAAAAGGTTTGCATCGTTTCGAGACACTTCACATTTAATGTAACATTCTTGAACAGAATTGTAACAATTTGAATTAATAACGATAGCAGATACACATTTTAAATTATAATTTGTCGTTAAGAAAGTGATATTTTTTAAAGTGATACAACTCAGCAAAAATTATCATATCGAGTTTCAAAGCGCATTTTAAGGAGAAAAGTTTGAATTTTTACGCACTTTTTACCTTATTGAGCTACCTACTTTTATTGATTTGCGCTAATTCAGGAGAGTGGACTTTTCATTTATCAGTTTTGCAGGTTCTCACTGTATCATTTGCCATTCTTAAATTAATCAGTCCACGTAATCGGCACTAAAATTTTATAAAATTGCAGACTTCAAGTTTTTTTTCCTTCTTCAAACATCTCAATAATATAAAAATCTTGCATATGGGTAATTCGTATATATATAGTACACGATGCGTCTCGTTACACTTGAACTTGGCGCGCGACACTACTCTTGATAATGTGATATCTTTAATATTTTTTTATACTACCACACATCATGGTCATCTAATATATTAATTAATTATAATAATTAATTATAATAATAATTATAATAATAATCATCCATTTTGTAAATGTGCAAACTAAATTGTTCTCATTATAACACATACCATATGTACGATTTACAATATTAAAATTATATTTATATTTAAAATTCATGTATTTTACATGCATATATGACTTCAAACTAGCTATGTTTTAATTACATTCTTTTCTCTAGATTTTGATATTTTGATATTACAGTTCATTACATTTTGAAATATTAAAATATTTACATATATGATCTATATATCATGAAGAAGTACAGAAGGTAATATTTAAAATTATTATATGCAGCCTGTTATTGATAATTCCAAAAAGAGACAATAATTTATTAAACAACGTTTTGATGCAATAAATAATTTGACAAGTCGAATATGCTTTGTAAATATATTCAATCTACGACTGATAATTTTATCTAGAAAACATCATTGTAAAATGGATATTACAATGTAAAGTTCTAAGTATCGCACCACAACTTGAGGACAGATTCAGATAAGTGCAGATAAAAAAATCAAAATATTTTGATATGCTCCACATGTGACGAGCATTTTTTATAATTGACGCATTTCAATTCAATAAATCAGCGGAGGAGGTGTTAAATAAAAAAATGCGAAGGTTGTACGGCCGTGAAAAATTTTAAAATGTTCTAATGTAAATACAGAATTTATTGCCGGTTCTTCTGGACAAATTATTTAGAGTGTATACAGCCTCGATTTATATCGTTTAGTGTAATGCTTCGATAAATATGTTAATTTTGTGCGCTGCAAATTGTTCTATTTGCTGCGATTTGCAATAATGTTCTAATTGACATTTCAATTTTCTACAATTTGTATTTGAAGACAATCTGTAATTATTATTATAATATATTCTTTTAACAACATGCATGTTTATCGAATAAAATCTAAAAACCGAAGAGTATTTAATATAACAGACACAAAAATTTCTATGAACCGTTTGGAACATGTGATCACTAGCAGATCCTGACATCGATAATGGGTTGCAGGGGGGGGGGTTCTGCAAAATTATTTAATTAATATTTTTAGTTTTATGCTTAGCTTTTACTTTAGGATCAACGATAAATTTCTTTAATTTGCAAGGGAAGGGGGGGTTTAATTCAAAGACTTCCCAAAATTTGCCAGCAAAATAACGTCTTTTTGACGTTTAATGACGTCAATTTGTTATCTGGGAATTAATTTTATATGTAGGCAGTTTTATATATTTTATTTTAGGTGTGTATAAGACAAAGGAAAACGAGAGAGACGTCTATTTATTTTATTTATATTTTCGTCTACTTGTCCTTCGATCGGTTTAATTTTAATGTGTTGTTACATTTTTATTTATTTGTGCGACCGTAAACCAAATCTCTCTCGTTCGCCAAAGTTATTGTCTTTCGTGAAGACTAAACGATTTAAGCTGTTTAAATGAAAACTGCTCCGATTGGTTCTATACTTTGGGGTGGGAATATTTTTTGGACAACGCGTATAAATATGGGGATCTTCGAGAGAAAAGGGGATCATAATTATAGTCATCATTTTGGCGGCGTTAACTACAGCGAAATCTCCGGCGTCTGTAACGACTCTACGATATATATATATATATATATATATATATATATATATATAGGGTGTTCGGCAACAGGTGGGCCAAAATGTAAGGAGTGGTTCTACATGATAAAATAAGACAAAAATCAAGAATGACAAAATTGCGTCCGAGACTTCGTTTATTAATTATAAATATTTTAAATTATTAATATTTTTACGATGTAAGTATCTGTGTACTTATGCGTCACAGTGTATTTTGACGGCGACTCCACCGATGTACCTTTCGCACGCCAGATATCGGCAGATTGCCGTGCGTCAGGCGTCCTTAATGCGAAGTGTAAAATATTTATAATTAATAAACAAAGTCTCGAACGCAATTTTGTCATTCTTGATTTTCGTCTTATGTTATCATGTAGAATCACTCCTTACATTTTTGCCCACCTGTTGCCGAACACCCTGTATATATAGAGGATCGCAATAAATACATTTTTTAACTGGAACATAATACATATATATTTCACTAATATTTAATCCACATCCTGATTGAATTAATAACCCGAGCGATATCCATCTGTGTGGAATCTGAGGTCCGAGCAGCTGTCGACGACGATATAAAGGCCATCGCCAACAAACTAGTAAATTAATATAAAATAAAAAAAAATAAAATTTTAGTTAAAAAAACTGAGCGCGCTGCTAAATAATATCCTAATGTTATTAAAATTAAATTATTTGTTACTTTAAAACTTATTGCAGTTAAAATATATTTTGTAGTTAAATTAATTCATGTAACTTTAAAGTGCATTGTAATTTTGAAACTTAGCAGCGCGCCCAGTTTTTTTAACTAAAATTTTATTTTTTTTATTTTATATTAATTTGCTATTATATTAATTTACTAGTTCATCATACGACTTTATATATGTTAGCAATTTTAATTTTCCACTGGTACAAGTTTCTACTTTCATTGGGCGCAATTTTTATTTTTTATATTATTACTTTTGTGGTAAAATTCTACATGGGTTTACAATGGATAATTTTTCATAGGATTCTCTACATGGGTTTGCAATGGGTAATTTTTTGTTACTGGCATGCCGTTAACTGGACGCCTTTTTTACCTTTTTTTTAAAGGTAAGTTTTTAGAAATTATGTCATTTATTTTTGTATATAATCAAACTAACCTTTATTTGAAAAACAATATTATTATGAAAAAAGATATAGTATATGACATATCGTATTAAAACGCTTTCATTACGTATTGCACAGTTTTGATTACACAAGTAATATCTTGCTCATAATATGTTATATTTAAATTTCTTCATAAAAAATCTCTTATCAACACGAAAATTAGATCAATTTAAACATAAAATTATTTTTCTGGAGACTCGCCGAATCTTCTAACTTTAAATCATATTTCATATCCTCTACCATGACTGCAATGGTTGTTTTCATTAGTACTTATATTTTTAGTAAAATATGTAGCATTTTCAAAATTTTTAACATGATTTTCTTCTCTAACAATAAGTAAATAAATATTTGCACACGATCGGCTATCGACTAGTGATCAATGACTGTCAATGTTGTGTGCTCAACGATGCAGATTGAATAATGTAGTCTAATGTAGGTCATATCCTTTAACAGTATTGTATTATAATATGTCGAATTTGTGTTTATATGCGTGCGTATGTATGCGTGTGTGTATGTGTAAGTTATAAGCTTTTTTTTAAATATTACTTTTTGGATAAATAATAATAAGATTCTATTTTATGATTTTTTTTATTATTATAATGTTTTTTTAACATCAAATTGTATGACAAAACTGCTGACAAATGAATAATTGATGTATTTTGTTTAATTAAACCCAAAATTATCGAATCGACGATTTTACCTATCTCTCGATGGATTCTTATTGTTAGTAATAAATGCTTGTCAATGAACTTGTCAGGTTCTCGTGCATGATTGTGTATGCATAAATTACAAGTTTTTGTTTTCAAATGTTGTTTTCTAAGAAGACTCTTTCTCATGTAATTGATCAAAACTTTTTTTAAACATATTATCATGCTATGGATAAATGAATAGTTAGTGTATTTTACTCGATTAAACATTGTATAAAATAATGCATATAGTATATTTAAATGTTTGCTTATTCAAAGACCGTAATATTCGCACACATATTTATTTATTTCTTTTTCGTATTATATCTCGATACAGTTAACTAAAAAAACGGTTAAATAATAACGAAACAGATAATATATTATAATTTATATAAATTAATTATAATTATAAAATATGAAGATAAATTTTACTTACCTTATTTTACCTTATATGACATATTATTAACAATTCAATATCTTTTTTTATATATCGTAATAATAATATTAAAAGAAAACATTTATTATAATTAAAATAGTATCTTTGTAACTGAGCCTTAAATTAAAATTCGATTAAAGTAATATAAGTTTATTCAAAAACGACCTGACTGGCCAATATACAAAATGACGTCGCACAACGTTTCGGCCCTTCTTTACGGGCCCTTATCAAGTGCCTAAAATACTAAAAAATTACAAATGAGCAAAAATTATACGTAATAATATCTAGAACAAGTTCATATGTATTAAATAAATACCTGTTGAAATACAACTACATTATAACTATAAAATTTAAAACTAAAAGCCGCAATCGCACGCAAGATGTTGAATATAACTGTCTAGAGACATTGTATAAGTTGATGCTAAGTTTCTGGAATGTGATGAAGCAGAGATACAAATTCAGACTTTGTTTAAAAATTATAGAAACCCTAAGAGTCGATTTGCAGGACACGATGCTGGTTTTGGTGGATATTATCAGACGAATTTAGATA
Organism: Nylanderia fulva; assembly: GCF_048542155.1. Classification (NCBI taxonomy): domain Eukaryota; kingdom Metazoa; phylum Arthropoda; class Insecta; order Hymenoptera; family Formicidae; genus Nylanderia; species Nylanderia fulva. The sequence continues at coordinate 10,297 of NW_028190521.1, read as the reverse complement.
AATTTATCGTAATTATATTTATTTCAGATTATAGATTATATTGCATAGAGCAATAATTTTTTGATATTAGTTTTGAGACTTTCGCGGCCATTGGAATCATCAATGCAAAAGGTAACCGGATGGATGCCGCGTGGTTGAACAGCGTAATGCCGACGTTTCGCAAACGTTGCAGTTTGCATCTTCAGGACTGTGAGCTCAATTTTTTAATATAATATCGATTACAAAATATTTAAAATAATTTTGCTCTTTTGGATTAGTTTATATTTCGTAATACAATCAATATTGTTACGTCCTGCGGTCTCCACAATAATTTTCTTTCGGAAAAAACAACGCGATATCTGAAATATCGCAGATGCTTAGAAAGCTCGCATAAGCATACGTCTTGAAGGCGAAGTAGAGATAATCTGAGAGGGCTAAATCGTAAAAATAAGAGAGATAAACAAATCACGAGGGACAAACAGACCAATGTGCTAAATCGTGAATTACAACTCGCGGTTTCCCGGGAATGAAAAAGGGGAAAAAACTAAAACTAGTTGACAGATCTCTAAGTCAAGCCACCTTACTCTCGAAAAGTAATAAAAATTTAGAAAGAAATCATTACTTGAAAAGTAACAAAATCTTAGGAAAAATAATCACCTGCACCTGTCAGATCGTTGGTACGCGACATCTGCTCTAGATAAACCCACGAGAATAATAAAAATATGAACTTCATTCAATAACAACAAATTCTCCATTGGTCGAAACTTAGGGCTCTAAACAAAAGCTTTAACCAATTTCAGTAATTTTCAAAATTAAAGAGATGCTCCGGGACTTAAAGAGCATCATTTAATATTTTCCTATTTGTTGTAAAAATTTCACAAATCAATGGAGAGGAGGAGCAAGGAGGTTTATATACGCGGGATAACGCTCGAGCGAGCAGATAATTTTACGCAGAGAATTTTACTCTGAATTTTATTCGGAGTATTACGGAGAGTTATTCAAAGTTTTATTCGGAGTTTTACGTAAAGTTGTTACTCAAAGTTCTCGCTGAGCGCGTATTCTATCTTGGACTAATGCACAAACTTTTGTGAACACAATTTATCTAGTGATCGCCAACACTAGTGAAACACCAGTGCGAACCAGCCTGGATTTCTGAACCCGAGTCCGAGTCGACTCAGAATAGCGGCAAATAACGCTCTCAATAAGCATTAAGTCGCCTCAGAATAACTACTCGTTATCTCCCAAATATTTCTTAGATTTCAAATTGAGACACCCGAATGTGTTTTCCTTTTTTATTACGCCAGCGTTTCTCTCTCTCTCTCTCTCTCTCTCTCTCTTCTCTTTCACCTCTCTCGGAAATCATTAAGAATTTCCCGCACCAGAGAAGAGATTCATGGTTTCTTTTTTTATCGAAGATCATTGAGAATTTCTCGCACAAGCGAGAAATTCATGGTTTCCTTTCCCTCTCGAAAATCATTCAAGATTTCTCGCACTAGCAAAATATTCATGATTTTCTTTCCCCTCATCTTTCTCGACAATCATTAAAGATTTCTCACACCAGCGAGAAATTCACGGTTTTCTTTCTTTTCTTGAAATTATAATAAATTTCCCGACGTTGCCGGAGATTCGTAATTTCTCCCTATCGTCTCTTCCCCTTCTCCCTCTCAGAGACATATACAATATATATATATATATATATATATATATATATACATATAATTCTGCAATATATGAATATATCTTTTCTTGCAGCACGAAGCGAAGACAGTGTATCAAAGACGACGCCGACGCAGACGCCGAGGACAATGCTGACACCGACGCCGAAGACGACGCCGAGAACGACGTCGACGCCGAAGACAAGGTCGACGACGAGGACGACGCCGACGTCGACACCGACGGCGATGCCGCCGCCGACCCCGGCAACGACGACGACGCCGGCAACAATGATGATGCCGACGGCGATGCCGCCGCCGACCCCGGCAACGATGATGAGGCCGACCTCGGCAATGACGGCGATACCGACGACGACTCCGGCACCGGGAAAAAATGTGAAAAAGGTTAGTTTTATAATATTTTGTTATATTTGTTTGAGAAAGAGAGGGAGACACACCCCGGGGAAATAGAGGTAAAAAGTATGAGACCTTCGTAAAATTTGTATCTTTGCCTATAAAAAAAAGATTGAAGTTGAAACTGTGCATATTTATTACTCTTGCTATGTATAAATTTTTTAACTTAAAAATCAATAATTATATTTTTAAAAAAATTACAATTTTTGGAAATAAAATTTACAAAAATTTTCATTTTTATAGAAGATAATTGTAATTTTTTTTAAAAGATAATTGTCGATTTTTGAGTTGAAAAATTTATACAATGCAAGACATAAATATGCACAGTTTCAACTTCAATCTTTTTTTTATAGGCAAAGATACAAATTTTACGAAGGTCTCATACTTTTTACCTCTATTTCGTGTGTCTACCTCCCTTTCTCAAACAAATATAACAAAATATTATAAAACTAACCTTTTTCACATTTTTTCCCGGTGCCGGAGTCGTCGTCGGCATCGCCGTCGTTGCCGGGGTCGGCGGCGGCATCGCCGTCGGTGTCGACGTCGGCATTAATATCGGCGTCGGCGTCGTCCTCGGCGTCTGCGTCGGCGTCGTCTTTGGTACACTGCCTTCGCTTCGTGCTGCAAGAAAAGATATATTCATATATTGCAGAATTGTATGTATATATATATTGTGCGCGACGGAAAGCAGGATAGGAAGGTCGGAAGCGAGACGATAGATAGGCACTACACTCGACACACGCGTATCGTTAACAAAAATATATTTCAACTATTAACAAAAAAATACAATTGTTTAACCGCACGGAATTTATCAGAAGATAGTCGAGTCGAACGTATTAGAAATGAATGCAATAAACGAGAGAAAAGCCGGGTCGAAAATAAATTACTGAATGTCCGCAAGCAACGGTAATTAAACGTGAAAAACGAAAAAGACAAGCGATCTTTTTCGTAAAGTATAAGCACACTCTTGACGCGACAAGCAATCGGAAAAGAGCGCCGCGATCACGAGAGAGGAGGTTTATATAGGCCCGTATTTCTAGAATAGTCGAGAACAATTCTCTTTATTTTATCGTTCGGCTGAGGGCGAAAGAGCGTTTAGTGTAATTATTTACTTTCAGGAAAATAGTCGTTTTGTTATTATCGGGACTAAATTGTATCTCCTCTCGCGCGACCGCGGTGTTTACCATTATCTATGATTTGACGTAAGCGCTTCCTTTTCGCAGGCGCGGGGTATACGTATACCTGTGCGGCCGAGCGCTATTTGAAATAATATTAATATAAAATTAAGCATGATGCATGTTGCATGTGAATGAAAAGACTGCATGAATTTTAATGCAATAATGTTTTAAGACTTTTCAGCTTTCGTTAGACGTTCGATTTTCGAACATATATAAACTTATAATTTATAAAATATAATAATTTACTTACGTCTCCCTAGCGGCATCTCGTTTTCCGAGCGATGGGCGATGAGCGATTAGCGACAGACGACGGGCGACGGGCGACGGCTAAGAAATGATCACTGATTTCTTTCGTCTCTTCTTTCGGTTCACATACGCCGTAGTGGTGGGGGTATGGAGAAATTCGCGGCGTGACTGGCACGTGTTCTCGATGCGCAATTGCCACATTTGGTCATTTATTTATAAATAAGATTTACAACTGAATCTGAAACGTCTATACCAAAAAATGTTTTCAAGCGGGCGCGAGAATTTCGAGCATGTTTTTTTTTAATCTGGACGTGCTCTATAGAAATGAATAAATAAATAAATAAATATGTATTTATTATATATATATATATATATATAGGGTGTCTCAAAATTAATAGAGAGTAAACCTTTTAATGGCAGATTCCTGGGATCATTTAGATATGATTTTTCCTCAGCGAAAATGTCGAGAGGCCATCATTTCTTGCATATTCCCAATTTTTGTCATCATGTAATTATAGTTTGTAATTAAGCCTCAAATTAAAATTCTATTAAAGTAAACTCTACATGAAAATTGATAAAAGAATGTCAGGGTATCTAAGTGGTCAGGGAAATCTAGAAAACCGGGCATTATTAAGGAATTTTATAAATCTGGAATTGGCAGGGAAAAGAAATTTTTTATTAAATAAATATAAACTATATAATTATAATTTTATTAAATAAATATAAAAAATATAACAAGGATTTCATGATTTAACATTTAATTGATTTATTATAAAGATATATGCAAATTATATATTTGGAAAAAATAATACTAAAAAGTCATGGAAAAAATTAATTTCTGGTCTTGGAAAATCTGAAAAAGTTAGGAAATTTTTTTTATTGAGTCTGCTGGGCATCCTGAATGTGATTTTGTTAATATTTCATTTCCACAAGGTTTAGTTTGCGAAAAATCCCTTACTTTCAATCGCTGAAAGATTATTGCTGCTTCATTTTTGTATTAGATTTTTAAAAAGTCTGTTTTACGTTTAAAACACGTTTGTACAAGTATTGTATGGAGGCACCCTGTATATATTTAAGAAGGACATATATTGAAATTTTATCTTCTTATTCCTTGCATAATAAAGGAAGTATTTGGAGTAAATATTAAACATTTAAGAATAATAATTATTTTGAAATAAATACAATCGATAATTCTGATATAAAAATTGGGTATAAAGGACTAGTAAGGCCTAATAAACTAGTAAGAACTCTTTATATTTGAATTTTTGTTATTATTTATATATCAGAATTTTTTGATTTTATTATTTTTATATAATTCCTATTCCTAATATTTAATATTTTCTCTATTGTATGTAGGGCTTTACAGTTGTAAATATTTCTTTCAGAATGGCACTAAATATAACAAAAAATAGGGAAAAAGACCGTGAATCAGAAATGTAAATGATTATTTTTTCTATTTAAGAACAAAGCATTTAGGTATAGAAATTTTTTTATTTACTGATTATAAAATCATATATTATAAATTTATTGTATTCTTTGTTTTTATTATCGTTATTTTGAAAATACAAACGGATTCAACATTGATGAAATGCCTATTAATGTTAATCAAAGATATACTTTTATAAATTTACTATTCGACATTTAAAAAATATAATGTTTATTTATAATTATTTGTAATAACAATTTTGTTTATAACTCAAATCATAAAAAATACAGCATTTAGAAAAATTTATTCAGTTTGAGATAAAAAGATTCGCTGGCATATCTTAACTTTAACTAGTAAAAACTCGATCACTTCAGCCGTTTATTGAGTACCGAATCTATAATATAGATTCTCTCAATTGTTCACGTAAAAATACACGGTGCCTCGTTTTTACATAAGGGGTTGTTTGGTCTCTTAATTTTTGAAAATTTTATTTGCAATGATTTTTCTTTCGTTCGTAATTATACAATTTTTAAAAGTTATATGCTAAACAATTGATCGAGGATGAAATTTTATCAATTTTTATTATAGCTCAAATGTTTGCAGTTGTATTTTATGATTTGTTTTCAATTTTTTTTGTGAATGTACCGTTTAAATCATAAAATGAATCAAGTTTATAAATATTTTGTGCTTTATTCTGAAATAGAACAATGTCATTTATTTATATATTGCGTTTTTATATTTCCTCTTTCTTTTCTCTTAAATTTCTAATATATTAATATTTTTGTCATCAAAATATTGACATATCAGATAAAAATGTATCATGCATAATTAAAATCACAAGAAAATTGTAAAACTGTAAGAAAACTTTGCTGACGAATTCGAATCGATAATACAGGATGTGAAAAACCTCTTGAATGACTCAGCATGTAAAAATCAAAGTAATTCGCAAATGAATTCTTCTATTGTCAAGCGCATTTCATTGTCCGAAAGTTCCTATTTGGTATCTGTTACTTTCACAAATCTTTAAGCTAAGCAGAAAAATTTTAAGAACACATGTTCGAGAGACACCCTATGGTTAAAGTCGTGGACACCCACGAATATCTTCTGTAACTAGGAAAATTTTTTTTATTCTGAGTTTTTTTTGTTATATATCCGTTAGTCTTTTTTTTAATTTTGACTGGACTTTTTTTTACTTGATCCTCTGCTGCGCGAATATTAAGAGACATTCTTGCTTGCATTCTTGGCTTAATCTAATTGGTTAGATTAATCTTTTAAAAAATGCAGTAGCAGGAGTCTGGTTCTTAAAGAGAGAGAGAAGTTTTATTGTCTTCGTAATCTCTCTGGAAATTATTAGTATTTGTTTCACAAAGCATCTAAAACTTTTTTAATTTTATTGTTTGATGTGATTTTGAAGAAAATGGGATTTGAAAGATCAGATCTCTCAGAATTTTTTCGTAATATTAAAGCAAATATTTTATGCAGCAATTAAATAAATTACGATTGTTTCTGTTCGACTCGCGCAAAGATACACGTTGCTTCGCTTCTATGTAAACTATAGGCGCGAGACACTATACGGAGAGAATTTTCTCTTAGAATTTACCCTGAAAATTATAGTAATCATGGACAATATGGAAGGATTTTATAAAGATTTTCTCTGATTAACACTTATCACAATAAAAAACATTAATATGTACATGGTAAATTTTAGTATGTACATAGTAAATTTTACTATATATGTATTGTACATATAGTAAAATCCATCGAACATATTTTATATTTTATTGTGGTAGATATTACTATTTTTATTGTGGTAAATATTAATCAGAGAAATTATTATAAAATTCTTCCAATATCATGTTGTCCATAATTACCATGATTTTTAGGGTAAATTCGAAGAGAAAATTCTTTCTATGTACCGTTTTTGGATATAGATTGATTATATTCTGCTACATTAGATCATCGCTTTTTTTATCGAGTTTCTATTTTTTTAATTTTTTAATATATTTTTTATTGAAAATTTAATTTTTTATATAAGTATTATTGGCCAAAAAATATGTTTTCTCTTCTATACCTATATTCTATAGCTTTCTTTCTGTACCTATTTACTAAAATTAAAAAAAAAACTATTATTTACATTTCAATTTCACGGTCTTTTTTTCAATTTTCTTAGATATATTTTGATTTAATGCCATTTTGAATGAAATTTTTACCACTGTGCACAACAGAGAAAATATTAAATAAGAATAGGAGTTATTTTAAAATAATAACTTTCCCGTAGAAGAGCATTGTGAATATTTTAGACATAATGGTATTATGTTTGTTACACTAGAACGCAGGTTTTTAAATTAATTAATAATTCTTGCATTTGACTTGTTATAAATGTGTGCTTTATCAATTTTGAGAAATTGCTTTCTGTCGAAGTAAAAACTGTTAGAGCCTAACTTTTAGCTATAATAATTTTTCGATTACTCGAGAAAGGTCTATTCTCTGTTGTATCTTTGCTTTTAATTGCAATGCATTTGCTATTTAATGCTCGTATATGTGATCGCAATTTAAAAGAAGAAGAGGAAAGAATACTCTTTGTTTCTTATCTCTTTAATTTTTTTTTCATCATTACATAGTTGAAAAATTTATATTAAAAACAGATATCATATGTCTCAAACAGTCCACAGAAATTTTTGTGTTAATTTAACATAATACGGATATATTAAATGGAGACACAAATACTGTGTTAATATTTTAACATAAAATAAATGCAAAATTTCAAGTAATTTAAAATAAATTTGATGTAAATTTAACAACTTTAATGTAGAAATTAATTAAAAATATATTGATTTTAGATTTTATCATCCTTTTTTCTGTAAATTTTAACAGATAAATCTTGTCACTAATAAAACAGAACATATTTATTATGTAAAATTAAAAATAGATGTGTTATTTTTACATCTTTTTCCAGTTGTTTCAATAATTTAACATTTAAGTTCAATTAACACATGAATGTATTAAATATTTAAGAAAAAATTTTAAAAGGGACCGTTTTTAACAAGAAAACACAAATTTTCTTACTGTGTATTTGACAAATAGCAAATAGCTATATAATAAAAAATGTAAAAAGAATATTATTGGCATAATTTAATTTGGATTATGCTACGATAAAATCCAACAATTTTCTCTCAACGTTTCGACTTTCCAGCCGGAAAAAAATCTATTATGCTTACTCATCTATTCTTTATTGCGTGTAAACTCGCATATATTTAAATAAAATATTCTTATTGAAGAGAAACTACCAGAGCCACCGATATGCTGCGATTTGTCAATACCGGATATTAAAAATGTTTGCGTTGCTTTTTCTGATGTTCTTTGATGAAGAACAGTCGTTTCTGTGAAATCTACATCACCCCATTTTCCATTTCGATAAATGACGATTAAAGTTCTGATTACTCTTTCTAAAAATTTTAGAATTTTCTCCGAAAATAAAATAGAAAAATTATAATAAATTTTTGTGTAGTTAGAACACAAAACTTATTAGTATTAATATATTTCTCTTCGGATTTCTATTGTTTGTAGTTAATTAACAGATGTTTTTAAACGTATTAAAAAATTTTGGAATCTTTGGAGAAAGAGAAAATTATTTTATTGATTGTATCGAAATGTTGAAAATAGAATGCTAAGAGATGATTCTGCCTTGTGAATCCATAATAGAAATTTTTTCTATATATTTTCTTTGAAAATGAAAACTTTGGTCTTCGAAATGCTTAATAAAATAATAAATCAAGCAGTAAGACGAAACCTACATTTGTTAACAAAATAATAGCAGAATTATATTTTTTTTTATTTATAATTATATTATTTTTTTTATTTATTTATGTAATTTATTATATATTATTTTATTTATTTATAATTCTTGCCCTCAGGCTTAGGATGGCTTTCGGATTACAAATTTCTTTTCAAGTCGAAATTAACACATTAGACATTTAAACATTCTAAAACATTAAAAACTACAATCTACAATTTAAAATCTTAAATCTAACATTACGAATTAATACAATTAATATAATATATGATATAATCCAATATAATACATTAGATCTATTAATACAGTATCTTTTATTCTAAATCTAAAGAAAACTTTAAATAAAACAAGTCTTTTAAAATATTATAATACAAAAATACAAAAACCAACGATTTTCTATTTTCTATTGATAAAATAATTGATCTTTAATCCTTTTTCGAAAATCTATGGTCCTTGAGAAAGGAAGAAGTGGAAAAAGAAAAAGAACGTGGAAGTGGGGAGAAGAAGATATAGAAGAGGTGAAGGAGATGAAATACCTAGGCTATATAATGCAATAGAATGGAGGATCGGAAAAACACATAATAGAGAGGAGAGAACCTGGAAATGCATTTTAATTTTTAGATCTCATTTTTTTTCGTTGCTTCTAAATATTCAGCTAAGACTATTCGTCAGCAGAGACTATTCGAGTAAAAAATATTTAATCTTACTTCATAAATAATACAATATATTTTGTATTTACGGAATCCAAAATGTGTTGCGCATAAGTTGTGTATACACGAAGAGAATTTTCTTCTTAGAATTTACCCTGAAAATCATGGAAATTGTGAGATGAAATTTTATAAGAGTTTCTCTGATTAAATATTTATCACAATAAAAAAATTTTAATATATTATTGCGGTAGATATTAATCAGAGAAACTCTTATAAAATGCTCCAAATATATTATTCCACGATTATCATGATTTTTAAGGTAAATTTTAAGAAAAAATTTTCTCTGCGTAGACTTTCAAAGTTCAAATATAATATAATACTTATAAAAAGATAATTTCCCGCAACTTTGACGGAATTTCTCTAGTTTTGTAAGAATTTTATACTTAAAAACATTTTTTCAAAGAGTTCTATTTATAATTATTAAAATATATAATTTTTATTGAAAATTATTAAAAATATGTAATTTTTATTAAATTATAATCCTTGACAATTACGGCCAACATGACATTTGATGAAAATATGTCGCGTATTAGATTTCCCGCAATTTTAACAGTTCTCTATAGTTCTACAGAAACATTTTTTCAGAGAGTTTTTACCATGCTAATTTATACGTATTTATTGAAATTTCGACCTAACTGGCCAGTACAATTTAATTTAAAACACTACGTTTCGACCCTTAGGTACGGGTCCTTTTCAAGTGTCTGATCCGTGTAAAAAAGCTGTCCTTCTGAATGAACACCATCTTTTGGTGCTAATTTATGGTTAGTATTTTTTCGAAATTCGTCGTGCGAACTTGACGCAATAAACAGTAGGAACATTTTTTGTAATAAAACTTATATATATATTTTTACAGAATATATCTTCTAATTTGGTTTCAAAATAAGATTATTAGTGGCAAA